>NW_028227267.1:89588356-90788356 GCF_978045245.1 Mus caroli | reverse complement strand
TGTATTTTTAACCCTCCATGACCTTGTAAAGCTGGTGATAGATGATGAATGTTTAACTAGGTAATTATTCCTAATTGATATGTATGTAAACTTCTTATTCAATTTATGATTTGACTTTATGTGCAAAATTGTGGTAAACTTTTTACCATGTGATTCTGAAAGATGGATACGTGCTTAGGACAAAGAGAAAAACCTGGACACAAGGGAGAACTTTTGAGACAGAATTCAAGAAGAGCCTAGAAGTAAAGTTATTGGGAGTAAGAGCATTATTACAGTAGAGCAGGAGGAGAGAACAAGATTAGAAGAAGAATGCAGAGTAGAAGAACTTAGAAATTAGAAGGCGACTTAGAGTATTAAGAAAGCAATATGGTGAGGAAGAGAGAAAAAAGAAGCTACGGAAACACACACACACACACACACACACACACAGAGAGAGAGAGAGAGAGAGAGAGAGAGAGAGAGAGAGAGAGAGAGAGAGAGAGAGAGAGAGCGCAGAAGAAATAGGCAAGCTTCTCCTTAACATGGACAAAACAGTCTTTTCTTAATGGCAAGACAGGATTAGTCTTACGAAAGAGGATAAACCTTTCTTCTTAGAGACATTTAGTTCATGTAGCAACAAAAGGGTAGATGCTTTTTATTCCTCTATGCAACAAAAATTAGAGCTCAGTTTTCATTCAAAACTAGTGAGTTCTTTCTGCACTGGCACTTGATCAGCACAGTAGCAAAGTGACTTAGAGTTAAGATAGGTAAATGTTTTGTTATTAAACAGCAATCCTAAATATTTCTTCTCTGCCAACATTCTTCCTCATCAGGTTACGTTCAAGATCAAAGAAAGAAAGAACAGCTGGGGCATGGCCCCCAACATACAACAATCTAGCTCTATGAATTCTCAAGATATTATTTTCAATATTTTTCAATGAAAACTCACAGAAAATTGTTATAACTTTATGTAGATTTTATAAGTCATTGTAACTCTCTTATCAATAATGTCAGCATGACTTTAAACCAATATAGAAACTTCAGTTTTTTCCCTCTGTAGCATAACCTATTTTCATATACACAGTTTAAAAAAACTAACTCTTGATCATTGGAATGCTCTGATTTCTTGATTGCTTCTCTTAAGTTCACAGTACTATTTCATACACATAACTAGAAGCTTATTTTATCAGCTCAAGTATATTTTAAAATAATTGAGTTCAATTATTTTATAACTTTAATATATGTTTTACATATTTTAATACTCAGAGAAAGTATGGTGTTGTTAATCATTTAACCATTATTCATCTGAAAGTATTATGGAATTTGTTAGGAAATAGATACTTATTAAGCTTCATTAGATTTTCAATGACCCAAATATGTTGAGGTACGTTTAGTGTTGTATTTATAATAAAGAACGATAATTTTTTGGTTTGGTGTATGAGATTAGTGTTACTGAAAAAGGATAGAGCATTTCCAATCATCAAAGCAAAGAAGCTAAAATCTTCAAAGATAAAATGTAGTTCTTTTTTTCTATAACTAGTTCTTTCTATAACTAGTACCTAATTGAAGAGTCCAGCACAGAATTGCAAGTGTATCTTCCTTTATATACATCTATAAACTTCATCACATCTATGGCTTTATACAGAATGAAAATAATTATCACTTATTTAACATTGTTATATTATACTATAATTTTTTGTTTTGTTCTTTCACAAGGCTTCAGGTAAGCTATTTTAAGCTCACTAATTATATATGAGATAATTGATGCTACAGAAAATTATAGAATTTATGGATTTTCAGGTAAGCTTATGATTAAAAACCATGTCTTCATAGTGTATAACCTGGCAAAAGACAATAGACAGAAGAAAAAGATAAATCCTTAATGTCTTGTTTTAACTATAAAATAAGAAAAAAATGATGGAATATTTTAAGTGGCTTTTTTTTTCCACAAGGAAATGACCAATAACATCCTCTGAAGCTGACTGGGGATCATGGTAGCTGCCATAGATGTCTTTCTCCCTTTCGGACATAGACACTGTAAGAATAGAACACTGCTAAGAGAGTAATGGAAGACCAAAATGCAACCAGGGCCTGAAAACATTGTACATAAACAAAACACGAGAGTAGAACATGCTTTGAAATATAGAGAACATGTCTTGGATGTGGAGATCTAAAAAAGTTAGAAAAGATTCTCCATAGAAGTTGGAGCAGAGCTGGCTATTAATAGTAAGAAATGTGTGGTAGGGAAGTCTAAAGCTGAATTCTTCGTGAGTACTCTGAAGTGTACAGCCTAAGAAGACAGCTAGGCCAAGGAGAGTTTAACATGGATAGCCAGAGCCAACCCAATTACAAAGCTAAGTACAGTTGTGCAGCTCCTCTGCAGTACCTGTAGATCTCGGTGAAAAAGGGCCGGTACATGGAAAGATTGGTACACAAAACAAAACCGATGAAGCTTTAATTGGGAAATTGTGGAACTCATGTTAGAAAACTCTAGCAGAATGTAAAGTTCTCACAGATAAATCTTGTTCAACAGGAAGAATATACTGACTTGCTTTGTTTAACCATTGGCCTCATCATCCACAGAATTGGACAAAAAAAAAAAATTAAAAAAAAAAAAACTATTCAAAGGGATATTGTAACCATGCCAACCAAACCAACTGAGAAGAAATGGACACTAAGCTGATAATACTTTACATTTTTCTTCGTATAAAATGTTTGTATTTAGAAATTAAGATATCATTTTATTCCTAAAGTGGGCTTAGGATCTAAATATCTAGGTATTAAAGGAAGTTTTAAAAAAAGGCCACGAAGTATTTTTTAAAATAAAAAAAAAATGTTCACTTTTCCTTGGAAACTACAGAAATGCAAATAAAAACAAATTTGAGATTTCATCTTGCCCCAGTCAGAATGATCAAGATCAACAGAACAACCTACAACAAATAGCTGACGGGTGATGCAGGAAAGCGACCACTCATTCACTATTGCATAGATTATGAACTAGTGAATCCATAATGGAAATCAGTTTGGAGAATTCTCCAAAAACTAAAATTTAAGCTACCTTAGGATCCAACTCTATGAATCCCTAGAAACATAGGTAAAAGAATAGAAAGTCCTCAAAAACATAGGTAAAAGAATTCTATAACCAGTATGTCAAAATGGTTATATAGATAATACTGGTCTACATACTTATTGTAATTCCCTTTTATACTCCAATAGCATTCTTTACAAAAATAAATGAATTTATTATAATATTTTAATAGAAAAACAAAAGGTCTCCAATAGCCAATGCAATCAAAGCAGAAAAATATAATGTTCAAAGATTCAGAGTATCTGAACTCAAAGTAAACTATAGAGCAAGAATTCTAAAGAAAGCGTGATTCTCAACTAAATGTCATACATACAGACCAGTATGATGGAGAATATATTAACAGAGAGAAACTGGTCTATGTATAGTAAACAAATTTATAATAAGACGTTTCTAAAAATATGCATGAACCAAAGAAAGATTCTGAACCAATGTCATTAAAACTTCAAAATATAAGCAAACAGATGAACTTTATATTTCAATAGTATATGAAATAATCATAAATAACAAATAAAACTATATTAACCTTAAAAGCTTTTATACAGCCACCAAAAAAAGAGTAAAGCAAATTTTGTCTACTATAAGTCAGACAATGAGCTAATAATAAAAAATAAATAACATACTACCAATATTAAGCAATAAATAAATGTCTATATTATCAAAATAATAAACATAAGTTTTCAAATCTTGAAACAAGCAGTTTTCAAAAGAAGAAAAACGTGGTGTATATTATTGAAAAATGTAAGTTATCATTAGTAATTATGAAATGTATTGATAAATATAGTAAAACATTTATGTCTAGCTTTATTTTTAACAAATTTTTAAGATATTTTCTTCATTTACATATCAAATTCTACCCTGAAAATCCATTATACCCTCCCCCAAACCTGCTCCTCAACCCCACCCATTCCCTCTACCTGGCTCTGGTGTTCCCCTGTAATGGAGCATATCAAGTTTGCAAGACCAAGGGACATCTCTTCCCAACCATGGCCGACAAGGCCATCTTTTGCTACATATGCAGCTAAAGACAAGAGTGATGGGGGAATTGGTAAGTTCATATTGTTGTTCCTCATATAGGGTTGCAGAGCCCTTCAGCTCCTTGGATACTTTCTCTAGCTCCTCCATTGGGGGCCCTGTGTTCCATCCAATAGATGACTGTGAGCATCCACTTTTGTGTTTGCCAGGCACTGGCATAGCCTCACAAAAGATAGCTATATCTGGGTTCTTTCAGCAAAATCTTGCTGGCATATGCAATAGTGTCTGCATTTAGTGGATACTTATGGGATGGATCCCTGGGTGGGGCCATCTCTGGATGGTCCATCCTTTCCTCTCAGCTCCAAACTTTGTCTCTGTAACTCCTTCCATGGGTATTTTGTTCCCAATTCTAAGGAGGAATGAAGTATCCACACTTTAGTCTTCCTTCTTCTTGATTTTCATGTGTTTTGCAAATTGTATCTTGGGTATTCTAAGTTTCTGGGCTAAAATCCACTTATCAGTGAGTGCATATCATGTGAGTTCTTTTGTGATTGGGTTACCTCAATCAGGATGATATCTTCCAGATACATCCATTTGCCTAAGAATTTCATAAATTCATTGATTTTTATAGCTAAGCAGTATTCCATTGTGTAAATGTACCACATTTTCAGTATCCATTCCTCTGTTAAGGGACATGTGTGTTTTCTAGCTTCTAGCTATTATAAATAAGGATCCTATAAACATAGTGGAGTATGTGTCCTTATTACCAGTTGGAACATCTTCTGGGTAAATGCCCAGGAGAGGTATTGGTGGATCCTCCGGTAGTACCATGCCCAATTTTCCGAGGAAGTGCCAGACTGATTTCCAAAGTGGTTGTACAAGTTTGCAATCCCACCAGCAATGGAGGAGTGTTCCTCTTTCTCCACATCCTTGTCAGCATCTGCTGTCACCTGAATGTTTTATCTTAGACATTCTGACTGGTGTGAGGTAGAGAATATCAGGGTTGTTTTGAGTTGCATTTCCCTGATGATTAAGGATGCTGAACATTTTTTCAGGTGCTTCTCAGCCCTTCGGTATTCCTCACGTGAGAATTCTTTGTTTAGTTCTGTACCCCATTTTTAATAGGGATATTTGACTTTCTGGAGTCCAGCTTCTTGAGTTCTTTACATATATTGGATATTAGTCTCCTATCAGATTTAGGATTGGTAAAAATCCTTTCCCAATCTCTTGGTGGCCATTTCATCTTATTGACAGTGTCTTTTGCCTTACAGAAGCTTTGCAATTTTAAGAGGTCCCATTTGTTGATTCTTGATCGTACAGCATAACCCGTTGCTGTTCTGTTTAGGAATTTTTCCCATTTTTCTGTGCCCATATCTTTGAGGCTTTTCCCCACTTTCTCCTAAGTCTCAGTGTCTCTGGTTTTATATGGCATTCTTTGATCCAATTAGACTGGAGCTTTGTACATGGAGATAAAAATGGATCAATTTAAATTCTTCTACATGATAACTGCCAGTTGTGCTAGCACCATTTGTTTAAAATGCTGTCTTTTTTCCAGTGGATGGTTCTAGATCCCTTGTCAATGATCAAGTGACCATATGTGTGGGTTTCTTTCTGGGTCTAAATTCTATTCCATTGGTCTACTTGTCAGCTGCTATACCAGTACCAGGCAGTTTATATCACAATTGCCCTGTAGTACAGCTTTAGGTCAGTCATGAGGGATGATCACTTGAAGTGTTCTTGGATTCAATTTGTGAATATTTTATTGTGTACTTTTGCATCGATATTCATAAGGGAAATTGGGCTGAATTTCTCTTTCTTTGTTGGATCTTAGTGTGGTTTGGGTATCAGTGTAATTTTGGCTTCATAGAATGAATTGAGTAGAGTACCGTCTGTTTCTATTTCAAGTAATAGTTTGAGGAGAATTGAAATTAGGTCTTCCTTGAAGTTTTGATAGAACTCTGCACTAAACTCATCTGGTCCTGGACTTGCTTTTTTTTTTTTTTTAATGGGAGACTATTAATTACTGCTTCTATTTCTTTAGGGGAAATGGGACTGTTTGTTAATCTGATCCTGATTTAACTTTGGTACCTGGTATCTGTCTAGGAAGTTATTCATTTCATCCAGGTTGTCCAGTTTTGATGAGTATAGCCTTTTGTAGTAGGATCTGATGATGTTTCAGATTTCCTCAAGTTCTGTTGTTATGTCTCCTTTTTCTTTTCTGATTTTGTTAATTAGGATACTGCCCCTGTGCCCTCTAGGTAGTCTGGCTAAGGGTTTATCTATCCTGTTGTTTTTCTCAAAGAACCAGCTCAAGGTTTGGTTGATTCTTTGAATAGTTCTTTTTGTTTCCACTTGGTTGATTTCAGCCCCAGGTGTGATTATTTCCTGCATACTACTCCTCTTGGGTGTATTTGCTTCCTTTTGTTCTAGAGCTTTTAGGTGTGCTGTCAGGATGTTAGTATATGACCTCTGTAGTTTCTTTCTGGAGGCATTCAGAGCCATGTGTTTTCCTCTTAGGACTGTTTTCATTGTGTTCCATAAGTTTGGGTATGTTGTGGCTTCATTTTCATTAAACTCTAAAATGTCTTTCATTTCTTTCTTTATTTCTTCCTTGTCCTAGGTATCATTGAGTAGAGTGTTGTTCAGTTTCCACGTGAATGTTGGCTTTCTATTATTTATGATGTTATTGAAGATCTGCCTTAGTCCGTGGTGATGTGATAGGATGCATGGGATAATTTCAACATTTTCATATCTGTTGAGGCCTGTTTTGTGACCAATAATATGGTCAATTTTGGAGAAGGTATAGTGTGGTGCTGAGAAGAATGTGTATCCTTTTGTTTTAAGATATAGTGTTCTGTAGATATCTCTTAAATCCATTTGTTTCATAACTATTGATAGTTTCCATGTGTCTCTGTTTAGGTTCTGTTTCCAGGATCTGTCCACTGATGAGAGTGTGGTGTTGAAGTCTCCCACTATTATTGTGTGAGGTGCAGTGTGTGCTTTGAGCTTTACTACAGTTTCTTTAATGAATGTGGATGCCCTTTCATTTGGAGCATAGATATTCAGAATTGAGAGTTTTTCTTGGAAAGTTTTACCTTTGATTATTTGAAGTGCCCCTCTTTGTCTTCCAACCCAACTTTGGGTTGGAAGTCAATTTTATTCGATATTAGAATGGCTATTCCAGCTTGTTTCTTAGGACCATTTGCATGAAAAATTGTTTTCCAGCCTTTAACTCTGAGGTAGTATCTGTCTTTTTCCCTGAGGTGTGTTTCCTGTAAGCAGCAAAATGTTGGGTCCTGTTTGTGTAGCCAGTCTGTTAGTCTTTTTATTTGGAAATTGAGTCCACTGATATTAAGGAAAACTAATTGTTGCTTCCTGATATTTTAGTTGTTAGAGTTGGGATTCTGTTCTTGCAGCTATCTTCTTTTAGGTTTGTTGAAGAATTACTTTCTTGTTTTTTCTAGGGTGTAGTTTCGGACCTTGTATTGGTGTTTTCCCTTTATTATCCTTTGAAGGGCTGGATTCGTGGAAAGATATTGTGTGTATTTGGTTTTGTCATGGAATACTTTGAAGAACCATCTATGGAAATTGTGAGTTTTTCTGGGTAAAGTAGTCTGGGCTGGCATTTGTGTTCTCTTATGGTCTGTATAACATCTGGCCAGGATCTTCTGGCTTTCATAGTCTCTGGCGAGAAGTCTGGTTTAATTCTAATAGGTCTGCCTTTTTATGTTACTTGACCTTTTTTCCTCGCTGCTTTTAATATTCTATCTTTATTTAGTGCATTTGTTGTACTGATTATTATGTGTCTGGAGGAATTTCTTTTCTGGTCCAGTCTATTTGGAGTTCTGTAGGCTTCTTGTATGTTCTTGGGTATCTCTTTCTTTAGGTTAGGGAAGTTTTCTTCAATAATTTTCTTGAAGATATTTACTGGCCCTTTAAATTGAAAATCTTCATTCTCATCTACTCCTATTATCTGTATGTTTGGACTTCTCATTGTTTTCTGAATTTCCTGGATGTTTTGAGTTAGGATATTTTTGCATTTTGCATTTTCTTTGATTGTTGTGTCCATGTTCCCTATGGAATTTTCTGTACTTGAGATTCTCTCTTCCATCTCTTGTATTCTTTTCCTGATGCTTGCATCTATGGTTCCAGAATTCTTTCCTAGGGTTTCTATCTCCAGCGTTGTCTCCCTTTGGGTTTTCTTTATTGTTTCTACTTCCTTTTTTAGATCTTGGAGAGTTTTGTTCAATTCTACCACCTGTTTGGTTGTGTTTTCCTGCAATTCTTTAAGGGATTTTTGTGTTACTTCTTTAAGGGCTTCTACCTGTTTAGCAGTTTTTTTTTGTTTTGTTTTGTTTTGTTTTTTTGTGTAATTCTTTAAGGGATTTTTGTGCTTCCTCTTTAAAGCCTACCTGTTTAGCCATGTTCTCCTGTATTTCTTTAAGTGAATTATTAATTTCCTTCTTAAAATCCTTTACCAGCATCATGAGACATATCTTTAAATCTGAATCTTGCTTTTTGGGTGTGTTGGAGTATCCAGAACTAGCTGTTTTGGAGAGCTTGGTTCTGATGATGCTGATTAGTCTTGGTTTCTGTTAGTAAGATGCTTACGTTTGCCTTTTGCCATCTGATAATCTCTTGAGTTAGTTGTTATAGTTGTCTCTGGCTGGAACTTGTTCCTTCTGTGATTCTGTTAGCCTATGTCAGCACTTCTGGGAGTCCAACTCTCTCCTGAGTCTCATTGGTCAGAGTTCTTTCTGCAGGCAAGCTCTCCTCTTGCAGGGAATGTGCAAAGAGGTCTGTAGCTCAGCTCTGCCTCCTGGCTGAAGATGAAGGTCTAAAAGGCGCCCTGTCCCAGAAGCTATGTTGCTTCTGCAGCCTGCATGCTCTCCTTTGATGTTTGGCTTTAATTTAAATGTATTGTAACAGCTTTGTGTCTGGGTTTTGAGGAAAATGGTTCAGAAAAGCCATTGCTATGTTTATGTTATTCAGCAAAGGCTGAGAAATTATTTAAAGCGTGAACAAATGTCTCTCTCCAAAATCTGCACATATGAGAGCCTGTAGGGGCACCAACTTTTGTCTTATGACATTCCTGGCAAACCAGGAGTTCTTCCTTTAGATTATGGCTAGTCATGGTCAAAAGGGACTGAGAAATCTGATGGCTGTCTGATTTGTAGGGCAGCAAAGGCAAGCTAACTTTTGTAGTGGGAACCTTTCCTAGACCCAATTAGCCTTGTATAATGTTTGAGTAAAGTAACTGGAGTGAACAACCTGTGTGTCATATTTTTCAAGAAGACATAGGATTTTGGTGAGCTCCTTTCTCTACTGTGGCCCAACATGAATCGATAATGGAAATTCAGATTAAAATACTTTGCTTCGTTACATTTCAGAGATAATGGATAACATAAAACACATAAACAGTACTGACATAAATATTACCTTGGAATTTTTACCACTAGAGGGAAATAAAACAACAGCTTCATCTAGACTTCTTTACTACATTGTCCTATCAATAAGGGATTAAAATAAAATTTCCCTAGAATGGAAAGCTGGATATCATAACAAATTTCTTGATTATTCTTTCAGGACAGTTTGAATCCTTCATGTTCTTGCTCCTCAACAATTCTTTGAAGAGGACACTGACATGGATACAAATGCTTTGTTAGAAGTATAGACAAAATAGATATCAGGGAAAGGAATGTCCTATTATAATTGAAATCTGTAGATTCCCGTGACACAGATTAAATTCAATGGGTAGCTCTTTACTTTATTAAATTGCAGGAGACACAATCATGCTTGGATGAAGAAGTGAAAATGATACATTTTCAAGGGAGTTTAACCAGGCATAATATAATGTAAGTGTGATTTATTACCAAGTACTGAAATATTTATGTGTTTCTATCTGCTGTCAAGATGCTTGCTGCAAGTGAATATTATTTAGACATACAATCATTTGACATTAGGCCACTAAATTATTCTTCAATCAGAGACCACTGGAGCCCTTATGACAAGTAAAAACTGGTATACTTTGACTTTCGGATACTGTCCTTTCTAAAGACCAATAAAAAATGAGTTCTAACTGGGTCCCCAGGGATCTACATAAATGTGATGCACAGGAAGAATGAGGATATTTGAGATATGACTTATACATTCAAATGAATTGACTGATAATGCTTCATTAAAACACAGTAAGAGTTTAATCATACATGCCTTTTTGTATAGATAGGAGTCTGAGGGTGAAGAGTCTGAGGTATAGATCAGAATGGGCAATGCAGTCTCTCAATCAATCAATAATTAATGTGCGAAAAAAAAGCAAAATGAGAATACTACTAAAAGAAGACTTAAAAATAAAACTGGGGAATTTCCAAATCTTCAATAATTGTATTATTTTACTATGTTGAAAAATGGAATAATAGAAAACTGACTGATATAACTATAATTATGATGATTAACTAATAAGCATGGAGAAAATGCTTAAATGTCTTCAATTATGTGCTATAGTATATGAGTATTCCTATTTCTATTTGTTCTTTTGCAAACCAAAATAACTGTATTTTGTTTTTTAAAAAATATATTTTAATACATTTCCAAAGTATTTAGTAATAAATAAACAAATACTTTAGGTGGCAATTTTTCAGACATTATTACACCAATTTCTCTAAAGGTTTTAATTTCTTTCTTAGTGACTATTTCATAGGGAAAATATACATTTTTCCAAAGCAGGTACTTTGAAAGTAAATAGTCCACATGGATATCAATAACCTATAGATGAAGGGAAATTGAGAAAAGTTCTTAAAGTATTTGTCTAAAATTGACATATGTAGCAAGAACAACTTATGTATCATTATATAAAACTGATTTTAAAAAAACCAATGTTTTCTACTTGAAAATATTAAGTGAATCACTATAAAGAAATATTTTTCTTATTCAAATAATCTAAGAATCATTTTCATGTATAAAATTGTATTATATTCTTATATGTGATTCTGTTGTTTTTATTCAGAATGTTTTGTCTGTTTTCCTGTTTACTAGAAATTTATTATGTTTTCTGTGAGAAATTCCATAGTAAACCCCTCTTTTAATGCTTTATCTTAATTATCAAGTCTAGTTATAATAATGGTATCATATAAAAGTAAATCATATCATTTAGCTTTAAAACAAATCAAATGATTTTTGTTTGAAATTATTAGTTACTTTCAGCAAGGATATCTGGAAGTTCTCAGATATTTATATATACATATATTGTGAATTATTGATTTCATTTTTTCTTAAATTATTGAGATCTCATTCTACTTTCCCTTTCCACCCACCAAATACGCCATGATAACCAATTGCTTTCTTTATAATTCATGCTCCATTCTTTCATTAATAGTTATGTAATCGATACATGCTTGTTCATAAATATACTCATATGTATGTTATTATTTTATAGGTATATATATATATATATATATATGTATATATATACATACATATACATATATATATATTCTCAAATACATAAGTATATCCTACCCAGTATGTATAACACTACTTTTATAAATACTTTCAGGGCTCACCATTTTATTGAAAAATTAATTGACTTTTTCTTTCCTAGGGACGGTTAGTACTCCTTCTCTCAGCCTTCTTTACTTGCTTGTAGTTCTTTGTAAAAGGTTAAAGTTTCATGAGCTTTTCCCTGTCTGTAGTAACATGTATATTGTTATTGTCCTTGTTTGGTCATGTTTAGTAAGTCGTGATGGTGAGATTTCATAGATGAAGAATCTGGCATTCTCAGGAGACAACCTCTCACGGTAAACATCTTGATCGTCTAGTTCTTAAAATTTTTTCTACATACCCATTCACAATCATCTCTAAGTCTTGGGTTCAGTTGCTGTGCCATACATTTTTTTTGTAGGAGTAACATGTGCCTACAGAGGCTGATAAAGATCAGATGAAGCCATTAAATTCCCTGAAGCTGGATTAGAGCCTTTTTGTCTTGCCCTGTGAGTACTGGGAACTCAATTCCAATATTCTGCAAGAGAGGTATATAGAAGAATTTTAATCTAGCAACATGATTTCTCTGGAAAGGGATTGCATCCAAAGACCTTCTATGTCTGTATGATCTGGACAGAGTTACTATGGGCCTTTAATCTCTAACAGTAAAGTTAAGTTTAATGTGTAGAAGAAAGCAGCCAACTTGAAAGTAACGTCTAATTGAGGGGCAGACGAGTGATGGATCAGAGTAGGATTTTGACATAATGAGTCAGAAATGGCATAGGAGAGATACATTTTAAGAGGGGAGAGAGAGAAGGAAGGGGAGAGAAGGGGAGAATGAAGGGATGAGGAGGGAGAAGGAAAGGGAGAGAGATGAGATGGTATGTGACTTGTGGAGTGTGTGTAGCACAATTTTACCATGACTGTTGGTCTTCTACAGTTTTACAGAAAGGTTGCAGAGAGAACAAGCTAGACACAGGTAAGGTAAAACAAGCCAGAGAATAAAAAGGGTCAGAAGATTAGAACATGTTGCCTTTGTTAATATGAGGCCAAACAGAAATACTATCAAAAACTGGGAGAATCCAGAGATTTCTGTGTGGAAGCTTGAAGCTCCAGGCTTAGGCCTAGAGATAGAACAGAGAGTAAAACATTCTGGGATCCCCCCAAGCCATGTATTTACACAGCTTTTGGATGGCTCTCATCTCATTACTTCAGTGGAGGAACAAAACGAAACACTTACAAGGCATATAACCTAAGTATGTAAGTCATCTAACTTTAACATTTACTTTTTCCCATTTATAATTGTAAAATAAAATAGCAATTGGTTTTATCTGTATAAAACTGTCTTCCTATGAATATAATTATGATCTAATGTTATGATTATTATTTCCTAAAATTTGGGTTTCCCTCTTTCACCTCTTCATTTCTTAAAGCATAAGCCTTCCCAAGTATGTGTTTTTGTATTGTGGTTATTTGCATTATGTATTCATAGACAGACAGGACATTATACTAAAAGACACTATTTTATGATAGGCATGAATAGAGCTCTGATTAAATTACGACTCTTCCTTTTAACAACTACACAATACTCAGCAAGAAATTTGACTCCTCTGATCCTTAATTTCTGCCTCTGTAAATGGAGATAATTACGTCTACCTCAAAGGTTTGTTTCCAAGGTAAATAATGTGATATAATTAGAACATTAGCGATCACATTCATAGTGAGCTTCTATGCATATTTGTTCATTACCTCCTCTTTCACATTGCTGTCTAGCAAACATTCCCAGGTAAAGATCTCTGCTACTGCTACAAAATTACAGTAGTCATACTCAGGAATGGGCCACAGTATTTATTTTACATTCCTCATTATTGGTATGGTAAAACTTTGTTAGAAATGTCTTAAATGTTAGTGGGCAGTAGCTATTTTTATTCTAAGTTCCACAAATGTGGAGTCTATGAAGGTTTGAGGATTTTTGATGTGGTACTTGGCCATAATACTGCCATGTTTATTTTTCTCTCAGGACTTTGACATGTAACCTCCCAAGATATAAATCTTAAAATCTACGTTATATTGGAGATTTGTGTGGCCTTTTATATACCAATTGTTCATACTGAATAGCACATCTAGATTTGACTAGGGAGGCATATATTAAACCACAAGCCTGTTTTAAATGCCTCTGTATTATACAATAAACTTGATGATTTGAAAACTTTCAAAATATTTCAATAATATATGCATTTCTAAATTTTACCAAGTTTAAACTAGCTCAGACTTTGGAAGATGCTTAATGGAAATGTGAATTATATAAACTCTCCAGTCTCTGAAAACTAGAGGAATCATAAATCCTTACAGAGAAAGACTAAATGGATGCCCATGGTAGATAAGCAGGATCTTAGACAGAAAAAAGAGGAAATGAATGGTACGTTCTAAGGGGGATGCTCTCTTCCTTTAGATTAAACCTAGGAGAAGCACATAAAGGGGCGGGGCATATGTCACATATCTGTTCTTGAAAGGACTCCGGGGTTGGTACATTTTATAGGAATGTATGAGAGAAATCTGGAAATATGTTCTAATCTTGGTCCTTCCCATTCTTTGGTTTGTTCTATCTTCATGTCTTGTCTGGCTTGTTCTTTCTGCAACCTGACTCTGTTAAGTTGTCCAAGTAAAAAGTGCCTCTAAATTTCAGGTACTCAACTCCGCTTCACTGCCTCACAACTGACTGAGTCCCAACAGACTCCATTCAACTGAACTGACTGACTGTACTCAACCAACTGACTAGAACTTAAAGATCTCCATGCCACTGTCTCTGGAATGCTGGGATTAAAGAAGCGTACCACCATGCCTACCATGCCTGGACCTAAGCTTTTTTTTTTTCTGAACCTTGCTTGAACTTAGGATATACTTCCCTCTGTCTTTTGGGATTAAAGGCCTGTCTATATTCCATCCAGATCACACAGGATCACACAGACTTAGAAGGTCTTTGGTTGTGATACCTTGCCAGAACAGCCATGTTACTGAATGAAAATTTCTCTACTAAACATATTATAAAAATTATAACTACTGATTTGTACCAAATAAGAATCACAGTTTGCAAGTATCTATTTGAAATTCAGTCCAGGTAGCAAATGGTCAATCATGCTCTAAGATACTTCTGGAAGAAGGTAGTCAAACTTCAAAGCATCTTAGTTTTCATATTGACTCCCACTATTTCTTTGAAATATCTAGGGCAGCATTTTGTACAGAAAAAATATGTTCATGAAATATTAGTTGTGCCAAATTAAGAACAAATAGTACACCTACAGAAATATAACCTTCTGATCAAGGAACCTAAATGTCTGCTACCAACAACACTGAGCAGACATATGAATGCTTTTGAACAGTTGACAGAAGGACCCATACAAAGTTAAGAGACAACAACCGATGAATTTTAAAGAGCAGGTATTCTGAAAAATATTAACAGGAAATATATTTGTAGAAGAGATTTTCTGAACATTACAAAATGGTATGAAAACATCTCCCATGTAGAGGAATAATAAATGTATTTAAATTTACTTTCAATATAGAAGGTTAACTAATTCCTGACTATGAAAATAGCCAAAATAGTGACGAGTGTCTGCTTTTTGTTAAAATAAATATAATGTAACTTGAAATAATCCCCAAAGAAAGACACAGGTTTTTTGTTTGTTTGTTTGTTTGTTTTTGTTTTTGTTTAATCATTGTAAAGGCGATTGTCTTGATTTGATAACTGGGGTAGGTGGCCTACTACTATTGGATAATTATGCTACTGCTCATCATAGTGTAACTAAGATTTGGAAGAATAACAGTCTTGGAGCAATGTCAATTTTTCAGCTTCTAAGATCCTTGAATTAAAACCTTAGTGTCACTGGCACACCATTTGTTCTTTTAATACTCTTATCTGTCATTAAACTATAGGTGAAAAACCATGTCTGATGTAGTCTGACCATGTAATGCAATAATAGTAAAATGTCTACTAGTGACACATGCACTGATAATTCAATATGCCTTCAGTTAAAACCCTCACATGCTAATATCCACTTATCAGTGAGTACATATCATGTGAGTTCTTTTGTGATTGGGTTACCTCACTCAGGATGATGGCCTCCAGGTTCATCCATTTGCCTAGGAATTTCATAAATTCATTCTTTTTAATAGCTGAGTAGTATTCCATTGTGTAAATGTACCACATTTTCTGTATCCGTTCCTCTGTTGAGGGACATCTGGCTTCTTTCCAGCTTCTAGCTATTATAACTAAGGCTGCTATGAACATAGTGGAGGATGTGTTCTTATTACCAGTTGGAACATCTTCTGGATATATGCCCAGGAGAGGTATTGCTGGATCCTCTGGTAGTACTATGTCCAATTTTCTGAGGAACCGCCAGACTGATTTCCAGAGTGGTTGTACAAGCTTGCAATCCCACCAACAATGGAGGAGTGTTCCTCTTTCTCCACATCCTCGCCAGCATCTGCTGTCACCTGAATTTTTGATCTTAGCCATTCTGACTGGTGTGAGGTGGAATATCAGGGTTGTTTTGATTTGCATTTCCCTGATGATTAAGGATGCTGAACATTTTTTCAGGTGCTTCTCAGCCATTTGTTATTCCTCAGGTGAGAATTCTTTGTTTAGATTTGTGCCCCATTTTTTAATGAGGTTATTTGATTTCTGGAGTCCATCTTCTTGAGTTATTTATGTATATTGGATATTAGTCCCCTATCTGATTTAGGATTGGTAAAGATCCTTTACCAAACTTAGAATATCCAAGATAAAATTTGCAAAACACATGAAACTCAAGAAGAACAAAGACCAAACTGGACACTTCCTCCCTTATTCAAATTGGGAACAAAACACCCATGGAAGGAGTTACAAAGACAAAGTTTGGAGCTGAGACGTAAGGATGGACCATTCAGAGACTGCCACACCTGGGAATCAATCCCATAATCAGCCAGCAAATGCAGACACTATTGCATATGCCAGCAAGATTTTGCTGAAAGTACCCTGATATAGCTGTCCCTTGTGAGACTATGCCAGTGCCTGGCAAACACAGAAGTGGATGCTCACAGTCAGCTATTGGATGAATCACAGGGACCACAATGGAGGAGCTAGAGAAGTACCCAAGGAGCTGAAGGGGTCTGCAACCCTATAGGTGGAACGACAATATGAACTAACCAGTACCCCCAGAGCTTGTGTCTCTAGCTTCATATGTAGCAGAAGATGCCCTAGTTGGCCATCATTGGGAAGAGAGTCTCCTTGGTCTTGCAAACTTTATATGTACCAGTACAGGGGAACACCAGGGCCAAGAATTGTGAGTGGGTAGGTAGGGGAGCAGAGTTGGGAGAGCGTTTAGGGGACTTTTGGGATAGCATTTTAAATTTAAATGAAGAAAATACCTAATAAAAATTTGGAAAAGGAAAAAAAACCCTCATATGCAGCAGTGTTGACATCCTACCTTAGAATCCTAACCATGTATTAATTGTTCTCAGATTCTTTTTCATCTTTCTCCCTTGCATAATTAAGTGAAATATATCTCTCAGAGGCCTGCAATCCTCCTACACTCTCTTTGATGAGAATAGATGAAAAAAACATCTTCTTACTTGATCTGAAATTAAATTTCTTTTTAAATTAAAATGTTAGAATGTATTGAAGGTTTTTCATTCTATATCTAGAGTGTTTTGTTAAGTAACAATAGAAAGCTTTATATTTAAATATCTTGGGAAGAGAAAGTTCCACTTTAGGAGATATTTTAAATGTGAGTTTTTAGAAAGACAAACTTAAGATTATTAAATTTTATCATTTAATGTTGATCTTTGGAAACAAAATTGTTTAAAAATTCCCGTTATTCCTGGAAATATAGTTACATGCAAGATCTTCACAGTAAGTCATTTCTTGTCAACTCTACTCATGTATTCACTAATTCATTAACTCATTCTTGGAGTAAGCACCATCTCCATATTGAACTTTGCTTTGACTTTGAGAATAAATGATGAAGAATTTCAAAATCTATTAGAAAATATGGAGATACAGTGGCGAAACTAAAGCTATTATACTTAAGAACTAAAACTATTAATTTGATGGGAGTATGAGACTAAATTTTGTGGTAAATGTAGAAAGAGACTGGTGAGACAAGCAGACTTAAGATTATGAAAAATATGTTGGTCTATAAATATAGGTTTAAATAAGTAAAAGTCGTATTGTTTTAAGTTAAAATTGCTTTTATAATAGGGTTGCTCCTCTTAGCTGATAGAAGAGAATTTATAACAAGCATTATACAGAAGAAATATATACATATTTCTTTTAATACCATTCAAATATATTTTTAGCTTACAGTAATTTCAAATCTAGTTCATAGCAACAGGAACTCTCTTGCACCTTTATTTTAGCTCATTTTGCCAATTAGAAATATACACTAACTCATTAACCCACATCCATCCTTTGCCTTGTTTCTCAGTATACATATTAGGTAGCTCGGCGGTAATTAGCAGCTATAGTGGAAAGATTTTTAGCAATTAAAAAAAAAAAGCTCAGGAATGTTTTATTCATTATCATCAAAAGCACCATTGTGATTATAACTTATTTGAAATGCATGTTGTTCTCTTTTTATGTGTTCAATAGCAGGAGTCTATAAACCACAAAATAAAATTTTGAAACATTATGTATCACTGATTATTCTAGGTGATTTCCTAGTTTGCAATAAGAGCTAAGTTGTTTCCATCTACTAGCAAGTCAAAATAGTTCAGTATTCTAAAGAAAACATAAAACAAACAGAAAAAGAAAAAGAAATAAAAACTGTATCCATGCTAACCTTCAATCGTGCAGCCTCATTCCCACAGAAACCCAAATGAGGTGATAATTAAAATCCAGACACCCGTGTCATGCATAGAATCTCATGTAACGGGTTCATTAGTGAAACTTATCTTTTCAGACGTCATACTGTACTTATCACTATGCATTTAAATTATATTTATGTATTTATCAGGACTAGTTAAGAGTAAATTTCTACCTATTATCTTTGGGAATTTACAAGAGCTGCCAGTTCTCTTAACCACTGAGACATCTTTCCAGTCTTGCCCTTAGCATTTTCACCCTGAATTGCATTCTATAATATTACCATGTATGGATATACCAAAGCTTATTTATTTTTAATATACTGAAGAAATTTTTCTTATGCACATACTAAAAAATGCGAAAATGTTGACAAATATTTCCATGTATATTGTGTGTGTGTGTGTGTGTGTGTGTGCGCGTGTGTGTGTGCGTGCTTGCCTTCACATGCTTACATGTTTTCTCCTGTATATATGTATTCCTGTGCCTAGATTTTAAAGTGAAATGGTACTATTGTTGAATTTTAGTGTTAAATGAGTAACTTTAAAAGAAATAGTTGATATTTTTTCAATGTGGCTGTGACCGTTTATATCAGCAGTTAGGAGGGAAGTTTCTCAATGCTCCACATCTTCACTAGATCTTGGTAAGGTAAAGCTTTGCATGTTGAGCTGTTTCAAAAACTATATCAAAATATATTAAAAAATGATATCCTACTAGTGCTGGAGCTTAGTTTTTCGAGCAATGCCTACTATTTAACTCATTTCCTATATCATTCCATCTGAGCATACGGGTAGTAAATTCTTTATTTAATTTGTTGGGATAATATGACCTTCTGTTTTATGTACTACTTGTATATCTTGAATAAGGATCTTAGTTAATTTGAAGTATTACCTACCAGTAGGTTAGTTAGTTGGTTGATTAATAGTTTGTTGATTTGTTAGTTTGTATGTTTGAGATGGGTCTTTATTTAAATCTTTGGTCTATTAAGTTAGCTTTTTCCAGCGACTTTAGAGCAAAGACCACCTTTGCTTTGCAATTCTTTCCTTAGATGCTACCTTTTTGGGGTCTTTGGACACAGCCATTGCTGTCTTCTTTGATGCCTGCTTAGCCTTTTTTGCTTCCTTGAAAGCCTTCATAGCTTAGTTTCCTAACTTCTGGTTCGTGATTCCTCTTGGCCCTAGCTAGATATACAGGTTAACTTGACTTTGTCTGCAAGGCAAGTTCTTTTCTTGTGAATTTCTTTTGATTGTCCTTTTTGTATTTTCTTCTGTAAAGGACAGCCCGATTTATCTGCTGAGGATTCCTTTGGGAAAGGAATGCAGAATCTCATTTTCCGTGAAGAAATGGTAAAATCTTCCTATGAGTCATGGTGTTGCTCCACAAGTGTCAGGGTAACCTTGCACTGGCTGAAATTAAACTTCTTAAGGAGAAGGTTGCAGCCTTCAAGGTAAGGGCTGCTGACCAGAGGAAACACGATGAATGAAGAATAAGGACCACAGAGTAGAAAACTTAATTTAATGAATTAATGTACATGATATCGTATTTGAAAACACAGTTGCTCACTAACCAGCTTGGACCTGGTGAGGGAGAGTCAGCTAGGATGGGCACCAACTCTCAAGATGAGCTGCGGGAGGTGTAATAGACCCCTTTAGGAAATACATACAGGTTTAAAAAAAGGAAGAAGAGGAGAAGGAAGGGGTGAGAGGGGAAGAAGAGGAGGAGGAGGAGGAGGGATAAGAAGAAGAAGAGGAGGAGGAGGAGAAGGAGGAGGAGGAGGAGGAGGAGGAGGAGGAGGAGGAGGAGGCAATAGTAGCAGAGGCAGTCCTCTCAAGGTTTCAAGAGAAGGTCTGGGAGGGTGGATGAACACCATGAATGCTGAAGGAGCTTGAAAAAAATAATATAATTAAAATCAATTCTATAAAATACTCAATATTAAATAAAATATTTATAAAGAAGATACATTTTCAATTGCAGAGTCAGATTTTAAACTATGCTTCTAATTATAAGTTTTATAATTCGTGATTTTTATTTAAATCTTTTTAGTTTGAATTTCTGTTTTGGTTCATTGATCATTTTATTATTTTTCAATATAATACTGATTTGGTTAACTTTGTTTTATGATATACTAATATACCTTGCCCTTTAGCATAAATGTGCCTGTTATACACTTATTTTTCTTTCCACTAATAACTTTAGATGAACTTCTTAATATTTCAAAGTACATGGCTAAGATTTGTTCAGAATTGGAGTTGAAATTTTAGATTAGTTTAGGAAAAATTTACATCTTAACCATACTTATTTTCAAATACCTCTGTATATTGATTAATTCTTTCCATTAATTCAAACCTTTGATTCCTTTCATCAACATTTCATGAGACTTCACAAAGTGATATCATCAATATTTTATGATCTTCTTTGTATCTTTTCAGATGCAATGTTCATAGGTTAAAAAAATAGAGAACAAAATCTAAACAAACAAAGAAGAAAAACAGAAATTATTATACTGTGACTGAGCCCTATACTATGGGTACACTTCATTGGTGGTTTCAAGAATTTTCAGGTAGATTCCTGCAGATCTTCTACAAAGATATTAAAATTATTTAAAACCAAGAAAGGTATTTTCTTCCATTCCATTTTTTAAAGCATCTTGGGGATTTATTTTTCTAACATGGGCTTCCAAAACAATATCAAATAAATATCAAAATGGAAACCATATCTGTTGCTTTCTGTGGTCTTAAGGTATAACAACCATTTCCTTGTCATCAAATTCTGTAATAGCTGCAGATTTGCACAGCTCCTATTTTTACCTTTACAAAAGTTTTTAGTATTCTCTATTTTCTGACAGTTTTCAAACATAGTCATTGGTTTGTCTTTTTTTTTAAAGCAGTTTATATTTCTATGATCTTCTTTTGATTTATGATGGATTCACCTGGTGCATTTAAAAATATTAATGAAACCTGCAATTCTGCAGTAAACCTAAATAAGTCTGTAAGTCTTTTGTATACTGCTAAATATAATGAGCTAATATTTGTTAGAAGACTTTTATATTCAGATTATTTTTATTAGGTATTTTCCTCATTTACATTTCTAATGCTATCCCAAAAGTCCCCCATACCCTCCCCCACCCCACTCCCCTACCCACCCACTCATACTTTTTGACCCTGGTGTTCCCCTGTACTAGGGTATATAAAGTTTGCAAGTCCAATAGGCCTCTCTTACCAGTGATGGCCAACTAGGCTATCTTTTGATAAATATGCAGCTATAGTCAAGAGGTCCGAGGTACTGGCTAGTTCATAATGTTGTTTCACCAATAGAGTTGCAGATCCCTTTAGCTCCTTGGTATTTTCTCTAGTTCCTCCATTGGGGGCCCTGTGATCCATCCAATAGCTGACTGTGAGCATCCACTTATGTGTTTGCTAGGCCCCGGCCTAGTCTCACTAGAGACAGCTATATCAGAGTCCTATCAGCAAAATCTTGCTAGTGTATGCAATGGTGTCAGCGTTTGGAGGCTGATTATGGGATGGATCCCTGGATGCGGCAGTCTCTAGATGGTCCATCCTTTTGTCTCAGCTCCAAACTTTGTCTCTGTAACTCCTTCCATGGGTGTTTTGTTCTCAATTCTAAGAATGGGCAAAGTGTCCACACTTTCGTCGTCGTTCTTCTTGAGTTTCATGTGTTTTGCAAATTGTATCTTATATCTTGGGTATTCTAAGTTTCTGGGCTAATATCCACTTATCAGTGAGTACATATCATGTGAGTTCTTTTGTGATTGGGTTACCTCACTCAGGATAATGCCCTCCAGGTCCAACCATTTGCCTAGGAATTTCATAAATTCATCCTTTTTAATAGCTGAGTAGTACTCCATTGTGTAAATGCACTACATTTTTTATGCCCCTCAAAAGAGGAATGGATTCATATTCTTTAAAGATAGAAATATCTATGGGAGCCATTTCTTGCAGCTAATATTTCATGTGCTTGAAAATCTTGGTTTTGACATAGGTGGCTGCATAGAATTATACATAGAATGATCGCACTGTATCTTCAGAACCAGACTAGAAAACTTGTGGTTGCATTTCCTGAAATACTTGTTTAAAACCAAGTAAAAAGTTCTGAGTCCAGAGCTTTTTAACTTGGAAGATATTTAATTGTTAATTCAATTTCTTGGGCAGATTGAGGGACGTTATCTTATCTAAATATAGGTTCCTGAGTGAGCCTACTAGTTTCACATTAAAGGCAGTGTTCAATTTTATCCAAATCAAATTTGTGATCATAGATGGCAGTGGAGTTTGCAGTGATAACTTTACTTTATTTCTGATATTAGAAACACGTCTTTTCATTTTCTGTAAGAATGGATAGATTGTTTTCATATCTCCCTTGATATTTTTTAAAAGAGCCACTCTCTCAAAGAAATAAAACATTTAAAAAGAAAGAACAAAAAATGATTTCACTGGTTTTTCTCTATATCTTTTAAACTTTCTAATTTATATGTTTTTACAATTCATTTATTTCTATTTGCTCTTAGTATGAGTTTATCTTCTACAATTTTGTTAAGTAGGTATTCATATTAATGATTTTGTGATCTTATTCTAAACATCCACTCAATACTCTAAATCATCCTCTGCATACAGTTTTTATTTCCTCCAGTGGACTATAGTAGGAATGTGCTTCAGTTTTACTTTTTTTTTTCAAAAAATTTGTTAATTTCCTTGAACCCATCCATCTGGAGTCTGTTCCTTTTGAAGTCTCCTGTTAAAGTTACAAAATTTTATTTTATTTATGTCTAATGTGATTAACCAGATTCTTAGATTTTGTAGTGTTAGTCCACCTATTTACAGTTTTCTAAGTGATTGGAGCATTGGGGGAACTTCAGTAATGTATTAGATTGAAGGAAGAGCTGGAGGGATGATCCACATCCTCACTTTGTTTCCATAACTAATCCATAAATACTAACAAAAGAATCTTAAAATCATTAATTTCCGCGGACTTGTGTTTCAGTCTCAGCTTTTTGGCTCATCTTTTTTAACTCTCCAGTAAGGTTTGTAGATGTTAGTGTGCTGCAATTTTGGAGAATTAGCCACAGTATGCTTTCAGTCTAGGCTTGTATACCTGTTGTGGTTCTTTTAATCTTTATTGTTTTAAAATTGTAAAGTCTACAGCTTTCCTCCCCATGTGTGAATATAAAGTGAAGTTGTCAGATAAACAGGTTCCCAAAGATATGAAGTTTGTTTACATGTTGCTTCTCATGGGCAAAGTATAATTTATCAATGTTTCATTTCATAGATTAAGAGTTATGGCATTCCCTGTCTTTTAGTTGATATATTGTCTTACATGTAAATGAATTTTAATAGCCTTTGCATTAGTTACTTTTCTATGGTTGTGTTAAAACACCATGACCAAAAGTAACTTAGGAAAAAAAGATCTAATAGCTCTGTATAGTTCCTGAGGATTAGATACCATCACAGCTGGCAAGCATAGCAACAAATGATAGGCATAAAGAAGGAACAAGAGAGCTGACATATTCCAGGACAAATAAACACAAGTCAGAAAGTAAAGCAGCAGGAAGGAGGGGCTGTAGGTTTTAAAGACTCCCCCTCTCCCCAGCAACATGCTTTCCCTAGCAAGGCTGTATAACTTAAACCTCCTCAAATGCTACAACCAACTCTGGAAAAGTATTTGAATATGAGCCTCTGAGGGAGTGTCTTAGTGAAGGTTTCATTCCTGTGAAGACACTCATGGCCAAGGTAGCACTTATAAAGGATACCATTCAATACAGGGTGCCTTACAGTTTCAAAAGCTTAGTAAATTATTGTCATGAATCATGGCAGCATATGGTCCAACATGGTGTTCAAGTTGGAGCTGAGAGTTCAGCTTCTTAATTCACAGGCAGCAGGGCAACACTGTATTCCACAATGAGTGTAGCATGAGGATTGGAGGACTGCTTCCACCATAACATGTGTTCTCCCACTTGGTCACACCTACTCGAACAAGGCCATGCCTCCTAATAGTGCCCCTCAAATATGGCACTATTTCATATAATATGGGTCAAATATTCAAACACTTGAATTCTTAGGGGAAGGGCAAACCTATTCAAACCACCGCAGGGATACTTCTTCCTTAAACCGACACACCACTGGATTAATACCTACCATGATTTTACTTTTGTATTTTCATTAAAAGCTATAGGCAATTTCAAGTGAACACATGAATATATCCATAGCAAGGCAAGCTGTGCTGCAAGTTGAGTTAGTCTACAAACTTCAGTTTGCAATTTTTCAAATAGAACAGCCCAACTGCTGCTTAACTGATTTCATTTGGTCTCAGACCCTGCTCAGTAAATCTGCATGCAATGAAAATTATGAACCAGTAGACATTTAAATTTATATAAAAAAATCTATACCAGTTATTCATTTCTTTCCACCAAATTGGCATCTCATCTTGAACCATTCCATTTCATATGTGTGTGGCTGCTTAGGTTCACTGCTAAGTTGTATAAACTTCATAAATGTATGAACTCTGGACTAGATAGATGACATATTATTTATTTTGTCCAAATTTTTAAACATAAATCTTGAACTTCAAATTGTTACTTAACATCAGAATTAAAAAAAAAACAGCTAAATTGTTACTTTAATAGTTTGTTATCCTTCGATAAAAGCTATTAATGACAATGAATGATTGAGGTCATACAAATATCAACATACATTGTTTTGCATATAATACATATTCTGTTAACCTTAAACTTACTTTGGAAAAAACTAAAAGTTCCAGACTTTCTGTCACTTTGACTATAGGCATTTATTATTATCTATTTTAACACATAAACATCATTAAAATTAAGCAACAGATGGGCACCCTATGGGAACATTTTGAGCTCTGGAACCCAGTAAGTCACCCCAGTGCTGGCTTATTGGCAACTCAATCATGTCAAGAAAGCTAAATCTAACTTGCAGTTGCACACCAAATGGTTGCTTATTTATAGTTCTGCTACAACTAACAAAAAAATATAGAACTTCTGCTCCACCCTTTGGTAGTCATGTAAAACGTACATGTTAATTTTGATGAAATGGCAGTTACATAGCTCAGAATTTAAGTGCATGTGAAAAATTAGTATCGTAAATTTGAGAGTGGTTACTAATTTGTAACAAAATATTGGAATACATTGATTAAATAGAAAGAAGATAACTTGACTAAATACTTTTATTTTTCTACTAGTGAGGTCAAGGTCATACAGAGACAATAATCTTTGTACCAAATTCACTTAATAAATAATAGGCAGAATATGGTACAAAGATGTGCTTGATTCATTTAATTTTTCTCACTACATACTATTGAAGACTCATATCAATATGAATTATATCCTAATTATATATTCTAAACTGAATAGATGAGAAATATTAATTGTTTAATATTGATCTTTGATTGTTTAATATTTATTCGAATTGGATGGAGGGAGGGAGAGAGAGAGATTCTGAAGGTAAAATTTTTATAACCCTTTTGGATAATTAGCTAAAGATAATTAAGTGTACATAATTTTTCCTTTTATTTGATAGTTACCGTTTTCCTAATAATGAATATTATTGATAAAATTATGTATGGTACATTATATGCAGTAACTTTAGGATCATTTAAATTTCAGGTTTTCAAGATTTAAAAAATAAGTCTACAAATTCAGAAACACAGATAAACAAAACTATGGAGACATGCACAAGTTTGTCTAAATGGCAAAAGTACAGAATTCAGAATGTCGAATGAAAAGGAATATAGTTTCACAGTTTATTTTAGCTCCTTCCTGTATTAGCTTTCAGGGGGAACCACTGAACAGCAGAACAAATTAAGAATTAAATATCATGTCAAGTTGCCTTAACCTGAAAGAGAGACAGACAGACAGACACAGAGACAGAGAAACAGACAGAGAGAGACAGACAGACAAACACAGAGACAGACAGGAGACTAAGAGACAGACAGAGAATTTGGTCTTTGAATTACTCTATCAGCCTTCAAATACTCATTCTGTTACTCTGTCTTCAAAAGATTGTTAAATCACATGCTTTTATGTTTCTAAAGAGCATCATCAGAAGAGAGATGTGTTCTCTCATTATTTATTATTCTCAATACTGAGTAGAAGAAACCTGACCTTTGACCTGTGCTCTGTTAACATGAGTGGATGTCTTTCCTCCTAACATTAAGACCAGCACTATAATACTTTGATATTCACATCGGTGTGGTTTAACAGGCATCACTTAAATTATTTTAATTTTAAATTTATTATCTATAAATGGGTCTTGTGAACATATTTAGAGCCTAATGCTTTACTAGTCTGTCGGCTTTCGTTTCATTTTGTAGTCATGGAAAAATTGTTCCATTCATCATCAAAACTGCATGACACTTGCCATTTGACATTTGTAAAATTTGTGGTCAAGGTTTTATTTTTGATTGATGTAAGTAGTGAATATTAACATTATTTATAGCGACGGAATATCATTAGCTAGAGATCAAACCTTGTAGAAGTTACTAGGGATCAAATAATCTAGAAATATTTTAATTTTTAACTCTGAAAAAAAATAAATGCTTTATTTAATTTAGAAATGAATTTGACAGTTAATAATGGACTTTCTACAAATCAAATCAATTTAATCACAGGTACCTGGGAAATGAAATTATGGTTTTACTGACTTCAATCATTTTTAACAAGACCATGACAATTTTATTATTATCATCACAAATATGCTAATGCCTCAAAATATATAAAGTCTAGGGACTGCATATAATAAGATTTTAAGATATAGGTAAAAATGAATTTTGTAAAATACATTTCTTTTTCACTCACTACTTACTCGGTTTTGTTTTGTTTTTTGTTGTTTTCATTCTATCATAGACTTTGCCTCACAGGACAGTATGACTATTTGATAATTTTAACCTGTGATGTCTGATAGTGGTTACTCCAGCTAGGCTCCTCTAATACTATTTTAGCTCCAGCAAAAGTGTACTAGGAACTAGAATGATTGCTGAGAGGATGCAATACCAGAAATGTAAGCAAAAGACTGAGTTCCAACATGCACGCGAAATAGGATTGTCATGAAATATGATTATAACCTCTATGCTTGGGCGAGGGACAGGAAGATCTTGTGATTCTGACGGTCATGCACTTAAGTCAAAATGGCTACTCTAAAAAATGAGTTGGAGATTGTTAAAAAGAAACACATTTTGCATCTACCTAACATCTAATATATACACACAAGCTTTGTGTCCAAATATGTTACAAATTCTCACAAAAAAACCACACAGTCAATCTGTCAAGAAAATATGCATATCAACTCTAACCATGGACTGAATATACATATTTATGTATATACTAATATATATATAAGCCATATATATATTTATGTAAATTCGTATATAGAGATGTCCATTCATATATATGAATATATACTCATATACACATATAAAAACATGGATTGAATATATATTCATATATATTATATACGTATATATAATTATATTTTATGTATTCAAATATGTATATATAATTTTATAGTAATATTAAATGGAGATTTAAAACTATTGCTTAAATTCTTGCTTTGTTCTTAAGAGCTGATGATATCTAGGACTTCAGTTTAACTTACTACAAAGTGGTTCTAATTAAGCTGAATATAGCTGTGGTGGCTTTAAAAATGAATTGAAATATGTACATTGATAAAGTCTAAAAAGCTATACCACAAAATTATAACAAAATAATTAAATTAAATTAAATTTCAGTGAACATTTAAAGTTTTTAAAAGCAAGACTCTGAATAAAATATCAAAGACAAATTCAGTAGACAGAGGAAACATTTTGAGCTATATCTACTAACATTTTCTAATATTTAAGGCTTCAAGATTTATGTTGAATTAATAACCTGAAATATCCACGGAGATCCTCCCAAAGCAACATCTTGGTTGGATCCTTTGGAATAACTACTGTGTGAATAATCTTTCTTTTGGAGATCAAGCACTCCCTGAGGTTTCTGGAATCTACTCTGGCCCACCACAGTATTAAAGATATTAAATGTTCTCTAGGTGGTAAGAGATAAGAAATTAAGCTTTTTAATCATATAATGAACAACTAAGTGCACTCACAAGAAAAGTGAGGTCACCCAGCTGAGGGCAGCAGTACAGCAGGAGCGTGGTAAGGAATCGTTTGGTGTCTGGATGATACTTCCTTGGCAAAGAAAGGTTTACGTCTAGACATGCAATACCTGGCTTTGTTTCTGGTTATGTTAGTTGTCTTGGGTCAGGAAAAAGCAAAATAATAGGAGAATTGTTTAAAGTCTATCATTAGCTAAACAATGAAAATAGAGCTCGGCTTTTTATTACAGATCTCCACAAAGAATATGTTAAGAGCAGCCTGAGGTGACCTGTGTAGATCGGTAGCTACTCTCGGGATCCAGAAAACCCTCTGAATTCATGCAAATTCAGAGTTTCAAATCTTTGTGTTCACTTTAAGAATGCCTGTGAAACAGCTCAAGATATCAAAGTTGTGCATATCTGAAGTATCTTAAGAATGACACTTCATCCATTGGACTGAGCATAGGGTCCCCAATGAAGAAGGTAGAGAAAGGACCCAAAGAGCTGAAAGGGTTAGCAGCCCCATAGGTGGAGCAACAATATGAACTAACCAATACCCCCCCAGAGCTCCCAGGTACTAAACCACCAACCAAAGAGTACCCATGGTGGGTCTCATGGCTCTAGCTACATATGCAGCAGAGGACAGCCCTGGTGGTCATCAATGGGAGGAGAGGTCCTTGGTCCTGTGAAGGCTCTATGCCACAATGTGGAAGAATGCCAGGGCCAGGAAGCAGGAGTGGGGGGGTTGGTGAGAGGGGGCAGAGGGAGGGAGTGCGGGGAGGGTGTTTTTCAGAGGGGAAACCAGGAAAGGGAATAATATTTGAAATGTAAATAAAAGAAGCTGTCTCTTGTGAGACTAGGCCAGGGCCTAGCAAACACATAAGTGGATGCTCAAAGTCAGCTATTGGATAGATCACAGGGCCCCCAATGGAGGAGCTAGAGAAAGTATCCAAGGAGCTAAAGAGATCTGCAACCCTGTAGGTGCAACAACATTATGAACTAACCAGTACCCTGGAGCTCTTGACTCTAGCTAAATATGTATCAAAACATGGCCTAGTTGGCCATCACTGGAACGAGAGACCCATTGGACATGCAAACTTTATATGCCCCAGTACAGGGGAACTCCAGGGCCAAAAAAATGGGAATGGGTGGGTAGGGAAGTAGGGGGGAGGGTATGGGGGACTTTTGGGATAGCATTGGAAATGTAATTGAGGAAAATACGTAATAAAAATATTTTAAAAAAAGAAAAGAAGAGAAGAGAAGAGAAGAGAAGAGAAGAGAAGAGAAGAGAAGAGAAGAGAAGAGAAGAGAAGAGAAGAGAAGAGAAGAGAAGAGAGGGAAGGGAAGGGAAGGGAAGGGAAGGGAAGGGAAGGGAAGGGAAGGGAAGGGAAGGGAAGGGAAGGGAAGGGAAGGGAAGGGAAGGGAAGGGAAGGGAAGGGAAGGGAAGGGAAGGGAAGGGAAGGGAAGGGAAGGGAAGAGAAGAGAAGAGAAGAGAAGAGAAGAGAAGAGAAGAGAAGAGAAGAGAAGAGAAGAGAAGAGAAGAGAAGAGAAGAGAAGAGAAGAGAAGGGAAGAGAAGAGAAGAGAAGAGAAGAGAAGAGAAGAGAAGAGAAGAGAGAGAAGAGAAAAGAAACTCCCTCATTGGGGGCCCTGTGTTCCATCCAATAGCTGACTGTGAGCATCCACTTCTGTGTTTGCTAGGCCCCTGCATAGTTTCAAAAGACAGCTATATCAGGGTCCTTTCAGCAAAATCTTGCAATGGTGTCATCATTTGGAGGCTGATTATGGGATGGATCCCTGGGTATGGCTGTCTCTAGATAGTCCATCCTTTCGTCTAGAGAAAGTACTCAAGGAGGTAAAGAGATCTGCAACCCTATAGGTGGAACAACAATATGAACTAATCAGTACCCCGGAGATTGTGTCTCTAGCTGCATATGTATCAGAAGATGGCCTAGTTGGTCATCAGTGGAAAGAGAGGTCCGTTGGTCTTGCAAACTTTATCTGCCTCAGTACAGGGGAATGCTAGGGCCAAGAAGTGGGAGTGGGGGCGGTGAGGACTTGGGATAGCATTGGAAATGTAAATGAAGAAAATACCTAAGGAAAAGAAACAAAAAAAAAAAGAAAAGAAAAGAAAAGAAAAGAAAAGAAAAGAAAAGAAAAGAAAAGAAAAGAAAAGAAAAGAAAAGAAAGCCTTTCCAGCTATAAAATGGTGGACTCTCGATGTGCTCAGGCCAAAGACATGATGCCCCAAATAGAGTGCTGAACTTATGCTGAATATGCTTAAACTTGAGAGAATACTGCTGAACTAAACTCCATGTTTAACTGTAGATTCTCGTGTCACTGAACACATCCAGGTGCACAAAGCCCCTGAGATGCACCAATAAACTTAAAGAGCTCATGGCCAAGTAGACTCAAACATGAGCTTCCCATGTCACAGTGAGATGATCTTCCCTGAAAAGGAATAAATTATTCCAAAGTGAGAAGAGGATATGGTCACATGCACAAGATATCACAGAAGCAGAAATGCAGTATCGCATGGGAATAAGTTTAGCAAAACATACATGCAGATGATACAGAGGTTTAAATAGCAAAGTAAATGATGGTGTAATTCTGGTAAAATGTAAAGGAAAAGTGTAGGAGAACCATGAGTTAACATGCAGCCTGGAACGGCTCTTTAGATAGTCATTCAGGGTCGTAAGCATCAATGTTTCAGGTAGACTTGGTTTGAAATCAAGCAGGAGTTATGACCCTTATTGAGTCTGTAAGGATATTTACTTGAAAAATTAACTGAAGGGTAATGACCAAAGAAGAATTTGGGACACCTTCCTCGACAGCCCAAGTAGAAGGAAGTCCTGGGAAGAAAGCATTTCTGTTTCTCCTGAGTGAATTACCACTTATTATGACCGTTTTTTTAAAAGACATTGTTTACCCAGTTGTTGCCCCTCAGGAGGATTTCTGTGGATAGTTCATATTTATTAATTCAACATAAAACTTTGAGGCCCGAAAATGTGAAGAATATTATTTCCAAAATGTTAGTCCATTTACCTTGTAGTCTGGACTTTTGCCACGTACCAGTCACATCAAAACCCAGCTTCTTGGGCCTCTCTATGATGAGTAAAGGGCAGGTGCTCTACAGGCGTTTTCCAGTTCCAGACTGATACTGATGACCAGCTATTTGATGCTTAAGCTTTCCGAAGGGAAAAAACATTGTTGTTCTACTCAGATCATGTAGCAGAAGTAAATCTGACAAATTTTGTACACACACACACACACACACACACACACACACATCTTTATTCTGTGCTATATTCCCCAAAGAAATACATAGTAATTCACTCCATCATATGTAAAAAAAGACTTATGTTGTTACATTTGACAAAAGTAATGGAAACTGTTTTAAAAATTCCCTGTAGTTTAAAATGGCAAAGAAAATGTATTTAAACTAACAACTTGGTCATATATAAGTAGTAGAGAGAACAGTAGTTTGTGAGTCAAGTAAAATTGCTAGTCCTCTTGTAATAACAGTCAGGATTTATAGATAACATGAAATCATAAAATTCTCAGAACAAGAAATAGATTGAAATATAAATGTATTTAAAATATACTTTGTTAACATTAAGAATAAGCATGTTGTCAGGGGTAGGTTCTCTCTCATAGCATGGGTCTTAAGTTGGGCCAGTCATTAGTTGGTCATTCCCTCATTTTTTGCTGCAAATTTATCTCTGCACATCTTCTAGGCAGCACAAATTCTAGGTCTAAGTTTTTGCTGCTGGGTTGGTGTCATCATCCCTCTGTCAGAAATCTTGTTTGGTGCCATGTCTCATGTTGCTAGAAGTCTTATCTATAAGCCTCATAGATTTCTTTTTCTACTTTCCTAGGTTTCTAGCTCATCCCAGAGATGTCCTTACACCAATTCCAGTTCTCTTTCCCAGAGTTCTCTCCCAGTCTTGCCCAAACTTGCTTCCTTCTGTTCTCTACACCCACACTCTGTCCCAGGCAATCTCCTCCCTCCTTCCACCCTTATGCCTATTTTATTTCTCATCCTCATTGAAATTCATAATCCTCCCTTGGGCCTTTCTTGCTACTTAGCTTCCACCCCTGACATTATTAATGATATTCTGCTATATTTGCAGTCAAGAGCCTAACATAACTGTCATCTGAGAGGCTTCACACAACATCTGATAGAAACAGATGCAGAGACCCCCACACAGCCAAGCATCAGGCACAGCTTGGGGAATCTTGTAAAGGAAGAGAAGGGAGGATTTTTAAGAGCCAGATGGGTAAAACCATCTCAAAAAAAAAAAAAAAAACCCTACATTATCAAGTAATCTGAGCCCATAGTGTGTCAATGAGATCAAACCCCCAACCAGAGATTATGTATGGGATTGACCTAGGCCCTCTACACATATGTAAAAGATGCGCTGTTGATCTTCATGTAGGAACCCTAACAGCAGGAATAGGAGCTATCTCTGACTCTTATGTCTAACTTTGGACCCTGTTCCCCCTAAATGTGGTGCCTTGTCTTGCCTCAATAGAAGAAAATGTCAAGGTGGATTGATATCCATGGGTGGTCTTCTCTTCACTGAAGAGAGAAAGGAGAGGGGAAAGGAGGGAGGGGAGGTAAGAGGGAGGGACCCAGAGGACACGATAGAGGGGAAGTTGTGGTTATAATATAATGTAAAGAGTTAATAAATTAATAGAAAAAATTGTCCAAATGGAATTTAAAGATAAGCATGTTAATAACATGGTATCAAAATAAAATGTAATTGGGAAATAGAGTATATTTTTTGATTGAGAAGTTTTCTGTGGAAATGAATATGGCTTAATGTAATAAGATAGAATTAATTTCAATGTAATACATAAATTTTAAAAATTATCTGATAAATATGTTGAAACATCTCTAAATCTTAAAAGTCATCTATATAAAATCAGAGTTAAACACTCCTCTATTGATGGTGGGACTGCAAACTGGTAAAAACACTTTGGAAATAAATCTGGTGATTCCTCAAAAATTGGAAATAGTTCTACCTGAACACCAAGATATACCACTACTGGGCATATATGCAAAAGATGCTCCAACGTACTACAATGACACATGCTACACTATGTTCATAACACACTAATTTGTGATAGTCCGAAGCTGAAAACAACCCTGATGTCCCACAACAGAAGAATGGATTCAGAAAATATTGTTCATTGACACAATGGAATACTATTCAGCTATTAAGAATGATGACATCCTGAGTTTTGCAAGCAAATGAATGGAACTAGAAAATATCATCCTGTGTGAGGAAACTCAGTCTCAAAAGGACATGCACAGTGTGTACTCACTAATAAGTGGGATATTAGCAAAAATAAATAAATAAATAAATAAATAAATGTACTGAATACCCAAGATACAGTCCACAGAACTCAAAAAGAGCAACAAGCTGAAGAGCCCAAGTGAGGATGCTCAGTCCCACTCAGGAGGGAGAAGAAAGCCACCACAAGGGGTGAGGGAGGGAAGGACCTGGGAGGTAAAGGGGACTTGGGGGGGATGGAGAGGGGAAAATAATCTGGTATTGAGTGAGGGAAAAGTAATGAAGTCCTGAGGGTCAGCAGAAAGAATAGAAACAGGCAACCTTGGGAAATAGGAGGTTGGGGGGGGGGGGACTCTCCAGAATATACCAGAGACCTGGGAGGGGAGAGATTCTCAGGACTCAAAGGGAGGAACCCTAGATGAACTGCCCTACAGTGGGGAGAGGGAACATGTAGAGCCTACCTCCAGCAGAAAGACAGGGCATCAAGTGAGGGACAGGTTGCCATCTCACAGCCAAAACTCTGACCCATAATTGTTCCTGTCTGAAAGAATCGTGGCGATGGAAACGGAGAGTAGCTTGAGGAAAAGAAGGCCCAGTGACGGCCCAAAGTGGGATCCAGCTTGAGGGGAGACCCCAAAACCTGACACCATTCCTGAGGCTATAGAACGTTCACACAAAGAGACCTAGCATGACTGCCCTTGAAAGACATAACAAGCATCTGAAAGAGTCAGATGCAGATATTTTCACCAAATCAATAGACAGAAGCAGCCGATGCCTGTGCTTGAATTAGGGAAAAGCTGGAAGTAGCTGAGGAGGAGGGCGGTCCTGCAGAAAGACCAGAAGCTTCAATTAACCTGAACCCCTGAGATCTCTCAAACATATCACCAACCAGTCAGCATACCCCAGCTGATATGAGGTTCCAATACATACATACATACATACAACATACAGAGATACAATACATACAACAGAGGACTTCTGGGTCTGGGTTCAGTAATAGAAGATGCACCTAACCATCAAGAGACTGGAAGCCTCAGAGAGTTTCTGGTGGGGTGGAGTGTGGGGGACATCCTTGTGGATAGAGGGGCAGGGAGAAGGTATGGGGTGTCGAAGAGTCAGAAGGTGGACCGGGAGGGGAATAAAATCTGGACTGTAAAAAATAAATGAAAATAATAATGATAAAATTTATTTTAGGTATGAAAGGTTTAATAAAATTCTTCTTTGCTCATATAAAAAATGTAAAACGAATAATAAAATCAGAGTCAAAATAAAAGCATCTCTCATTAACACAGTGCCTTATAAAAGTACAAAGGCCATAGTCATAGTCAGATAGTGGTTATGATATTTAATGAAGCAAAACTGAAAGCAATAACAGTACTGCTAAAAGAACAAGTGGACCCAGTCTCTCCTAAGGGTGCTGGTATATTATGCAGTTTCTCAGTGAAGCTTTTTAATGTGTTGCCATTCACAACAACTTCTATTCAGTACATGTTTATTCTTTATTGGCTGTATAGACATAAAATATGGATTCCAATTAACCACTTACTAATAATATATAATCAAGAGATGCATATTAAAACAATAATTTATTATACATATAAATTATAATGTATATTCATGTTTTTATGTCAAAATTTAATTCCCTGCTGAGTATTTGATTCTACAGGATACTGTATCTTCAACTTGTTTCAAAGATGCCCAAAATACTTTGATTTTATAATCATCATCATTCTGAGGATGTTGCTTCAGAAACACAGTAGTGCAAAATAGCAAAAGTATATTTAGGGCTATTTTATAAGCTGTTGGGATTTTTGTCCAATTGCCTCCTAAAATTTATTTCACAATTTCTATGAAACTTAAATCAGCAATTCAAACAGTAGTTTTAAAAATCAAATGTTCTAACACAATCAAATTTGAAGATGGCCTAATTTATTATTTATATGTTGAGAAATAGCGTTAGGACCATATTAAAACCTCTGCTAGCTGTAGTTAAACTATGACGTGTGTGTGTGTGTGTGTGAGAGAGAGAGAGAGAGAGAGAGAGAGAGACAGAGACAGAGACAGAGACAGAGACAGAGAGACAGAGAGAGAGAGAGAATGAACAGGTCCAAGGATGGGTTGTGAGAGGCAACAGAGTCACTAGACAAACCCTGGGAACCATAGTATGGATATCAGTATCAGGGTGAAGATCTGAGATTATTGCACAATGCATAAATTTATGCAAATTGTTTGAAACACTCCTAAGCCCCTAATTCCTCTGCCAATCATATCTCACTGCACTGTCACTGTGCCCTGATAATATTCTTGCCTGATAATGCTACTCAGAGGAGTAGGGTTGGGGCAGGGAGGACAGAGAAGCAGCCACTTTTTGGCCCTCTTTGTTTTGTTTTGTTTTTTTTTTCTGTCTCACCAGTGTTCCAAAAGCCAGCTTAGATCTAGGATAGTGATAGGAGCTTGTGCTCCTTCTCACTATCCCAATTTTTCTTTCATAAGATTATCCTCCATTCCCCCACTTGTGTGTGTGTGTGTGTGTGTGTGTGTGTGTGCTGTACTCCATTATGTATATAGGTCTCCAATCTAATTGGAGATATTTCAGTCATCACTTATTTCATGTTGTGTGGAGTAACAACATCCAAAACAAAAACTGTCCACATCATTTCCTCAGAACCAAGGTTTCAAGGTGTTTCCACACTGTGAAATGGCTAAGTGCTGCCAGAAACATCTCATAGATTTGTTATGTATTTGATTTTGAATCAATTTTTGTCCAGCCATATGTTACTGTTCTAATTATCTCCATAAGCTAATATAGGGTTCTACCCTTTGCTTGGAAAAGGTGAGGTATAAGTGAGTGAGATACTTACTCAATGTTTTGCATACTATTTGTTTAATTAATTAATTAATTTTGAGGCAATGTCTACTGTCCTTAGGCAGGCCTCCACAGTGGCATGTAGCTCAGAATGACCTTGATCTCCTGGAATTATGCCTTCAGCTCTGTAGTTTGGAGATACAATCATGTACCATCAAATTTAGTTTATGAGGTGTTGGTATCAACCAACACCAACACAGTGATGGGGTTCCATGACTTCCTTGTTTATAGGGACATACTCTATCAGATGAGCTTGAAGGCTAGCTCTCTAGACTATTTTAAAATGAGAAACATGAGGATACAGATGATCAGAGTCTTAATAAGGATGAAGGATCCCTTTAATCTAGAGTTATAGGAAATGGTAAACTTTATCTGAATGTCATAATGAGTTATAAGTACTCATAACTATTAATCCATCTCTTTCCAGATCTTATAGTTTTTCCTTTTTTATACACTAGAGATATACTATCATAAATAACGATGTCAACATCTTCGAAATGAAGCAAAAATATAAACAATATTGAAATTTATACTAAATATTTTTGTATGATTTAATTTATAATTTTTAAGGGAAGATAAGTAGCAAAATATTGGTCAATTTTGGAGACTAATATGTACTATGTTCAAATATATGAATTCATCTTAGAAATGTCCTCCTCAATATGGGAGGGTAAGTGTCAGTTAAAAATTTCATTTATTTTTTTAGTGGATTATCCTTCAGTATAAATTAAAATTCTATCACTGTTTTCTTACTTTAAAAATACAACAAATTTGGTGGGATGAATATTCAAATTAATAAATTACCATATAAGAAATTGAAAAGAATAAGCAAATAGTTGGATTGAAAATATTCAAACTACAGTAGTCAAGAAGCTGTTGTAAAACCTTGAGCAGGGAGAATTTATAAATATTCATTTCAGTCATCATTTAGAGTTTTATCTGGATCCCAAACCTGGAACAATTACTCAATAGCTGAGTAAGCAAAAATTTTGACAGGTTTGAAAGAAGACATAATTTTTGCAAACTTTAAATTCTGACAAGGAATACAAATTGTTACAGTGCAACTCAGGTGTCCTCAATGCTTTTGCATGGAAGAAATTTCTATAGTCATGACACAAGAAGAAAGACATTTGCATGTAGTGAAATGAGTGCTAAGCTAAGTGACTTAAGTGATATTCAATTTTGACAGTAACATCTATTCTTGCCCTGAGCACACAGATTTTTGAATTGCTATATATTTGAATAATAGCTGTGGTTTAAGATTTCTATACTCTTTTTTGTAGTTTTTAATTACACTTTTTAAAAAAATTTATATCCAACATGTCAATCAGTACATTCACGCACTTAAAAAACTGCCTATAATTGAATGCCTATAACTGCCTTACATGAATAAAACTGTTTCCACTCCTTTGTCCAGAGCAGAATATCATGAGATTTCTTATTATAAGATCACATCAGATGTCATTCTTTGTCACAGCTCCCTATTTAGCAAGTAGATTCTAATTTAGTGTCTCCAGACAGCTATTGAAATGGAATGAGATTACAAGTTAGACCAAAGGCATAAAGATGCTAGGACAACAGTGATTATTTGCTCTGAGACTTTTTAACTGTTCAGACATCAATAGCTGTCCTTTCTTCACAATAATACGAATGAACTTCTTCACTGATGCATCTTAGATGATTTCAGTATGTTATTATTAGCACAAACTTTGCAGACTTCTCCCAACCAGCTGCAGGAAAAATAACCTGGTGAATATAACTAAAAGAAAAAAATTAGGGTGTAAACTCTGACCTGCAGTAATACATGCTATTCTGCATTACAGAGTTGACATAAATACCTTTGTCACAGAATCCAAGTTAAGCCACCTATCACTACTGTTGCATTGTTCATGTAGACTCCAAAAAGCAAAAACATTAAAGATGAATTGACTTTTCGTTAGATAAAATAGAGCATTTTACATAGTAGAGACAGAATCACATTAATGCCATTTGATTTTGATGTCTTTCCTAATTTTATCATAAAGAAAATGCTACAATGTAATTTGTGCCTTTGTGTGTGTGTGGGGGGGGGGTTGCTCTTTGATTATATCTTCTTGCCAAGTGGGCAAAGTTAGGAATTTGAACCAAGTAAGCCATTCTGAGGCACTGGTCACTGCAGCTATTCCTGAAATGTTGCTACTTTTAATTTCCAGTGACACTTTGCTTGTCATTTGCCAAGCTTGCACATTTGAAGAAGCATCTCATTAGATAAACTGCCAGTACTAATATTCTATATTTGTTTGCTATAAATTTTTGCAAAAGTAGTAGACTGTAACGATTTTCATACTTAAAGATGTGGAGATGTAATAATAAATAGCAGGTGGCACATACATTATAAAATTTAGTATATTTTAGTATATTTCATAAATAAAAATAAATTCTAGAAGACCTAACATATTACCTGAGTGACTTTGAAAGTTGTACTTTCTATAGAACATTTATAATTCTGTTCTTCAAGATTTACTTCTAATGCAATGTAATCCTATCTTGAAAGTATCAAGTGTATTTTGAATAATCTTGTCTGCATTCATGTTTGATCACATTGTGATTCACTTTCAGGTAAAAGTTATGGCGGAAATCACACCAAAGTTTTAAAGTAATGATAATCATTTCCTGATCAGAGTTCATTTTATCATGACAAGTCCCATTTGATTTACAATATGGCACTTTCTTAGAAATGACGTTATTAAAATGAGCAGATGAGGACCAAGTTCTCATGAGTTCCTAATACTTTGTTTAATGTATTTGTAATCTTATACCTAAAGGATTGTATTGTATCTCTGTTTACTATTAACAAAAAGATGCTTTTCAGTTAGTAGATTATACTTTATTAAAGCATGGTTTAAACACATAAAGAACTCGTATATACTATCCAGCACTACCAAATGTTATTTTTAGTGGTTGTTTTTAAAGGAGTAGATTAAATATACATGTGTACCCTGGCAAAATGACTCACATATCATCAGAGTCAAACCAAATCCACAACCTATTTTTAATTTTACAGTCTCTTAACACACTTTTAAATATAGTGACAGTGGTTTTTGTTAGCCTTGGATAGAGCCCCCCCCCCAACATGCACATACACACTTTTCCTTTGTAATTTCCAAGAATAACTGTAGAAGGTATGGTAGGGAGCCAGATGGCTTAATTGGTAATAAATGCTTTCTGCTGAGGATGTCAACCTGATTCACAAAGTAGATTCCGTTTTCCAGGTGTCTGTGCACAAATGTGTAATGCATGGGTTTTTGTGTGTGTAATCTTTAAGTATAATATATATATATAATATATATATATATATATATATTTTATATATATATATATATTATACTTCACCATAAAAGGTTTACCAAGGTTTACCAAGGGCTGGTGAAGTATATATATATAGATATATATATAGATAGATATATATATCTATCTATCTATCTATATATATATATATATAGAGAGAGAGAGAGAGAGAGAGAGAGAGAGAGGATGTATTTACAGTAAGGCATGATATGTAGTGTGTGGTAGATATATGTGTGATGTGTATATGTTCTGTAGAGTTTATGTGCATATAATATGTGATATATTTACTGAGTTTGTCAACATGAATATGTAATTTAGTGTGAATGTATTCCTACTTGTATGGGCTGGGTAGTTTTTCATTTGATTCTTTTAAGCACATGAGGATACAACTTACTTGTCTGAGTAGGTTCAGAGCATTCAAATAGTAATGCATTTAGTCTATAAAACATGGTAACTGGGTGGGTGAGTGGGTGGGGGATCGTGTGGGGGACTTTTGAGATAGCATTGGAAATGTAAATGAAACAAATACCTAATTAAAAAAACATGGTGACTGTATGTGTAAAGAGTTGTGAAGTTCTATAATTTCAATTTTAATAAGTTATATAATACTCTTCTTTGCTGATTGAATAATGAAAGCATTGTCTATGGGTTGTGGACCCTATAATAATTGACTATCAAAAAGGTTTACCAAGGGCTGGTGAGATGGCTCAGTGGGTAAGAGCACCCGACTGCACTTCCAAAGGTCCAGAGTTCAAATCCCAGCAACCACATGGTGGCTCACAACCATCCGTAACGAGATCTGGCGCCCTCTTCTGGAGTGTCTGAGGACAGCTACAGTGTACTTACATATAATAAATAAATAAATCTTTAAAAAAAAAAAAAAAAAAGGTTTACCAAGGCTCATCCTCAGATGTTTTTGAACTTTGCCAGAATAAAAGCTAATTAACTCTTGGGTCTGTGCAAAGTGAAATCTAAAGCCTGTAATCAAAGTCTAATTGGTTTTACCAATATACTCGGAGTTGTAATTAATACTGATCCCCAATCCATAAGATGTTTATACCAATAACTTTTATTGGGGAAGGGCCATTTGTTGTATATGACTTCTCTGGGAAATCTTCACCTTCCTTAAAGTTACACATAATTATATCACATATTTAAGGAAATATTTGAAATCTTTCTTTTTTCATTCATTAACTTATTTATTTCCATTCGCCTTCTAACAGATCTCTTTCTCATATTCCCCCTTCTGTTCTCCACTGAGAAGGAAAGAGGTCACCCCTGGATATCACTCGCCACTGGCACATCAAGTAACTGCAGGGCTAGGTACATCCTCTCCCACTGGGGCCAGTCCACAGATACTAGATAAGGAAATGGGGTCCACATACAGAAAACAGGTTCCAGAGCAGCCCTCACTTGAATTGTTGGGGGGCATGCATGAAGACCCAGCTACATATCTAGTACAAATTGTTGGGGGCCTACTTCATCCCATGTTTGCTCTTCATTTGGTTGTTCAGTCTCTGGTAGTTCCATAGGGCCCAAAACAGTTGATTCACTTGGTCTTTCTGTTGAATCCCCATTCTTTTTGTGTTCTTCAATCCTTCCCTCAACTCTTCTCAAGACTCTCTGAGCTCTACCAGATCTTTGGCTGTGGTTCTCTGCACTTGTTTCCATTGGTTGGTAGGTGCAGCCTCTCGTGGGGGGGGGCAGTTATGCTAACCTCATGTCTACAAGCAAAACAATATCATTATGTACTGGCTCTTGTCCGTGAGATGGGTCTCAATTTGGACCAGTCATTGGTTGAACTTTCCCTCAGTCTCTACTCCATCTTTTTCCCCACATATCTTGGAGGCAGGACACATTTTGGGTAGAAGGTTTTGTGGGTGTGTTTCTGTTCATATCTCTTCACTGGGAGTCCTGTCTCCAGTGAGAGACAGTGGTCACTTCTGGTGCCATAGTCTCCATTGCTAGGAGTCTCAGCAAGAGTTACCCCCATAGACTACCTGGGGCTTGCCCCCAAGCCCAAGTCCCTGGCAAGTCCTAGAGATGCCCCTTTCTTCCCGATGCTGATTTCCATTCTCTCTTCCCTGACACACTCCCATCTCCATCCACTTTAACACTGGGTTCCTTCTCTCAGTCCACCTTGATATTGATATTATTTCCCCTACTGAGAAATATTCAAGCATCCTCATTTGGTCCTCCTTGTTATTTAGTTTTCTTACTTTAGCTGGAGTACTACTCAGCTATTAAAAACAAGGACATCATGAAGTTTGCAGGCAATTGGAAAGAATGAGAAAATATCATCCTGAGTCTGGAAACCTAGAAATAAAAGGACATGCACTATATGTTCTTACTCCTAAATATATATTAGCCATGAAGTACAGGATAAGCACACTAAGAATCCACAAACTGGCAGTAATCTTACTGTGAAGATGAATGTAGTCCCTCGAAAAGAAAGGGCATTACTATGTCCTCAGGAATCAGACTTATGCCAGAAATAGAATCACATATCATTTTGACTTTTTTTTTTTCTCAAATACTTGTTACAGTTATTTCTTCACCTTAAACTTCCCAAGCTTTTGCCTCCTGCCATCATTCGGACATTACTTGCAAACAATTTCAATGCAAATCAGGCTTTAGAAGAAATATGCAGGAACTTTAGCAGTCACTATATCAGCACTTAATGAGAGTTTTGAGAGTAATTTTTAACCTTTTCATCTTCTAACTTGTAACTTGTCTTATTGGAATGACTTTCTTCCCTTTTCTTTCTCCATTAAAGCTCTTGTTGTTGTTTAAACCAGGAACACGTAGCATATTAACCAGATCAGACAGCCTCACTCCACTTGGAGTACATGGCAGACAGGGAAAAGAGATCTTGTCAAGAAAGATGACAAGTTATGTTCATCTATTATGCAAAATGACCCAGATGATCAGGTTTGTGTTGAAAATTGTAAAAGAAGAAAAGGTTCCGCATGCCAGATAAATGTGGACAAAAGTATTTTTCTGAATTCATTGACCTTTCCATTAATATCATAACAGAGCATAATCACTAAAGCTTTTAAATTAGCAAGGTAGTGCAACACAAAAGGCTGGCTGGAGCTGTATCAGGGGCTTGTGTTGGCAGAGCAAGAGCGAGACACTGGGACTAAAAGGGTAAATGAGAATCATGTTTATGATGACCTTTCCATCCTACAGCTGCAGGCCACGTGGCTTGTCTTTCTGCCCATTGCTGTGCATGAGCTTATTAAAATTAATTGTGTTCTATTTTAGGTGTTAGGAATTTTCAGTTTATAATCCTCAGTGTTTACTGGGAATGCCTTTCTTTCCGTCACTGTTGATGTGAGACAATTCAGATTGTAGCTGAAACAATCATAATACATAAAAGGTACAATTTTGTTACATATAGTAAATTAATATTATAAAAGGAGAATGTTATGGATATAAACAAGGAAAGAAATGCAAAGTAATAAAACATAATATTAGCCAGATTAGTGAAGCATATATTCATTTCAATTTTTTTTACATATCCAAAGTTATTTTTGCCCATTTCACATGCAATATACCTAGAACAAGGTTATATTTTTTATTTAATTGTCAATCTTACTGGGGATATTTTGGTAGTTAATTTCCCTGCAACTCTATCTGTGTGTTCTCTGCCATCACTACAGTTAGCAGGGTTTTATTCAATGCGGCATGAGGCGAGAAGTCTGCTTCAGTACAACTCAGTAGCAGACGGTATTTCCAACTACATGAGTTTGATACTAGGCAGTTTATTTTAGACATACTTATGTACAACACAGTTTGGGGGGAGTTTTTTATGACATTGAATAACTCAATTCCACATCCCAGTAAAGCTACATCAAAAGTCTTTGGAGAGTACATGTGGCCTAGTCCATAAAGATGGGTTCTATAGGGTGACCACATCTTAAGGGTCTGGATGACATAGTCTTGTCCATTCAAACTGTGCCAAGTTAACCAGGCTGTTTAACTGCTTCTATTCCCACATGTAAAGCACATATAACATCGCCCATGATGAGCTGGGATATCAACCAAAAAATGATGCTCAATAAATAAATAAATAAATAAATAAATAAATAAATAAATAAATAAATACATAAATAAATAAGAATCTAGGATTTGGAGATGATTGAGATAAAGGTAAAAGACTCGGGCCACCAGGTATGGCCTGACTATACAGGTGTCACAGAGGACAGCACGTTATAAACCACAGCTGCTTCCAGACCACTGGGCAGAAAGCAGGTTATACACATCTTCCTTTGAAGACAGAACATTTTGTGTGTAGCTTTCCTGGCTTTCTTAGTGTTTGTCTCTGAGTACAATTGTCTCATTGTGTCATCTGTCCATAAGAAAGTAGGTAGTTACTGATAATTATCCTACTAAGTGTTCAGTGTAAATGACTACTTCAGAAAGAAAATGGTTATCTCCTAATTTATCTGATTATTCGGATGAATCTTTAATGCTTAATGTATGTGGGTGGCTGTATCTTATATACAATACTATAATATATATACACACTTATTTAAAAGATAAAGTGTCTTCATAAGAGATGATAGTCAAGCCGCAAAGTGGTGGTGCACACATTTAATTGCAGCACTTGAGAACCAGAGGCAGGCAGATTTCTGAGTTGGAGGCCAGCCTGGTCTACAAAGTGAGTTCCAGGACAGCCAGGGGGCTCAGGGCTACACAGAGAAACCCTGTCTCAGAAAAAAAGAAAGAAGAGAGAGATATGATAGTCAACAGTCAACTGACTTATTTTTCTCACACACAAGTATGTGTGCACAAGTGCACACATAAACACAAACATACTCACAAACATTCTGTTTTCTAAAAACATCATATGAACAACACATTATGTACATTTTACATGAATCACATGTGCACAGATAAAATATAGTCATAGGATTAAGTAATTCATATTTAAACATATTTAAACATAAAATGTCTACAGAAGATATCAATAATCTTATATTCACTCCTTATTAGCTACTCCTGTTTTCCCACTCTAATTACCTTCTTCCCACTGTGTCCTTTACATGTATGTATGTATGTATGTATGTATGTATGTATGTATGTATGCATGTATTTAGTATTTATTTAATAATCCAGTAAACTTTATTATGCTTGTTTACTGGATTCCAGGTGAAAAGTCACTTGCATTAGCATGGACCAAATGCAATGGATATAGCAAGGAAGAAAATTTCTTTCTTTCTTTGCAGTGAGCATACACTGACTTAGATGCTCAGGGAATATTGTGGCCCTCATGAACTTTCTCCCTGATCTTTTCCTCCATCCCTCTCATTTTCTGCCTCAAATGTCAGCTGAGTTGGTGAGCTAATGGGCCTGTCTCTGATTTATGAGCAGCTGCTGAAAAACGCAGTCTGCTGGAGTTCTTTTGTCTCTACTCACAGCTACTATGAAAATAACAGTGAAAAGGGGGTGATGGTGACGTATTGTGAAGAGTGTGATCTACCTCAATCCATTTTTCCTGTCTCTTACAGGTATTCACACCTTTTTCCATTACATTTCCCAAGATGTGAAACGTAAGATATTATTGTCCCATTTAGAGATGATCATTCAACAGTCTTTCTTCTTACCTTCATGACCAGTTATGAATCTGTGCAGATACATAGTAAGGACTTCCAACAAAGTCTTAAAGCAGCACTCGTCCACTGGCATAAATGTAAGTTTTCAGATACCAAGTTAATAGACATACTGTTATTTGAAATTTTGGGGAGCCCTATCTGGTCTACCAAAGCATACTGGGGAAATCCAGTATGTTCTTTGCATTTTTAGTTTTAACAATACAGTAATTAAACAGTGGAATACAATAGAAAACCCTGAAGAAACATATTTTAGTATGAAAGCAAAATCTCAGAGCAAGCAGGCTATAAATCCTGGCAGTTACCCGCGGGAGGAAAATGGAGAAGAGAAGTGAAAATGTCATGTCATTTGAGTCAAGCCTGCATGGTGGTTAGTCAAACAGCTCAGCAGCGGCCACCAAACAGATTTAGAAAAACAAAAAAACAAACCAACAAAAAGGCCGAAAACAATGGAGAAAGCATGCTTAGAAAAAAAAGATTAAAAAAAAGAATAGGAAAAACCTACATTATTTTTCTGAATAAGTCAGAAACTCAGACAGACATACACTGCATCATAGTTACCTGCTGTATAAAACACTGTACTTGGAGTGGGTGTTCTGGGAAGGAAAGCATATTATCTCATTAATATGCTAATTATGTCTCATATCTCTTTAGCTTAAGATGAACCAGCCTCCCTAGTGGCATCTACACTCATGACCAGTCCAACCAGGACTGCTTATGCCTGCACTGAGGCCTGACATACCAGAAGGAAATAGTCTCCCTTAGATGAGCCTCTTTAACAACACTATATACATTTAGCAAAGCAGCATTAGCTTCCCCACTCAGGCCTCTGACCTCCGCAGCTAGGAGCTTTCTTAACTAGGACTTTATGCTTCAAGTTTTAACAAGAGCAGTTGGCTATGCTCATTACTGAGTAGTCACTGTGTTACTGCTGGCTATTATATTCTAACTGGTCTACAGCTTACAGTGTCCAGAGTCAGGAAACTTCTGATGAGAATCCTTCCCCCACAGACCATACAGTGTTCTCTGACACTATGTTTCCTACCTTGCTCCAGGTTGCTATCTCTATATCTTGCAAGCAAATTGTGTGGATTCAGCAGTAAGATTGTACCATCTTCCCAAGTGCTGTCAGATACCATTTTCAATTTATTATAGTTTGTGAAGAAAGGTGTAAGGTTTTTTTGTTTGTTTTGTTGTGGTGGTTTGGGGGTTGTTTTTATTGGGGAGTGGGTTTTTGTTTGTTTGTTTGTTTTTGTTTTTCCACAGTGAATTTGGAGACCTATTGGTTTCTTTCCAAAGCAGGCTTTTTTGTTTAGTGTTTTTGTTTGTTTGTTTATTTTTTGTACAAGAGTCTATTATAGATAGAAAAATCACAGGAACTGTGAAGGTACAGAATTCATTGTAAGTGTATAGTCATTTTATGTCAAAACCTCACTCAAGTCTTGGTACTTTTATAGTAAGACAAAATCTTTGAACCATACACTGGAGAAAGAGAGAAAGAGCGAGGGTAAAATTCAATAATGAAAAGTAGATCTTGTATTTGGAGATCAGGGAGGAATAGAAAGTAAATGGATCTCAGAAATCAGATAATTAGACAGCAATAATAAGCAAATAAAAGCTCCGACAAGCTGGATTTACAACTGCCCTTCAGAATTGGTAGCAGGAAGCCTACTAATAACCATGACAAACATTCTGAATTAGAAAGAGTTCCTGGAGTTACCTATGCTTTAAATAGTAGCTATAAATGAGGAGACAGTGGATAGAAAAAGTTACAACAACAGCAAAACCCTTTATGTCTTTTAATTTATTTTACTAAACAGATGATCTAAGAAAATCACATCACATGGACAGGAATAAGGGTCGTTTCTGGGGCAATGTTTGATATAGGAATAGTCAATAGTATTAGGTGTTAGTGAAAGAAGCTGTGCCTAGCCATGCAGAGACTTGATGTGCCAGAAAAAGGGCCAACAATTGAGATGTAAATAAAATAAATAAATAAATAGTAAAAAATAATTTAAAAATTAAAACTAAAGAAATTTAAAACTTTAGCTGGACGGTGGTGGCACACACCTTTAATACCAGCACTTGGGAGGCAGAGGCAGGCAGATTGCTGAGTTCAAGGACAGCCTGGTCTACAGAGTGAGTTCCAGGACAGCCAGGGCTATACAGAGAAACCCTGTTTCGAAAAACCAAAAAAAGAAAAGAAAAAAGAAAAAAAAGAAAAGCTGTTTTATGTAATTGTTTTCCTTTTAAAAAAATCCATGAATAACATGAGGCAATAAAAGATATATAGAAATAAATTATAGTGATTGATTTGGGGCTTTAGCTAAGTTATCAAGACAGAGGCCACAAGGGACTGGGAAAACAAAAGGTTTAATAATTTAGAGAATGTATTGGGTAATATTTGAATGAACTGAACTTGGAAGATACCACGTAGCTTTCAAAGAGTAGCATTCATCACTATTGATAATGAGGAGCCTGTTTCAGACATGATGACAAACTTTGAAAGTGGTCCTTAGAGAGACTGGGATAACAAAGCAGGTAGAGAATAGAATTCAAGAAATTAATTGTCACATGACATAAAATAAAACTTGTATATTAATCATGGAGAAAACTCATCACTATAGTATTGAAGAGGATGTGGGTCAGACATGGAAATGTGTGTTTTTTAAAGTGGTAATAAAATAGCAGTGGCAAACTGGAAAAAAAAAAAAAGAAAGAAAGGAGATGTTGTGTACTGACCAATTCCGAGGTTTCAGTACCAGGTTCATTTTAATAGAAAGTTCTGATGTTGTCAAGACAGTTTTTACAGAAGGAGCAAGCCCTGGAGCACCATCACAGATAGCACATAAAACACACTCCTGGCTTCTTCAGTGGAATCTCACTGAACTACACACAATTTCTCAAAGTTGATGTAATAAGGTAATTATATTCATGTTTATTTTGGGGAAAATATAGTTCCAAAAACCTGAATGAACATAGCTAGGCATGCTGTGTTCTATATATCTTATTGACACTACTATTGTTAAATACATTGGCATAATAAAGAAAGAAAGAGCAATAGCATCAAATAAAAATCCCAGGTCAGGTTTGGATTAAATTTATCAGAAACTCTGCTGAGAATGTGAAAAGAGATACACTACTGAAAACTTAGACAATGATATAATAATATATGTATGGATATCTGTGAAGATGTTAGGTCTGAATAAATTTAATCAATTCAGACACTATTTGAATGGATTTCATAAGAAGAGAATGGAAATTTAGATCATCTGAAATAAGTTCAGGAAAGCTAAAATTCTATTTAAAGAGCAAATGCTCGCAGAAAAATCTGAAAAGAATCATTCAGGAAAACAAAATAACAAACACGTGGAAGTACAGTTTAAGAAGTTACAAAAGTGACTTAATCATTTACTTGCAGTCAGTTGATGAACTATTGTTTACAGTTTGGTAGCAGACTTAAGTCCAAACATCGTGTTGTAATAAATTATGATACTTAATTTCTGTATCTTTCACTCATGGATCACCAAGAGTTGATCCTGAATTTTCTAGGAATCCTAAAATTTCCTAGTCTCTGTCATGAGAATTCAATCCTATCTCTAAAAATCAATGAATAATAATCTAAAAAAAATGAATAATAATCTAAAATCAATGAATAATAAGCACATTAAAGAACAGGAAAGAATAGGCATATATATATATTAGAATAGGCATATATATATATATATATATATATATATATATATATATATATATATTACAGGTCTGAGTTTCTGAGTTATTATACATACCAGAATTATTTTCAACTACTATGTGTTATTCTTGCTACTTGCAAATTCTAAACTTTTAATGGGCACAAAAGAATTTCAACTGTACCATGAAATTCACAGGTACTTGGACTTCATGGCAAATTAAAATTTATTCTTCTAATTCATTCATTAATGAAGCCTCTTTCGTTAAGCTTCATTTTTGCACTTCTCTTAACTTTATAACTGTACATGAGAAATTCAGAATTTCATTTACAACACTCTCATATTTTCTCATATTAGTTCAAGTCAGTAATTCTGTGAGAGATCTGGAACCATTTCCTAGCAAGACACATATGATCCTCACTTAAAACAATTTTCCTTTGGAGAACAGCCGTGATCTTCCATGCATGGTTGCTTCACCATGGGAAAGTAGTAACAGGCATGCTAACCTAATCACTCCACTACCTCTGTTTTCAAATACTTGGCCCTACCTCAAACCATATGAATTTTCACCACATGATGATATGCCACAACAAATTTGACTCAGTTGGCTACTCTCTCATTTCTCAATTAGCATGTCTCTCTCTGAGACATTTTTTAGTTGATTAAAATCTTAGTTTATTTCAGGATAAGTATTTTTAATTTGTGAAATACCTCATATTTTGGACGCCAAATAATATCAATCCTCTACCTAGCCTTTAAACAGTTATTTTCAATTACTGAATAATATCAATTTAAGTACTGTCACAAAAATTTCCATATCACTCTCAAGTAAATTTTTAGAAGCATTTAAATAATTAGTCACTCAAAAAGTTGTTCCACCAATATTTGTAATACTTGAATTATTTTAAGACTGTTAATTTCCAAGTTTGCTCCATTTTTACTAGAGCTGTATAAGCATGTACATTATATATTTATGGGATAAAATGAGGAAAAAAAGAAAAGTGGAAGAAAGTGAATGAAGAAATGTTGAAAGGCAAGAATTGGAAGGTGAGTCTAGGGTTGTCTAGGCATTCTTACCTCCATAATGGGTGAGGGAAGGATAATATTCACAGGGCAATGCACAAAGCCCAATAAGGGTATTTTTTATTATATTCCTTTTAGAATGCATAATGCTTTTATGGCAAGGGTAACTTTTTAAATAGGTTATTTATTGTTCATGTCCTCCAGTAGACAATATGTCAATATGGAAAGAATGTCTCTTCCAGTTACTTATTTTGTGGCTGGAAAAGCAATCAGTGATTAATATTGAAATAGTAATTAAGTATAATTTATAATCTTTTGCTCTCTAGGTGATTAAATGACCTGCTCTGAGGTTAAATATTTTTGGCATCATAACCCAACTGGTCCTCTGTTGTGAATATATATGTATATACATATACATATACATATACATATACATATACATATACATATACATATACATATACATATACATATACATATACATATACATATACATATACATATACATATACATATACATATACATATACATATACATATACATATACATATACATATACATATACATATACATATACATATACATATACATATACATATACATATACATATACATATACATATACATATACATATACGATGTAGTGGTTTGTATTCATTCACCAATGCTGTTTGGTTCATCAAACAATCCCTTTGTCACTGTTTATTTATCTCTCTAACTTTCCTTATAAACTTCCAAGAGACATTTCTGCAGAACAACTTCAACCTTAATCAAGTTGTATAAGAGAACACGGGTTTAGATGTTAATTTGGCTTCTTTGTGCACATAAACAAGCACTTTCCTTTAATCTACTCTTCCTTCATCTGACATAAACTTTCATAGATGGAACAGTAATTTTGGCAGCTTATGACATTCATTATCCTTTCTGCTTATCTTCTGTAGCAGGATTTTCCTACTGGCAAAACTGTTTATTTCCCACTGAGTTCTGTCAAAGCAAATGCCATGTAGGTATATCACCAGGTAACCTTAAAAAAAAAGAGAGAGGGTTCTTTTTTGTCATAACTTGAATTTTATGAAGTCTTTTTAGTGGCAAAGTCAACTCAAAGGACTGTCAAAATTGAAAACAAAACAAAAGTCAAGCAGTCAGAAAAATCAATGATCTTCCAAATAATGCAAGATTAAATCAAATTAAATTGCTTTCAGCTTAAACTCCAAAGCAAGGCAGGAGGTTGCTCTTTTAAGAAGCCTAAAAAGACTAAACTTCAGATACTTGAGTGTGCAATGGAAGCATCCTTGGGGTAATGGTTAGTGATTTATCCAGAGCCTGAGAAAACAGTAAGAAGGGGCTCACACAGTATGAACACTAAACATTCTATACTAAATTAGCAATTGATAATGGAGCAACATAGATTCTTAATGTTTTAACCCATCACTTTAAACAAGAATCTTACTCTGTAATTTTACTTTGTACTCAGCAGGACTGAGAAAGAGCTTTCTTACTTATATAAGGCCTGTCAAGGTCTCTGTATTCTACACTCAAGAGCAAATCTGTGAAGTAAAAACAGATGAAAAATTTATTGAAGATTATAGATTTTCCCATATGGTACAGATAGCAAAATAACTAATAAACAGCACTAATGAAAAAAGCCCTTCTTTGAATTAAAGTACATACTTCTGTCAAAATATTATGTAGAGTTTTGAGGTATTGGTTGTCAATATACCAGAATGTTCTTTTGTGCATAATTACACACTTTGATCTTTTTATGCAATATAAATGTCACTGGTAACTTAATTATGCACTATATGCAAATGATTACAATGGAAATGTATCATACAAAAACTATGTTTGCAATAGTATTTTCAGACACTTTGTGAAACAATCTATAATTGATTTTGTATGTGTTACTATAATATCAAAAGATACTCATGGGGGCAGAAAGAGACAACCCAGACCTCATTTCAGTTTTAAAATAAACTTTTCCTCTAGCGAAAAAGACATAAAACAAAACAGTTGTACTAGGATGAATTTATAATACCAAATCTGGAAAAGGAGTGTTCCTTGGAGTTCAGCCAACCTACAATTCCTCATAAGGTTCAGGCCATGAAGAGACCCTAGCTTTAAAAAAAAAAAAAAAAAAAAAAAAAAGGTTAGTAGTGTCTGAGGCACAATACCCAATCTTTCCACCTGTCCTTCATGCTTGTGCACCTGTGCACATGCATGCTTGCTCACACACACACACACACACACACATGCATATGTGTATGTACCAGCACACAACACAAGAAAGAAAAATAAATAAATAAAACAAATATGGTTATGAAATAATTCTTAAGAATATGTACATAATTTAAAATTAGAATTCATCTTTATAGAATAGATTTAGAAAAACAGAAACTTACTTCTATAAAACAAAGTCATGTTATTTGACTGTCCACCATATAATGGCTCTCCAAAGAAGCAAATCTTTTCTTTAGGACCTTAGTATTCCCTTCTTTACAGAGTAAATTCATTTAAGAATCTTTTAAAGAAAGTTTATTGTGTATGTTTTGGGTAGGCCTAATTTTATGCAAACAAGAGGATGGCATGGTTGTAAATTAGAGACTGGTATTTGAACATGATACTATTTTGGCTTTGCTCAGGAAGGAATAAGCCATTAACTAGAGAATTTCTGGTTACTAGTTGACAAAAAAAATTTTTAAATAAACATTCAAAACAAAAACAAACAAACAAACAACCCTCCCAGAATGTGATTGTCCCTTAAACCTTCAAAGCAGTGTGTAGCTCTGCCCACAACTTAATTCTGTTTCATTGAATCCTATTTTAGCTTTCTAACTACCTGAAGGCGAATACTTACGTATTCTTTCAATGAGACAATCATTATTTCCCCAAACATAAATAGAAAAATGCTGCCATTGGCTAATTAATCTAATATGTTCATAAAAAAAAAACTATTAGTGTTACTCTTGCTGTCTGCTAAAGGTATTTTAGAAAATTTTCATGAAATATTGTATTTCTTCTAAACATTGCCAAAATACTTTGTAGCATTATCTAGTTATGTTCCCCTTTTATAGATGTGAAACATCCATTTTATTGAAGGAGATATCATAGGCAAAACCTAGGAATTAATAAGACATGGTATTTTTGATCATAATCATCTACATTTTTAATATGAAATGATATTATTTGAAATAAATAGAAAACTCTAATACCTTCCTAAAAGTATTTTTACCCTTTTACTATTTCTACATGTTTTTTCTTAAAATAAGTGATATGTACCAAAATATGATATTCCGTACATGGGCAATAAATGGGTCACTATGGGACAATTAAATAGAGCCTTCCTTTAACTCATTTAATATGTCTGTAGTGAGAGCAATAGATCACTGCGGGTATCTCTGAACAAACATCTTGTCCTCTGTAGTTTCTGGCTCTCAGGCAGGCTCTCCAGAAGAGCCATAAGCTGATGCCATTCCTGATACTGTTAATTGGTCCAGACTTGGACACCCATACGAATCTAGTTCTACATGTAGTTTCCCATTTGTTTGAATTAACATTGGTATTGTAACATACTTTGTGTCTCCTTTAGTAAGCGTTCCCTCATAATGTTCAGTAAGCCACAATTTGCTGTTGGACCACATGGACCGCATACATGGAAAAGACTGTTTTACACAGAATAAAATAAATCAGTGTATGTAAAGTTTAACAGATGGTGAAAACACAAAATTTTTAACTTGAGCCTGGTTTTAGTATATTTTAAAAATACAAAATATCACCATTGTTACTGTGTTCTCTAATCACCCCTTTCCCTTTAGATTTTATTTTGAGACACTCACGCCTTTATGATCAATTTGTATGTAAATCAATTTTGGTGAGCTTTTGCTCAAGATGATTATATTGTTAGTGAATAGTATAGTAGATCCTGGCTAAAGTAGGGACAGAATAGTCCCTCAGAAAACGTATGCTCTGATATAGTTAAATATAATGTATTATTAAAAGTCAAAATTGAATGTAGTATAAAGGACATAGCATTCATTCATCAGCTTATTTCAAGAATCCAGCATTAAACTCAGAAATTTCTGAAAATCAGCTTCCACTTTTTGACATACATCCTTCATTTCCATGTACCATCCTGAATTCTGATATTCAAAGTAAAAATTTAGGATTAAGCATGTGAACACTTCCTCTGTGCCTTAACTGAGCCTCAATGTGATACACTAAATCATATCCACTCATCAGTTTTCCAATTATGCTTCTCCTATTTGATTAATTTCCTCATTAATGTAATAATTGGTAATCATAAAAATCATTTTCTTACCTCATTACCACACCATATAACTCCTGCTGCTTCCTTATCATCGTCTTCCTTTTCAGTCTCTAATCAATTTACGTTGAAAATAAGTGTCCTATAATGACTTCACGTACATGTATTTAAAAAGACCAAAATCAACTTCTAATAAGCAAAGATTCTCTACCTCCCCAACCTAGATTTCATAGTGTTTCTGCCCTATTAACCAGTTTGGAGTCTCTGCATTCAGTTACTCTAAAAGTAGTCACTGCTGCAATATGTTAGTATTGCAGGACTGATTGCAGGACTGTTTATGGGGTAGCCATCAGCTCTTTGGACTGCATTTAGGCCAGCTATACAGGAGGTAATTAATGGCTGCTACTATAAACATGATCATAACTAAAGGCTAAAAGACCATAGGAAGACAAGTAGCGAAATTTTTATGTTTTCTTAAAACAGTCATGTTGTCAGACCTGCCTTTGCACTATCTGTTTATAATTATAGTATCCTACTCTAAACCTTTGTTTGAGAAGATTATTATTTATTAGAGAGTAGATAATATCTCATAACTATCCAAAAATGCTAAGGACAAACACCTGGGAATGCTCAGTCATGAACAGGTAAAGATCAATATTGTGATGATTCTCAAGTCAACACAAAGGTACAGGAAACATCATGGGAGAGAAGGCAGAAGGAATGAAAGCTTAGGAAGATGGGAAGTAGTGCTGTGATAAGTTATTCAATGGACGGAACATGGTGGTTGGACACAGATCTCTCAGCAACTGCAATTACATGTGTACATTTGCATACTAATTGATGCAGTTGATTCTAGCATGGAATAGGAAGAGTGTTCCAAGTTCTAACTGGTAGCTGAATAGGCAGTTGATGGCCAGTGGGGACATAACAACCATTTCCTTTGGAGTACAGCCACTTGTACTTTTCCCATGTCCACTGGATAATCCCAGAGCCATACCTCACTAATTTGACTAAGAGAGTTATAAATTATTTTAATTTTTTTATTTATTTTTTTTTACAGTCCAGATTGTATCCCCCTCCCAGGACATCCTTTGACTCTTCCACATTCCATACCTCCTCCCATGTCTACATGTGATGTCCCCACTCCCCATCCCACCAGACCTCCCAACTCCCTCAGGATTTCAGTCTCTTGACGGTTAAGTACATCATCTCTGAATGAACAGGAGCCCTGCAGTCCTCTGCTGTATAGGTGTTTGGGGCCTCATATCATCTGGTATATGCCTTGTTGGTGACCCAATGTCTGGGAGATCTCAGGGGTCCTGGTTAGTTGACACTGCTGGTCTTCCTATAGGGTTGCTCTCCTCCTAAGCTTCTTCCAGCTTTTCTTTATTTCAACCAAAGGGGTCAGAAGCTTCTGCCCATTGGTTGGCTGCAGATATCTGCATCTGACACTTTCAGCTGCTAGTTGGGTCTTTCAGAGGGCAGGTCCCTTTTTGTCAGTGCTCCATAGCCTCAGTAATAGTGTCAGGCCTTGGGGCCTCCCCTTGAGCTGGATCCCACTTTGGGCCTGTTGCTGGAGCTTCTTTTCCTCAGGTTCCTCTCCATTTCTGTCTCTGCAGTTCTTTCAGACAGGAACAATTATGAGTCAGAGTTTCGACTGACAAGGCCATACTCTGCTACATATGCAGCTAGAGGCATGAATCCCACCAGTTTTCTTTGATTTTAGTCCAAGGGAGCTCTGGGGGTACTGATTAGTTCATATTGTTGTTCCTCCTATGGGGCTGCAAACCCCTTCTGCTCCTTGGGTCCTTTCTCTAGCTCTTTCATTGGGGACCCTGTACTTCATCCAATGGATGACTATGAGCATCCACTTCTGTATTTGACACGCACAGACAGAGCCTTTCAGGAGACAGCTATATTAGGTTCCTGTCAGCAAGCTCTTGTGGGCATCCACAATAGTGTCTGGTTTTGGTGGTGGTTTATGGGATGTATCTCCAGGTGGGGCAGTCTCTGGATGGTCATTCCTTCAGTCTCTGCTCCGAACTTTGTCTCTGTAACTCCTTCTACAGATATTTTGTTTCTGCTTCTAAGAAGGATCGAAGTATCCACACTTGGGTCTTCTTCCTTCTTCAATTTCATGCGTTTTGCAAATTGTACTTGGGAAATCTGAGCTTCTGGACTAATATCCACTAATCAGTAAGTGCATATCACATGGTTTTTGTTTGTTTGTTTGTTTGTTTGTTTGTTTGTTTGTTTGTTTGTTTTTGTGATTGGGTTACCTCACTTAGGATGATATCCTCCAGAACCATCCAAGTTGAGGTAAGGACTCATGCTCTATTATGTTCATAGCATCCTTATTTATAATAGCCAGAAGCTGGAAAGAACCGAGACTCAGTTTCTAATTGGATTCAAGGACAGTATACACCTTATTCTGAAATGTAGACTTAGAATAACTCACCTATGAATTGTATAAATCCTCCTTGTATAGCATTTCAATCTCAGTTAATCTAGATGTGGGCTCTACCAGACATTTAAATATTCTCCCACAAAATGGTTATAGGCACATTTATAAACCAGAGGTGGTGTTGCTCCCAGGTCTGAATTCTCTCCATTACTTCTTGTCTCTCATTTCTCACTGGGTACTTTATTTGTCCTTAACCTTTTCTTACCTTTTATCTGTTCATGAGAATCAGTGTGCTAGCTATTTACTATGGATCCAGATGAAAAGACATGGCTATAAAGGTAATTTTAAACATATATTCACTTCTTATACAAGCGAATATTTTCTACAAGTAAACTATAAAGAACAAAACTTATGTCATGTATATATGTGTGTGTATATATATATATATATATGTGTGTGTGTGTGTGTGTGTGTGTGTGTGTATCAACCCTTAATTTAAAAATTACATTATAATACAAAAGAAATTAACATGCTACTTACTCAATTTGCCTTAAATCTAACTCTATGTTATTATATTACCATTTTTCTTTTCCAATGTTGTATTAGAATTTGGTTAATCTCTGAAATATCTTTAAACTTTTTGCTTGTGAGACAAGTTTTCCTTCCATATTGTTGTCTAGCCTGGAGCTCAGTTCAAACATCCCATGTGTTAGGATTTCGTTAATGAGCAACACCTATTGTATAATCACATGTATTATATTTGTATAAATAGTGTAGAGTTTATTTTAATAGAGAATAGGTTGGGAGAAATTGAGCTTGAAAGTACTAACTCCACTTTACCAGGTTAATTGCTTATATATAGCCCTAACCGGATGAATTAAATTTAAAAATGACATATAAAATTACAAAAATATAAATGGATAATTATGCTTTTAAATAAGAAACCCTATGAAGTGAATCATTAGTCAGTGTCTTTCTATTTGGCAACTTCAGCTCAAACTTATACTATTTTATTTTCAACAATCAAATTAGAACTTAAAGAAAAAGGTCCTTTCAGGAGAAGTTTACTTTCTACTTTAAAAAAATTGGGTTAATATAAACTGGTCATAGATTGGGCAATGCTAGGACAGTAAGATTCTCAAAAACAAACACAGTACATTTTGGAATCTATTTTAACCAATATTTTTAATATTTGTGAAATATATAGTAAAATGCATGGAAACAGGGAAGGGGAATAACATTAGAAATGTAAATAAATAAAATAACCAATAAAAATGAAAAAAATTATTAAGTTTGCCATATAAAGTAAAATCTAAGAAAAAATTGTTAATTTTTAAGTTCCTACAGAAATACAACTTGCTACATACAATTTTTAAAATGCAAGTTTAACAACAGATTTATATTGGACTTTAAGGTAGTATTTATAATATTATAAAACATGGCATGTTCAAAATATTTAAATAGCATTTGGCAACCACTTTAAATCATGATTAACTGCTCAATTCATTCCACTCCTTTGATTGTAGAATAATAGATTTCATAGACCGTTATTTAACTAGATTTTCTTTTCATTTTAATACGTGCATGTTTGTGGGTGTACATTCTCAGGTAGAGGCCAGAGGTCAATGTCGGTAATCATTCTTTCTCATCCTTGTGATCTCTCAATTAAGCCTATAGCTTGTCTAAGTGCTTTATCTTCCTAGACATATTGCCCCTGGGATCCTCTATCTGTCTTTGGAGGATAAAATTATAAGTAGGCAGCCACACCTATTCAGCACTTATGAAAATTTATTGTAACCTCCTAGTACCATTGAAAGTAGCAATGATGATTTACTATAATTGAAAGTGTGTGTGCATGTGCATGAGTGTGTGTATATGGTGTGTTTGTGTGTGTATGAGGTTGTGCACGAATGTGTGTATGTGGGAGTGTGTGTGTGTGTGTGTGTGTGTGTGCACAGTGCATGAACATCAGTTATTAGTGCCACATTTCTTTCCCTGCCACTTAATACCTTGGTTTTATTCCTCATTTTATTATTGGATATTTTATTTATTTACCTTTCAAATATTATCTTCTTTTCCAGTTTTCCCTACAGAAACCTCCTATCACTTCCTCTCTCTTCCTGCTCCTATGAGGGTGCTCCTCCAGGTTTGTAGGACAGGATTTCTCACTGAAACTGAAACTTGACTGTTAGGCTAGGCTGGGTGGCTGGCAATGTCTCTGCATTTTCTCTCAGCACTGGTGTTACAGAAAGACACTTCCTTGCCCAGTTTTTACAAGAGAACTGTTTCTTTCTCAAATCAACATACCTTTACAGTTACTAAGTCATCTCTTCAACTTCAAAAGACAATGATAATTTACTTTATGATTCAGTGGCACTATGATGAATGGGGTGACAGTTTGTAATGGGAGTAGATTAGGCCGCAACAAAACTTAATTATGAGACAAGAAACAAGAAAGCTCAATTGATTATCTGGAATCTTAAAAACATTAACAAAGTCATACTTCTATAACCTAAGAAACTCAAAGTCTTTCCCCATCTCTCAGAGTTTCTACTACTTCCCAACATAACATAACCCTAGACCTTGATATTAATATAAGGATGTTGAGTGATACTTATCAAACAATAACCCTTATCTACAGGGAAATGATAAAATTAATGTTTTGATAGCTTTAAATAACTGATATGGATTTCAATTTTTTCTTCATATTGAATGATGAACCCCAATATTAATTATAAACATTGTGATGCTTTGTATATACTTGAACCAGGGAGTGTGACCTTATTGGAATAGGTGTGATCTGGTTTGACTAGGTGTGTCACTATGGGTGTGGGCTTAAGACCCTCATCCTAGTTGCCTGGAAGTCAGTCTTCCACTAGAAGCCTTTGGATGAAGACGTAGAACTCTCAGCCTGCCTGGATACCGCCATGCTCCCACCTTGATGATAATGGACTGAACCTGTGGACTTGTAAACCAGCTCCAATTAAAAGATGATTTTTTTTTTATAAGATTTGCCTTTGTCATGGTGTCTGTTCACAGAAGCAAAACCCTAACTAAGACAGACATATGTGGTAATTAATTAAATTAGAAATATAAAATGTATAAACTAAAACATAGATTTCAGTGCATGTCTATGAATGACTTACACAATTGAAGATAGACCAAAAAAAGCATTAGATATAGTAAGATATAATCATATACTGTGAAGATGGATGATGTTTAAACATATAATAAGAATAACATCATAAAATTACTGATTTTACTAGCCATAATGTAATTCTATAGAATTAAAAGTATTACAGTGAATTAGAAAATATATTTAATGAAAAAAGATGATGTTTATTATTCTCCAGTTTGTAATTTCTATAGTTCTCATTCCTCAGTATAAATTATTAAAATAATCTTGCAATGCAGAAGCAAATATTGAAAATTCTATGTGCAACTCAAAAATAGAGTTAATTGCTTCTTACTCTGTAGTACACAGCATGTTAGGCTTTGATTAAAGGTTTTGTATCATTAATCTTTGTATTCTATTGCAAGGAATCTTAAATAGTTCATGTTCATCTGCAAGGCTCTGAGAAAATCACATTATATGTGACTGTATTTTTGACTTTCCAAATAATCATCTAAGACACTAATATTTATCTTTCACTTTAACGGTTAAATAAATTAGAATATGAATAGGTACTATGGATTGTTATTAAAGTATTACATGTAGGTACTCCTCTAATATCCATGACTGCTCTAATATTTGGAAGTTGTCTAGATTTTCAGTACCAGGATTGATTTCTCTCTTGTTAAGTGGCTATTAGGCCCACTTATAGAGATGTTTATTATTACTTAATTATAAATTTCACTATGGTGCTATACTTGGAATTGTTGTGATTTATGTATAGCATAATTTGGTTGTAGAAAGCCATTCAGCGAGCAATCGCTGTGGAGAGCCATGCGCGTGCCGCGAGCAATCACCATTATAAGATGGCACTGGCCTCTGCCGTGACTAACTAGTAAACAAGCCTTGTGCGCAAGTGCGAGAGTGAACTCACTCCTAGTCACTGCCCATTCTCAGGGTGTAATAGTGGTGTGATGGGCGAGCAAAGAATCAAGAGCTGTCACGCCACATCAGGTGCTGAAACGTCATGGCTGAATGCTATATAAGGGACTCCATTTTCTGGGGTCGGGATCTTCCTGAGAAGTAAGCAATAAAGCTTTGCCGCAGAAGATTCCGGTTGTCCTGAGTGTGTTCTTGCCAGCAGGGACAAAAGCTCGGGATACGTGGCGCCGAAGACCAGGGGACTTTATACCATCACACCGGCGCAAGGAAGATCCCTCGTTCGCAGGGCAGAATCAGAACTGCGGGACATTACAGCTCTGCAAGGTAAGTATAGTCTTGAAATTTCTCCAGAGTTAGATGCCCTTTTGATTGTTTGCACAGCAATTGCACTTTCCCTTTTGGTTTCGTTTTGCTTCCACCACTGGAACTGCTGACTGGTTCCCAGTCGCAGTCAGGCTTGGACAGCACCTGGACAGTGCCTGGACAGCAATTAATTTCAGTCACGGTCAGGACTGGATAGAGGCAGTATGGGAATTTCTCACTCTGTAGTAGTGGCGTTAAGGTCGGTCCTGAAGCAGTGTGGCCTAAAAATCGCCACTAAGAGTATAGAGGCATTTGTCAGGGAGGTAGACCGTGTGGCACCATGGTATGCTTCCTCAGGTTCGTTAACTGTCACTTCTTGGGACAAACTGAAAGGAGATCTAGTTAGGGAACAGCAGAATGGCAAACTTAAAGCAGGGATCATGCCGTTATGGAAATTGGTGAGATCGTGCTTAACAGATGAGGATTGTCAGCAAATGGTAGAAGCAGGGCAGAAGATTTTGGACGAAATTCAAGACAGTCTATCAGAGGCAGAGTGGGGAGAGAGATTGAAAGTTGGGATGAAACAAGGTGCACCGAAGAATTTAGGCCTTTCCACGGGCCTTGAGCCCGAGGAAAAGAGATATAAAGGAAAGAATGCCTTGGGAGAGATTAGAAAAAGGGATGGAAAGGGAGAGAAGAAGAGAGAAAGAACTGGAGAGGCACATAAGGAAAGGAGCCTCAACCCGCCATTAGATGAGTTTAAGGCACTAGCTGTCAGTAGCTCAGAATTGGATAAGGAACTTAGCTCCTCTGAGGAGACAGACTTAGAGGAAGAAAGATACCAGCAAGATGAAAGACGAGCTAATCAGTCACAGAATAACATAAAGAAAGCAAAAGTAGCTAGAGACAAATGTCAAATCACTATGCGATCTTCAGATCCGCAACCTCTGGGTCCTAGTACACCTCCGCCCTATGTGCAGAGGTATCAATCAGACTCATTCATTTCAAAAGAGGAACAGAGAAAAGTGCAGCAAGCATTCCCAGTCTTTGAAGGCACAGAGGGTGGACGCGTTCATGCCCCAGTGGAGTATATACAGATTAAAGAATTAGCAGAGTCAGTTCGTAACTATGGAGTCAATGCCAACTTTATTGTAGCCCAAGTCGAAAGACTTGCAACTCTGGCAATGACCCCCAGCGATTGGATGACCGTAGTAAAAGCCGCATCTCCTAACATGGGAATGTATTTAGAATGGAAAGCTTTGTGGCAAGACTCCTGCCAAGCACAGGCAAGGGCCAATGCCAATGTTGAAGGGGAACAAGGAACATGGACTTTTGAGTTGCTTACAGGTCAGGGACAACACACTAATAAACAGACAAATTACCATTGGGGAGCTTATGCTCAGATCTCAGCTGCTGCAGTTAAGGCATGGAAGGCACTCTCTAAGAAGGGAGAGGCAAGTGGGCATTTGACCAAGATCACCCAGGGCGCACAGGAGTCATTCTCAGATTTTGTGGCTAGAATGACAGAAGCGGCAGGGAGAATTTTGGGGGATCCAGAAACAGCTATGCCTTTAATTGAACAGTTGATCTATGAACAGGCTACCCAGGAATGCAGGGCGGCTATTACACCTAGAAAGAGCAAGGGACTGCAGGACTGGTTGAAGGTTTGCCGTGAGCTTGGAGGGCCACTCACTAATGCAGGTTTAGCAGCTGCCATTCTACAAGGGCAAAAACGCCCTGACATGGCTGAGTTCAAACTCTGCTATAATTGTGGCAAACCGGGACACTTAAAAAAGGACTGTAGAGCCCTTGTCAAAAGGAGAGCACCAGGACTGTGTACTAAGTGTGGAAAAGGATATCATTGGGCTAGAGATTGTCGTTCAGTCAGGGACATTCGAGGCAGGCCCCTGCAGCCAGGATTCCCTCAAGCAGTAGATAATGAGACCATTCCAAAAAACCAGTACAGGGCCCTCAGGTCTCAGGGCCCAAAAACATATGGGACCTCGACAGGCAAAAGGTGGACCCCACAGTCCGCAGGGCAACAGAAGGATCAGCTGGGTTGGACCTCCGTACCACCACCCGATTCATGCTAATGCCCCAAATGGGGGTACAGCCTATTCCTACTGACTATAAAGGACCTCTGCCATCCGGGAGTGTTGGCCTAATATTGGGCCGGGCCTCCCTTACCTTACAAGGTCTTATTGTTCACCCTGGAGTCGTAGATCAAGACTATGAAGGGGAACTTCAAGTTCTCTGTTCCTGTCCTCAGGGTGTCTTTTCTATTTCACAAGGGGATAGAATAGCTCAGTTAATAATTTTGCCAAGCCTACATGGCTGTTTTCCTTCCTCTGGTGTCCCTCGAGCTACCAGAGGGATTGGTTCTACTGGAAATGATTCTGCTTACTTAGTGATGCCTCTTGACTCCAGGCCATTCTTAGAATTAGTTATAGAAGGAAAACAATTTAAAGGGATTTTAGACACAGGAGCAGATAAAAGTATCCTTTCTTCCCAATGGTGGCCAAAAACTTGGCCCATTACTCAGTCATCACGTTCTTTGCAAGGTTTAGGTTATCAGTCCTGTCCCACTATTAGTTCCCGTTCTTTGAGCTGGACAGCTCCTGAAGGTCAAACAGGACGATTCACTCCCTATGTTTTTTCTACTCCCAGTAAATCTCTGGGGGAGAGACATCTTACAGGCACTAGGACTGACTTTGACTAATGAATACTCGCCACAAGCTGTTCAAATAATGAAGAAAATGGGATATAAAGAAGGAAGGGGATTAGAGAAAGGAGAGCAGGGTAAACTTGAACCTATCCCTCAAAAAGGTAATAATGGGAGACAAGGTTTGGGTTTTTTCTAGGGGCCGTTGAGGGCTCCATGCCCATACCATGGCTTACAGAGGAAGTTGTATAGGTTCCTCAATGGCCTCTCTCCTCTGAAAAGTTAGAAGCAGCTACAAAACTAATTTCTGAACAGCTACGCTTGGGTCATTTAGAGCCCTCTACCTCACCCTGGAATACACCTATTTTCGTAATTAAGAAAAAGTCTGGCAAATGGCGCTTATTACATGATCTTAGAGCTATTAATGCACAAATGCGTCTATTTGGACCAGTTCAGCGAGGGCTACCATTGCTTTCTGCCTTACCCAAAAATTGGGAAATTATAATTATAGATATTAAAGATTGCTTTTTCTCTATACCTTTATGCCCTCAAGATAGGCAAAGATTTGCATTTACCATCCCAGCCATTAATCATTTAGAACCGGATCAAAGATACCAATGGAAGGTCCTACCTCAGGAGATGGCGAATAGTCCCACCATGTCTCAACTGTATGTGCAATTGGCACTTAAGTCAGTTAGAGAGCATTTTCCATCATTACAGGTGATAATTTATATGGATGACATTTTGATTTGCCATAAAAATTCACAATTATTGCAAGATGCATACCCTATATTAATAAAAACGTTAGGGCAATGGGGATAGCAGGTGGCCACTGAAAAGGTGCAAGTTGCTCGAATGGGAGCCTTCCTAGGGTCACTCATTTATCCTGACAAAATTGTTCCTCAAAAATTAGAGATTCGCAAAGATCAACTACATACCTTAAATGATTTCCAAAAATTGCTAGGAGATATTAATTGGCTAAGACCATTTTTGAAAATTCCATCAGCAGAATTAAAGCCCTTATTTGACATATTAGAGGGAGATACCCACATCTCCTCCCACAGAGCACTTACCCCAGCTGCATGTCAAGCTTTACAAACGATAGAAAAGGCCTTACAAGTTGCTCAATTACAACGCATTGAGGAGTCAAAATCATTTGAATTGTGCATATTAAAAACTGCACAGTTACCAACAGCAGTCTTATGGCAAAAAGGACCCTTATTGTGGGTCCATCCTAATGCTTCCCGTGCAAAAATCATTGAGTGGTATCCTAATGCAGTTGCTCAACTTGCACTTAGGGGGATAAAAGCAGCTATTTCTTATTTTGGGAAAGAACCTCATATGCTAATCGTACCTTATACTTCTGCTCAAGTTCAAACCCTGGCAGCAACAACTAACGATTGGGCAGTCTTGGTTGCCTCTTATTCAGGACAAATTGATAATCATTATCCAAAACATCCAATTTTACAATTTGCCTTAAGCCAAGCCATAGTATTTCCAGTAATAACAGCCAAACACCCACTTCCGGATGGGGTAGTAGTGTATACAGATGGATCCAAATCTGGCATAGGTGCATATGTAGTAAATGGCCAAGTAACATCTAAACAATATAATGAGACATCACCCCAGGTTGTAGAGTGTTTGGTAGTTCTCGAAGTCCTTGAAACTTTTCCGGGACCACTCAATATTGTATCTGACTCTTCATATGTGGTCGATGCAGTTAATATGCTTGAAGTTGCTGGCTTAATTAGACCTTCTAGCAAGCTTGCTCACATTTTTCAGCAAATTCAGTCAGCCTTGTTACATAGAAGACATCTTCTGTATATTACTCATGTTAGGGCTCATTCTGGCCTTCCTGGCTCCATGTCTCATGGAAATGACTTGGCAGACAAAGCTACTAGAATCGTGGCTGCTGCTCTGTCCTCGCAGGCAGAGGCTGCAAGGGAATTTCATAAACGCTTCCACGTGATGGCTGAAACATTACGCCGCCATTTCACTTTAACTAGGAAAGAAGCTCGTGACATTGTCACCCAATGTCAAAACTGTTGTCAATTTCTGCCTACTCCTCATGTAGGGGTAAATCCCCGAGGCATCAGACCATTACAGGTCTGGCAAATGGATGTCACTCATATTTCCTCCTTTGGAAGAAACCAATATTTGCATGTTTCCATTGATGCCTGCTCTGGTGTTATGTTTGCTACACCTTTAACAGGTGAGAAAGCCTCTCATGTTATACAGCATTGTTTAGAAGCGTGGAGTGCTTGGGGCAAGCCCACAATTCTTAAAACTGATAATGGGCCAGCATATACCTCTACTAAATTTCAGCAATTTTGTCATCAAATGGATGTCACTCACTTGACTGGCCTTCCTTACAATCCTCAAGGACAAGGCATTGTGGAACGTGCCCACCTTACACTTAAGTCTTATCTTATAAAACAAAAAGGGGGAGTTGATGAGACTCTGCACTCAGTGCCAAGAGTAGCTGTATCTATGGCACTCTTTACACTTAATTTTTTGAATCTTGACGAACAAGGTCGCTCTGCAGCTGATCGACATAGCTCAGACCCTGATAGACCAAAAGAAATGGTCAAATGGAAGGATGTCTTAACTGGTCTGTGGAAAGGCCCGGATCCTATTTTGATAAGATCCAGGGGAGCTGTTTGTGTTTTTTCACAGAGTGAAGACAACCCATTTTGGCTGCCAGAATGACTCACCCGCAAGATATTCATCAAGGATGGTGCAGAAGATGCAGACCTCCCGAGGACTGCTCCTGATCCTGACAATGCTGAACTTGTCTCAGGTTCCTAGTATGAGGGGCGAACAGAGATGGGCCATTCTCTCGACTTTCCCTAAACCAATGCCAGTTTGCCATAATGCTATAGTTTTTCCAAAATTCTTTACTACTAATAAAACATTAGATTTGCCATATCTACCCTATGATCCCACCCGAGCACCATTAGGGGAAAATCGCTCTTTATTAGAACAGGTTCTTTATGTTTTCAAATTAATGGAGCAGGAAAATGTATCAACCTCACAGCTCGAGCTTTGGGGAAGTTTAATGAGCACCGAGGAGGTTGGGTAAGCACAACCCAAGATACTTCCAACGCAGATATAACCTTTACAAATCGGACCTTTTGGCAGGAGGCAATTTGGGTTAATGGTACATTTCTACCACCTAAATTTTCAGACAAAGAACGTCCCCACCAACCAAAAATAGCCCCTCATTGTAGCTTGGAAGATGAAGGGCTGATACTGCCTTGGTCTGATTGTCAATCCTCCATCACTCGTTGGGCAGATCAGAGTAAAACCTTTTCCTTTTCTCCCAACATGATAGATGACCCAGAGAAGGAATTTGTTATGAAAGAGGGACTTTTCATACAGGACTTTAGAATGCATCCCTTTCACAAGTGGGTGCTTTGTGGAGTCAATGGCAGTTGTACAGAACTCAATCCTTTGATCTTTATCCAGGGAGGAGCAGTTGGAAAGGCTTCTTTTACTGGCATCTCAAGATTTCCTCAGCATTGGGGAATACATGCTGCCTCCCAGGATTCTTATGGATATACTAATACCAGTGTAGAGATCACTGGGTTCAATAAAACTTTGGTAAACCAGATTAATTATCCATCTACCCCAGTCTGTGTTTACCCCCTTTCTTGTTTATTCTTTCAAATGATTCACTTGAAGTCTGTTCCAATGATTCTTGTTGGATTTCTCAATGTTGGGACATAACAAAGAACACCCGTGCCATGGTAGCACGGATCCCACGTTGGATCCCTGTTCCGGTGGAAACACCCTCCACCTTATCCCTGTTTCGACAAAAAAGAGATTTTGGCATTACTACTGCCGTGATCATAGCAATTTCAGCCAGTGCAGCTGCTGCTACAGCTGCAGGGTATGCTATGGCTAGTACGGTTCAATCAGGCACAAAATTAAATCAGCTTTCAGCAGATCTGGCTGATGCCATCACTGTCCAAAATTCTGCTAGTACCAAGTTAAAGGGAGGGCTGATGATATTGAATCAGCGCCTTGACCTGGCAGAAGAACATATAGGAGTTCTATACCAGATGGCCCAGTTGGGTTGTGAAAGAAAACTGGAAGCCCTGTGTATTACCAGTGTCCAATATGAAAATTTCACTTATGCAGCTAATCTGTCTAGACAGCTTTCCTTGTATCTTGCAGGAAATTGGTCTGAGGGATTCGATGAGACTCTTGAGGCCCTGAGGGTGGCAGTTTTAAAGATCAACTCAACACGAGTGGACCTGTCATTGACAGAGGGCCTCTCCTCCTGGATTTCATCTGCATTTTCTTATGTTAAGGAATGGGTGGGTGTGGGTTTATTTGGTGTTGCCACCTGCTGTGGACTTGTGTTCATGCTCTGGTTGGTTTGCAAGCTCAGAACCCAACAAACACGTGACAAGGTTGTGATAGCTCAAGCACTTGCTGCCATTGAGCAAGGCGCCTCCCCCGAAATCTGGCTATCTATGCTCAAAAATTAGTTGACATTGGTGGCTGGCCTCTTTTGTAGAGTTTGCCATAGGTCATTTAGTAGTTACTGTCACATAGCACTGCGGTATCCAGGGACGGGCAACTTTCCTCATGCACAGATCATCCTAAGACATGGGGCCCAGTGGAGATAGGGTTACCCTCTGACAGGAAAGGCTGTGACATTGGAGGAACAACCTAAGACAGGAGCCACAGCGGATGGGCATAATTATACAGACCTAGTCCAGCCTCAATTTAATAAAATAAAAAGGGGGAGATGTGGAAAGCTGTGCAGCGAGAAATCGCTGTGGAGAGCCGTGCGTGTGCAGCGAGCAATCACCATTATAAGATGGCACTGGCCTCCGCCGTGACTAACTAGTAAACAAGCCTTGTGCGCAAGTGCGAGAGTGAACTCACTCCTAGTCACTGCCCATTCTCAGGGTGTAATAGTGGTGTGATGGGCGAGCAAAGAATCAAGAGCTGTCATGCCACATCAGGTGCTGAAACGTCATGGCTGAATGCTATATAAGGGACTCCATTTTCTGGGGTCGGGATCTTCCTGAGAAGTAAGCAATAAAGCTTTGCCACAGAAGATTCCGGTTGTCCTGAGTGTGTTCTTGCCGGCGGGGACAAAAGCTCGGGATATTTGGTAGGTTAGTTGATTGCAGTCATACTTTGGAAGCTTCAATAGTAACCAAAAAAGTGGGACCCCTAAGAAACATCAGCCCTACACAAAGAACTGCTTGTGATTGCAAGGGCAGGACAAATGCTCTCCCAAATGGAAAAGCAGAGAAATTGGTTTTCCACTACCATATAGTAAGCTCTAAAGACCCATGTACACATAATATGTATATGGATTTAGAGGATGTGGTTATGTGCTTATGAATATATATATATATATATATATATATACACAAAGACATTGAAGTTTATAGCATCAATTAATGAAAAATAGATCATAGATTATGAAAGCAACAAGCGGTATGTAGGAGAATTTAAATATAGGAAAGAGGAGGTATAACAGGTATAATTATATTCTCTCACAACTAAACATATAACAAAAAATATATCTGAGAACAAAGCATGGAATTAAATAGAGATCTTGAAGAACCATATCAAGTCTTTTGGCAAGAGAAAATAGTCCACATCTCAGCGTTTGCCTATGCCCACCAAATGATACAGGCTAATCCAAAAGGAATGCATAAAAAAATTGAAATTTGTGTGAAGTCAATATAGCTAAGGAGAAATACAAAGAAACTCCTTATACATCTCTGGTATTATGAAAAAAAATTCTTAGAAATATTAGTTTTATTAGAGAGGAATGGATTTAAATAATAAATTATATTAGGGCAAGCACACAAACTAGAAAATAGCTGAATATTTCAGAAGTGACATACTGAAAATATAAAATTAAGTTGAAGGACAAAAATGCAAAGAGAGAATCAACAGAATAATTGAAAAGTATAACAGGTGATTTGATATGGAAATCATATGAAAATTATAATGATAATTGATTTTTGAGAATTGTACTTTGACATACATAATATACTTTCAAGGTTAGAAATACTGTTTGATCTGCTTTAAATTGGTACCAATAATGCTGATGCCCAGCCACATTTCATTATGTTTGTACATATGAGCTTATTTGACCTCATTATAGTGATTGAAAAATTAGTGAGGAAAAAGGGCATGCCATAAATTTTATTTAAATACTAGACAAGCAATCAAGGACTTTTCATTTAAGCAAAGCACATTTCAGCAATCAGAGTTCCCAGTCTAGACTGTGTGATTTTTCAGAATGAACATATAAGTTTATTTTTATAAAGACAACCCTGGTAATAATATATACTTAAAGGTAATTTTTGTTAATACAGTGGCAATTTATGTTTATAAATAAAGTAGATGTCTCATTCCAGTAAATAATGAGATTCATGACAGTGCCTTTTGTAGTTATTGTTACACCACAAGCAAATAACACTATACAAAGAATAGTGCCCTAGCACTTATCTTCAATAATACTTAGACATTTTCTAATCCTTCCTACAAAAAAATCATTTGGTTCCTTGAATTTCTACGAACCAATGAAAACTATTTTGTCAAATTGGATGGAAATCAATTGTTGGAGAAAGCAATCAACATTTAGTGCTGCAAGATTTTTTTTGTTTTATGTTTTTGGTTCAGGAGCAGCAGCCAGCAGTGATGCAAAAGATCAGACAGCTAAAAAGAATCTGTATTTCAATAATTCAATGAAAATAACTCAATTTGGAGAAAAATACATCCCTCTGAAATAAGTAATGTCAATACAAATACAAAAAATAAGTCCCATAATGATCTCAGGACTGTAGTTTCCACAAATACTAAGACTCAGGAATTTCAGCTCTTCCCGGCCACTGCTTCTTGCAAGTTGCATGTTTTGCATGTTAACAAACATTTCATTATTTTCCTATAAAATACTTTATCAATTAATTTGAAAAATGTGTACATTTTTTTAACCTTGGTCTTACAAATATATTTATATGAGGCAAACAGTTTTAGAATTTCTTTCCGCTATTTTCTTCTTTAATTTTACTTTTATATTCAACATCATTTGTTCTTTAAGCTATAAAAATGGGTCTTAAGACTTAAAAACCATGTGATTGTCAACAAAAATCAAGCAATCTTACTACATCCTATCTGAACAGATGAATCATTTTGGGGGGCAAATACAATTGCTGTTTATTTCCAAATATCATTTCTGGAAGCAAACTCTCTGAAAGCATCACAGGTTCCATGCCAGCTGGAATGGAAAGTCTGTTTATTTGTTTTAAAAATTACCTTCAACAGTCACCTTGAATGCTTTCAAATTTACAGACTGAACTAAAGGGGATCTATACACATTCATCACCTTGAGAATAATTGATTTTGTTTTAATGGACCTGAGTGGCATCCTCTGCCACGGAATTTATAGGTTAAAAAAAAAAAAAAAAAAAAAAAAAAAAGAAAGAAAGAAAGTGCTAGGAATAGAAGGAAAACCAAGGAACCCAAAAGGTATAAAGTTTTAAACTACATAATCTGGTTAGGTAATATATAACGAAACAATTCATTGCATAGATTAAAAACTAATAAGAAGGATTTGGAGTAGTCAAGGATTATACTAAGTCAATGACACAACCTAGAGAAAACGAAAACAACAGAGACCGGGAGTGGGTACACAAAGATCTCAGACCAATACTTTAAGCTTTATGCCGCACTGCAGGGAAGATAGGTTTCAGAAATTCCCATCATCTGTTTTATTTTAATCAGGGAAATAAATGATTCTGGGGGACTTGCTACAAAGCCATAATGAATAGTCCATCTGGCTATGCATTTCTCTGTTACTGACTCCAGAAGGGAATTACTTGCCTTTCCTATTTGACTCAAGGATCTCTTTACAGAAAAGTTTGTCCTAGAACAGGGATTCTGGGAAGCTGCATTCCTGGAATGCAGCTGACTTTGGAAGGTTGTGATGATGGAGATTCCCAGAAGAAAATCCAACTCAGCTCAAATCCTTGCCAGATAGGAATGCATGCAGTCGTTTGGCTTATGAAATCCATAATTTCATAAAATTATACTGTGATGGCAATGTGTCCATATGCTGAGATGAAACTATAACTAAAAAAAAACAAAAAACAAAAAAAACCAGACATTTTTCTGTCTCCTCAAATAAAAAACACAATCTTTTAGGTCTTGATATTTGTCCCTTCAGATTATTTTCCATTGTTGTGTTTCTGTTACAATAACCTTTTGGTGTATTGATTATTAATCATCTCATATTGTTAAGTCAGAGGAGAATAGAAGAAGGAAAACACTGGTGATTTAATGAGAGAAAAAAAATATATGTGTCAAAGCAGAGAAAGGAAAGAAAATAACTTCAGCAGTTCTTACTGAATGCTGGCCTCGTGACCAGAACTGATAATTACCTTTTTACTCTTCTTTCCACAAACACTGCACCTCAGTCATCACCATGATGAACATGACATTTCTTTATGTGTGGGGACAGTAACACAAGTGATCCATTCATGGAACAATAGATCATTACAAACCATGCCCTTTTACAACTGTTATGTTGTCATTTGAATCATCACTGGAGTTGAGAAAGGGAGGAAGGCAAATATTTTGTATTGAATTACTGTAAATCATCAAGGTAAAATGACTCCGATTCTCACATTTTTGTCCCTGATGATACTGACTTTGGCTGTGGCTAAAATAATGCTATGTAGTTATTGCTGTTAATATGAGGCTACTTTGGACAGCATAGTTAAATGTGTTGTAACTCAACCAGTTCCAGGATGGGGCTTGTCAGATCTCTGAGGTGATTATTGGCTGGCGTGTAATAAGGAATAGTATGACCTCTGAAATGATATTGATGAGCATGATGAATACATTACCACCCTTTGTTCAAGTTGAGTGGATTCCTGGTAAGAAGATTCATTGTAGGTGTTATTTAATGATAAGGATGTTACCTTATCTGGTACTCTACTAATGGCATACTAGTAGAAACTTTGTATAAACCCTGAAAATGCGTATATATCCAAGTTAAATGCCTGTCTGTCCTATGAGAGGTGATAATCCTTAAATTTAGTGATGATAATAAGGAAACTCAAGCGCACTGGCATCTTAGGATACTCTGTTTTTTTGGATGAGGCTCTGGAACTCCTTGGCAGTGTATACCAACTTAGTGAATCTTGCCTTACAAATCTTGACTTTTCGAAGAACTTGTTCTTCAGCTTTGTTTTGACTATTCCACTTCAATGGAATAGCCATATGAATTTCAAAAATGACTTAACAATTGTCAGTTTTAACAAAGTGTTCTAATATGCACCTAGTAAAACAAATCTAAAGTCTTATATGGGAAAATTGATATGTTCGCAGTATTTAACTTTTTGTTAAACACACATGCATATGTTACAGTTATGGCTTATGGTTTTAAATTTGTCTATGATCAGTAATTGGCGATTTATATATCTCTTGGATTTTTAAATTTAAGTCCACATATATGATAGTATATTAACTAATATTTTAACTATAAATAGAGCATAGCAAATCTCAAACAAGATATGTCCAAAAGAACAAGTAGTTAAGAGTATAATTTCATTCCATTAATGTTTAATAGTATTAATATATTCACTTATTAGTTTAATTGGACTACCATTTAGTAAACCATTTAAGATTTTTCTGCATGTATGACATGTCACAATTCCTAAAAATTGTTAAAGACAATCCTGCTTATAATAAATCATTGAAAAGGGAGGTCATTTTATGTGTATGTGGTGTGTGTGTGTGTGTGTCTTTGTAATGTAGGTTTAATCTTGTGTGTGTGTGTGTGTGTGTGTGTGTGTGTGTGTGTTTGTGTGAAGGAGACAGTATCTCTAGTTGCATATGTAGCAGAGGATGGCCATCAATGGGAGGAGAGGCCCTTGGTCTTGGGAAGATCATATGCCCCAATACAAGGGAATGCCAGGGCCAGGAAGCAGGAGTGGGTGGGTTGTGGAGCAGGGCAGGGGGGGGGGGGGAAGGGAGGGTGTAGGGAGCTTTCAAAGAGGAAACTAGGAAAGGAGATAGCATTTGAAATGCAAATGTTGAAACCAAAGCATAATATCTTCTCTTTCTCCTCCTCCATCCATATTCTGCCTTATTCAATTCACATAGAATTTATCACTGATCATTAAATTGTAAGTTCCCAGGATCTGTCTGTTCCTGCTACTCAATATTAGTCAATTTATATTTGTGTGTTGAGAATTTGAACTTAGGTTCTAAAGTTTCCATAGAAAATGCTCTTACCCACTGACACATTTCTCTAGGCAGAGAATATTTATTAATATATACGGAAGAAAATCACCAGTGGTATTTGTTTATTCTTTCATATTGAAAAATAAAGTTCCTATTTCCGTATTTTAAGATTTTGCTTTAGCAATTTCTTTTATATCAGATGACTAAAATTAATTTTATCTTACAATTTTTGAATTTTGTTTCATTTGATGTCACAATACTCATTTGTATGTTAGTAATTTTACACTTTAGATGAGTTTTATTTAATTTTATATGGTGTATTTGATCATATTCTTTGTCCAGATCTTCCCTATTAGTCTAACTCCATTCTCTCTCTCTCTCTCCTCTCTCTCTCTCTCTCTCTCTCTCTCTCTCTCTCTCTCTCTCTCTCTCTCTCTCACACACACACACACATACACTCTGAAAAATACTAAAAATTTAAAAAATACAGAACAAAACACATTTTGAAGGAATGATACATGCATAATTGGCATAGAACCTCAATCCAATGCCTCTTTTCTTTCAGAAGCTTAAATTCGACGTTCTCCACATTTCTATGGTCTATTGAGAATCCTGAGCTCCTTGAATCACTGTATCCCTATTCCCCCTTCAAATGACCTCTGATGTGGCAGATTAGTGGTTACAGAGGAGAAGCAAGTGTGCAACTCTTCAATTGCACTTTCTCCAAACGACTTTGCTCAAGTCTTCCCTATTTGAAAAGTTTTTCAATGTTCAAAGGGAACATTGATGTTAAGGGGAATTTCATGTTTATCATATGTTTTCCTTGTTTAATATTTTTCTATTTTAATTTTTCATAAATTTCTAAATTCTACAAACTTTACTTACAAGTTAACTGTTTTCTATTCTTGATTCTGCCCCCCCTTCTTTTTCAAAAAAAAAAAATTTACATTCCAGTAGTCGCCACGTCTCCTGGTCCCCCCACTCGCAGTTCCTCATCGCATTTCTCCCCATCCCTTGCCTTTGAGAGGGGCTCCAGGTCACCAGACTTGCCCCTTCCCTGGGGCCTCACATCTCTCAAGGATTCCATGCCTCTTCTCCCACTGAAGCCAGACTAGGCAGGCCTCTGCTACATATGTATACTAGGCGCCTTGGACCAGCCTGTAACCTAAATCAATGACTTGGAGAGTTTTCAATATGGAAAAAAAATTAGTATCCAAAATTAATTTTCTGTGTCTGTCTTTTCTCAGCTTCAGCAAAAATATGTTCTATATTCCCCATGTTCTACTCAATAGCATAAACAGTATCAAGTAGACATGATTCAGAAAAGAAAAAGTGATAAATTTACCTTGATTCTTGTGTGCTGAATATCAGTGCAAAATCAAAAAACAAAAATACAAAACAAAACAAAACAAAATGGTTAAATATTACTACAGTCTACTTTTCCTTGAAGAATTATTAATTAATCATCTGTATCCTTTTTTATTACATATTTTCTTCATTTACATTTCAAATGCTACCCCGAAAGTTCCCTATACACTCCCCATCTCCCTTGCTCCACAACCCACCCATTCCTATTTCCTGGCCCTGGCATACCCTGTATTGGGCATATAAAACTTCCCCATACCAAGGCCCTATCCTCCCATTGAGGGCCTACTAGGCCATCCTCTGTTACATATTCAATTAGAAACACAAGCTTTAGGGGGTACTGGTTAGTTCATATTATTGTTCCACCTGTAGGGTTGCAGACCACTTTATCTCCTTGGGTACTTTCTCTAGCTCCTTCATTGGGAGCCCTGTGTTCCATCCAATAGATGACTATGAGCATCCACATCTATATTGGCCAGGCACTGTCATAGCCTCACAAGAGACAGCTATATCAGGGTCCTGTCAGCAAAATCTTACTGACATATGCAATAGTGTCTGGGTTTGGTAGTTGTTTATGGGTAGTATCCCCAGGTGGAGCAGTGTCGGGATGGTCCATCCTTCCTACTCAGCTCAAAACTTTGTCTCTGTAACTCTTTCCATTGTATTTTGGTATTTTGTTCCCAATTCTAAGGAGGAACAAAGTATCCAAACTTTGGTCTTCCTTCTTCTTGAGTTTCATGTGTTTTGCAAATTGTACCCTGGACTCATATCCACTTATCAGTGAGGGCATGTCATGTATATTCTTTTGTGATTGGGTTACCTCACTCAGGATGATATCCTCCAGATACATCCATTTGCCTAAGAATTTCATGAATTCATTGTTTGTAATAGCTGAGTAGTACTCCATTGTGTAAATGTGCCACATTTTCTGTATCCATTCCTCTGTTGAGGGACATCTGGTTTCTTTCCACCTTCTGGCTATTATAAATAAGGCTGTTATGTACATAGTGGAACATGTGTCCTTATTACCAGTTAGAATATCTTCTGGGTAAATGCCCAGGAGAGGTATTGCTGGATCTATTGGTAGTACTATGTCCAATAATCTGAGAAAATGCCAGACTAATTTCGAGAGTGGTTGTACAAGCTTGCAATCCCACCAGCAATGGAAGAGTATACCTCTTTCTCCACATCCTCACCAGCATCTGCTGTCACCTGATCTTAGCCATTCTGACTGGTGTGAGGTGGAATCTCAGGGTTGTTTGATTTGCATTTCCCTGATGATGAACATTTTTTCAGGGGCTTCTCAGTCATTTGGTATTCCTCAGTTGAGTATTCTTTGTTTAACTCTGTACTACATTTTTAATAGGGTTATTTGATTTTTTGGAGTCCAGTTTCTTGAGTTCTTTGTATATAATGGATATTAGTCCTCTATCAGATTTAGGATTAGTAAAGATACTTTCTCAATCTGATGGTGGTCTTTTTGTCTTCATGATAGTGTCTTTTGCCTTACAGAAACTTTGCAATTTTATGAGGTCCCATTTGTTGATTCTTGATCCTACAGCACAAGTCATTGTTGTTCTGTTCAGGAATTTTACCCCTGTGCCCATATCTAAAGGCTTTTCTCCACTTTCTCCTGTATAAGTTTCAGTGTCTCAGGTTTTATGTGGAGTTATTTAGTCCACTTAGACTTGAGATTTGTACAAGGAGATAAGAATGGATCAATTTGCATTCTTCTACATGATAACTGCCATTTGTACCAGCACCATTTGTGGAAAATGCTGTCTTCCCCCCCCCCCCACTGGATGGTTTTAGCTCCTTTGTCAAAGATCAAGTGACCATAGGTGTGTGGGTTCATTTCTGGGTCTTCAATTGCATTTCATTGATCTATCTGTCTGTCACCAGTACCATGAAGTTTTTATCACAATTGCTCAGTAGTACACCTTGAGGTCAGTCATGGTGATTCTGCTAAAGTTTCTGTTATTGTTGAGAATCCTTTTTGCTATCCTAGGTTTTCTGTTATTTCAGATGAATTTGCAAATTGCCCTTTCTAACTAGGTGAAGAATTGAGTTGATGGGGATTTCATTGAATCTGTAGATTGTTTTTGGCAGGATAGCCATTTTTACTATATTCGTTCTGCCAATTCATGATCATGGGAGATCTTTCTATCTTCTGAGATCTTTGATTTCTTTTGTCAGAGACTTGAAGTTCTTATCATACAGATCTTTTACTTCCATAGTTAAAGTTACACCATGGTATTTTATATTATTTGTGGCTATTGTGAAGGGTGTTGTTTCCCTAATTTCTTTTTTTTAAATATTTTTTTATTACGTATTTTCCTCAATTACATTTCCAATGCTATCCCAAAAGTCCCCCATACACCCCCCCCCCACTTCCCTACCCACCCATTCCCATTTTTCTTTTGGCCCTGGCGTTCCCCTGTACTGGGGCATATAAAGTTTGCATGTCCAATGGGCCTCTCTTTCCAGTGATGGCCGACTAGGCCATCTTTTGATACATATGCAGCTAGAGTCAAGAACTCCTGGGTACCGGTTAGTTCATAATGTTGTTGCAGCTACAGGTTGCAGATCTCTTTACCTCCTTGGATACTTTCTCTAGCTCCTCCATTGGGAGCCCTGTGATCCATCCAATAGCTGACTGTGAGCATCCACTTCTGTGTTTGCAAGTGGATATTAGCCCAGAAACTTAGTATACCAAGATATAAGATACAATTTGCAAAGCACATGAAACTGAAGAAGGAAGACCAAAGTGTGGACACTTTGCCCCTTCTTAGAATTGGAAACAATCATCCATGGAAGAAGTTACAGAGACAAAGTTTGGAGCTGAGACAAAAGGATGGACCATCTAGAGACTGCCATATCCAGGGATCCATCCCATAATTAGCCTCCAAACGATGACACCATTGCATACACTAGCAAGCGTTTGCTGAAAAGACCCTGATATAGCTGTTTCCCTAATTCTTTCTCAGCCTGTTTATCCTTTGCGTAGAAAAAGGCAACTGATTTGTTCAATTGTATATCCAGCTATTGCACTGAAGCTGTTTATCAGGTTTAGTAGGTCTTCGTGGAATTTTTGGGGTCATTTATATATACTATCATATCATCTGCAAATAATGATATTTTCACGTCTTCCTTTCCAATTTGTATCCCCTTGATCTCCTTTTTTTTCGAATTGCTCTGGCTAGGACTTCAAGTACGATATTGAATAAGTAAGGGAGAAATTGGGCAGCTTTGTCTAGTCTCTGATTTTAGTGGGATTGCTTCAAGTTTCTCTCCATTTAGTTTGATGCTGGCTACTGGTTTCCTGTATATTGCTTTTATTATGTTTAGGTATGGGCCTTGAATTCCTGATCTTTCAAAGCCTTTTATCATGATTGGGTGTTGGATATTTTCAAATGCTTTCTCAGCACCTAACGAGATGATCATGTTGTTTTTTTTTTTTTTTTCTGAGTTTGTTCATATAGTAGATTCCGTTGATGGCTTTCCTTATAAATATTAAATCATCTCTGTATCCCTGGGATGAAGCCTACCTGATCATGATCGATGATCATTTTGATGTGTTCTTGGATTCCGTTTGCGAGAATTTTATTGAGTATTTTTGCATCGATATTCATAAGGGAAATTGGTCTGAACTTTCTTTGCTGGGTCTTTTTGTGGTTTAGGTATCAGAATAATTGTGACTTCTTAGAATGAATTGGGTAGAGTACCTTCTGTTTCTATTTTGTGAAATAGTTTGAGGGGAATTGGAATTCAGTCTTCTTTGAAGGTCTGATAGAACTCTGCATTCAAACCATCTGGTCTTGGGTTTTTTGTTTTTGGTTGGGAGACCATTAATGACTGCTTCTATTTTTTTAGGGTATATGGGGCTGTTTAGATCATTAATCTGATCCTGATTTAATTTTGGCGCCTGGTATCTGTCTATAAAATTGTCCATTTTGTCCAGGATTTCCAGTTTTATTGAGTATATTCTTTTGTAGTAGAATCTGATGATGCTTTGGATTTCCTCAGGTTCTGTTATATTTCATTTTTGATTTTGTTAATTAGGATACTATCCCAGTGCCCTGTATTTAGTCTGGCTAAGGGTTTATCTATCTTCTTGATTTTCTCTTGTATTCTGTTGCTGATGCTCGAATCTATGTTTCCTGAATTTTTTCCCAGGATTTCTGTCTCCAGAGTTGTCTCCCTTTGTGATTTCTTTATTGTTTCTACTTACAGGTTTAGGTCCTGTATGGTTTTGATCAATTCTTTTATCTGTTTGGTAGTGTTTTACTGTAACTCTTTAAGGGATTTTGGTTTTCCTCTTTAAGGGTTTCTAGCTGTTTGCCCGTGTTCTCCTGTATTTCTTTAAGGGAGTTATCTATTTCCTTCTTAAAGGAAATCATCATCATCATGAGAAGTGACATTAGATCCATGTCTTGTTTTTCTGGTGTGATGGTGTATCCAGGACTTGCTATGGTAGGAGAGTTTGGTTCTGATGATGCCAAGTAACCTTGCTTTCTGTTGCTTCTGTTCTTATGCTTGCCTCCTGCCATCTGATTACCTCAAATGCTTCTGACCTCAATATATCTGATTGGAGTCTGTACTTCCTATAATCCCGGTTGATTCAGGACTCCTTAGAGTGTAGCTTTCTCTGTGATCCTGTGAATCTGGGATCCTGTGAACCTGAGATTCTGGGTGTTTCAGAGTTCTTGGAAGTCAAGCTTCCTCTGATACCCTGAGATCCTTGTGTGACCAAGCTACTGGTATCCTGAATTCCTAAGATCCTGAGCTTGTTACAGAACCTGGAAGTGGTGTCTCCTCTGGAAACTGTGGACTGTCTGATATGTTCGAAACCAAGGTATACCAGCACTGATCAGAAGAAAACCGAGCAGCTGGTCAGGCAGGGCTCCTGTGTCCTTGCTCCTGCTGGCACAGGCCTGTCAAGATTGGTGTGGAACAGATGTGTTCCACTCACCATTGATCCTAAGATTCTGGGCTTGCTAAGGTGCCTGCTGCATGGAGAGTCCTCTGGGGACCTTGGGACCTTCTGCTGAGCTCCTGCTCAAGCCATTTTTACCCTTGAATAATAGCAGCTATCTCATGGAAAGTAACTGAGAATTTCACTGTAGTCGTGTTAGATCTGAATCTCCTGAAAAGTTAGATCCATTGAGAAGCCTCTATCAAAAACCTATGAATGACCTGGCTAAACACGACTTGTATGTTCTACTGTAGAATCATGAGCCAGCATAATGAAACTGCTTTCTTCCTGCCTGCCAAGAACAGGCTTTGTAAAAATAAATAAATAAATAAAAATAAAAAAATTAAAATGTACCCCTGCAGGCATTGTTATCTCCCTGTAAGTTCTTACCTGATGTGAGAGTGGCTCAGAGCAGCTGTCTACACTTCCTAATCTCATTGTCTATCAAATCATCCCAGAACCATGCCTGGTACCCATCTGCACACCTGCTGTATGGAAAGCAACTAAAGGTAGTGGATGTGGTGGACTATCTGCCAAAAAAGAGTAAAGATGTACTTGTGCTGTACGCTGAAATGAAATGTGGTTAGAAACAATGGTGTTCAATCTCAGGAAGCTCTCTACTGTTTCTCCATCTTCACAGCAATCCTTATAGAGTTAGTCTTAATTAAAATAGCATTTGAGAGTAGGAGACACAACATAAATACGTAGCTACAAAGTGCTTCTCTGATTTTTATTATTTCTGAAAGTGTTAGTAAGAAATGTCAGGGATGTTCTTGGACACTGCTATCAACTAAAACAGAGTTCAATTTAATTCATGAATTCATAAGCTAATCCAGAAAATATTGGACAATTTGGAGCAAATTATAAAATTATGCTCTATACTCTAGTTTTTCCTTGTTATTTCTACATCTACATAATTTATTCAATTCCATTCCATCTTATTGTTCTTTCTGTAATGACAATATAAATATACATAATTACAGGTATTTGGGGAATAAAAGAATGAATTTTATAAATGCCAGAAGATACACTGAACCTAATAAAGTAAGTGAAAATAATCAATTTTATAACATGATTAAATTAGCTGAGAAAGGCTATTGTCAGCCATCTATTTTTCATTTGTTTTCAATTCAAAATAATGTAATTTTATTTGTTTAAATTAAAATTATACTCCTGGACAAAAACATCCAGTAAAATCCTTCAATATCTAAACATAAACAATGACAATGTACAGTCTTCCTTGACTGTCCACTCCCATAAAGAGAAATATTATTTGTAGTTATGAGTTATGCTTTATATCTTGTTTATTATTAATCTACATGCAAAGAATCACAGCTAAGCTTATTTGTTATGTTAATCAAATAATAAATAAATAGTATATTTGTGATGTTTTAAAATAAGCAAATAAGTGGGTAAATCTGATATTTTAACATGCTAACTAGCAATCTATCACTGGGCTTTATACCCAGGCTAGAATCTAGAATGTCTGAGTAAGTAACCTGGCCTTATCCTGTGCCTAGCTGAGAAGTCTTTCTATCACTAAGTCCTGCTCAACTCCACTTCTGCTCACTTGCTTGCTTGTTCTCTCTCTCTCTCTCTCTCTCTCTCTCTCTCTCTCTCTCTCTCTCTCTCTCTCTCTCTCTCTCTCTCTCTTCCCTTTATATTGTAAATCGTTGATACTTTTCTGTTGGGTCTTGAGACCATCTGTAGGAAGTTGGCTAAGAAAGTAGCAGAGAAAGCCAGAGGAAATATTTATCTTCAGACTTTCCTTAAGTCAGTGCCTCCAGGTTCCAGCCTTGAAATCCTGCTTTGGCTTTTCTGGATAGTCAACTGTAAGCCAAATAAACGGTTCCTTCCCACAATCACTTGAAGTCAGTGTTTATCAGAACTAAACAGAAAAAAAAAATAGAATTGTGACTATTTTTTTGATGGCTTACATTAAGTACATCATGATATTTATATGTGAGGCATTATAAGAACTCTATTAACTAGCTTTTTTCTTAATGTTTTCTTACTAACTCTGCTTATTCTCATTGCTTAAAGTCCTATAATTACAACACTGAAAGGAACCAAATCACATTAATTCAGTTTGGAGGTAGAAAGTTTCCTTATGAACATTTTCTCCACTGCCAAAATATAAATATTGCCATTTTTATTTGATATTTTCCCTTTTGTTCTCTATATTCTAATGTAATGTGAAGCTTAATTCTTGTTTTCCCTCCTATTTGAAATGCTGCAATATCAACATATTAACTTTCCATGAATAGTCAAATATTCAGTTTCTCCAACATCAAAAGTGCTGTTTCTAATTCCAATAACTCTGTATTTAATGTTACATTTGGATAAATGGGAATCAACTCTTTTCTAACATTTTTTATATATTCACACTACAAAGAGCTGACTCCTGCTTCTGAATTACAATTATGAATTAATTTCCTTTAAAGATTTAAGAGCACAAGTGCTATTTTTAATTTGGCATTTCACCAAATGCTATTTGTTTGTTTGTTTCAGTGTCTTAAAATTTAACAAGAAGCTATGAAGTTCTTTAACAACTTGTTATAGACTTACAGTTTAGGTTATGTTCTATTTCATTCCCTAAAATGGATTGTTTTTTCCCACAACCATTAAGTTAGTAAGATTGATATTGCTATATTGTTATAAATGAAAATGTATTTATATAATTTACAAATAATAAGAGTTCATTTCATAGAAAATGTAAATAAATAAATAAATAAATTTGCGATTTTTTTGCCCAAAATTATTATAAATGGCATGAATTCGGGAGTGTTTAAAAGTTACAGTTGAATGAGAGGTGAACTAGGGAAAAAACATAAAATGTACCCCAAGTTTATAATTTTAACATTTTATTTATAGAACCTCCATTAAAATGTTCACAGAATATATGTATACATTGTGAACTCTCAAAATTTCACATTATTGATCTCAATTTTATATTTGTTGAACAATATTTTGTGATGTTTATATTCATGTGCCTTTGTGTATTCCAAACTTCAATTTCTTTCTATAAACAGTATTTCTATATCATTTCAATTTCTTTTCGCTCATAACAAAGTGTGAGATTACATAAATAAATTGCATGACTAAGTAACAGTAGCTTCATTTTTAATTATTCACTATTGTATTAGTAGATACATCCTAAAAGTGTATTTAAGTATTTGAAATGGAGTGTTTTTATAGTATTTATTATTTCATTATTTCCACAACTTTCAAATTAATGCTTCCACACTGTTATGGTATAGTATTTCTCCTTTTTTCTTGTCTAGTGATGCTATATTTTAAAAGTAGGTGAGAAAACATATTTCAAAGTATTATGATTATTTTACCCAATTTTATCTCTGAATTCCATGGTTTTCCATTTAGCATTCTATAATTGTCTTCATTTTAATAAACTGTTATCAAATTCAGATTCCTTGTTTGCTAATGAAAGAAAATCTGGACTGGACTGTGAAAAACATTCAATTTTCCCTGCATTTACATATTTATTGCAAATTATTAGTTTTACTTTTTGGCTGTAAAGCATCCATGAAATTTTTGTGTGAGGTTTTTAGCTACAAAACAATGTCAGAGATTCTGAGAAACGATTGTATCACTGAAGACTCTTATTGAATGGGCTACTTGTAGGTAGTCAAAATCTGAATGTAGACATGGATATGGGAAAATATATAATAAGGGCTTGGTTTGATGGGTACGTCTTGTCCTTAGCCCTTGGTCCATCTCCTCTGTTGATGCCAGAAGATGACCAGGGTATAGTCAAAGTAACATGATGTTCTAAACATCTGCAGATCAGTAACAACAGCCACTGTTGTTCATATATCACAGTGGTAAAAGATGCATACAATTCCGGATGTACCTTTAATTTAATCATTGGATCGCCCATTGCACAGGTAAACTTTCATTATCAACTACAATATCACCTTAAAATTTTGTCATTGTAGTCTTTTTCTTGCTTCGAATCATAAAATTTACAAGCCCCAAACTTATGAGCCCTTGATTATGAACATTTTAAGGCCTTTCAAATTGTCTTCTTCTGTAATTTTGCAAATATTAATATCAACAATTTATCATTTGACCACTAACTTCTTATAGCAAAATGACGTTGGGATTTACTACTTCATTCTTTTAATTTGAGATTTTCTTGTCTTCATATATACAAAAAATCATTTTAAATTAAACCCTAGAGTTGTCTTTCATTATTGTAAAAAGTGTATCCTCTAATATGCTACATTTCCTATCAGAGACAATGCTATATATTGAAACTTGCCCTTTTAGATATGGTTCTTTCTATTAAAGATATGAAGTAGTTATATTTTAAAAATCTTCATTATCTGTCTTAAAGCCTAAAGCCATTTCTAAAAGTAATAACATACTTTCTGGATGTAGCCTCCATGCTGAGACCATTCTTCTTCATTTCTCTGATGATCTTGTTGGATAATAAAGCAAGAAAGCCATCAAATGGAACTCTGTATCCTTGTGTATAAGAAAAACAACAACAAAAGAAATGGATCACTTTTCAAGATGGTAAATTGGCTTTTAAACATATTTCTTAAGTTCACTGAAGTTTCTGAAATAGACAAGAATAAGATAAACAGTGACCCGTAGATGGAAATATCAAAGACTCGCAGACATCACTGCTTTAATAGGTAGCACTGCTGTTAACAAACCACCTATATCCATCAAAACTTGATTCCAAAAGATTGAAGGCAAGGTCTCAACCCTGATTGAAATGAAATGTCAGCAAGGATAAGAGAAGAAAGATGGAGATTGCATTAAAAAGAGAAACTGTGTTCAGATATAAGCTTTGGGACATAGAAGAATCTAAAATGGCATCTATCCAGCAGAGCCAATTCATGGGGTCTAGAAAACTAGGTTAGTTTGTCTTTTTGAAGCACTTGTTGAATTCTGAGTTGAATCTCAACATAAATGGCTTTAAAAGAGAATCCTTTTTTATTGATTTCCAAGGTAAGATGACATATGAGGAAAGAAGTTGAAAGGAATAAAAATTGCTAAGGCTCCAAATATTGCCATTTTCTTTCTTTCTTAAAATTGTCAGCATAGGTATAAATTACCCACATTAATCTACTTTAAGAAATTGTTTACAGTATGCCAAACTGAGAAAATTGGCCATTTATTTCTTTGACTGTTTTCATGTCAACCCTTGACTTTGTCTACATGCTAGTGATTATAAAATGTCTAGGAGTCCAGGTTAACCACTAACCCTCCAATTTGAAGACAAAGTCTGGAGCATTTAGAGGGGGAAAAAGACCTTTATTGGAAGAAAGCCTAGAGTCTTAATTTCAATTCTTGCAATTCAGTTTATATCATCTTGATGAATCAAATCTCCTACAGCCTCACTGTACCTAAGCATGAAGCAAAGATAATTATCATGTTTCCTGACTTACTCGTAATGACGGCTTACATGTTAATATACAAAAAGGAATATTACTTGTATAAGTTGAACATACTTTTATTGTAAATTTTGTTATTTTCAAATTTTATCAATTCTTATTATCTCTCAAGTGGTCACCATCTGTATCCCAATCACCGTGCAAGCCTTTGTGAGAGTTTCATACCAGTATGTAATTTCATTCTGCATCCCAGGTATGAACAAGAGAGCTTTTCTCATAATCATAATTACCTTTGCTAATCTTTCACAATTATATATATATATATATATATATATATATATATATATATATATACATACATAATATTTCTCTACACTGTTGGATAAGCTTTTTAATAAAATGCTACCAGTATCTTATATTCAAAGCTTATTGAGTAGGAGAGCCGGCCCAGCTCCTCACAGCACTTGGGAGTGAGCCTCTGGCCTTGACTGTACAGCACAGTGAAACTGACTCAGGAGTTATAGGTCTGAGTGAGAAAGCCCTGAGGAAATGAGAGGAAGAGAGCTGATTTTGCCTCCTATAGATTGCAACATTGGGTGGCCACGGCAGAAAAATGTTGTAAAGCTTCCATAAGGGTAAAGGTAGTGGGCTGACCATCTCTGCTACTATGCATGTTCAGATTCAGGGCTCAGATATGGTTAGTCCCAAAAATCTACATCATCTGTAAATGGTAGAGAAACATGAAAGGGCCAGTACTGCTGTTTGAAAGCTGCAGGATCTGCATGACAGATGGCAACAACATGTAAATGGGAGAAGTCCTGAGGGGGATCCAATATTGATGTTGTCACACACACCAAAAATCTTGGACCAGACCAATGACTAATTACAACAAACATTTGCAATATATGGATAGAGAGATATACTGTGGGGCACATTGTAACATTCTACAGTTTACATGATAAGATGTTTTCTATTCATTGCTTCTGTTTGTTTGTTTGCATTTTTTATTTTGAGGGGAAGGTTGGAAAGGCATAGGATATTAGGGGATGGGAAAATGAGTCTGACTGGAGTACATAATGTGAAATTCACAAAGGATAAATTAAAGTTAAAAAATAGGATGGGTGTGTTAATTATTTAAAATGTTCTCTCTGGGAATATTAACTGTGAAACTACATTATTGGACTAGGGTGTCTGGTGGGATGGGTATGAAAGTTGAAAACGTTTGTGCTCTTATATTTTAAATTCACAACAGCATGAGTAGGGGATACCTGTTTAGTTTTTTCTTTTCTGTTTCTTTTTTTCATCTTTTTTTAATAAATATTTTCTTTATTTACATTTCAAATGTTATCCCCTCTCCTTGTTTCTCCTCTGAAAACCTCTTATCCTATTGCACTTCCTCCTGCTCACCAACCCACCCACTCCCACTACCCTGTCCTGGCATTCCCCTACACTGGCACATCCAGCCTTCACAGAACCAAGGCCTTCTCCTCCCATTGATGTACAACAAGGACATCCTCTGCTACATATGCAGCTGGAGCCATAGGTCCCTCCATGTGTATTCTTTGGTTGGTGGCTGGGGGTACTGATTGGTCTATATTGTTGTTCCTCCTATGAGGCTGCAAACTCCTTTAGCTCCTTTGGTTCTTTCTAGATTCCCCATTGGGGACTTTGTGCTCAGTATAATGGTTGTCTGAGAGCAACCATTTTTCAGGCACCCACCCACATGGTGGCTCACAACCATCTGTAATGGGATTCAATGTCCTCTCCTGGTGTGTCTGAAGAGAGCTGCAGTGTACCTGTTTAGCTCTTAAGTGATGTGTTGATTTGATTATGCTTGATCAAGGGAGTGGCACTATTAGATGATGTGGCCTTGTTGAGGGAGGTGTGCCCTTGTTGGATGAAGTGTGTCACTCTGTGGTTGGGCTTTGAGACCTTCTTAGGTGCTTGAGGACAGTCTTCTCCTGGCTTCCTTTGGATGAAGATGTAGAACTCTTAGCTCCTCCAACAATTTTGCCTGCTTGGATGCTTCCATGCTCCCATCTATATCATAATGAACTAAACCTCTGAGCCTGTAAGCCACTCACAATTAAGTGTTGTCCTGTATAAGAGTTGCCTTGATTATGGTGTCTGTTCACAGCAATAAAATCTAACTAAGACAGAAATTGGTACCAGGAATTGGGGTATTGCTCATAGACCTGACCATGCTTTTGTTTGGAAGAACGTGGATTTGAAAACTGAATTTAGAAAGCAGTGGAATGCTGTATGTGAAGATTAAACATCTATTCTCATGAGAATATGGAAGATTTTTTTTTTCTGAGAGTGTGGAATCCTGGCTATAGAGGTATCAGAGGAGAAGAATTTTAATATGTGGACTAGAGACAATTCTTGTGATATTTTCGTGAAAAATGTGGCTGTTTTTTGATATTGTCCAAAGAGTCCACCTGAGCCTAAGGTGAAGAGATTTAAGTTAATTGCTTTGACAAAGAAAGTCTCAAAACAGTTTGATATAAATTATGTTTTGTGGTTACTAAATTTCACTCTTATGAATAACATTTTAATGAAAAGTACCAAGCATAGAAGGAAAAATATGAATTGTATGGTTCAAAGAGCACCAGGAAGTGGAGTGTGGCTAAATCCCATGTTCAAGGATATTAAATGGAATTAAGGTAGTGATCCTTTGGGAAATATCTCACCCAGCTAAACTAATGTTTTTGCAGTTTAAAAAGGCATAGTTATCTCTAAAGATTATTAGGACCTGGTTATTAGTTTCATTTGTAAATTTCATCTGAAGTGAAATACAATCCACAAATGAAGAGTACAACTATGATCCATTTCTTGATGCAAGAAGATAGAGGCTTTTGTTCTGGATCTTGTGGAATAGTGGCCATCAAAAGATAGGCATAGGCATGGTGGTATACAGCTTTGTTTCCAGGCTATCAGATCTCTGAGTTCATGTCCAGCCTGGTACAGAGCAAGTACCAAGTAGACAAAAGTTTAAGTCCAGGAACAGTGATACATGCCTTTAATCACATCATTCAGAAGACCAACCATGCAAATCTATGAGTTCAAAGTTGGTCTACAAAGCAAGTTCCAGGACAGGAGCTGGTGATAATGCAATAGTACAAGTAGGCATATTCCAGCCCCAGCAAGCAGCAGAACTTGTCAGCTTCAGCTCTGGCTCTAGAGTTAAGATAGAACTCATTACTGGGACAATTGGTGCTGGTTATCGGGAGCTCAGAAATTAGCAGTTATTAAGAAGAGACCAGCATCACTCAGGTGAAATCTTGGAAGTGTGTTCTGAGAGCACAAAGAAACTGTGTTCCAAAAAATAACCAAGGTTGTACCTCGTGCTAGTAGCTGGACTTGGTAAAGTGTAAGAGTCACCCAGGTGACACTGGCTTGAAGATGTAAAAGGATCAGAGACAGCAGCTGAATCTCGCACTCTGAAAGGCCAGGGGAGGCCATTGATGAAGGTGCAACGTCAGTTGCAGATGGGGTACCAGAATTGAAGGGGTCATGTAAAGAAGTTGATGTTTGATGCCATCAAGGGAGCCTATGAGAAGTTATTGGGAAGCTTTATTGCAAAGGAATACACCAGCATATGAAAGATGTCAGTAAAATGGAATGACCACCAAGAACAGCAGCAGCAGCAGAATTGAGTCATTCAGAGCCATAAGTGCTACAGAGGACAAATCTGGAGAAGTGACTGTGGATACCATATTTTGGAACATGAAGCTATAAAGATAAAGTTGCCTTGGAGACCCCAAGATATGATAAAGCTATGGTATATGTGCTGAGGAAAGACTCTAACATGGAATGGAACCAGCCCAAGAGAAAGAAGTTTGCTGCAGTCAAGATAAAGAAGTTGGTAATTTGAAGAGTGTTTAGAGATCATACGTGGAGCTTCTGAGTTTGGAGTTTGCCCAGTTGGTCTTTCTTTGATCAGCATTTCTTCACTGTGACATTTCAGAAAGGTAATGTACTTCCTGCATTATGTTGGAGGTATATGCTCTGCTTTTTGATTTTGATTTCATAAGAAATTGCAGTTTAGAGATTGCACGAATCTCGGGAAAGTCTTTGAACTTAGGGCTTTTAACCTTGTTGAGACTATGGAACTTTGGAAGTTGAACTAAATATATTTTGCATTATGCTATGCCTAAGTATGCCCACCCCCAAGGCTCCAATGTTTGTACAAGTCTATAGGGACTAGGAAGCGAAATGTAGTTTGAATATATTTGCTTCAGGGAGTGGCACTATTAGGAGGTGTGCCTTGATGGTAGAAATCTGCCACTTTGGTGGTGTGCTTTGAGACCCTCTTCCTAGCTGCTTGAGGAGAGACTGCTCCTGACTTCCTTTGGATGAAAATATAGACTTCTCAGCTCCTCCAGCAACTTTTCCTGCCTGCATGCTGCCATGCTCCCATCTATATGATAATGAACTGAATCTCTGAACCTGTAAGCTAGCTCTAATTAAATGTTGTCCTTTATAAGAGTTGCCTCAGTCACGGTGTGCGTTCACTAAGATAAGTGGGTTTGGGATTGTTTTTTCTTTGTAGCATCTGTTTCTTGACTGGTAGGGTTGAGGATAATTTTTAACAATGAAGTATTATAAGGTCATGGAGGATAGTAAAAATAACTTCTACATTAAAAAATTAACTGACATTTTTCTTTGAGAGAATTTCATGCATCCCAGGCTAGCTTCTAACTGACTATGCAGGAGATAAGATGGTCTTATGATAAACTTTCCTTTACCTGTCAAGTGCTATTGCTACATGCATATGCCACCAAGCTGTTTATATGAAAATAGGGATCAAGGCCAGTTTTTTTATACTATTAAAGCACACTGCCAAGTGAACCCCATCACCGCCCTCGTCTATTAATCATCTTATTCTATTCAGTGCAAGTAAGCATTTCTCTTCCTCAAAATAACATAGAAAAGTAAATGTCTGTGATACATACAAAATAAAATTTTACTTCATTTGTATTGAAACACTGTCATAAGGCATCCATTATATATAAATATCATCATAGAAATTACCTGTGATTAAAAATTAGTCTCAATGGGAAAAAAGCATAATAAATATAATTAACTCAGAAGATTTTAAATATCTTGATTAATATACAATATTAAAATATATTCAACAATCATTTGTCAATCGTGTATTTTTCTCAGAACTTAAGGAATAGAATTAAGCTTCACATCAGCTATATATGTTCAAGGTGGCCTAGGTCCAGCCCATGTAATGTTCTTTGGTTGGTGGCTCAGTCTCTGAAAGCACAAAAGAACCAGGTTAGTTAATTCTGTTGGTCTTCCTGTGGAATTCCTATTTGTTTAGGGCTCCACAATCCTTCCTCCAACTCTTCCTAAGACCCACCAAGTCCACCCACTGTTTGGATATGGATGCCTGCAGCTGTGTGAGTCAGGTAGTGGGTTATGCCTCTCAGAGAACAGCCTTTCTAGATTTCCTGTCTGCAAGCATAACAGGGTATCATTAATAGTGTTAGGGATTGAGGCTTGTTTATGGGATGGGTCACAAGTAGTGTTATTTATTTGTTGGCCTTTCCCTCAGTATCTTTCTAACCCCAATCCCTGTATTTCTTGTAGATAGGGTAAGTTTTGAGCCAAAACTTTAGTGGTTGAGTTGGTTGGTTCTACCAGGGTTCAAAAAAAAATCAAATTATATATACCAAAATTAAAATTAATGCCAATATAATGTTAAAAGAACGGAAAGATGAAATTTATCTTTAGTATTCACTTATGTTTAGGAGGAGGTCCAAGAAAGGAGCACTCTGGGGTAAGATAGATCTCTGTGAGTTCAATGCCATCCTCATGGCAGCCAGGAAGCAACAGCAAGAACCTATCTCATACTGCCCCCTCCCCATAAAAACTTAGAACAGGATTGGGAAGTTTGTAGCTCAACACCATTGTTGACAGTAGTATAATGTGAAATTACCTTTAAAATACTACTTTACACTTAATGTGTTGGTAAATAATCAAAGGTTATTAAAATGACAAGTGCTGAGATTTACATTTTTAAATTACCATGTTCCACAAATTCTTATAATTTATTTGAGATTTATTATATTATTTATGATTTTAGAGTTCTCTGATCTATGCAACTATCATTGTAATCCGGATATTTAAACAATATTTTTTATTAGGTATTTTCCTCAATTAATTTCCAATGCTATCCAAAAAGTCCCCAATACACTCCCCCCCCAGTCCCCCACCCACCCACCCCCACCCCTTGGCCCTGGCATTCCCCTGTACTGGGGCATATAAAGTTGGCAAGTCCAATGGGCTTCTCTTTCCACTGATGGCCGACTAGGCCATCTTTTGATACAAATGCAGCTAGAGTCAAGAGCTCTGGGGTACTGGTTAGTTCATAATAATGTTCCACCTATGGGGTTGCAGTTCCCTTTAGCTCCTTGGGTACTATCTCTAGCTCCTCCATTGGGGGCCCTATGATCCATCCAATAGCTGACTGTGAGCATCCACTTCTGTGTTTGCTAGGCCCCGGCATTGTCTCACAAGAGACAGATATATCTGGGTCCTTTCAGCAAAATCTTGCTAGTGTATGCAATGGTGTCAGCATTTGGAAGCTGACACCATTGGGATGGATCCCTGGATATGGCAGTCTTTAGATGGTCCATCCTTTCTTCACAGCTCCAAACTTTATCTCTGTAACTCTTTCCATGGGTGTTTTGTTCCCAATTCCAAGAAGGGGCACAGTGTCCACGCTTTGGTCTTCATTCTTCTTGAGTTTCATGCGTTTAACAATTTGTATCTTATATCTTGGGTATCCTAAGTTTTTGGGCTAATATCCACTTATCAGTGAGTACATATTGTGTGAGTTCCTTTGTGAATATGTTACCTCACTCAGGATGATGCCCTCCAGATCCATCCATTTGCCTAGGAATTTCATAAATTCATTCCTTTTAATAGCTGAGTAGTACTCCATTGTGTAAATGTATCACATTTTCTGTATCCATTCCTCTGTTGAGGGGCATCTGGGTTCTTTCCAGCTTCTGGCTATTATAAATAAGGCTGCTATGAACATAGTGGAGCATGTGTCCTTCTTACCGGTTGGAACATCTTCTGGATATATGCCCAGGAGAGGTATTGCTGGATCCTCTGGTAGTATTATGTCCAATTTTCTGAGGAACCGCCAAACTGATTTCCAGAGTGGTTGTACCAGCTTGCAATCCCACCAACAATGAAGGAGTGTTCCTCATCCTCGCCAGCATCTGCTGTCACCTGAATTTTTGATCTTAGCCATTCTGACTGGTGTGAGGTGGAATCTCAGGGTTGTTTTGAGTTGCATTTCCCTGATGATTTATTTAAACAATTTTATATCTTATATAACATATCACATCTATGTTATATATACTTAAAGAGACTGAATGAGTAAATACATGGATATCATAAATTATTTGAAGAAATTTGTAATAACTAAATGCTTTCATTTTTCATCACTGTTCCAATAAGGGGAGTTAATCAATTTATCATGACAAGAGATTTACTTCAGCTCACATAATTTTAAGGGTTCAGTCTATGATTTACCTTGACAATAGTGATTCAGAATATCATGGTGTATTATTTAGCTCCAGAAAAGGTATTTAATTTATAGCAGTAGGAAAAGAAAAAAGAATAGGGAGATACACAGAGAGATCCCTAGAATTTGGAAAGGAATTTTTATCCAGTAAGATAACTGCTATGGACCTGGGGGAGCCATCTTGGTTCCCAGATCCCTCAGAGACTAGTCTGCCCAGGTGAGAGTGTGGACTACAGAAGCTACACAGCTTCTGGGACAGGCAGAAGTGACACAGCTTCTGGGGAAGACCCCGTTTTGGGCTCCAAATATCGAGGCATCTTCCCTGCCAGAGGAGAGGTGTTCACCCAGCCCGAGAGAGCTTTGCCAGAGCACCTGGGGGAGCTATTTCAGATACTAGTCTACACAGGTGAGAGTGCAAACTACAGAAGCTACACAGCTTCAGAGACAGGCGGGAGCAACACAGCTTCAGGGACAGGCCCTGTTTCAGGCCTTCATCATCTGCCAGGAGGCCGATCCAAACTCCAGATATCTGTGTACTTTCCCTGCAAGAGGAGAGCTTGCCTGCAGAGAGTACAATGACCACTGAAACTCAAGAGAGAGCTAGTCTCCCAGGTCTGCTGACAGAGGATAACAAGCTCCAACCAGAGACAACTATAACAACTATCTCCAGAGATTACCAGATGGCAAAAGGCAAACATAAGAATTTTCCTAACAGAAACCAAGACCACTCACCATCATCAGAACCCAGCACTCCCACCTCAGCCAGTCCCAGATACCCCAACACACTCGAAAAGCTAGACCCGGATTTAAGAGCATATCTCATGATGATGGTAGAGGACATCAAGAAGGACTTTAATAACTCACTTAAAGAAAGAGAGGAGAACACTGCTAAAGAGGTACAAGGCCTAAAAGAAAAACAGGAAAACACAACCAAACAGGTAGGAGTCTTTAAAGAAAAACAGGAACACACAACCAAACAGGTGATGAAAATGAACAAAACCATATAAGACCTAAAAAGGGAAGTATACACAATAAAGAAAATACAAAGTAAAACAACACTGGAGATAGAAACCCTAAGAAAGAAATCTGTAACCATAGATGCGAGCATTAGCAACAGAATACAAGAGATGGAAGAGAGAATCTCAGGGACAGACGATTCCATAGAGAACATCAACACAACAATCAAAGAAAATACAAAATGCAAAAAGATCCTAACTCAAAACATCCAGGAAATACAGGACACAATGAGAAGACCAAACCTAATATATAGGAGTAATATATAGGATAATAATATATATAGTAGTAATATATAGGATAATAATATATATAGTAGTAGTATATAGTAGTAATATATAGGATAATAGGAGTAGATGAGAATGAAGATTTTCAACTTAAAGGGACAGCAAATATCTTCAACAAAATTATTGAAGAAAACTTCCCAAACCTGAAGAAAGAGATGCCTATGAACATACAAGAAGCCTACAAACTCCAAATAGACTGGACCAGAAAAGAAATTCCTCCAAACACATAATTATCAGAACAACAAATGCACTAAATAAAGATAGAATACTAAAAGCAGTAAGGGGAAAAGGTCAAGTAACATATAAAGGCAGGCCTATTAGAATTACACCAGACTTTTCACCACAGACTATGAAAGACAGAAGATCCTGGATAGATGTTGTACAGACACAAAGAGAACAAAAATTCCAGCCCAGGTTACTATACCCAGCCAAACTCTCAATTACCATATATGGAGAAACCAAAGTATTCCACGACAAAACCAAATTCACACATTATCTTTCCACAAATCCAGCCCTTCAAAGGACAATAACAGAAAAAAAAAATACAAGGACGGAAACCACTCCCTAGAAAAATCAAGAAAGTAATCCTTCAACAACCCAAAAAGAAGACAGCCACAAGAACAGGATGCCAACTCTAACAACAAAAATAATAGGAAGCAACAATTACTTTTCCTTAATATCTCTTAATATCAATGGACTCAATTCCCCCCAAAAAAGACATAGACTAACAGACTGGCTACAGAAGCAGGACTCAAAATTTTGCTGCTTACAAGAAAAGTATTAACAACTGAATTAGCATGGAGGAAAACTACCTCTGGGGGCTGGAGAGATGGCTGCTCTTCCAGAGGTCCTGAGTTCAATTCCCAGCAACCACATGGTGGTTCACAACCAATTGTAATGGGATCTGATGTCCTCTTCTGGTTTGTCTGAAGAGAGACAGTGTACTTACATACATTAAATAAATAATTCTTAAAAAAAAAAAGAAAAGAAAAATATCTAAGGGAAAAAGACAGACACTACCTCAGAGTGAAAGGCTGGAAAACAATTATCCAAGCAAATGGTCTGAAGAAACAAGCTGGAGTAGCCATTCAAATATCTAATAAAATCGACGTCCAATCCAAAGTTATAAAAAAAGAAAGAAAGAAAGAAAGAAAGAAAGAAAGAAAGAAAGAAAGAAAGAAAGAAAGAAAGAAAGAAAAGGAAGGGCACTTCATCCTCATCAAAGATAAAATCTTCCAAGATGAACACTCAATTCTGCATACCTATGCTCCAAATACAAGGGCAGCCACATTCATTAAAGAAACTTTAGTAAAACTCAAAGCACACATTGCACCTCACAAAATAATAGTGGGAGACTTCAACACACCTCTGTCATCAAAGGACAGATCGAGAAAACAGAAACTAAACAGGGACACAGTGAAAATAAAAGAAATTATGAAATAAATTGATTTAACAGATATCTACAGAACATTTTATCCTAAAATAAATGTATGTACTTTCTTCTCAGCACCTCATGGTACCATCTCCAAAATTGACCATATAATTGGTCACAAAACAAGCCTCAACAGATACAACAATATTGAAATTGTTGCATGTGTCCTATCAGATCATCATGGATTAAGGCTGATCTTCAATAACAACATAAATAATAAAAAAACAATATTCACATGGAAACTGAACTACACTCTACTCAATGATACTTTGGTCAAGGAAGGAATAAAGAAAGAAATTAAAGACTTTTTAGAATTTAATTAAATTAAGCCACAATATACCCAAACTTATAGAACACAATGAAAGCATTTCTAAGAGGAAAATTCATAGCTCTGAGTGCCTCCACAAAGAAACTAGAGAGAACACACATTAGCAGCTTGACAACACACCTAAAAGCTCTAGAACAAAAGGAAGCAAATTCACCCAAGAGGAGTAGACAGCAGGAAATAATCAAACTCAGGGGCGAAATCAACCAAGTGGAAACAAGAAGAACAATTCAAAGAATCAACCAATCGAGGAGCTGGTTCTTTGAGAAAATCAACAAGATAGACAAACCCTTAGCCAGACTCACTAGAGGGCACAGGGAAAGCTTTCTAATTAACAAAATCAGAAATGAAAAGGGAGACATAACAACAGATCCTGAAGACATCCAAAACACCATCAGATCCTTCTACAAAAGGCTATACTCAACAAACCTGGAGAACCTCGATGAAATGGAGAAGTTCCTAGACGGATACCAGGTACCAAAGTTGAATCAAGATCAGGTTAATGATCTAAACAGCCCTATATTCCCTAAAGAAATAGAAGTAGTCATTAATAGTCTCCCAACCATAAAAAGCCCAGGACCAGATGGGTTTAGTGCAGAGTTCTATCAGACCTTCAAAGAAGATCTAATCCCAGTTCTTCAAAAACTAATCCACAAAATAGAAACAGAAGGTACTCTACCCAACTCATTCTATGAAGCCACTATTACTCTGATACCTAAACCAGAGAAAGACCAAACAAAAATAGAGAATTTCAGACCAATTTTTCTTATGAATATCGATGAAAAAATCCTCAATAAAATTCTCGCTAACCGAATCCAAGAACACATCAAAACAATCATCTATTCTGACCAAGTAAGTTTCATTCCAGTGATGCAGGGATGGTTTATTATATGGAAATCCATCAACATAATACACTATATAAAACAAACTCAAAGACAAAAACCACATGATCATCTTGTTAGATGCAGAGAAAGCATTTGACAAAATCCAACACCCATTCATGATAAAAGTCTAGGAAAGATCAGAAATTCAAGGCCCATAACTAAACATGATAAAAGCAATCTACAGCAAACCAGTAGCCAACATCAAAGTAAATGGTGAGAAGCTGGAAGCAATCCCAGTAAAATCAGGGAGTAGACATGGCTGCCCATTTTCTCCCTACCTATTCAACATAGTACTTGAAGTCTTAGCCAGAGCAATTCCACAACAAAAGGAGATCAAGGGGATACTAATTGGAAAGGAAGAAGTAAAAATAACACTTGATGATATGAGAGTACATATAAGTGACCCTAAAAATTCCACCAGAGAACTCCTAAACCAGATAAACAGCTTCAATGAAGTAGCTGGATATAAAATTAACTCAAACAAGTCCATGGACTTTCTCTACACAAAGGATAAACAGACTGAAAAGAAATAGGGAAACAACATCCTTCTCAATAGTCACAAGTAATATAAAATACCTTGAAGTGACTCTAACTAAGGAAGTGAAAGATCTATATGATAGAAACTTCAAGTCTCTGAAGAAAGAAATTATAGAAGATCTCAGAAGATGGAAAGTTCTCCTATGCTCATGGATTGGCAGGATCAATATAGTAAAAATAGCTATCTTGCCAAAAGCAATCTACAGATTCAATGCAATCCCCAACAAAATTCTAACTCAATTCTTCAAAGAATTAGAAATGGAAATTTGCAAATTCATCTGGAATAACATAAAACCTAGGATAGCAAAAACTCTTCTCAAGGATAAAAGAACCTCTGGTGGAATCACCATGCCTGATCTATAGCTGCACTACAGAGTAATTGTGATAAAACAAACAAACAAACAAACAAACAAAAACAAAAATGCATGGTACTGGTATAGCTGCAGACAAGTAGACCAATTGAATACCCAGAAATGAACCCACACACCTATGGTCACTTGATCTTTGACCAGGGAGCTAAAACCATCCAGTGGAAAATGACAGCATTTTCAACAAATGGTGCTGGCACAACTGGAGGTTATCAAGTAGAATAATGCGAATTGATCCATTCCTATCTCCTGTACTAAGGTCAAATATAAGTGGATTTAAGAACTCCACATAAAATCAGAGACAGTGAAACTTATTGAGGAGAATGTGGGAAAAAGCCTCGAAGATATAGGCACAGGGTAAAAATTCATGAATAGAACAGCAGTGGCTTATGCTGTAAGATCGAGAATCAACAAATGGGACCTCATTAAATTATAAAGCTTCTGTAAGGCAAAAGACACTGTCAATAAGACAAAAAGGCTAATAACAGATTGGGAAAGGATCTTTACCAATCCTAAATCAGATAGGGGACCAATATCCAATATATATAAACAACTCAAGAAGGTGAACTCCAGAAAATCAAATAACCCCATTAAAAAATAGGGTTCAGAACTAAACAAAGAATTCTCAGCTGAGGAATAACCAATGGATGAGAAGCACCTAAAAATATGTTCAGCATCCTTAAACATCAGGGAAATGCTAATCAAAACAACCCTGAGATTCCACCTCACACCAGTCAGAATGGCTAAGATCAAAAATTCAGGTGACAGCAGATGCTGGTGAGGATGTGGAAAAAGAGGAACACTCCTCCATTGTTGGTGGTATTGCAAGCTTGTACAACCACTCTGGAAATCCGTCTGGCAGTTCCTCAGAAAATTGGATATAGTACTACAAGAGGATCCAGCAATACCTCTCCTGGGCATATATCGAGAAGATGTTCCAACTGGTAAGAAGTACACATGCTCAACTATGTTCATAGCAGCCTTATTTCTAATAGCCAGAAGCTGGAAAGAACCCAGATGCCGCTCAGCAGAGGAATGGATACAGAAATTGTGGTACATTTACACAATGGAGTACTACTCAGCTATTAAAAAGAATGAATTTATGAAATTCCTAGACAAATGGATGGACCTGGAGGGCATCATCCTGAGTGAGATAACCCAATCACAAAAGAACTCACATGATATGTTCTCACTGATAAGTGGATATTAGCCCAGAAACTTAGAATACCCAAGATACAAGATACAAGATACAAATTGCAAAACACATTAAACTCAAGAAGAAGGAAGACCAAAGTGTGGATACTTTGCCTCTTTTTAGAATTGGGAACAAGACACCCATGGAAGGAGTTACAGAGACAAAATTTGGAGCTGAGACAAAAGGATGGACCATCTAGAGACTTCCACACCCGGGGATCCATCCTATAATCAGCCTCCAAACTCTGACACCATTGCATACACTAGCAAGACTTTGCTGAAAGGACCCAGATATATCTGTCTCTTGTGAGACTATGCTGGTGCCTGGCAAACATAGATGTGGATGCTCACAGACAGCTATTGGATGGATCACAGGGCCCCCAGTGGAGGAGCTAGAGAATGTACCCAAGGAGCTAAATTGTCTGCAAACGTATAGTTGGATCAACAATATGAACTAACCAGTACCCCTAGACCTCATGTCTGTAGTTGTATATGTATCAGAAGATGGGATAGTCGGTAATCATTGGGAAGAGAGACCCCTTGCTCTTGTCAACTTTATATGCCTCAGTACAGGGGAACACCAAGGCTCAGAAGTGTGAGTGGGTGGGAGGGGGGGAGGCTAGGGGAGGGGGGTAGGGCATGTGGGACTTTTATGATAGCCTTTGAAATGTAAATGAAGAAAATACCTAATTAAAACATTTTGAAATAAATATATATATATATATATAACTGCTATGGCATAGGATCATACTTTTGTATATGATCCAGTTGGAATGCAGACAAACCCTGGACTACCATATGATCTACTGGAATACAGACATACCCTTGGTAAACACTTTTCACCTATATAAAATATACTGTAACGTCAGTTTCTAAAAGTAAGCAGCCATGTTTAAAAGTGATACGTAATTGAGGGGCAGATAAAGTGGTGAATCAGAGAAAGATTTAAAGAATGACTGAGATATAGGATACTTCTAAATCTCTTTATACCAGCACAGGAAAGACAGGGTATTTAAGAGTCAAGCACAGAGAAAGAGAAGGGAGGAGAGGAAGAGGGTGAGACAGGGGAGGAAGAAGACAGAGACAAAGACAGAGACAGGATAAAGACAGTGTGAAAAAGGTCCAGAAGGAATGTTAGAACAGATTTCCAAAGTTCATATGAGAATAGGCAGAACAGTTCACTCAGAAGCCAAGAGAAGCCAGGTTGAATAGGTCAGCTTGGAGAGGGGTTTTGGCAAGAAAAGCTAAGTTGAAATAGCCAAGCAGTGTTCAGAAAGAAGAGGCAAGCTTATTAAGCACTAAACATCTAAAACAACAATTACATCTGGTCAAAAAAAAAGTTACTTTTAGAATAATTTGATCTCCTTGATGGATAATCAGTGGAATATTATTTTAGTAAGATTCTGACTATAACACAATTTTTTGGCATTAAAGAATAAAATACATCTCTAGCTGCATATGTAGCAGAAGATGGACTAGTCGGCCATCATTGGGAAGAGAGCCACCTTGGTTTTGCAAACTTTATATGCCCCAGTACAGGGCAACACCAGGGCCAAGAAGTGGGACTGAGTGGGTAGGGGAGCAGGGCAGGGGGAGGGTATTGGGGACTTTGGGGATAATATTTGAAATGTAAGTAAAGAAAATATCTAATAAAGAATTAAAAAAAAAAAGAATGGGGATCAAAATACTAATGGGAGGAGATACAGAGACAAATTTTGTAGCAGAACCTGAAGGAAAGGGCATCCAGTGACTGTCCCTCCTGAGGATCTATCCCATATACAGTTATCCAAGTCAGACACTATTGTGGATGCCAACAAGAGCTTTCTGACAGGAGCCTGATATAGCTGTCTCCTGAGAAGCTCTGCCAGTGCCTGACAAATACAGAAATGGATGCTCTCAGCCCTCCATTGGTCTGAGCACAGGGTCCTTGAGGACCTGAAAAGGTTTGCAGCCCCATAGTAGGAGGAACAATATGAACTAACCAATAACCCCAGAGCTCCTAGGGACTAAACCACCAACCAAAGAGTATACAAGGAGGGACTCATTGTTCCAGTCACATATGTAGCAAAGGATGGCCTTGTGGGACATCAATGAGAGGAGAGGCCCTTGGTCCTGTAAAGGATCAATGCCCCTGTGTAGGGGAATGCAAGGACAGGGAAGTGAGAGGGGTGGGTTAGTTAAAGGTTGGAGGGGTGGCGAGTGGGTTTTTGGAGGGGAAATGACGAAAGGGGCTAAAATTTGAAATGTAAAAAAAAGAAAATATCTAATAAAAAAGAAAAAAAACAAAAAAGAATAAAATACAAAATTCACATTTTCTAGAACTGTTTCATGATATCTTTCTTTTTTTCCTTGTAAGATATAATAGGATTTAAAACTACTAAAATCATTTTCAGCACTGAGGTGGCATCATTGATGCTAAAATTTTGTCCCCAAACTCTGTCATCAAGAATCATGCAATTAAGGATTAGATGTATGCCACAGTTATATAATAATCAATAGCTTATTATAAAAAACATAAATAAAGCAAAATCATTATTTATTTCCTATGACAAAATATAAATATTGAAGTAAAGCAAGTATGATCTCAAAAATTCTACCATAGGAAGTAGAGATGCCCAAGGAGAGCAGGCTAAGTGTGCCTTGCATTATGCAGAGATGATGTCATAAGCTGGGAATATGTCAAGAGCTGGATATACCAGGAACACACCAAGCTCTCTAATATAAATACTGTACCCTTTTAGATTTGTGCTAGATATAATATTCTTTAGGAGACTAGGATTATTTTATTTATTTATTTTAATGATTTATTAACATGAATCATTGTCTTTAGAGTTTCTAAGAACATTCTAAGAATATTTTAGTGCTAGACTTTCTTCACCTTTTTGAAAGAGCAGTATAGTCACAAACAAGACTGATTTAAAAAAAAATTAAACATACAATATGGATTCTTTTCATGCTGCACTAAGTGCTAATTACTCTAGATTTTCTCATTTCTTTTTTCTTTTTCTTTTCTTTCCTTCCCTCTTCTTTTCTTTTCTTTTCTCTTCTTTTCTTTTCCTTTCTTTTATCTTCTTTTTTTTTTCTTTTTGGTTTCCCTTGTAATACAAAAAAGAAAAGATGGTTAAGATGGTATTTCAAAAGAGCTTGCGAATAGGTTCATATTTAAGGTAATCATGAACAATATATATCAGTATCTGCTGGGTGTTGTATAAGCTACTTATGTTTTTATTTTTTTTATTTACATTAAACTTTCTCTGTGTGAATGATTCTACAGTGAAGTATTTGAAAAAGCACACATTATCAATGGTACTTTTCAAACTTTTCATAAATGATGCTCAAGTGGTAACCAACAAAAGCTATTATATTTTGTGAAAATGATACTTGAATATATTCTTACTAATGTTTGAAGCCTCCAAAAGAGAGGGCAACATACATAAAGAGTTTGTATGTGTGATCTTCTGGCAAGCAGAAAAATGGCATAACCATTATTCACCATTATATTTTTACAGGAAGAAAAACATTTAGCATTGTTGATATTAAACATATTGATTATAACTGACATCATTTTTTATTCTATAAGTCATTCTCCATAAAATATGTTATAGATATTAGTCTTTAAATGTTTCTACAGTAATTCAGCCAATAGGAAGTTACCTTTTGTGTTTACTTGATCATAATTTATTGTAAGTTTCATTTAACTAGCTAAAACCTTGGAAAATGTTTCTGTTTAGTGTTATCCAAACTACCTCTCAAAATTTGATAAATGACTTTGTCACCTACTCTATCTGAAATTCAGGTTATGTCGCTATTAAATATTCAGGCAAAGTACATGATTATCAAGTGAATGTCTCAACATTCACTTTTATTTTCAGGTGACAACAGTCACAAATTCAACTTCATCCTCAAATATAATCACTTAAAACCAGAAAACTGTCCTTAAGCACATTGTTTAAAATGTTAATCCATATTCACTATAGACTGAAAATATTCCATTTGATACTTTTTCTTTGGTTAATTACTGTACATAATTATTATAAGAAATAGATAAATGGCATTGATGATTGTAACTGTATAAAGTGAATGACTCTTGTCTATTGTGAAATATTTACAGTATTTGCCTAAAAGAAAGCATTCTATATTAATATTTTCTTCTATTGTTGTAATATCAAGTGTGAGGGGTCATTGTAAAAGAAAGACATTTATTACTTGTTAGATTTCTGTATCTTATTTTATGTGAATCAGTGTTTTGCTTTGATGCATCTCCTGGAGTTACAGGCACTTGCAAGCCATCTTATGGGTGCTAAGAATGAAATTCAACTCTGCTGCATGAACAAAAGCTATTATCCATGGAACCATTTCTATATTCTCAAAAATATTTAAGTATAAACTCTAAATATGTAATAGAGTCTGTTAGGTATAGACCCTAAATATATAATTTCACCAATAACAGTATACAAAGGAGGGTGTGGAATCTACATATTGTGACTGACGTATGTCTCCTAGTTTCTTTCACTATCATGGAAATCTACCATGACCCAATTATAGAATATACGCCTTAATGGCTTTAATAATAATCAGTTTTAGCACCCTTTCATCTAAATAACAATGTCAGTTAATTTCTACCATCTTCATATCTCATGATGTGAATTAAATATAAGTTTAAAGGAAAATATTTCCAAGCCATAGCACAATGACTAAGAAATCAGTTTTGGTTTGTGTTTTTAAAAGTGAGGTTTATACTTATCCCAATGGACCCTTAAATGAGTAATAATAAATTATGTGTTACATATTGTTACTTTATAAAAAAGGAATGAGCATACAAACTTTTTGGCCTAACAGCATTGCATAGGCAGAGTAGGTAGCACAACACCCATCTGCTCCTGGAAAACACATATGCACATAAAAATTTTCCGGTTTTTTTTCTTTTTTCTTTTGAAGAAATGGGATTTCAAACAAATCTTGAGAACTGAAAGATCTTTGGAAAAGAATCTGTGTTGTATATAGCAATATGTAGAAATAGATACCTTTAAATATTTTTGTTAACATATTTATCTATTGGCAATGGCACAAAATAAACCCATTGGCACATGTACAAAACAAGCAAGCATACAAATCTTGGAAACAGAATTAATCACTTAATACATTTTGGATTCTGAATCCTGATGGGATACTAAGAAAATCACAAGGAATTAAGCAGTAAAATGAAAAAATATATTTAATTTAAAAACTTGTATTTTAGGAAGAAATTAACATGACCAATTGGAGATGTTTGACAACTTTGTGTTCTCTGCTTTTGTGCACCCATAAATATAGGGGTTCTAAACTTCCATATGCAGGAGAAGCAGTCTGTAAACTAAGCTTAGTCCTTAGTGACAGAAGGGGATGGCTCTCTTTGCTCAGCCTCGGGTGCTCATGGTTTGTATTGCATTCATTTAAACAAAAAGAGTCTTTATATTCCCTTCCCTCTCCCTGAGTTCTTTTTGATCTCAAAACCTTTCAAAACCTGGATCTCTTACTTTCTCAGAAACTAATATATTTGTAATAATTCCATAGCTTACATCCATAGAAAGCCAACGTACTTTCTTAATTATATGTATTATATCTGTGTTTTAATGAAGATATATTTATACAGAATGCTTGAGTTATATAAAATGTCCTTATTTTAAAAATAATGTCCCTCTTCCAGTCTGAACAGCACCAGGGTAGCTAGAGCACAGGGTCAGCTGACACCCACCAGCTACCCTCAACACCCGCCACAGGATTTTGGAGACTTCTGATGAGTGGAACACAGCTACTGCTCCAGTCCAATCCCGCGGGACCTGAGACTGCTTTGGTTGGGGAGGCAGAAGTATGGCCTGATAGGGCCACAAACCTATACCTGTCAGACCAGCACCTGGGTAGCTAGGGTGCAGGGTTGGCTGACACTCGCCAGCCACCCAAAACACCCACCACAGGACCTTAAGACTTACAGTGAGTGGAACACAGAGTCTGCTCCAATCTTTAAACAGTGACAACAATAACAACTAACCCCAGAGATTACCAGATGGAGAAAGGTAAACGTAAGAATCTTACTAACAGAAACCAAGACCACTTACCATCATAAGCACCCAGCACTCCCACTTCGCCCAGTCCAGGGCACCCCAACACACCGGAAAAGCTAGACCCGGATCTAAAAGCATATCTCATGATGATGGTAGAGGACATCAAGAAGGACTTTAATAACACACTTAAAGAAATACAAAAGAACACTGGTAAACAGGTAGAAGACATTAAAGAGGAAGCACATAAGCCCCTTAAAGAATTGCAGGAGAACATTGCTAAACAGATAGAAGACATTAAAGAGGAAGCACAAAAATCCATTAAAGAATTACAGGAAAACCAGAACAAACAGGTGATGGAATTGAATAAAACCATCCAAGACCTAAAAAGGGAAGTAGAGACAATGAAGAAAACCCAAATTGAGGCAACACTGGAGATAGAAACACTAGGAAAGAAATCTGGAACCATAGATGCGAGCATCAGCAACAGAATACAAGAGATGGAAGAGAGAATCTCAGGTGCAGAAGACTCCATAGAGAACATCGGCACGACAATCAAAGAAAATACAAAATCCAAAAAGATCCTAACTCAAAATATGCAGGAAATCCAGGACAAAATGAGAAGACCAAACCTACGGATAATAGGAGTAGATGAGAATGAAGATTTTCAACTCAAAGGACCAGCAAATATATTCAACAAAATTATAGAAGAAAACTTCCCAAATCTAAAGAAAGAGATGCCCATGAACATACAAGAAGCTTACAGAACTCCAAATAGACTGGACCAGAAAAGAAATTCCTTCCGACACATAATAATCAGTACAACAAATGCACTAAATAAAGATAGAATACTAAAAGCAATAAGGGAAAAAGGTCAAGTAACATATAAAGGCAAGCCTATCAGAATTACACCGGATTTTTCACCAGAGTCTATGAAAGCCAGAAGGGCCTGGACAGATGTTATACAGAAACTAAGAGAACACAATTTCCAGCCCAGGCTACTATACCCAGCCAAACTCACAATTACCATAGATGGAGAAACCAAAGTATTCCACGACAAAACCAAATTCACACATTATCTTTCCACAAATCCAGCCCTTCAAAGGATAATAACAGAAAAAAACCAATACAAGGACGGAAACCACGTCCTAGAAAAAGCAAGAAGGTAATCCTTCAACAAACCTAAAAGAAGACAGCCACAAGAACAGAACACCAACTCTAACAGCAAAAATAAAAGGAAGCAACAATTACTTCTCCCTAATACCTCTTAATATCAATGGACTCAACTCCCCAATAAAAAGACATAGACTAACAGGCTGGCTACAGAAACAGGACCCAACATTTTGCTGTTTACAGGAAACTCATCTCAGAGAAAAAGATAGACACTACCTCAGAATGAAAGGCTGGAAAACAATTTTCCAAGCACATGGTAGGAAGAAACAAGCTGGAGCAGCCATTATAATATCTGATAAGATTGACTTCCAACCCAAAGTCATCAAAAAAGACAAGGAAGGGCACTTCATTCTCATCAAAGGTAAAATCCTCCAAGAGGAACTATCAATTCTGAATATCTATGCTCCAAATACAAGGGCAGCCTCGTTCATTAAAGATACTTTAGTAAAGCTCAAAGCACACATTGCACCTCACACAATCATAGAGGGAGACTTCAACACACCACTTTCACCAATGGACAAATCATGGAAACAGAAACTAAACAGGGACACAGTGAAATTAACAGAGGTTATGAAACAAATGGATCTGACAGATATCTACAGAACATTTTATCCTAAAACGAAAGGATATACCTTCTTCTCAGCACCTCACGGTACCTTCTCCAAAATTGACCACAAAATTGGTCACAAAACAAGCCTCAATATATACAAAAATATTGAAATTGTCCCATGCACCCTATCAGATCACCATGGTCTAAGACTGATCTTCAATAACAAAATAAATAATAGAAAGCCAACGCACACGTGGATACTAAACAACACACTTCTCAGTGATACCTTGGTCAAGGAAGGAATAAAGAAAGAAATTAAGGACTTTCTGGAGTTTAATGAAAATGAAGCCACAACATACCCAAACTTATGGGACACATTGAAAGCATTTCTAAGAGGAAAACTCATAGCTCTGAGTGCCTCCAAAAAGAAACTAGAGAGAGCACACATTAGCAGCTTGATAACACACCTAAAAGCTCTAGAACAAAAGGAAGCAAATTCACCCAAGGGGAGTAGACAGCAAGAAATAATCAAACTCAGGGGTGAAATCAAACAAGTAGAAACAAGAAGAACAATTCAAAGAATCAACCAATCGAGGAGCTGGTTCTTTGAGAAAATCAACAAGATAGATAAACTCTTAGCCAGGCTCACTAGAGGGCATAGGGAAAGTACTCTAATTAACAAAATCAGAACTGAAAAGGGAGACATAACAACAGACCCTGAAGAAATCCAAAACACCATCAGATCCTTCTACAAAAGGCTATACTCAACAAAACTGGAGAACCTGGATGAAATGGACAAGTTTCTAGACAGATACCAGGTACCAAAGTTAAATCAAGATCAGGTTAATGATCTAAACAGTCCCATATCCCCTAAAGAAATAGAAGCAGTCATTAATAGTCTCCCAACCAAAAAAAGCCCAGGACCAAATGGGTTTAGTGCAGAGTTCTATCAAACCTTCAAAGAAGAACTAATCCCAGTTCTTCACAAACTATTCCACAAAATAGAATCAGAAGGTTCTCTACCCAACTCATTCTATGAAGCCACAATTGCTCTGATACCTAAACCACATAAAGACCCAACAAAAATAGAGAACTTCAGACCAATTTCCCTTATGAATATTGATGCAAAAATCCTCAATAAAGTTCTCGCTAACCGAATTCAAGAACACATCAAAACAATCATCCATCCTGACCAAGTAGGTTTCATCCCAGGGATGCAAGGATGGTTCAATATACGAAAACCCATCAATGTAATCCGGTATATAAACAAACTCAAAGACAAAAACCACATGATCATCTCGTTAGATGCTGAAAAATCATTTGACAAAATCCAACACCCATTCATGATAAAAGTCTTGGAAAGATCAGGAATTCAAGGCCCATACTTAACATGATAAAAGCAATCTACAGCAAACCAGTAGCCAACATCAAAGTAAATGGTGAGAAGCTGGAAGCAATCCCACTAAAATCAGGGACTGGACAAGGCTCCCCACTCTCTCCCTACCTATTCAACATTGTACTTGAAGTCCTAGCCAGAGCAATTAGACAACAAAAGGAGATCAAGGGGATACAAATCGGAAAGGAAGAAGTCAAAATATCGCTTTTTGCACATGATATGATAGTATACATAAGTGACCCTAAAAATTCCACCAGAGAACTCCTAAGCCCGATAAATAGCTTCAGTGAAGTAGCTGGATATAAAATTAACTCAAGCAAGTCAATGGCCTTTCTGTACACAAAGGATAAACAAGCAGAGAAGAAAATTAGGGAAACAACATCCTTCTCAATAGTAACACACAATATAAAATACCTTGGTGTGAATCTAACTAAGGAAGTGAAAGATCTGTATGGCAAGAACTTCAAGTCCCTGAAGAAAGAAATTAAAGAAGATCTCAGAAGATGGAAAAACCTCCCATGCTCATGGATTGGCAGGATCAACATTGTAAAAATGGCTATCTTACCAAAAGCAATCTACACATTCAATGCAATCCCCATCAAAATCCCAACTCAATTCTTCAACGAATTAGAAAAGGCAATCTGCAAATTCATCTGGAAAAACAAAACACCTAGGCTAGCAAAAACTCTGCTCAAGAATAAAAGAACCTCTGGTGGAATCACCATGCCTGACCTAAAGCTGTACTACAGAGCAATTGTGATAAAAACTGCATGGTACTGGTATAACTATAGACAAGTAGACCAATGGAACAGAATTGAAGACCCAGAGATCAACCCACATACCTATGGTCACTTGATCTTTGACAAGGGAGCAAAAACCATCCAGTGGAAAAAAGACAGCATTTTCAACAAATGGTGCTGTCAAAACTGGCAGTTATCATGTAGAAGAATGAGAATTGATCCATTCCTATCTCCTTGACCAAGGTCAAATCTAAGTGGATTAAGGAACTCCACATAAAACCAGAGACACTGAAACTTATAGAGGAGAAAGTAGGGAAAAGCCTCGAAGATATGGGTACAGGGGAAAAATTCCTGAATAGAACAGCAAAGGCTTGCACTGTAAGATCGAGAATAAATAAATGGGACCTCATAAAGTTGCAAAGCTTCTGCAAGGCAAAAGACACTGTCAATAAGACAAAAAGACCACCAACAGATTGGAAAAGTATCTTTACCTATCCTATATCAGATAGGGGACTAATATCCAATATATATAAGGAACTCAAGAAGGTGGACTCCAGATAATAAAATAACCCCGTTAAAAAATGGGGCTCAGAACTGAACAAAGAATTCTCACCTGAGGAATACCGAATGGCAGGGAAGCACCTGAAAAAATGTTCAACATCCTTAATCATCAGGGAAATGCAAATCAAAACAACCCTGAGATTCCACCTCACACCAGTCAGAATGGCTAAGATCAAAAATTCAGGTGACAGCAGATGCTGGCGAGGATGTGGAGAAAGAGGAACACTCCTCCATTGTTGGTGGGATTGCAAGCTGGTACAACCACTCTGGAAATCAGTTTGGCAGTTCCTCAGAAAATTGGACATAATACTACCAGAGGATCCAGCAATACCTCTCCTGGGCATATATCCAGAAGATGTTCCAACTGGTAAGAAGGACACATGCTCCACTATGTTCATAGCAGCCTTATTTATAATAGCCAGAAGCTGGAAAGAACCCAGATGCCCCTCAACAGAGGAATGGATACAGAAAATGTGGTACATTTACAATATGGAGTACTACTCACCTATTAAAATGAATGAATTTATGAAATTCCTAGGCAAATGGATGGATCTGGAGGGCATCATCCTGAGTGAGGTAACATATTCACAAAGGAACTCACACAATATGTACTCACTGATATGTGGATATTAGCCCAAAAACTTAGGATACCCAAGATATAAGATACAAATTGTTAAACGCATGAAACTCAAGAAGAACGAAGACCAAAGTGTGGACACTGTGCCCCTTCTTGGAATTGGGAACAAAACACCCATGGAAAGAGTTACAGAGATAAAGTTTGGAGCTGTGAAGAAAGGATGGACCATCTAAAGACTGCCATATCCAGGGATCCATCCCATAATCAGCTTCCAAACGCTGACACCATTGCATACACTAGCAAGATTTTGCTTAAAGGACCCAGATATAGCTGTCTCTTGTGAGACAATGTCAGGGCCTAGCAAACACAGAAGTGGATGCTCACAGTCAGTTATTGGATGGATCACAGGGCCCCCAATGGAGGAGCTAGTGAAAAAACCCAAGGAGCTAAAGGGAACTGCAACCTCATAGGTGGATCATTATTATGAACTAACCAGTACCCCAGAGCTCTTGATTCTAGCTGCATTTGTATCAAAAGATGGCCTAGTCGGCCACCACTGGAAAAAGAGGCCCATTGTACTTGCCAACTTTATATGCCCCAGTACAGGGGAATGCCAGGGCCAAGGAGTGGGGGTGGGTGTGTGGGGGACTGGGGGGGGAAGTGAATTGGGAACTTTTTACATAGCATTGGAAATGTAATTGAGGAAAATACCTTATTAAAAAAAAAAAAGAATTCTCACTTGAGGAATACTGAATGGCTGAGAAGCACCTGAAAAAAAATCAGCATCCTTAATCATCAGGGAAATGAAAATCAAAACAACCCTGAGATTCTACCTCACACCAGTCAGAATGGCTAAGATCAAAAATTCAGGGGACAGCAGATGCTGGCAAGGACGTGGAGAAAGAGGAACACTCCTCCATTGTTGGTGGGACTGCAAGCTTGTACAACCACTCTGGAAATCAGTCTGGTGGTTCCTTAAGAAAATGGACATAGTACAACTGGAGGATCCCACAATACCTCTCCTGAGCATATATGCAGAAGTTGTTCCAACCGGTAAGAAGGACACATGCTCCACTATGTTCATAGCAGCCTTATTCATAATAGCCAGGAGCTGATAAGAACCCAGATGCCCCTCAACAGAGGAATGGATACAGAAAATGTGGTACATTTACACAATGGAGTACTACTCAGCTGTAAAAACAATGAATTTATGAAATTCCTAGGCAAATGGATGGACCTGGAGGGCATCATCCTGAGTGAGGTAACTCAATCACAAAAGAACTCAAATGATATGTTCTCACTGATAAGTGGATATTAGCCCAGAAACTTAGAATACCCAAGATATAAGTTACAATTTGCAAAACACATGAAGTTCAGGAAGAATGAAGTCCAAAATGTGGGCACTTTGCCCCTTCTTGGAATTGGGTGCAAGGCACCCATGGAAGAAGTTACAGAGACAGAGTTTGGAGCTGAGACGAAAGGATTGACCATCTAGAGGCTGCCAAACCCGGGGATCCATCCCATAATCATAATGCTGACACCATTGCATACACTAGCAAGATTTTGCTGAAAGAACCCTGATATAGCTGTCTCCGTGAGACTATGCCAGGGCCTAGCGAACACAGAAGTGGATGCTCACAGTCAGCTATTGGATGGATCTCTAGGCCCCCTATGTAGGAGCTGGAGGAAGTACCCAGGGAGCCTGGTAGATCTGCAACCCTATAGGAGGAACAACAATGTTAACTAACCAGTCCCCCCCCCCGGAGCTTGTGTCTCTAGCTGCATATGTAGCAGAAGATGGCCTGGTCGGCCATCAGTGGAGAGAGAGGCCCATTGCTCGTGCAGACTTTATATGCCTTAGTACAGGGGAACGCCAGGGCCAAGAGGTGGGAGTGGGTGGGTGGTGGAGTAGGTGTGGGAGGGTGTGGGTACTTTTGAAATGTAAATGAAATAAATACCCAATAATAAAATAATAAATAAATAAATAAAAAGGAAAAAAAATAATGTCCATGTGTAATTTTTTTTAGATATTTTCTTTATATACATTTCAAATGCTATCCCGAAAGTTCCCCATACCCTCCCTCTGCCCTGCTCCCCTACCCACCCACTCCTGCTTCTTGGCTCTGACATTCCCTGTACTGGGGCATATAAAGTTTGCAATACCAAGGGGCCTCTCTTCCCAGTAGTGGCTGACTAGGCCATCTTCTGCTACATATGTAGCTAGAGATATGAGCTCCGGGGGGTACTGGTTAGTTCATATTGTTGTTCCACCTATAGGGTTGCAGACCCCTTCAGCTCCTTGGGTGCTTTCTCTAGCTTCTCCATTGGGGGCCCTGTGTTCCATCTTATAGATGACTGTAGGCATCCACTTCTGTATTTGCCAAACACTGGCATAGCCTCACAAGAGACAGCTATGACAGGGTCCCTTCAGCAAAATCTTTCTGGCATATGCAATAGTGTCTGGGTTTGATGGCTGATTATGGGATGGATCCCCAGGTGGGGTAGTCTCTCTTATAAATATTCATCTAAATAAAGAAATCTTGGATTTTTAAATAAGTTCATACAAAGTGCAAACTATCACTGTTTTACTTTAGTAATGATTTTATGGTATAAAATTAATGTAAACTTATCAAATAAAATGAGAATTACAATAAAGATAAAACATAAAGATGAGTAAGTATTCAGGAACTGTGAGTATTTTATGGTTATTAATGTTTTTCCCAAAAATGTTTAAAAATTTTTAAAATATTCAATGTACTTACATTTCAATAACCATTTCAGAAAAAAGAGTAGAACATTTACTCTTGGTGTGTAAACTGAAGTTTTGAGAACAGAGCTGTACCTGTGCGAAAGACTCTAATGGGATCTGGTGAGATATCTCAGCAGCAGAAACTCCTTTCTCAACAGGTATGAGTGCTTAAGTTTTTCTAATCATAATTCATGTAAAGGCCAAGTAGATACTGTGAGCATATCCAAATTCAACATTAGTACAGTCGATTAGGGATGAAATGCTGGGACAGGAACATCTCCAGAAGCTCAGGAGCCAGCTTGTGTGACAGATACATCAGAGGAAAAAGCAGATGCTGCCCAAGCAAGGTGGAAGAATATCACTGTCTTAGAGTGACTCCATAATCAGGCTGAAGCACAATTATACCTACTGTCATTCAAAGGCATTCAGAGAGAGAGAGAGAGAGAGGGAGAGAGAGAGAGAGAGAGAGAGAGAGAGAGAGAGAGAGAGAGAGAGAGAGAGAGAGGAAGAAGAAGGAAGAAGAAGAAGAAGAAGAAGAAGAAGAAGAAGAAGAAGAAGAAGAAGAAGAAGAAGAAGAAGAAGAAGAAGAAGAAGAAGAAAAAGAAGAAAAACGAAGAAGAAGGAGAAGGAGAAGGAGGAAGAGGAGAAGGAGGAGGAGGAGGAGAAGGAGAAGGAGAAGGAGAAGAGAAGGAGAAGGAGAAAAGAAGGAGAAGAAGGAAACAAGGAGAAGGAGAAAGAAGAGAGGGAGAAGGAGGAGGGAGGAGAGGGAGAGGGAGAGGGAGAGGGAGAGAGAGAGGGAGAGGGAGCATTCACAGAAAGAGAGGGGAGGAGAAAGAGGAGGAAGAAGAACAGAAGGAAGAAGAGGAGGAGGAGAACTTCTAAGATTGTATATTTTAAGAATAAGACAAAGCCAGGAACAAAATCTCCTGGGCTGCTTTTGGCCTCCTAATGGCTGCTTAACTCCTTTTGCTACCTGCAAACTTGAACTTACTGCGTAAATTCTATTGCTATATATAAGCAGATCTGTAGTTTTGACCAACCTAAAATCTAAGAGAGCCATCACAGAGTATTTGAAGTTTTATCAAAGATTTCCACGACAGTTTTTGAAACTTTTATCAAAGATTTCCATGTTTTTACTGTGCAGTAGCTGTATATATATATATATAATATTATTTTGTTCTGTGATAATAAACACCTTATAAATCCATTACCATCTTGGGACATGTTACTGTGGGCAACCATGGTCATTCACATTTTGATCCAGTATGAACTATTTCTTCCTGCATTTAGGTGTTTTATGTTTGCTGAAAAAAAAACTAATATGACAATGACACAAATCTCTCTCCTCAAAAAGCCATGGTGAATTACATTTTTAATAAGTCGTTTTCCCATAAGATCTTCAAGGAAGGCATAAGATCATTTGTTTATTTTTAATTAAAAGACAAATTGACTGAGCATAATTGCACGTTGGAAATACACTTAAATCTGATTTTTGATTAGTGAAATCTTACTCATCAATAATTTAACTACTAAGCTGATAAATCCCAGAGCATTTATGTTAAAATCTTATTAACATGCCCACATTTTCTTTTTCCTGTAACACTTGTTTAATTATAGCAAAGGCTTTTTTTCTGACACAGTTCAAGAAAAAGGATGTATTCAAAAGCAGTTCCTTAGTGGAGGTAATATATCGATTAGGGATGCATGAGCACTAGGGAACCTCTTCAGCAGGGACTTGGGACCGTGGAATAGTCCTGGGGAAAATGAGCTTATTTAGCTATGAGGACACACTGAATGTGTCATCCTGGTTAGACTAATATCATGTTTTTTGTTTTGTTTTGCTTTTTTTTTTCATGTATTAAAACTAAAATTAACTATGGCTGGACAAATGTCTTGTTTTGATCATTTTCTGTATCAAGTTATGATTTAGTTATCACCTGATATTATTAAAGCATCATCACATATAGTGATATCAGTTATGTGGGGATATAAAATAAACTAAAATACACTATAATTTCAACTGTCTAGACTTTTATAGATGCCACAGATAAGAGTTGTCTGATACATGCTAGGTCTTCCTGTCATTAGCCTCTGTTGAAGACATCAGCAGTTGTTTCCATCCATAGAGAAGCATCAACTAGACCTGGCTACTCACAGGAACTACATGATTTTCCTTGACTGGCTCCCTGGGGACCCACTTGAATTACAAGTCAGTTAAATCATTCCAACTACCACTCTTTCAACTTCACTGGTTCCCAGCTCTCATCCACTGCTGAATCCAGAATATAGAATTCAGTATCAGCTTAACATCCATGCTTTTGCTAAATAATACATGCAGTAATCATTTGAATCAAGAAATTTCTTCAGCTCAATCTCAGCTTCCCCCCTTCCTCTTCTCCCAGTCCATTAAAGAAAGAAAGAAAGAAAGAAAGAAAGAAAGAAAGAAAGAAAGAAAGAAAGAAATCAGCAAAATCTCCATTCTTCTTATCAAAGACATAGACTACTATTCTTTAGCTCACATACACACACACACACACACACACACACACATGCATTACAGCCAGAGAGATCTCGATATATATATATATATAATTTCCACTAGTGTTTTTAATATCTCTGGTTCTTGGGGAACTACTTACACCACAAGTGATGCAACATTCTTTTTTTTAAATGTGTGTATATATGCATATGTGTTTTTAAATTTACAAACACAACCTAGTATTATTTATATGTGTTTATGTCTGAACTCTTGGCCAATCTCTAAGGTGGTTTATGTCTAGATAATCCAAATTCTGCCTTTCGCAACAACCATGTATTCTATTTCTTCTAGGGGTTTCAGCTCTTGTTTAGGTAACTATATTGTTACAATTTTGTGAGTTCAGCTTCTCTACAATATATAGAAGACATTATGTCCCAGCATATTTTCCCTTTGGTCTTCTGCATCCCAAACATTTTCTTACTCTACTTCCTTGATGTTCCTCAAGGCTTGTAGGGATTGGTTTTGCATGTAACAAGTGAGACTGAAAAATCCTGTCACTGGTTCTCTGAACTTTGACCTGGTGTGCTTTTCTGTGATAGTCTTGGTCTGCTGCAAAAAGAAGTTTCTTTGGTAAAGGGTGAGAACTAAATGCCCCTATTTGTATCAGGTAAGTATATGGTACAATTAAAATGTCATTGGTTTGTTGAACTTGCATTAATGCTCTTCAATTGGTCATGGATACAACAGAATTGATTGTATCCTAGGAATTAATTGCCTCCTATTGAGCGGGTCTTAATTCCAACTTGCTACCTGTTGTTTACTCCAGAATGGAAGTGTCATACCCATACCTGTTGAGGTATTATGGATGCTGATGAGCGTTGCTTTTGTAGGCATTACAGCTGTTTAGCACTCTTCAGTACAGATTGATTTTTTTTTCTCTATTCTTCTTACACAACTTGTTTTGATTCTATAGCTAGTACACAGGGGAATAGATTTTGGGTTACTTCCAACTTAATTCCTCCAAGTCTTCTTTCTGAAGTATGTGTCATCTTTAGAAATAGGTTTTTAGTTTCTATTTCTGGGAAGCTGCTGATGTCAATAGCTATAGTCCTTACTGTTTAGGGGCCTGTTTTATTCCCATAAACAAAACTCAAAGTTATAATTCAAATGTTTGACCCTAGAGGTTTTGTTAGCTTATGGTTTGGCAGGATAATTTTCAGTAACACACACATCCACACACTCACACATCCACACATACACATATACTCACATACACATACAAACACATGTATATATGTGAAATGTTAAGTAAATATAAAATGTTGATCATTACCAATTATACAAATACATACATCTGTGTGTGTGTGTGTGTCTGTGTGTGTGTGTAATTTTAAGCAAATATAAAATGTTGCAATTTTCTGGGGCTTTTCAAACATTAATATTGTTAGAAGCTACACCCATAAATTCTCAGCAGCATGACTTCTTATATATGAATATAAATATAGATATGAATAAAGTTGTCAAAAATAAGCATGATAAACTAAATGGAAGAAAGACTAAGAGATCTCAGCCCTACACAAGAGTTATAGGCAAGTAAGGTTTGCTGAAACCAAGAGCAATAATCTTCCTTAGTGAAGAACACACCAATTCGTTATCCAAAACCAAATGTTCAGGCTTGAAAACGTATGAACAAGTAACATACAGGCTGTGGTGGATTAAATATGTTTGGCCCAATAACATTTCTAGCTATACTTATCCTAGCCTTGTGTGGCCTTGTTCAAGTAGGTGTGGTCTTATTAGAGGAAGTATGTCACTGTGGGGTGGACTTTGAGACCCTACTCTTAGCCACATGGGAGAAGTCTTCTCCTGTTTGCCTTCAGAACAAGAGGCAGAACTCTCAGCTCTTCTTGCGTCATGTCTGACTGGAAGCTCTCATACTTCCACCATGATTGTAATGGACTCAATCTCTGTACCTGTAACCCACCCCTATTAAATATTATCCTTTATGAGAGTTTCCTTGGTCGTGGTTCCTCTCCACAGTAATGAAACCCTAACTAAGACATAGACTAAGCAGATGACTTTAGGACTATATATGCATTTAAATAAAAACATCATAAAAAGAGGCCATATGTTTGAGTGCAAAGTAGAGTATTTGAGCAGGTTCATAGAGAGAAGAGAAAAGGCACATATAAGACAATTAATTATAATATCAAAATTAAAAGAAATACTTTGCTTGATCTCTTAAGACAGAGTGTCTCTGTATAGCTCTAAGTGTCCTGGAACTCACTTTGCAGAGTGGTCTCAAACTCACAGAGAGCTGCCTGTCTCTGCTATTTGTATGCTGGGAATAAAGGCAAACATGAGCACTGCCCAACAAAAGAAATGATTTTTAAAAGAAGAAAATAATCAGTTCAGAAAACTAAAATTATTTAATATGACTTTCATATGTTAATACTATAACATTTCTAATTATTTTGTGGGTTTATGTATGTTTGTGAATAAATGAGTGTGATATATGTTCTGTGTTGTATGCATGATTATAGAACATAAGAAGACATGGGATATCTTGTTATATCACTCTTATAACCTAAAATATAAATTTTATTATTTACCAGGAAACTTCCACCTGCCCTCCTAACTCTACTGCCTTTCTTCATTCTGTGTGCAGAGGCTACAAGAGAAGTCACCATCTACTAAGCATCCCTCACTTGCCTTTTCTAAAATGCTAATATATCCCATCTTAAACATGTGTTCTTTTTAGTCATTTTCAACAATAAATAATCATATCCAATGGCCACTAAAATGGATGGAAACCTAAGCTAATGTATTTTATGAAGACATTTATTTCCTATTGGATAAGTTCTTTCTAGAGATTCAGGAATAACAAGAGGTGATCATACATGATTCGCTTTATTGTAAACACAGTCAAAAGTATTAAGAAAGGAGAATAAGATCTTCATATTTTCCATCTGATGTTTCACAGCGAGCACAAAGCACTTCCAACGTTTGAAAAAGGCAAGTTACTACAGTATCTATACTGGCTCTCTATCTTCCCTCCCCAATTTTCTTCTATGGATTTTCTGACCAAATTCTATCACTAGTCAGTTCTCGGTATGTGTGTCTTTGTAAAAGCAAGCAAACAAACAAATATGTGGATAGATGAACAAACAAAAGCCAAATGATAGGTTTATTTAAACATGTTTTGCTTTACCCAACATGAAAGCTCCCTGTCAGACAAACTATTCTCTGAATGAAAAAGCTCTGAATAGGGTTCATATGGTCAATTTGTGAAGAGTTGTGGTTCTTGTTTCTAAACTGCAAAAGAATCCTGGAATGTAGAAATGAAAACATGCATGAGATATTATTACCAGCTTTATTATTGACAGTTATGGAATTGATATGATAACATATTTTCTACCCTTTACTTAAAACATCATATTTCTAAGTTTCGTTTACTTACATTTTGAGATAAATTTTGATAAGAGCTTTAACAGGAATTGAACTGTTTCTAAATTAAGCCCATATTGTTTGGTTAAAATTTACTAACTTGATAGTATAATAAAAAAACAAATATATGACTATAAGTATTTTATTTTCTACTATTCCATCATAATAAAGAACACTATGAATCCTTTTGAAAATAGACCTGCTAACCATAGATGTGTTTGCTATTTATGACAACATAAATGTTTCCTTTGACACTCTTACAAGTCATAAGGCTCTTCATTTTGTTGTCACAGTCACATGAGCTGAGGAAGGTCATTGTAATAGTTATAAAAATATATTAGGAATCACAGTGGATCCAGTCTGTATAGGATTCATGTTATTTACAGATTTCACTGGATCTCTCTCTCTCTCTCTCTCTCTCTCTCTCTCTCTCTCTCTCTCTCTCTCTCTCTCTCTCTCTCTCTCTCTCTCTCTCTCCCCTCTCTTTCCCCCTGGCCCTCAGTTTTCCATCAGGGTTTGATAGTACACATAGTCACTACTTATATTTAAGGCATTGTGTATAAAGCTTCTACATTATTTATCTATTTACTCGTGATATAAAGAGAATAAATAAAATTTAACTAACATTGATTTATAAAATGATCATTCCATTTCTTAATATAGGCAATGTCCTGGTAAATAATCTAGTAGTGCCTTTCAGTTTTGAGAGAAAACTACGTACAACAAGAAAAAGAATACTTCTGATGAATGCCTGGCTGAATCTCCTTGCATTTTCAAAATGAGTAATGTACATAGAAGTGTAAGGGATACTTAGTTCCAAGAGAAGGAGGAACAAAATACCCATGGAAGGAATTACAGAGACAAAGTTTGGAGCTAAGACAGAGGAAGGAATGATCATCCAGCGACTGCCCCACCTTGGGATCCATCCCATAAACAACCACCAAACCCTGACACTCTTGAATATGCCAGCAAGATTTTGCTGACAGGGTCCTAATATAGCTGTCTCCTGTGATGCTATGCCAGTGCCTGACAAATACAGAAGTGGATGCTCACAGTCATACATTGGATGAAACAGAGGTTCCCCAATGAAGGAGCTAGAGAAAGTACTCAAGGAGCTGAAGGGGTCTGCAGCCCTATAGGAGGAACAAAAACATGAACTAACCAGTACCCCCAGAACTCGTTCTTTAGCTGCATATGTAGCAGAGGATGACCTAGTCGGCCATCAATGAGAGGAGAGGCCCTTGGTCTTGTGAAGACTCTATGCCCCACTATAGGGGAATGCCAGAGCCAGGAAGTGGGAGTGGGTGGGTTGGTGAACAGGGGGAATGGGAAGGGCATAGCAGATTTTAGGAGAGGAAACTAGGAAAGGGGATAGCATTTGAAATGTAAATGAACAAAACATCTAATTTTTAAAAAAGAAGTGTAAGGGATACGCACAAAACTTACCTCTTAGTATAGATACACTACTTTAATAACAGGTGTTAATTTAATGACTTTTGAACATACATTGTTCTTTCAACATAAGATCTCTATGAGCGCAGTAAGCCTTGTACTTTGTAAACACAACTGAATATTTTATGTAGCCTGCTTGTTTCTAAATATAAGTTGTTGCTGTTGCTGTTTTAGTAGATTTAAAATACCCCACTATGATTTATATGAATAAAATCATTTTCATGCTTATGAATCATTACCCAAAACTAAAACTTAATTTATGTTATTTCCATCTGAGAGAAGTACTAATTGTAATTCCAGAATCACACGGATTTGTGTGGTGTGTGTGTGTGTGTCCACTTCTGAAACTTGAGTTTCATGAAGAATCACTCTCTGGACTGTGTACGTGCAGAAAATGAAAATTGGCATCCAGCAGGAAGTAACATGTGTCAGTCAGAATGAAATCAAATAATCTAAGAATGTGAGTGGAAGCTACTTAAGAAGAAATAAACCTGTGCTATCATAGCTAATTTCTCTTTATTTTTCAGTCCTCTAGTTGACCTTAGCTTTTGTCTCATTAACCCATCATGGCTATTTAGTAAGGGGAGATAAAAGAATAAGAGGTAGTGATGTGACTGCAAACATTGAGTGTTACACTCAGGTATAACTAGTGGTCTCCAGGAGTACTGTTTGTAAGCAGCTCTATCCTTCATACTGGTGCTTAGCTTTAAATATGAGATTCTAGCTTTAATTGAATGTCAGGCACACACAGTTTAAGATCAAAATTCCTCCTTCAACTAATGTGGAATAATAACCACAAGCAAATGGCTGCAATGTACATGTGTAAGGATTTAACCAGAGACACTAAAATCTTGGTTCCTTCAGAAATGTTGAATAAGCACTCTACTACATCATTAATACACAGTTTCAGCCCCCACTGACTTAATCATCATGATCACTCTCATGTTGCCATGGAGTTTGCTCCCTTGCCCAGGCAGTGGCCTTGGTCAATAGAATGGGGTATGTCAGCTCACATGGATAATACTGACACCAATGAGGCTGAGACAGGACAATTACCACGAACTTGAAGTGATGTAAGACTATGTGATGAATTTTAGGCAAGTTTGGGCTAAAACCTGTAGCAATCACCTTTCTCAAATAGCAAAGAATCATAGTTTTCATCAACATGTAATTGTGTGGTTATCAGGGTTACTAACGGTTAAAAATAAAATGTACAAAAGAAAGCCATCAGGTGAGAAGTTATAAGTTAAGAATGGAATTTAAAAAATAGCTCCATGAAATGTCTAATTCCCACATATTTTGTTAAGAATGAAGTTTTTTATCATCAATAATTGTATATGGAAAATGTCAAAAACGTCTTTGACTGATTTTGCTGGTTTGTTTGTTGTTTGTTTGATGTAACTGACAGAGTAAGTCATGCTTTTCCTGTCATTTAAATACATTCATAAAGTGCCTCTAAATTACAGAGCACGTGCGATGTTGAATTTTTGCTCACTCCTACAAAATGACACCATAGTGACAGTCTGGCCATAAATATTCTGTTGAATAAATCTGAGAGTGTGTATTCAATAATAACTCAGCTTTAAAAATAGAGAGTAAGCTCTCAGACTGAAGCCAGTCATTCTGCTAGTACTCCCAGAGCAACAACATTGATGCAAATATTATCTTGCATTTCCCTTGGGCCAATTCTGAAAGTAAATATTACTTTGTATGTCATATTCTCTTTACAATGTAGCATAGTCTAAATATAAAAAAAATATTTTCTAAAATAAATGAAAATCTGGGACCAGTATAAGGATTTAGTACTGTTGACAAATTCTTATAAAGTATTAATTCCACTAAAACTTTATGTAATGTTATTCATCTCTGAAATGTGTAAAACAGGCTACGTGTGCCATGCATTCTCAATTAACAAAGTAAACCTTTTATTTTATATCCATGATCACTGCACACTTATATTTTAATAAATGTAAGAATTCATAAATTAAAATGGCATTTTACATGTTGTTAAAATTTAGTTGGGCTTGAAAAATTTTATACATATTTATATGCATACCAATTTAATAGTTTCCTTTTTAAACACAAGTATCCCAAATCAGACAATCACATTTATCTAGTTAGTTATTGCACTAAAACATAAAGCTCTTTTCTTTAAAAGGTGGTTAATAAATTTCTCTGAAACTGAGATTTAGCTAGTATCAATAGTAATCTTTAATATTCTGTTACTTTGTGTGAGTTATCTCAAGTGATACACACATCTGAGCAACCTGTAGGCTAAAGAATCTTCCGGACAAAACCTATCTAAAGTTTGAACTGTACTTATCATCTACTGACCTGGTTGTCTCCAAAGGCATTCAGCTCTATGCAATGCAGAGTAGGAAATCTCCATGTCCCTGTGTACTGTGCTGATCTCAAAAAAGAAAACTGTAGTTCCCATGCCCCCTAGAAAATGTGAATGAACAGATGCATTGAGTTCAGGCATTGATTTCCGCACCTCAGTTTAGACTACAGAAGTTGAGGCTTACACCCAAGTGCTACATCTTTAGACACTGTATATCAACCTCTTCTGTCAAACCCTCATCTTTCCATCTCTTGTCCTACACATGCACAATGAGCACCTTATCTCCTATATAATGTGTGCTTTACTGTTTCCCTTTACTTCATTTTCAAAAATGTCTTATGTTTATATCTTGTGTCTATATTATCCATCCTGTGTTTCTTTAGTGCTAATTAAACTTTTAGAAGATGATACTGGTCATGACTTGTTTTCTTCTTTGGTATTGAAGAAGTTTAAGTTAGCTTGTCATTTGAGACACCAAAGTGTAAAGACAGAATAAAGAACCAGTGATAAACTAATTATTTGAACAATTTAAGGAAGTCCCTCTCCTCCTTGCTGGAATGGCTTCACAGCTTCTGTACTTGATGCTATTGTTAAACTAAGTAATCCCTTCGTAACCATGCAAGATGCTTTTCTCTTATTCTCTATAAGGCAAGCATGGTTATTATATAAAATATATTAAACTTAATGTAAATAAAATGTCAATATTTTCCTTTTGCATTTTTCTTTTGTCATTAAAAAATGAACATCTTAGTGTGTACTACATAACTCATCTGATAATAATTCTTATCTCATAAGCCTCACTATTGGAATTTAATTCCCAAAGGGTTTTAAACAAAAGGAGAGAACCAATTACACAAAATTGTATTCTGACCTCCAAACCTGTGCCATAGGGCAGTGCCCCTATCTACCCTCAGATCACACGCACACATGATAGCGCTCTATTTTTCTAATTAAAATAGTACAAATGTAAAACTAATAACTTATTGCTAATGTTTTGTTTTATTTTTGAGACAAAGAATCACTATGTCATCTAAGCTGCCATTTTATCAGAAATCCTTTTTTCTTAGTCTTCTGCAACTGTGAGGTATGTGTTATTTTGTTCTAATTTGATGGTATTATTTTGAGAATTTGTTTACGATCAGTGTATTATATCATTTTTATATTATATCCCAATTACTCCTCTCCTTTCCCTCCTCTCTCCTGCAAATCTATAATTTATTCTTTAATTATTGTTATACACACACACACACACACACACACACACACATACACACAGCCTGCTGAGTCCATATATGATTTGTATATATCTCTATGTGTTTAAGTTCGATCTGCTGTGATTGGACAACCTATCATTGTGTTTTCTCAAGAGAAGACCAATTCTTCCTATTTAAGCAGCTATTCTATGATGATGACTTTATCTAAGGGTGGAGTCTTGTGATATACCCCCATCCATGCTGGAATGTAACATAGTATAGTCATTGTTCAAGCATTATTTAGGGAACCATGCTTTTGAGATTTCATGGGTACAGTTTGTTAAGTTTTAGTCTTCTGTATTGTAAAGCTAAATATTGGTTGCCTCAGGGATAAGAGAATCCTTACATACACCAAGTGATTCTATATAATCTTGTTCCTTAATTTAAAATTATTTGTTGAACAAAGATGCCAACAGCCTATAGTTGGACAGAAGAGAGATAGGTGGGGCATCAGTCCCAGGCTTAGGGTCTGAGAAGAGCCAAAAGAGAAAGAAAGAGTAGAAGAAAGAAGCAGACACCTACCATGGGGAAGGTGAATCATGAAAACATGACCCTGAGTACTGGCCAATTGGAGTTAAGAGCAGTAGAGATGGAGTGTGGCAATTTATAAATTGGGGTAATTGGTAAGGAAGTAGGTATTAATAGCTTAGAGGGTAGGTATCTGCCCAGCTCTTGGCTTAATATTATATATATAAAGGTTTTGAATCTTTTATCTGGGAACTCAATGAACAAAGGTGGGGTAGAAAACCCCAATTGAGGTTAAATATTATTTACCTCACAGCTTCACTGTTACATACACTAGATAACATTCCCCTTTTGATACCCTAGTACTCTGATTAATAGAAATCTTTCTGCCCCATCTTTGGCATCCAACTATTAACTGTTCACTGTATTTTAACCAGTAGTGTATTTCATTAATAGTTTCTGTCTGTTTTGAAAAGAAGTTTCTTTGATGTAAGGACCATAGTTACTTCTGAGCATAAAGATAAATGTTTATTATGCAACCAGGAGTTATCCTAGTTTAAGTAGTAGATTCCCCTCTGTCATCCATGGATTTACTCCTCAGTCATAATTGATTAGGTTAATGGTGCCAGGCATAGATTTCCTACTACTTACTCAGCATCCTAAATTCCAGTTAGACAACAATTGGTTACTTCAAGTTATAAGTGCCACTATTGCATTTTTAGGTGTGTTATGAGATTTAATCTTTAGGGAAGAGCCTTCTAGGTAAGATGTAGTAGCTTGATTCTGCCAAGACTTTTGTCTAGAGTGCAATCTTTATCAATAGGTTCTTATTGCTAGTGAGAAGTGACATAAATCTCTAGGAGTTTCTTCCTCCTTCACTTGAAGACATGTTTTCCATACCAGGCTTCTGTTAGATAGTGTTGGATCTTGGTACCAACTTGTCACTTCAAATATTATAGCATCTTCCAAACTACAAATACACACATGTGGAGGGGGATATATGTGTGTGTTTGTGTGTGTGTACAATATACATATGCATTCATACACACAAACCGTGTGTGTGTGTGTGTTAAGGAAATAATTTATAACTAAAATACTGGGTTTTTAACATAATGATAAAATTATTTATTATTTAATTTAAAAAAACTTCCATTAATTTTAAAGGGTAGTTACAATATTAGTGTTCAGCCATCTATTGTTATGAGATAGGTTGCCAAAGATCTGTTTGAATTAGTGTTTATTAATTTATTGAATATTCCCTGTTGTGCTTATGTGAAAGCTTAGCTTTTTCTCACATCTGCTATTATACTTTTTATAAGAGCAGAGATGTTTTCAATTACAATTTTGTATTGTTGTTTATTTGTTTTATTTTGAATAATAAGAAAGGGATGCAACAGTCAGTTTTTATACCCACATTCTTTCAAGTGATATTGAAGCCTTCATTCTAGGAGGCAAGCAACTTTATATTGTTTTTTAATACTCACCATTTATTGTGTGTTATGTGCTCAGGGTATGTGCAAGAGCAGTAAATGCATCATCATACATTCTTCACATGTAAGAAAAATTATCAGCTTAGACTCTTTAGTTAATAGTTCAAGTATTTTTTTTAATTTTTGGCTCTGTCAAAGCTCTATGTGTATCAATCTGGCAGAGTCTACATTAATATCCCCAGAGAGAAACCATTTGACATATGCTGAGATGGCCTCAGAACCTCTAGCTTTGATCAGGTCTAGACTCAAGAGGAGACACACTTATGGTGTCAGGCATTTCTTTTTGTCAACTGGGCCTTTATGGCAGAGGATGCAATTTGCACTTTAGTCTTCCACAGAAATAAGATGTTAGCTTTTAGAAATGGCACTTGATCTGAATCATAATCTCCATGATCCTTAAACTTTCATGGTAGCAATTCATACCATATGTTTATTTCTATCCATTTCTCTTTTTTAAAAAAATGTGAAAAAGTGGTGACCTGTGATAAATGAAATATTTTCAACCTCATAAGCATAAATACTTTAAGAAACTGAATTTAGATGATTATCATGCCTTGATCTCTAGAGAAGTGAAAGATAAAATATGTCTAAAAGTTGAAATGATCCTTTGTCTTCTGAAAACATTTATCTGACATGATAATAAGTCGAATTCACCTATAGCAACAAATCATAGCAAATAGTGGAACCCTGGGAACACAGTTGACTTGTTGGTGACTGTTAGACAGATGACTGGCTAACTAGTGATCTGCATCTACAAGAGTGAAATCTGATTTATATTTATCAACTTGGACAAAGCTTAAGTCCAAGTGGATCAAGGAACTCAACATAGAACCAGATACACTGAATCTAATAGAAGAGAAAGTGCAAAATAGCTTCGAATTGGCACAGGGGAAAATATCTGAAACAGATTGCCAATATCTCAGGCTGTAAGATCAACAACTGATAAATGGGACCTCTTGAAACTGAAGTTTCTGTAAGGCAAAGGACACTGTTAATAGAAAGCAATCTAAAAATTGGGAAAGGATCTAAACTAGCCTAACATTCAAAAGAGGGCTAAAATCCAAAATGTATAAAGAACACAGAAAGTTAGACTTCACAAAACCAAATAACTAAATTTCAAAATGGAGTACAAAATTCTAAACAGAATCCTCAACAGATACGGCAGTCTCTAGATGGTCCATCCTTTCATCACAGCTCCAAGCTTTGTCTCTGTAACTCCAGGGATCCATCCCATAATCAACTTCTAAATGCGGACACCATTGCATACACTAGCAAGATTTTGCTGAAAGGACCCAAAGATAGCTGTCTCTTGTGAGACTATGCAGGGGCCTAGCAAACACAGGAGTGGATGCTCACAGTCAGCTATTGGATGTATCACAGGGCTCCCAATCGAGAAGCTAGAGAAAGTACCCAAGGAGCTAAAGGGATCTGCAACCCTATAGTTGGAACAACATGATGAACTAACCAGTACCCCGGAGCTCTTGTCTCTAGCTGCATATGTATCGAAAGATGGCCTAGTCAGCCATCACTGGAAAGAGAGGCCCATTGGACTTGCAAACTTTATATGCCCCAATATAGGGGAATGCCAGGGCCAAAAGAATGGGAATGGGTGGGTAGGGAAGTGGGGGGCGCTATGGGGGACTTTTGGGATAGCATTGGAAATGTAATTGAGGAAAATATGTAATAAAAAATATTAAAAAAAAAAGAATCCTTAACAGAAGAATCTTGAATGGTCAAGATGCATTTGAAAGGAAGGCAGGATCAGGTATGGGGAGACAGGAAAAAAAATAGAAAGAAAGAAACCTCAGAGGACCAGGAGAATGAATGAAAATATACAGCTGTTGGGGGTGAGGAATGGGTGGAACCCCTAGAAAGTCCCAGAGACCTGGGATTTGAGATTCTCTCAGGATTCAATGGGGGCAACCTTAGGCCCAGAGTGGGGAAGTGGAACCTGAACAGACCACCTGCAGGAGATAGATGGTGCCCCCAGTAGACAGAAAGGGTAGGGTCACCAATCCAACTTTAAATTTTTTGACCCAGAGTTGTTCCTGTATAAAATGACTGCAGGGACAAAAGTGGAGCAGAGATCATTTACTGGCCATCCAGTCACTGTCTCGAATGCTGGAACTATTACTGATGTGTTTGTAAGCAGTTGTGCATCCAGACAGGAGCTTCTAGACATGGCTGTCCTCTTAGAGCTTCTACCAGAACCTGACTAAGACAGATGCAGATATAGCCAAACATTGGAATGAGGTTGAGACCCTTATGGGAGGGTTATGGGAAGGATTAAAGGAACTGAATGGGATGGACCAACAATGTTAACTAACCTGATCATCTAGTAGTTCCAGAGACTAAGAGCCATCAACCAAGGAGCATACATGTGCTGGTCTGTAGCCCCTGGAACATTGTAATAGAGGACTGCCTTGTCTGGCATCAGTGGGAGAGGAGGCACCTAATTCTGTAGAGACTTGATGCTCCAGGGAAGGAGCTACCCTGGGGTTGAGAGGGTGGGTTGGGCGTGTGGCAATGTGGGGTATGGGGTGAGTTGGTGGGGGTGAGTAGGTGTAAGGGATATAGAGGATTATGGGAGGTAGGGAGGTGGTTGTGTGAGGAGGTAGGTCTGTGGTTGAGGGTGGGTAGTGGGTGGGTGGCGGATTACCTTCTTAGAGGCAAAGAGGAGGGGGTATTAGGTAAAGAACTCTGGGATGGGGAGCAGGGAGGCAACCAACATTTCAAATGTAAATAAATAAAATAATTAATTTTACAAAAATGTTCAACATCTTTAGTCATCAGAGAAATGAAAATCAAAATGACCCTGAGATTCTACCTTATACTGATTGGAATTGCAATGGTCAAAAATTCAAGTGACAGCAGATGCTGGGGAGGATGTAGAGAAAGAGGAACACTCCTCCATTGCTGGTGGCATTGCCAACTGGTAAAACCACTCAGGATATCAATCTGGAGTTTCCTCAGAAAATTGGAAATAGTTACGCCTGAAGAGCAAGCTATACTGCTCCTGGGTATAAACCCAGAAGATGCTCTACCATACCACAAAGACACGTACTCCACTATATTCATAGCAGGCTTATTTGTAATATCCAGAAACTGGAAGTAACCCAGATGTTCCCCAATCAAAAAAATAGATATAGAAAGGTGGTTCATTTGCACAGTGAAATGCTATTCAGCTATTAAAAATGACATCATGAATTTTTCATGCAAACAGATGTACCTAGAAAATATCCTGAGTGAGGATAATTCAAAATGACATACTGATAACTATATATTGGCAAAAAAAATAGAGAATACCTATGATACAACCCACAGACCATGAGAAGCTTAACAAGAAGGAAGGTCCAAGTGAGAAAGTTTCAATCCCACTTAGAAGAGGGGAACAAAGTAATCATTGGAGGCAGAGGGAGGGAGGAATCTAGGTGGGAGAGTAGAGGTGGATGGAAAATAGGGAGTAGGATCAGGTGTGGGGCCACAGGAGAAAATCCCAGAGGGCCAGAAGAACGAATAGAAATATGAAGCTTCCTGAGGTGGTAGGTAGGAAGAAAAAAAAAAAAACTCTACAAAGTCTTAGAGACCCTGCATGTGAGAGATTCCCAGGACTCAACGGCTAAAACATCCAACAGTGGGGAGATGAAACCTGAAGAGACCATCTTCAGCAGATAGACAGGGCTCTCATTGGAGGATTGGGGTCACCAACCCACCTTCAAATTTTTGGACACACAATTGTTCCTGTCTAAAATAAATGCAGGGACAAAAATTGGAGCAGAGACTGAAGGAAAGGCCTTCAGTCTGTGACTGACCCAAATTTGGATCCACAACATCAGTAGGCAGCAAACCCTGACACCATTACTGATGCTATGCTGTGCTTGCATTCAGAAGCCTAACGTGGCTGTCCTCTGAGAAGCAACTCAGCTGATGACAGAGTCAGATGCAGATAGTTACAGCCAAGCATTGGCCTGAGGCCAGGGACCACTATGGAGGAGGTGGTGGAAGGTTTGAAGGAGCAAGGTCCTGGAACTCTACAGGAAGGCCATCAATGTCAACTAACCTGGACTTCTGGGAGCTTCTAGAGACTAAGCCACCAACCAAAGTGCATACAGGGGCTGGTTGGAGGCCCCTAGCCCATATGCAGACTTGATGCCCCAGGGAATGAGGATGTTGGGGTAGAGAGACACTGCACCCTGTCAGAGGTGAAGTGGAGAAGGAGGGAGTGAAGAATGCTGGAATGGGTAACAGGGAAGGGAAGCAAAATTGGGATGTAAATAAATAAAATAAGAATTAAAAACTTAAAAAAGAATTGCGTTGGTCATATTCACAGCAATGAAAGCCTAACCAAGGAACTGACCTGTTCTCTCTTTAATCCTACCGAAGTAAAACTCTCCACAATATCTACAGCACAAACTCTGCCACGGTGCTACCTTGCTTCCTACCATGATGATACTTGACTAGGCCTCTGAATTTGTGCACAAGCCCTCAGTTAACTGCTTTCTTTTATAAGAGTTGCCTTGGTCATATTATCTCTTCACTCTAATTAAACGGTAACTAAGCAGAAGTATTGATATTATTCCTCAAATAGCTCAGTCAACTGCTAAATTACCAGACAAGACTAGAATCAAGATTACCTGCTGATTTCATATCACCCTGCCTATTACAGTCCTCAGAAATTTAAAGCCTATATGATCAAGCCTTAAATCATCATCTGATTGCACCTGAACTCATTAATAAAATAAAAGTCATTTTCTATGGCTGAACAACTCCTGAGATCCATTCATTATTTAACGTATAATACTCCATAGTCCAATGCCTACTTTAACCAGTCTTTCACAACGAGAATACAATTTCTATAATCCAAGTTTAATTTTTTAACCCTTGACCTAGTATGTGTTTGAAAGTATTTTTTTCACCATCTTCATTGATGGTTTTACAGGGAAAAAAATTAGAGCCAGGCAAACTTGCATTTAAATCCAGAGGACTAAAGTGGCATTTCAGAGTATAGACTTTAGTGAGAAATACTATGTGCTTGGATTTCAAATAATGTAATAAATTGTGACTTAGTTCCCTTATCTATGAAATGGTCTTCACAACTCGATTGAATTGCAGTTAAGATCAATTTAATTAACTTGCTTAAGAACCTTACATAGTCTACTAACTATGAGTCCCCTTCAAGCACTAAGATTTAAGTGATATCTTCTGGTCACGGTCACTCCATGATGCCATTAATGTCATAGCTAAGGTCAGATCCTGAAATACCTGGTATATACCAAGCCTAGACTAAATTTTCATGCAGCGCTTTGCCAGAGATGCTGAACTATATAATACAACATATAATATACATATGTTAGAAATATTACCATAATGTATGGAATTGATATCATTAAAATCATTGTTATTCATGATATTTATTTTGCATATTTCTTACCAAGTAGGTGATGAGTTATCTGACCCAGCCCACAGTGCATATGGTCCATGGACAATGCCCAATGATAAGCAGCCATTGTAAGCCCCAGATTTCTGTCGCATCTTATTTCGTCCACTAACCAATACTGTCTCTTGTCATGAAACATACACTTTATTGAGCCTTCTCATTAGAATTATAAAAGATTGAAAGAATGTGTAACCACAAAAACCCAATGTACATTTTATGTTTTTAAGCTTGTATCTGAAACTTAATCTTAAAAATTTTAAATAATCTCTTAAAATATTGATCTGTTACATTTCATGATATTACAAATTTACTTTTCTCAAACCAAATTCCTCCTTTTAGCCACAGAACATGGCAACAATTTAAAAAAAAAAAAGGGAAAATGTTTATCATTAGATCTGTTTTAAGTTTGTCATAAAATTGAGATGCTATAAATAATAGATAGATAATAACTATATATCTTTATCTATTATTTTTCTATGATCTATGTATCTATATGTCTATCCATTAGCTATATGTATCTACAGAAGTAATCGATACTGTGAAGATATCAATTTGAATGTCATCAATGCCTTAGCATGCATCTCTATTAATCCACACTACTTCAGGCTTTACATTAGTCACTTTCCTTTCTTTACATCTTCTGAAGCAATAATGTCCTGCTGCCTGTGTAAGAAAACATTTCTCGATTTAACTTCCTTATTCAATTCCTGGGAAAGAACTTTAAAAAAAATGATTTCTTCATACTGTAAAATTTTAATTTGCTCCTCTTAACTGGTCTCTTTAATGTGCCTCTCAAACTGCCACAGTTCCATCTATGGCATGTTCACGTCCCAGTCTTCTGTTTTTTCACTTCTAAATTTAAAACAAACAAAAAAACTGACTATGTTCTATGTGCTGACTGTATCTTTAATTAAAATTATGAAATCGTTTGTGTTTACCTTTGAAAAGTCATTTATTAGTCTGTATTATTATACTTAAATATCTCTGGCTATGTCTTCTTACTCCACCTTTAGGATATGAACATTCCTTGAAACAGAAAGACAAGAAATGAGCAAGCACAGGAAAACATCATTTGTTCTGGGAAAGCATCCAATTTTAGATTCAAAACTTACAGGAACCAGACAAAAGAAAAATAAAAATGGCATGAAGACAGGGACAAAACACAGAATCCAAATCAGTTTCAGAGTTAGAAAAGGTAGTTTCAGCCATGAGATGTCACTGTTTAAATACTTATTGTATATATGCAAGGGATCAAGCTTTTGTTTAACCTGGTGATTTGTGTATGCATGAAATTGGCACAATTAGTTCAAATCAACACCCTAGAGCCATTATGAAGCTGAGTGTTTTTCTTTCTTTGATTTCAATATTATTGATTAAAATAACAGATTAAAAGGAATGTGAAGAGGCCTGTGAATGTGGCTAAACACAGCTGGAAATACAGTAGCATTGAGTCATCAGAAAAGATAATTAAATACTGTTCTTGGAAGTATGAATGCATCAAATTATTCTTGGCAGTAATTGATTACCAGCAATAGATAATTGTTAATATTATACATAATCGCTCAACTTAGTCTGTAATTTTCAAAGTTTAGGTCACAATCAAATTGAACAAGAATATTATTGATAGGGATGCATTTCAACAAAACAAGCAGAGATTTCCATTTTAAAATTACTGTGTTTATCAAAATCCATCCTTGAACTTTTAAATGTAAATGCATTTTCTTATCAGAAAGTTCAACTCCAAAAAAAAAAAAAAAAAAAAAAACTCCTCAAAATCTGGCATCATTAGAGTTAAATGTCTTAAGCATATGATATGAACCAGTTAAATACAGATGGTGTACATTTAAATAAACAACTCCAGTGGTCCACAACCTACTCTTTAATAATTTCTCATGCGATGGTGATCTTCAGTCATATAATTATTTTGCTGCCATTTTACAACCATAATTGTACTACTATTATGAATCATAATGTAAATGTCTGACCTCCAGGATGTATGGTATGTGGCCCGTGTGAGTGTTGTGACCCACAGGTTAAGAACCTGACTTCCAGGAAGGATAATTTCTAAAGTTAATTCTTTAAAGGGTGAATAGAAAGAAATGTAAACAGAACCAAATGAAACATGAACTTGACAACATTTAATATATTTCCAAATATTAAACTATGTTAGAATGTTACTGTGTATACTTGATTCAGTCATTAATGATTTATTTATTTTAATAGTAAAATTTTCTTCAAAAAATTAAATGAGAAATAATATAAAAATTAAAAACACAATTACATATATTATAAAATACATGTTTTGTGTCATCCTAATTTGGATTTTTACTGTATTTTCACTGATAATATTATCCCGCATAACTTTTTAAATTGATCCTTTCTATACTTCCATCTTAAAAGATTTTAATATGACTCAAATTTCATGTGAAGTTGAAGTTGCAATTCTGACATACAGTTACATTTTTTAACACATTAGATAAATGTACATCTGTAACATTTAAAATATATCTGCTTATAATACAAAATTATTTTGTACAACTAGTTGCAAGGGAAAGAGTGTAATTCTATACAAGTTCACTTTCTTGTACATAAATAATAAAATCTGTCACAATGTTATGGTGTTTTTTTTTCTTATAATCTTGATGTGCACATTATATTTTTTAAATATCTTACATTTTCAGAGGTCTTTCAACTTGTGCCACTGAGAATTAATTTGATATATTATGAAAGTTCTTCACTATTCATGAATCTGTTTTCTTTTTTGGACAAGTTTTGGTGTCCTAATTCCTATCATTGTCCAGTATGTAAATGTTATTCGTTGCTGATGCTACTGTCATTATTTAAAAATATATTTTGTGTAAATGAAAGTTCATGTCCTTTACTTGCTTTAGAATATTAACAATTATCTAATGAATGAAAAGTCTTGCCATCTACACCCAAATGCAGAGTAAACTTACAGAGAAATAAATTAGCTTGCTTATTGGAGTATGGGCAGAAGCATCTATTCTTTTAAAAACCAACATAATGGGCCCTCCCATAGCAATAGCCCTTGCGCTGAAGGTAACTTCTGTCTTAGTTGCCTTTCTATAGCCATGAGAATACACCATGGGCAAGGTAGGTATTAAAAGAAAGCATCTAAGTTCTCCGGAGGGTTAGAGGACTTGGACATCCTGTCAGGAAGCATGGCCAGGGGAAGGAAGGCATGGTCCTGATGCAGTCGCAGAGGGTTTACATTCATGATCAGCACGCATGGAACAGAGAGCTTATTGGGAACAATAGGTTTTTTTGAAAACTCAAAACAATCTCTTTTTGTGAAACATCTCCTTATACCAGACCTCAACCAGTAACCCTTCCTAAATTGTTCGACCAATGGGATTTATGTATATGAGTCTACAGAGGTTGTTGTTATTCAAATCACCACACTAGCTGATAGTGGATCTCAAGGGATGGTCTGATAACACCCCTCTTCCTCTCAACTTCAGGGGACAAATGACAAACTTACATAACAACACACCCAAGTGTCACTGGTTTCTCTTACATTTTTTATGGCCATAACTTCCAGGAATTGTAGAGGTCAACCAAACAATTACTGCTCCAAGGTTGTATGTAGGCATGTTATACTTGGAGAAATATCTTCCTTACAAAAATATTTAATGATGAGTTTGAGTTTTTAGGTTTTTTAAATTTTTTTTTTAATTTTTTTTTTTTACACTCCATATTCCATTCCCCACCTCATCATCCGCAATAGTGTCTGGGTTTTGTGACAGTATCTGGGGTGGATCCCCAGGTGCGCCTGTCTCTGGATGGTCATTCCTTCAGTCTCTGTTTCATACTTTGTCTCTGTAAATCTTTCCATGGGGATTTTGTTCCCCCTTTTAAGAGGGATCAAAGTATCCACACTTTGACCTTCCTTCTTCTTGAGCTTCATTTGGTCTGTGAATTGTAAGGTATTGTGAGATTCTGGGCTAATAATCATTTATCAGTAAATGCATATCATGTGTGTTCTTTTCTGAATGCTTTACCTCACTTGGGATGATATTTTATAGTTCCACCCATTTGCCTAAACTTTTGATTTAAGAGACTTTACTCAAGATAGACCTACTAGGTTTGAAGAAACACATCATAAGGCAGAAGATGAGAACATTACAAAGTAATATGCTCATACATTAATAGTATTTATTTAGGAAGAGAGCAGTAGCTTTTCAATATAAAGGGATAGAATTTATAACCCTCAAAGTACATTAGAAAAACAAACAAACACTCAAACATCAAAACAAACCAGCATGTCAAACACCTTGCAACATAATGGCTCATGAAAGTTGTACACCCCTAAATTGAAAATAGAAGGTGACTTGAACAAGAGATGCACCTAACATGGCTAGGAGATAGCATCTCACAGGAGACATTCTCTTTCTCCAGCTCTCATAGACTTTCTGTTATAAATTCAAGATTACCTTTCATCTTTAGTTGCAGAAGTTGTATTATAATGGTTACGCTTAGTTAGGCACCACAAGTTCACTTGTTTTCTTCTTTATGAACAGTGATAATTTTCTATTATGGTCTTTGTATGTTGTAAAAAAATATTTCTAAACCAAAGATATCTCAACATCACTACTGTCTAAACAAGACCTAACCAAGAACACCAGTAGGCATGCAAATATGGGTGGGTGAAAGGTCATGGGGCCCAAACCCTGGACAAAGAATTACAGATAACTAAGAAAACCTTGGGCTAAAACATTAGTTATCCTTAAAAATAGTCCCCACATTTCGTTATCTAATACCATATGGGCAGGCCTGAAATTACATATGCATACTAATAACATTATACGCATAGGTTATAAATGCTGAAGAATATCTATATCTATATCATCTATATCTATCTCTATATAGATATAGAGAGAGAGGGAGGGAGAGAGAAGACAAGAGCTCATTAATTTGAGAGCAATAGGATTTATGGATTACATCCAAAGGGTTGAAGGGAAGAAAAGGAAAGGGGAATTTCTGTTTATGAAACTTTGTATTTCTATATTCTGCAAATTATATATTTTGTTTATACATGGTATACACATATATAAAAATTAGTTTAGATTTGAAAATTTGAGTACAAAAACAGAAACTGGAGTAAAAAAAACAAGATAATACACACCCCTATAAAACCTACTGATGCAGCATAATGAACCATAGAGAGAATTATCTAAGAGATCTTGCAAAGGATCAAAAACTGATCATAAACATATCCAAAAAAATCAAATATAAAAGAAAAGCGCTAGTGAAACAAGTTATCAGTCTCCTTTGTCTCTCAGGGCGTCAATATGCCTTTGCATATTGGGCTGGAAGAATGAAGTGGAGATCAGAATGCATGAGGTCTGCAGGTGCTGAAAGGTGGCAGTGGGCATGAGGCAAAGGCCTTCTCTGAGGATCTTAGTGGTAGAAATTAGCTATCTGAACCTTGTAAGGTGAGACGGAGTTTTTCAGGATGAATGTAAGCCTTAGCTGGAGTTTAAGACCAGCAATGCTTCATTTGCATGGAGACACATTTCAGGAATCCTGAAACTTGCTGGGCAGGTTCATATTGGGAAAGAGAAGGTTGAACTTATAGATATGCCAAGGACATGACCTTCCTCAGGTAGAGGGTGTAGGGATCTGGCTATCCAGATCAGGCAAAAAGGAAGCCCTGCTAGGAAAAGAAGACCTCCATTTTGTACCCAAGTGCAGAGGAGCTGTTCAGATGTGGTAGATTATGACCTTAAATAGCAGGATCCTAAGGATCTAAGCTACAACAACTGAACTTAGTGAAGAAAAAGGATTGATGAACAAAACACAACCTAAAATGATGTTTGAGATATGAAAATTAAAAAGTCAAATAAAAGCCTTATCAACAAAAGGAATCATCTGTGTTAACTCTAAAACTCAGGGACAAATGGGCATAGGCAAGGTGCCTATTTAACATGTCAAATTGGACTTGGAAGCCAGGTACTCCCATCACTCTTCAGTCCTTACCTATTACAGAGTATAGCTAGCAAACCCCATCCTGTACCCTAAAATCTCCAGCTCAGTTGGTGGGTCACACTTCCTCTAGAGACTTGTCTCTTCTATATAACCCATCCATTATGATTACTACATCTTTTAGCTTTTGGGCCTCCTGGCTGCTGTACCTGATTTTTCTATTTCTCCTTTCCTTTCCTTTCCCCACTTTCTTTATATGGATATTGGTGCAGTCTGCATTCTTCCAGATGTCTCTGCCTGTAGCTATGTCTCCTTTTTATCTACTATGAACATTCTCCTCTACCTCATGTTCTTTCCTTTTCCTTTGTTTCTTTTTTTTGTTTCTTTTTTCTGTTTTCTTTTTATTCAGTCTGAAATATTGAAAGTTAAGACAGGACGGCAAGAAAGTTAACTGGGTTACTCAGTTAAGAACAAATGAAATATATCTTAAAGTATATAAGCAGTATGTGAGAGAGCTTGTTATACCATGGAAATAACAAACGTTTGAGTCATGGCCATAGAAGAAAGGTAACATAGTAAAGGTAATTTCTTTTGTGTTTAATTTAATGATGTTAGATGAACATTTTATCATTGACACTTGAAAAGTCTAATTTAATGACATGTAGAAAAATCTAAGTTATCTGTGTACCTAAAAACAGAAAGGACATGATAAAGTACAAGACAGAAATGTTCATTTGGTTCTTGTATTAACCTGGAACAACGGCCATTAGTTCCCCATCCTAAAATATAATTAATCTTTTTTTATTATCCAGGAAGGCTAAAGAGTGGTTTGAAAACATATAACTATATTTCTGTAAGCAAATTGTCCACTTTATTTTAAAATTGCTGTGATGAGGGGAAAAATGATTTAAATTTTATTAAATTTGCAGGTGAAATATTTTTTATTCATAGTAAAACAAAACTTAAAATTTGACATAACTTATAATAAGTCAAATGGCACTGATTTACTAGCTCTTCTTAGATATATGTACAATTAAAAATAAATTACCTACCATTTCATTCTTTTGTATATACTATGAAGATCATTTTTTTCATTTAAACACCTAATCCTTTTTTCTTTTTCTTCATTTTTTTAATTGAACTGGAATACAATTTCATCATTTTCTCCTTGCCATTCCTCTCAACAACTCCTTCCATTTCTCTCTCTCCAATCATTCTTTTTCATCCTGTTTCTCCCTCTCAAATCCTTAGCCTCTTTTGTTGTAATGGTGCTTATGATGTCAGAGCTAATCACTTAGTATTAGGTAATTCATCTAAGGACTTGTTCCTTTGTCATGTAACACAAAACACACACACACTTTCTCTCTCTCTCTCTCTCTCTCTCTCTCTCTCTCTCTCTCTACATATATATATATATATATATATATATATATATATATATATATATATATAGTGTGTGTATATATTTATACATATATATATAGTGTATGTATGTATATGTATTATGTATACATCTATATGTATATGTATGTATGTATTTTTTTTTTTTTTTTACTGTGTGAGTGTATTTTGGGTTACATGACAAAAATAAAGCAAGCAAGTGGTGAGGTGAGGGAAAAAACCTACAAAGTGGGAGAAAAATATTTCTGGACTATAAATCTAACAAAATATTTACATCCAGAATATATAAGGATTTTTTTTTTAAATTAAAAACAAACAACAAAAACTGACTTACTGAAAATATGGACCGTGGATCTGAATGAGTTCCATAAAAAATAAATACCTCTCAAAGTGTCTATTATTTTTAACAATTAGAGAAATGCAAATATCAACGTTGAAATATCTCTCCCTACTCTGAGAGGCTAAAATTCACAAACTAACTGGAGTTGATGCAGAGAAAGGCAACCCTGATTCACTATTCATGGGATTTCAAAATGGTGCAGTCACTCTCTAGAAATCAGTGCTGAGAATTCTCAAAATCATAAAACAAATGTACTATCTGACTCACTTATACCACCCTTGGCATATCCCCTAAGTATTCAAAAGCCTACTTCACAGATACTTGCTCAGAGATGTTTTTGCTACAAATTTTCCATCATCTGTGGTTGTTAGCACCAATCCTTCAGATACTCTTACACAAACTGAAATAATTATAGAAATCCCAACAACCTTTTCAGAATGACATTAGCATGAGTTGGGAAACCCTATTGAGAACAGCAGGATCTGAGCAATATGAAAGGGACAATGAGAAAAAGGAGCAGGGCAGCTGTAATCAGGAAGGAACGAGGGCAACACAGAAAGGATTGGAGGAGTTACTGACACTAAAGTCATTGTAAAAGTCTCAAGAAAACATATAATTTTATATTTACATAGAATATCTTCGTTAAGTTCTTAGAGGAAACTTTCCTAAAGTTCTAACCAGATACAAAAGTCTTGAAAACATTAATAGATAAGATGGGAAAGGAAACTTCGTGTCATATATTATGATTAAAACATTAAAAACATGTAATAAGGAAAGGAAATTTAGAACTGAAAGGAAAAAAAAGGTCAAATAATTTATTTAATTCTAAGTTTTATATAGAAACTTTTAAAGCCCCACGGCCTAGAAATACATGTTCTAGTTCTGAAATATCATTACTCTCAATCGGGCTTCTGTGCTCAGCAAATCTATCCACTAAATTTGAAGAAAAATTAAAATTTTCCATAATGATCTCAATTAAAGGAATTTATGGATTCCATGTTGGCTGACTAGTCTGAAGAGTAGTATAAATGACACCAACAAGGTCACATAGAAGAAATCCACAATGATAAGGACTAAGCAAACACCACAACATTAACAAAATTTTATCAGTTTTGTTCCAGTTAATTGTGCACATCTTTCAGTAAAATTTCCGAATTGAAATATCACCAATGCACTAATAAAAAGACACAGATGAGTAAACTGAATTAAAAAAAAAAAAACAACTAACTATAACACATATTTTTGTGGGGTTTTGTTTTGTTTTTTGTTTTTGTTTGTTTGTTTGTTTTTGCCTCCCTAAAATCCCACAACTCACTCTCACTGATAATGGGGGAAAATATTCCAAGCAAATAAAACTAAGAAAAAAAGCAGGCATATCTATCCCTAACATCTGACTACATAGGTTTCAGAGCAAACTAATCAGAAGAAATATGAAAGATCAGAAATCCCTACAGACTTACAGGCAATGCTTGCCAGAAGACCATCCACCAACTCCATCAGACACCACCAGCCCAAACAGAGGCTCTGTCTGCTAGAAAAACCAAGTATATTGCCTAAATGAAGACTCACTCCACACTCTCAGTGATCCCCATCTGACATTATCCCAAATCCTCCTTCTGTCACGTCTATATTCCAGGCCCCAGTGTGAGCGAGACTCCTTGGTGGACCAGTGGCCACACCAAGCATTAGAACTCCAGGTAGGTTGCCTGCTTTCAGACCATCTCCACTCTTTCTGTGCCCACCACAACTTATCCCCTATCCTTGCTTCTCTTCTGGTCAGCATACAGCAGCCTACAACTCAAGATGAGTCTCCAACTGGAAGAGTTCCCATGTAGGCTGCCAGAAAGGGAACAGCCTCTATCCCAAGTTGAGACATCTGGCTAGCACAGCAGCCACCAGAAGTTTAGCCACAAACTCAAGTGGAGACCCCTGTTCAACCACAGACTAAACAGGCTAGAAGACTACTAAGGAAACAAATACGATGAACATGTCCATGCAACAAGGATAAACCCATAAATCAGTACCTAGAAATAGAATCATCCTAAACCAGGATGCTTAGATTCTAGTCTAAGAAAACAATTAACAACGTTCAGAGCAATGTGCCACCACGAGAGCCCAGATGTTCTACTCTAGTAAACTCTGACTATTCTAAAGCAGCTGAAGCACAAGAAAAAAACAAGGCCTTAAAACCAACTTTATGGAGATGATAGCTGTCCTTAAAGATGTGAACACATTCAAGAAATCAAGAAAAAGACAAAATAAGGAAGAAATAGCTAAATACCTTATAGAAACCACCCCCAAAAGACAAGAACAGAAAAAAAAATTGAAGAAAATGAATAAACTTTTAAAGACATGAACATTAGAAATATAAGCAATAAAGAAAATACAACCGAGGAAAATTCTGGGCATAGAAAATTTATGTAAGCAAAGTGGAACTATAGATGCAATCATAACCAGCAGGTTATAAGAGAAAAGAAAATATCAGGCATTGAAGATATGATAAAAGAAATATAATCAATTTAGGAAAATGAAAAATAGAAAAATTCCAGACACAAAACATCCATAAATCTGGAACACTAAAACCAAATCTAAGAATAATAAGAATAGAATTAGGAGAAGAATCACAGTACAAAGGCACAGAAATTTAAAAAAAAAAAAAATCTCAGAGGAAATGTTCCTAATCTAAAGAAGACAGTCCCCAAAGACTGATGTACAAGGTTACAAGTCATCAAATATTTTAGGTAAAAAAATAATGTCCCCTTGGAAAAAAAAAAGAAAAAAGAAAAAGAAAAGGGGTCTGCAACTCTATAGGTGGAACAACAATATGAACTAACCAGTACATCCCGGAGCTAGTGTCTCTAGCTGCATATGTATCAGAAGATGGCCTAGTTAGTCATCAGTGGAAAGAGAGGCCCATTGGTCTTGCAAACTTTATATGCCTCAGTACAGGGGAACACCAGGGCCAAGAAGTGGGACTGGGTGGGTTGGGGAGTGGGGGGTGGTATGGGGGACTTTTGGGATAGCATTGGAAATGTAAATGAAGAAAATACATAATTTAAAAAAAAGTGATGTTTGGGACACAGATATACTAACTTAATATAGAATAGCTACATGTGTTAAAACACCCCTTCCTATCATTATACTTGATTTTAGTGTCTTTTTTTTTTTAATCAGGTAAAAAATATTTTTTCTTTAGAAAACTATCATCTAAACGATCTTAAAGAAAGTGTCTTAGCATTGCATTGCAGTGTTGTGAAATGACTGCTTGTATCTTTCTCAGAACCCATTATCCATCCTCAGTCAAGCCCTCCCTGGCCTTTTCCTGTTTTAATACCACTAATTCTATCTTTCTGCCTCTATGTTTTTTCCTATTCTGGTTATTTCATGCAAACTGTCATTTTAAGAAAATAAAACACAAGAAACAATACAATCATAAAAAAAGAATGTTCCCTTGCTACATAGTAATCAAAATATTGAGCTTAAGTACAAAAATGCATATTAAAACCTGCAAAGGAAATAGAGCAAGAAAAATATAACGGTAGATCTATTAGAATTAAACCAGATGTCTTAGTGGGAACCTTAAAAGCAAGACGGGCCTGTACAGACACAAAAAGACCACAGATACCACCAAACAAAACTTTCGGTTATCAGAGATGACAAAAACAGGATATTCCATGATAAAATAAAATTTAAAAAATATCTATTTAAAAATCCAGACCTATAAAAGACACTAGAAAGAAAACAAACAGGTTAACTACACACATGAAAACATAAGAAATAAATAATCTTCCACCAAAAAAGCCAATCACCCTACCACCACCACCACCATCAAATGAACAATCTACCAAGATGAACTCTCAATTCTGAACATCTGTGCTCCAAATGTGAGGGCACCCACATCCATAAAAGAAACTTTACTAAAGCTCAAAGCACACAATGCAGCCCACACATTAATAATGGGAGAATTTAGCACATTACTCTCAGCATTGGTCAGATCATGGAAACAGAAACTAAACAGAGACACAGTGAAACTCACAAAAGTTATGAACCAAATGGTTCTAACAAATATTTATAGAACATTTCATCCTAAAACAAAATAATATACTTTCTTCTCAGCACCTCACAGTACCTTCTCCAAAATTGATCATATAATTGGCCACAAAACAGGCCTCAACAGATACAAGAAGATTGAAATAATCCCATGCACACTATCAGATCACCACTGACTAAGGCTGCTCTTAAATTCCAACAAAAACAACAGAAAACACACATACTCATGGAAACTGAACAACACTCTACTCAATAATAACTTGGTCAAGGAAGAAATAAAGAAAGAAATTAAAGACTTTTTACAATTTAATGAAAATAAAGACACAATATACCCAAACATATGCAACACCATAAAAGAGGTCCTGAGAGGAAAACTCATAGTTCTGAGTACCTCCAAAAGGAAACTGGAGAGAGCATATGCTAGCAGCTTGACAGCACACCTGAAAACTCTAGAACAAAAAGAAGCAAATATTCCCATGAGGAGTAGACAGCAGGAAATAATCAAACTCAGGACTAAAATCAACCAAATAGAAACAAAACAAAACAAAACAAAATACTATACAAAGAATCATCAAAACCAGCAGTTTGTTCTTTGAGAAAATCAACAAGATAGATAAATCCTTTACCAGACTGAGGGTACAGAGACAATATCCAAATTAATAAAATCAGAAAGGAAGAGGGAAACATAACAATGAAAACCATAGAAATTCAAAAAATCATCAGATCCTACTAAAACAGATTATACTCAACTAAATTAGAAAATCTAAATTAAATGGACAATTTTCTAGACACATACAAGGTTAAATCCGGATCAGATAAACGATCTAAACAGTCCCATATGCCCTAAAGAAATAACAACAGTCATTAATAGTCTCTCAACAACAACAACAAAAAAAAAAAAGCCGAGGGCCAGATGGGTTTCATGCAGAGTTCTATCAAACCTTCAAAGAAGACCTAAAACCAATACTCCTCAAACTATTCAACAAAATAGAAACAGATGGTACTCTTCCCAATTAGCACTGTGAAGCCACAATTACTCATATATCTGAACCACATAAAGACCCAACAAAGAAAAAAAATCTTCAGGCCAATTTTCTTTATAAATACCGATGCAAAAATACTCAATAAAGTTCTTGCCAACTGAATCAAAGAACACATCAAAACGATCATCTATCATGACCAAGTAGGCTTCATCTAAGGGATGCAGGGATGTTTCAATATGGAAATCCATCACCATGATCTACTACATAAACACCTCAAACCAGGGGTGTCGGAGGGAGACAATCATTTCATTAGCTTCTGAAAAAGCATTTGACAATATTCATGCTAAAATCTTGGAAACAACAGGATTCAAGTCCCATATATAAACATAGTAAAAGAAAATTACAGCAAACCAGTAGGCAACATCAAACTGAATGGAGAGAAACTTGAAGCAATCCCACTAAATCAGGGACTAGACAAGGCTGGCCACTGTCTCCCTATCTATTGAACATACTACTTGAAGTTCTAGCTAGGGCAATTAAACAACAAAAGAAGATCAAATGGATACAAATAGGAAAGGAAGAAGTCAAAATATCGCTATTTGCAGATGCTATGATAGTATACTTAAGTGGTGTCAAAAATTCAACCAGAGATTTCCTAAAGCTGATAAACAACTTCAGCAATGTGGCTGGATATAAAATTACTTCCAAAAAAAAAAAAAAAGAAATCAGTAGCCTTCTTCCACTCCAAGGATAAACAGGCTGAGAAAGAAATTAGGCAAATGATGCCCTTCACAATAGCCACAAATAATATTACATACCTTGGTGTGACTCTAACTAAGCAAGTGAAAGATCTGTATGAAATGAACTTCAAGTCTCTGAAGAAAGAAATCGAGGCGCTCAAAAGATAAAGATCTCACATGCTCATGGATTGGCAGGATTAATATAGTAAAAATGACCATCTTGCTGAAAGTAATCTACAGATTCAATGCAATCCCTATTAAAATTCCAACTCAATTCTTCACAGAATAAGAAAGAGCAATTTGCAAATTCATCTGGAATAACAAAAGACCCAGGATAGCAAAACTATTCTCAACAATAAAAGAACTTCTGTGGTATAATCATGCCTGCCCTTAAGCTGTACTACAGAACAATTGTGATAAAAACTGCATAGTATTGGTACAGAGATAGGCAAGAAGATCAATGCAATAGAATGGAAGATCCAGAAATGAACCCACACATACATGGTCACTTTATCTTTGACAAAGGAGCTAAAACCAGTTGGGGGGGGAGCATTTTTAATAAATTTTGCTGGTTTAACTGGTGTTCAGCATGTAGACGAATGCAAATCGACTCATTCTTAACTCCTTGGACAAAACTCAACTACAAGTGGATCAAGGCCCTCCACATAGACCCAGATACACTGAAGCTCATAGAGGAAAAAGGGGGGAAGAGCCTCGAAGATATAGGCACAGGGGAAAAATTCCTGAACTGTACACCACTAGCTTGTGCTGGATGATCAAGAATCAACAAATGGGACCTCATAAAATTGCAAAGCTTCTGTAAGGCAAAGGACATTGTCAATAAGGAAAAACAGCAAACAACAGACTGGGAAATGATCTTTCCCAGTCCTACATCCAATAGAGGGCTAATATTCAATATATGCATTGACCTCAAGAATTTAGACTCCAAATAATCAAATAACCCCATTATAAATGGGGTACAGAACTAAACAAAGAATTTTCAACTGAAGAATATGGAATGGCTGAGAAGCACCTAAAGAATAGTTCAGCATCCTTTGTCATCAGGGAAATGCAAATCAAAACAACCCTCCTGAGATTCTACCTCACACCAGTCAGAATGGCTAAGATAAAAAGCTCAGGTGAAAGCAGATGCTGGCGAGGTTGTGGAGAAAGAGGAACACTCCTCCATTCCTGGTGGGATTGCAAGCTGGTACAATCAGAAATCAATTTTTCAGTTCCTCAGCAAATTGGACATATTATTACCTAAGGATTCAGCTATACTACTCCTGGGAAGATTTTCTAGCACATAATTAGGATACATGTTCTACTATGTTCATAGCAGTCTTATTTATAATAGCCAGGTGCTGGAAAGAATCCAGATATCCTTCGACAGAGGAATGAATATAGAAAATCTGTTACATTTACATAATGGTTTACTACTCAGCTTTTAAAAACAATGAATTCATGAAATTCTTCCGCAAATGGATAGGACTAGAAAATATCATCCTAAGTGAAATAACCCATCACAAAAGAAAACACATGGTATGCACTCATCAATAAGAGGATACTAGCCTAAAAGCTCAAAACAACCAGGATACAATTCACAGACTACATGATCTTTAATAATAAGGAAGACCAAAGTGTGGGTGCTTAGGTCTTCTTAGAAGGAGAACACAATACTCACAGGAGCAAATATGGAGATAAAGTGTAGAGCAGAGACTAAAGGAATGACCACCCAGAACCTGTCCTACCTGGTGATTCATCCCATATACAAAGACCAAACCCAGCCACTATTGTGAATGCCAAGAAGTGTATGCTGAAAGGAGCCTGACAAGGCTGTCTCTTGAGAGGCCCTGCCAGAGCCTTACAAATACAGAGGCAGATGTTCACAGCCAACCATTGGACTGAGTGTGAGGCTCCTAATAGAGGAGTTATAGAAGGGAGTTGAAGGGTTTAACAACCCCAAAGGAAAACAACAATATCAATCCACCATAACCCCCAGAATTTCCAGGGACTAAGCAATCAACAAAGAAGTACACATGGCTCCAGCTGCATATGTAGCAGAGGATGGCCTTGTCATGCATCAATGGAAGGACAGGTTCTTGATCCAATGTAAGCTCTATAGATGTCCCACTATAGGGGAATCAAGAGCAGGTGAGTGGAGAAACACCCTTATAGAAGCAGGGGGAGGGAGGATGTGATAGGGTGTTTCAGGGAGGGAAGAAAACCTGGAAAGTGGAAAACATTTAAAATGGAAATAAAGAAAATATCCAATTAAAAAAAAAAAGAACTAAGCACACCCAAGAAATGTAGTCAGCAGGAAATAATCAAACTGATGGTTGAAGTCAAAAAAATAGAAAGAAAAGAAACAATACAAAGAAGGCAGTCATGCTAGGTCTCTTTTTGTGACCACACCATAACCTCGTAATAGTGTCAGACCTTGGGTTCTGGATTCCAATTTGGGCCTGTCCCTAGACTTCCTTTTCCTCAGGCTCTTCTCCGTTTTTTGTCCCTGGAGTTCTTTCAGACAGGAACAATTATGGGTCAGAGTTTTGGACTGTGGGATGGGGTTGTTCTTTCTCTTTAAATATCTTAGTTCTTTGAGTGTTTGGCTTTTATATAATTATAACCTTCCTTTCTGATTTTTATCTAAATTGTCTCAAAATATCACTGATGCCAGTGATTTTTTAAAAACAATAATCTGGTTTTTAAAAGTTTAGATATTGTCAATAGGTAGATCATGTGGACCAAATACTAAACAAACAAACAAATAGCCAAACGGATAAAACCATTGAAGTTAAATAATATCATTAATTGAATGGACACAGCACATGGAACTGACTCCAACTTGATCACATATTAAGCTATGTTTTAGCAAATATAAGATAATGAAAACAACAGTCTATATTCTAATTTACCATAACTTAATGATACTTGATTTTAACAAGAACAGAATCTAAAGAACATGAAATACCCCCTAATGATAATTCAGTCAAGGAAACAATACAAGAAAAAAATTTAAGGGTTCTGAAGTTAGGTGTAAAGGAAATAAAAAGATACCAAGACATATGGTACGTAATGAAGGGAGTACTAAGAGAGATATTTACAAACTGTGCCTATAGCAACTATTTTAATATATTAACAAATATATGTGTATACATATATATGTTTTATATATATATATACATATATATATATATATGTAAAGTTAAACTCAATGATGCTCATGAAGGACTATGTAAAACAAGGGCAAACACATCTACCAAATACTATCCTTACAAAGAGATCATAAGGCTCCACCAAACTTAGACTGCACAGGTGAGAGTGAGGACCACAGAGGCAGACAGCTTCTGGGACAGGCGGGAGCCACAGAGCCACTGAGGCAGCACCCTTTTGGGGCTGCAGTCATCCAGCACTCTCCCAGCCTGAGGACAGAGTACCGCCCTGCAGGGAGTGCCATCTTGGCTCCAGGACTCCACCGAACTTAGTCTGCACAGGTGAGAGTGAGGACCACAGAGGCAGACAGCTTCTGGGACAGGCAGGAGCCACAGAGCTGCTGAGGCAGCACCCTTTTGGGGCCACAGACATCCAGCACCCTCCCAGCTGGAAGACAGTGGTCTGCCCTGCACAGGAGCCCTCTGCCTCAGGAGCAGGGAGCACATCTTGGATCCAGGACTCCACTGAACTTAGGAACTTAGTCTGCACAGCTGAGAGTGTGCACCACAGAAGCTGACAGCTTCTGTGACCTGCCAAAGCAACACAGCATCTGGGAAAGGTCCTGTTTTCGGCCTTCTTCTTCGGCCAGGAGGAAGTCCAAACGCCAGATATCTGTACACCTTCCCTTTAAGAGGAAAGCTTGTCAGCAGGGAGTACTCTAACCACTGAAACTCAGAGGAGAGAGACTGTCTCCCAGGTCTGCTGACAGACCATACTCAGAATCACCAGAAGAACAACCTCTGAACAGAGACAACTATAACAACTCCAGAGATTACCAGATGGCGAGAGGTAAACATAAGAATCTTACTAACAGAAACCAAGACCACTCACCATCATCAGGACCCAGCACTCCCACTTCGCCCAGTCCAGGGCACCCCAACACACCTGAAAAGCTAGACCTGGATTTAAAAGCATATCTCATGATGATGGTAGAGGACATCAAGAAAGACTTTAAAGAACTACAGGAGAACATGGCTAAAGAGTTACAAGTCCTTAAAGAAAAACAGGAAAACACATCCAATCAGATGATGGAAATGAACAAAACCATACTAGACCTAAAAAGGGAAGTAGACACAATAAAGAAAACCCAAAATGAGGCAACACTGGAGATAGAAAACCTAGGAAAGAAATCTGGAACCATAGATGCGAGCATCAGCAACAGAATACAAGAGATGGAAGAGAGAATCTCAGGTGCAGAAGATTCCATAGAGAACATCGGCACAACAATCAAGGAAAATGGAAAATGCAAAAAGATCCTAACTCAAAACATCCAGGAAATACAGGACACAATGAGAAGACCAAACCTATGGATAATAGGAGTGGATGAGAATGAAGATTTTCAACTCAAAGGACCAGCAAACATCTTCAACAAAATTATAGAAGAAAACTTCCCAAATCTAAAGAAAGAGACGCCCATGAACATACAAGAAGCCTACAGAACTCCAAATAGGCTGGACCAGAAAAGAAATACCTCCCGACACATAATAATCAGAACAACAAATGCACTAAATAAAGATAGAATACTAAAAGCAGTAAGAAAAAAAGGCCAAGTAACATATAAAGGCAAGCCTATCAGAATTACACCAGATTTTTCACCAGAGACTATGAAAGCCAGAAGATCCTGGACAGATGTTATACAGACACAAAAGAACACAAATTCCAGCCCAGGCTACTATACCCAGCCAAACTCTCAATTAACATAGATGGAGAAACCAAAGTATTCCATGACAAAACCAAATTCACACATTATCTCTCCAGGAATCCAGCCCTTCAAAGGATAATAACAGAAAAAAACAAATACAAGGACGGGAACCACGCCCTAGAAACAACAAGAAGGTAATCCCTCAACAAACCTAAAAGAAGACAGCCACAAGAACAAAATGCCAACTTTAACAACAAAAATAACAGGAAACAACAATTACTTTTCCTTAATATCTCTTAATATCAATGGACTCAACTCCCTGATAAAAAGAGATAGACTAACAAACTGGCTACACAAACAAGACCCAACATTTTGCTGCTTGCAGGAAACTCATCTCAGAGAAAAAGATAGACACTACCTCAGAATGAAAGGCTGGAAAACAATTTTCCAAGCAAATGGTATGAAGAAAAAAGCTGGAGTAGCCATTCTAATATCTGATAAGATTGACTTCCAACCCAAAGTCATCAAAAAAGACAGGGAGGGGCACTTCATACTCATCAAAGGTAAAATCCTCCAAGAGGAACTATCAATCCTGAATATCTATGCTCCAAATACAAAGGCAGCCTCATTCATTAAAGAAACTTTAGTAAATCTCAAAGCACACATTGCACCTCATACAATAATAGTTGGAGACTTCAACACACCACTTTCACCAATGGACAGATCATGGAAACAGAAACTAAACAGGGACACAGTGAAACTAACAGAAGTTATGGATCAAATGGATCTGGCAGATATCTACAGAACATTTTACCCTAAAACAAAAGGATATACATTCTTCAGCAACTCATGGTACCTTCTCCAAAATTGACCACATAATTGGGCACAAAACAGGACTCAACAGATACAAAAATATTGAAATTGTCCCATGCATCCTATCAGATCACCATGGACTAAGGCTGATCTTCAATAACAAAATAAATAATAGAAAACCAACATTCACGTGGAAACTGAACAACACTCTTCTTAATGATACCTTGGTCAAGGAAGGAATAAAGAAAAAATTAAGGACATTTTAGAGTTCAATGAAAATGAAGCCACAACATACCCAAACTTATGGGACCCAATGAAAGCATTTCTAAGAGGAAAACTCATAGCTCTGAGTGCCTCCAAAAAGAAACTAGAAAGAGCACACCTTAGCAGCTTGATAACACACCTAAAAGCACTAGAACAAAAGGAAGCAAATTCACCCTAGAGGAGTAGAAGTCAGGAAATAATCAAACTCAGGGGCGAAATCAATCAAGTGGAAACAAAAAGAACTATTCAAAGAATCAACCAATCAAGAAGCTGGTTTTTTGAGAAAATCAACAAGATAGATAAAACCTTAGCCAGACTCACTAAAGGGTACAGGGAAAGCATTCTAATTAACAAAATCAGAAATGAAAAAGGAGACATAACAACAGATCCTGAAGACATCCAAAACACAATCAGATCCTTCTACCAAAGGCTATACTCAACAAAACTGGAGAACCTGGATGAAATGGAGAAGTTCCTAGACAGATACCAGGTACCAAAGTTGAACCAAGATCAGGTTAATGATCTAAACAGCCCTATATTGTCCAAAGAAATAGAAGCAGTCATTAATAGTCTCCCAACCAAAAAAAGCCCAGGACCAGATGGGTTTAGTGCAGAGTTCTATCAGACCTTCAAAGAAATCTAATCCCAGTTCTTCACAAACAATTCCACAAAATAGAAACAGAAGGTACTCTACCCAACTCATTCTATGAAGCCACAATTACTCTGATAACTAAACCTCAAAAATACCCAACAAAGATAGAAAACTTCAGACCAATATCCCTTATGAATATTGATGCAAAAATACTCCATAAAGTTCTTGCTAACCGAATCCAAGAACACATCAAAACAATCATCCAACCTGACCAAGTAGGTTTCATCCCAGGGATGCAGAGATGGTTCAATATACGGAAATCCATCAAAGTAATCCAGTATATAAACAAACTCAAAAACAAAAACCACATGGTCATCTCATTAGATGCGGAAAAAGCATTTGACAAGATCCAACACCCATTCATGATAAAAGTCTTGGAAAGATCAGGAATTCAAGGCCCATACCTAAACATGATAAAAGCAATCTACAGCAAACCAGTAGCCAACATCAAAGAAAATGGTGAGAAGCTTGAAGCAATCCCTCTAAAATCAGGGACTAGACAAGGCTGTCCACTTTCTCCATACCTATTCAACATAGTACTTGAAGTCCTAGCCAGAGCAATTCGACAACAAAAGAAGATCAAAGGGATACAAATTGGAAAAGATGAAGTCAAAATATCACTTTTTGCAGATGATATGATAGTATATATAAGTGACCCTAAAAATTCCACGAGAGAACTCCTAAACCTGATAAACAGCTTCGGTGAAGTAGCTGGATATAAAATTATCTCAAACAAATCAATGTCCTTTCTCTACACAAAGAATAAACAGGCTGAGAAAGAAATTAGGGAAACAACACCCTTCTCAATAGTCACAAATAATATAAAATATCTTGGCGTAACTCTAACTAAGGAAGTGAAAGATCTGTATAATAAAAACTTCAAGTCTCTGAAGAAAGAAATTATAGAAGATCTCAGAAGATGGAAAGATCTCCCATGCTCATGGATTGGCAAAATCAACATTTTAAAAATGGCTATCTTGCCAAAAGCAATCTACAGATTCAATGCAATCCCAATCAAAATCCCAACTCAATTCTTCACCGAATTAGAAAGTGCATTCTGCAAATTCATCTGGAATAACAAAAAACCTAGGATAGCAAAAACTCTTCTCAAGGATAAAAGAACCTCTGGTGGAATCACCATGCCAGACCTAAAGCTTTACTACAGAGCAATTGTGATAAAAACTACTTGGTACTGGTATAGTGACAGACAAATAGACCAATGGAATAGAATTGAAGACCCAGAAATGAACCCACACACCTATTGTCACTTGATCTTCAACAAGGGAGATAAAACCATCCAGTAGAAGAAAGACAGCATTTTCAACAAATGGTGCTGGCACAACTGGTTGTTATCATGTAGAAGAATGCGAATCGATCCATTCCTATCTCCTTGTACTAAGGTCAAGTCTAAGGGGATCAAGGAACTTCACATAAAACCAGAGACACTGAAACTTATAGAGGAGAAAGTGGGGAAAAGACTTGAAGATATGGGCACAGGGGAAAAATTCTTGAATAGAACAGCAATGGCTTGTGCTGTAAGATCGAGAATTGACAAGTGGGACCTCATGAAACTGCAAAGCTTCTGCAAGGCAAAAGACACCATCAATAAGACAAAAAAACCACCAACAGATTGGGAAAGGATCTTTACCTATCCTAAATCAGATAAGGGTCTAATATCCAATATATATAAGAAACTCAAGAAGGTGGACTCCAGAAAGTCAAATAACCCCATTAAAAAATGGGGCTCAAAACTGAACAAAGAATTCTCACCTGAAGAATACCAAATGGCAGAGAAGCACCTGAAAAAATGTTCAACATCCTTAATCATCAGGGAAATGCAAATCAAAACAACCCTGAGATTCCACCTCACACCAGTCAGAATAGCTAAGATCAAAAATTCAGGTGACAGCAGATGCTGGCGAGGATGTGGAGAAAGAGGAACACTCCTCCATTGTTGGTGGGATTGCAAGCTTGTACAACCACTCTGGAAATCAGTCTGGCGGTTCCTCAGAAAATTGGACATAGTACTACTGGAGGATCCAGTAATACCTCTCCTGGGCATATATCCAGAAGATGTCCCAACCGGTAAGAAGGACACATGCTCCACTATGTTCATAGCTGCTCTATTTATAATAGCCAGAAGCTCGAAAGAACCCAGATGTCCCTCAACAGAGGAATGGATACAGAAATTATGGTACATTTACACAATGGAGTACTACTCAGCTATTAAAAAGAATGAATTGATGAAATTCCTAGCCAAATGGATGGACCTGGAGGGCATCATCTTGAGTGAGGTAACACAATCACAAAGGAACTCACACAATATGTATTCACTGATAAGTGGATATTAGCCCAAAACTTAGGATACCCAAGATATAAGATACAATTTCCTAAACGCATGAAACACAAGAATGAAGACCAAAATGTGGACACTGTGCCCCTTCTTAGAATTGGGAACAAAACACCCATGGAAGGAGTTACAGAGACAAAGTTTGGAGCTGTGATGAAAGGATGGACCATCTATTGATTGCCATATCCAGGGATCCATCCCATAATCAGCTTCTAAACGCGGACACTATTGCATACACTAGCAAGATTTTGCTGAAAGGACCCAAAGATAGCTGTCTCTTGTGAGACTATGCAGGGGCCTAGCAAACACAGGAGTGGATGATCACAGTCAGCTATTGGTTGTATCACAGGGCTCCCAATGGAGAAGCTAGAGAAAGTACCCAAGGAGCTAAAGGGATCTGCAACCCTATAGTTGGAACAACATGATGAACTAACCAGTACCCCGGAGCTCTTGTCTCTAGCTGCATATGTATCGAAAGATGGCCTAGTCGGCCATCACTGGAAAGAGAGGCCCATTGGACTTGCAAACTTTATATGCCCCAATATAGGGGAATGCCAGGGCCAAAAGAATGGGAATGGGTGGGTAGGGAAGTGGGGGGCGGTATGGGGGACTTTTGGGATAGCATTGGAAATGTAATTGAGGAAAATATGTAATAAAAAATATTAAAAATTAAAAAAAAACCAAAAAAAAAACCAAAGAGATCATCAAAAACAGATTTGGAATTAATAGATCTAAATGAAGAGAGAGAGAGAGAGACAGAGAGAGAGACAGACAGAGAGAGAGAGAGAGAGAGAGAGAGAGAGAGAGAGAGAGAGAGAGAGAGAGAGAGAGAGAGAGAGAATATTAGAGATGAATATTGGGACATTACAATACACCCTGAAGAAATACAGAGAATCAAAAAGGCCATGTTTTAAAAATTCATAATCAAGTTCTTTGACAGACCATGGGCATGTTGGAGTTTTGATTGTATATATAGGTCTAGGAACTGCACTACACCACAGCATCTTCCATGTATAGCCTGTGACAACTTCACCAAAGCCTGGAGCCAAATCCATTCCAGATATAGGCTTTCCAAGGTGTTTTCTGACTAGTTTTTCATGGATAGACATTCTTCTTCACTAAGGAAAGGCCACAGTCAATGAAAATCCCTAAGAGAGAATCATGCTGCTGGCAAAGTGAAGGTCTTTAGTTAACAGACAGGAGTCATAGGCAGAAGGATATACAGGGAGAAACAAGGAACCAGAAAAAAAATGTTGTTTAACACTTAGAAACCATACTGAGAATACTCCTTCAAATAAACAAAAAGCAACTCCTGTTCCAGTTTCTAGGTTTGCTCTTGTTTTCTTTCTTGTCTCCTGATTATTTTATGCCAGGGAGAATAAACCCTTTGGTCCCTAATCTGTCTTCACAACAGAAGAGCATAGCCACTAGGAAGGACTTAAAATCACTGCCTTAGAGGCTTGGCTCAGGAGCTTCAGTCTTGGCTCAATTCTAGTACAGACACATGTAGTGACCAATTTATTATCCTTCCTCACTGTTGCTGGGGAGCAAACCCAGAGCTGCCTAAAAGCTAAGAGAGCACTCTTCCCCCTTGGGGTTTAGCTTTACTCTGGGATTTTCATCACCTCCCCTGCTCTGTCCAAACAATGAAGGCAGTAAGCTTTTTGTTTTTAACCAAACACTATATTCATTAATACCATACAATCTTAGTCATATACAATTACTATTGAATAAATATTTTGATGAAAAAATTAAATATATACTCCACAAAACTGGAAAATCTGAAAGAAATGAAAAACTTTCTAGACAGACACTTACCAATATCAAACCAAGATTATTTAAAAATTAAAATGATATATAACCATGAATGAAATAAAAGGAATAAATAAAATCTCTCGACTGAAAAAGTAGCCCAAAGTCAAATGGATTTAGTGCAGAATTCATCAAATCATCAAAGAACAAATAAGACAAATATTCATTAAACTATTCCATTAAATGGAAATGGAAGGGATATTTTAAAATTATTTTAAGTTTATAATTTTTAATGCTACCAAAACTAGACAAAGTAACAATAAAGAGGGATGGGAGAGAGAGAGACAGACAGAGAGAGAGAGAGAGAGAGAGAGAGAGAGAGAGAGAGAGAGAATGTTAGTACATCAATATATGTCAATATAATATAATATCCTTGATAAAAATAAAGAGAAAAATTCTCAGTAAAGTGTTTGTAAGTTGTGTTCGAGAATACTTCAAGAAGATCATATATCATGATAAAGTCAACTTATAAAAAGCAGAAGGCATGATTCAATATTTGTAAAACAACAAATTCAATAAGCCATACAAATAGGCTTAAGATCAGAAACATGAGTATCTCCGTAGATGAAATGCTGTTCTTTCACAAAATCCAACAGTCCTTCAAGATAAACTTTCTAGTGAATCTAGGGATAAATGGCACTTATTATTTATCCTAACTTAATAAAAATAGTATTCAACCATGATCACATCCAATATCATGCTAAATGGAGAACTCAAGCCATTTTACTCCACTATGGAGATGTATACTCATTCTTCTCTAGTTCGATAGACTACATGAGACCCCTAATCTCAAGCAATAAGAGATGGTGAAAGGGATATATATATATATATATATATATATATATATATATATATATTTGCATGTTCAGCAGTTTCAAAGCAAACAAACAGCACTAAAAACGTCAGTCAATTTCCTATATACTAGAGACAATCATAGAGAAATATCATAAAACAATCCCATCCTCAAAACTCTTTTTTTTTTATTTTGTATGTTGATTTTATTTTTTTTATTACATATTTTCCTCAATTACATTTCCAATGCTATCCCAAAAGTCCCCCATACCGCCCCCCACTTCCCTACCCACCCATTCCCATTCTTTTGGCCCTGGCATTCCCCTATATTGGGGCATATAAAGTTTGCAAGTCCAATGGGCCTCTCTTTCCAGTGATGGCCGACTAGGCCATCTTTCGATACATATGCAGCTAGAGACAAGAGCTCCGGGGTACTGGTTAGTTCATCATGTTGTTCCAACTATAGGGTTGCAGATCCCTTTAGCTCCTTGGGTACTTTCTCTAGCTTCTCCATTGGGAGCCCTGTGATATATCCAATAGCTGACTGTGATCATCCACTCCTGTGTTTGCTAGGCCCCTGTATAGTCTCACAAGAGACAGCTATCTTTGGGTCCTTTCAGCAAAATCTTGCTAGTGTATGCAATAGTGTCCGCGTTTAGAAGCTGATTATGGGATGGATCCCTGGATATGGCAATCAATAGATGGTCCATCCTTTCATCACAGCTCCAAACTTTGTCTCTGTAACTCCTTCCATGGGTGTTTTGTTCCCAATTCTAAGAAGGGGCACAGTGTCCACATTTTGGTTTTCATTCTTCTTGAGTTTCATGCGTTTAGGAAATTGTATCTTATATCTTGGGTATCCTAAGTTTTGGGCTAATATCCACTTATCAGTGAATACATATTGTGTGAGTTCCTTTGTGATTGTGTTACCTCACTCAAGATGATGCCCTCCAGGTCCATCCATTTGGCTAGGAATTTCATCAATTCATTCTTTTTAATAGCTGAGTAGTACTCCATTGTGTAAATGTACCATAATTTCTGTATCCATTCCTCTGTTGAGGGACATCTGGGTTCTTTCGAGCTTCTGGCTATTATAAATAGGGCTGCTATGAACATAGTGGAGCATGTGTCCTTCTTACCGGTTGGGACATCTTCTGGATATATGCCCAGAAGAGGTATTGCTGGATCCTCCGGTAGTACTATGTCCAATTTTCTGAGGAACCGCCAGACTGATTTCCAGAGTGGTTGTACAAGCTTGCAATCCCACAACAATGGAGGAGTGTTCCTCTTTCTCCACATTCCCGCCAGCATCTGCTGTCACCTGAATTTTTGATCTTAGCCATTCTGACTGGTGTGAGGTGGAATCTCAGGGTTGTTTTGATTTGCATTTCCCTGATGATTAAGGATGTTGAACATTTTTTCAGGTGCTTCTCTGCCATTTTGTATTCTTCAGGTGAGAATTCTTTGTTCAATTCTGAGCCCCATTTTTTAATGGGGTTATTTGACTTTCTGGAGTCCACCTTCTTGAGTTCCTTATATATATTGGATATTAGACCCTTATCTGATTTAGGATAGGTAAAGATCCTTTCCCAATCTGTTGGTGGTTTTTTTGTCTTATTGATGCTGTCTTTTTCCTTGCAGAAGCTTTGCAGTTTCATGAGGTCCCACTTGTCAATTCTCGATCTTACAGCACAAGCCATTGCTGTTCTATTCAAGAATTTTTCCCCTGTGCTCATATCTTCAAGTCTTTTCCCCACTTTCTCCTCTATAAGTTTCAGTGTCTCTGGTTTTATGTGAAGTTCCTTGATCCACTTAGACTTGACCTTAGTACAAGGAGATAGGAATGGATCGATTCGCATTCTTCTACATGATAACAACCAGTTGTGCCAGCACCATTTGTTGAAAATGCTTTCTTTCTTCCACTGGATGGTTTTAGCTCCCTTGTCGAAGATCAAGTGACCTTACATGTGTGGTTTCATTTCTGGGTCTTCAATTCTATTCCATTGGTCTATTTGTCTGTCACTATACCAGTACCATGCAGTTTTTATCACAATTGCTCTGTAGTAAAGCTTTAGGTCTGGCATGGTGATTCCACCAGAGGTTCTTTTATCCTTGAGAAGAGTTTTTGCTATCCTAGGTTTTTTGTTATTCCAGATGAATTTGCAGATTGCACTTTCTAATTCGTTGAAGAATTGAGTTGGAATTTTGATGGGGATTGCATTGAATCTGTAGATTGCTTTTGGCAAGATAGCCATTTTTACAATGTTGATCCTGCCAATCCATGAGCATGGAAGATCTTTCCATCTTCTGAGATCTTCTAGAATTTCTTTCTTCAGAGACTTGAAGTTCTTATTATACAGATCTTTCACTTCCGTAGTTAGAGTCACGCCAAGATATTTTATGTTATTTGTGACTATTGAGAAGGGTGTTGTTTCCCTAATTTCTTTCTCAGGCTGTTTATTCTTTGTGTAGAGAAAGGCCATTGATTTGTTTGAGTTAATTTTATATCCAGCTACTTCACCGAAGCTGTTTATCTGGTTTAGGAGTTCTCTGGTGGAATTTTTAGGGTCACTTATATATACTATCATATCATCTGCAAAAAGTGATATTTTGACTTCATCCTTTCCAATTTGTATCCCTTTGATCTCCTTTTGTTGTCGAATTGCTCTGGCTAGGACTTCAAGTACTATGTTGAAAAGGTATGGAGAAAGTGGACAGCCTTGTCTAGTCCCTGATTTTAGAGGGATTGCTTCAAGCTTCTCACCATTTACTTTGATGTTGGCTACTGGTTTGCTGTATATTGCATTTATCATGTTTAGGTATGGGCCTTGAATTCCTAATCTTTCCAAGACTTTTATCATGAATGGGTGTTGGATTTTGTCAAATGCTTTTTCTGCATCCAAAGAGATGACCATGTGGTTTTTGTCTTTGAGTTTGTTTATATATTGGATTACGTTGATGGATTTCCGTATATTGAACCATCCCTGCATCCCTGGGATGAAACCTACTTGGTCAGGATGGATGATTGTTTTGATGTGTTCTTGGATTCGGTTAGCAAGAACTTTATGGAGTATTTTTGCATCAATATTCATAAGGGATATTGGTCTGAAGTTTTCTATCTTTGTTGGGTATTTTTGTGGTTTAGGTATCAGAGTAATTGTGGCTTCATAGAATGAGTTGGGTAGAGTACCTTCTGTTTCTATTTTGTGGAATAGTTTGTGAAGAACTGGGATTAGCTCTTCTTTGAAGGTCTGATAGAACTCTGCACTAAACCCATCTGGTCCTGGGCTTTTTTTGGTTGGGAGACTATTAATGACTACTTCTATTTCTTTGGGGGATATAGGGCTGTTTAGATCATTAACCTGATCTTGGTTCAACTTTGGTACCTGGTATCTGTCTAGGAACTTCTCCATTTCATCCTAGTTCTCCAGTTTTGTTGAGTATAGCCTTTGGTAGAAGAATCTGATGGTGTTTTGGATGTCTTCAGGATCTGTTGTTATGTCTCCTTTTTCATTTCTGATTTTCTTAATTAGAATGCTTTCCCTGTGCCCTCTAGTGAGTCTGGCTAAGGGTTTATCTATCTTGTTGATTTTCTCAAAGAACCAGCTCCTTTATTGGTTGATTCTTTGAATAGTTCTTTTTGTTTCCACTTGATTGATTTCGCCCCTGAGTTTGATTATTTCCTGCCTTCTACTCCTCTTGGGTGAATTTGCTTCCTTTTGTTCTAGTGCTTTTAGGTGTGTTGTCAAGCTGCTAATGTGTGCTCTTTCTAGTTTCTTTTTGGAGGCACTCAGAGCTATGAGTTTTCCTCTTAGAAATGCTTCTATTGGGTCCCATAAGTTTGGGTATGTTGTGGCTTCATTTTCATTGAACTCTAAAAAGTCCTTAATTTTTTCTTTATTCCTTCCTTGACCAAGGTATCATTAAGAAGAGTGTTGTTCAGTTTCCACGTGAATGTTGGTTTTCTATTATTTATTTTGTTATTGAAGATCAGCCTTAGTCCATGGTGATCTGATAGGATGCATGGGACAATTTCAATATTTTTGTATCTGTTGAGTCCTGTTTTGTGCCCAATTATGTGGTCAATTTTGGAGAAGGTACCATGAGTTGCTGAAGAATGTATATCCTTTTGTTTTAGGGTAAAATGTTCTGTAGATATCTGCCAGATCCATTTGATCCATAACTTCTGTTAGTTTCACTGTGTCCCTGTTTAGTTTCTGTTTCCATGATCTTTCCATTGGTGAAAGTGGTGTGTTGAAGTCTCCCACTATTATTGTATGAGGTGCAATGTGTGCTTTGAGATTTACTAAAGTTTCTTTAATGAATGAGGCTGCCTTTGTATTTGGAGCATAGATATTCAGGATTGATAGTTCCTCTTGGAGGATTTTACCTTTGATGAGTATGAAGTGCCCCTCCCTGTCTTTTTTGATGACTTTGGGTTGGAAGTCAATCTTATCAGATATTAGAATGGCTACTCCAGCTTGTTTCTTCATACCATTTGCTTGGAAAATTGTTTTCCAGCCTTTCATTCTGAGGTAGTGTCTATCTTTTTCTCTGAGATGAGTTTCCTGCAAGCAGCATAATGTTGGGTCTTGTTTGTGTAGACAGTTTGTTAGTCTATGTCTTTTTTTCGGGGAGTTGAGTCCATTGATATTAAGAGATATTAAGGAAAAGTAATTGTTGTTTCCTGTTATTTTTGTTGTTAAAGTTGGCATTCTGTTCTTGTGGCTGTCTTCTTTTAGGTTTGTTGAGGGATTACCTTCTTGTTGTTTCTAGGGCGTGGTTCCCGTCCTTGTATTGGTTTTTTTTTCTGTTATTATCCTTTGAAGGGCTGGACTGGTGGAGAGATAATGTGTGAATTTGGTTTTGTCATGGAATACTTTGGTTTCTCCATCTATGTTAATTGAGAGTTTGGCTGGGTATAGTAGCCTGGGCTGGAATTTGTGATCTTTTAGTGTCTGTATAACATCTGTCCAGGATCTTCTGGCTTTCATAGTCTCTGGTGAAAAATCTGGTGTAATTCTGATAGGCTTGCCTTTATATGTTACTTGGCCTTTTTCTCTTTCTGCTTTTAGTATTCTATCTTTATTTAGTGCATTTGTTGTTCTGATTATTATGTGTCGGGAGGTATTTCTTTTCTGGTCCAGCCTATTTGGAGTTCTGTAGGCTTCTTGTATGTTCATGGGCATCTCTTTCTTTAGATTTGGGAAGTTTTCTTCTATAATTTTGTTGAAGATTTTTGCTGGTCCTTTGAGTTGAAAATCTTCATTCTCATCCACTCCTATTATCCATAGGTTTGGTCTTCTCATTGTGTCCTGTATTTCCTGGATGTTTTGAGTTAGGATCTTTTTGCATTTTCAATTTTCCTTGATTGTTGTGCTGATGTTCTCTATGGAATCTTCTGCACCTGAGATTCTCTCTTCCATCTCTTGTATTGTGTTGCTGATGCTTGCATCTATGGTTCCAGATTTCTTTCCTAGGGTTTCTATCTCCAGTGTTGCCTCATTTTGGGTTTTCTTTATTGTGTCTACTTCCCTTTTTAGTTCTAGTATGGTTTTGTTCATTTCCATCATCTGATTGGATGTGTTTTCCTGTTTCTCTTTAAGGACTTCTACCAGTTTGGTTGTGTTTTCCTGTTTTTCTTTAAGGACTTGTAACTCTTTAGCCATGTTCTCTTGTAGTTCTTTAAAGTCCTTCTTGATGTCCTCTACCATCATCATGAGATATGCTTTTAAATCCAGGTCTAGCTTTTCCGGTGTGTTGGGGTGCCCTGGACTGGTGGAAGTGGGAGTGCTGGGTCCTGATGATGGTGAGTGGTCTTGGTTTCTGTTAGTAGGATTCTTAGGTTTACCTCTGGCCATCTGGTAATCTCTGGAGTTGTTATAGTTGTCTCTGTTCAGAGGTTGTTCTTCTGGTGATTCTGAGTATGGTCTGTCAGCAGACCTGGGAGACAGGCTCTCTCCTCTGAGTTTCAGTGGTTAGAGCACTCCCTGCTGACAAGCTTTCCTCTTAAAGGGAAGGTGTACAGATATCTGGCGTTTGGACCTCCTCCTGGCCGAAGAAGAAGGTGGAAAACAGGACCTTTCCCAGATGCTGTGTTGCTTTGGCAGGTCACAGAAGCTGTAGGCTTCTGTGGTGCACACTCTCAGCTGTGCAGACTAACTTCCTAAGTTCAGTGGAGTCCTGGATCCAAGATGTGCTCCCTGCTCCTGAGGCAGAGAGCTCCTGTGCAGGGCAGACCACTGTCTTCCAGCTGGGAGGGTGCTGGATGTCTGTGGCCCCAAAAGGGTGCTGCCTCAGCGGCTCTGTGGCTCCTGCCTGTCCCAGAAGCTGTCTGTCTCTGTGGTCCTCACTCTAACCTGTGCAGACTAAGTTCGGTGGAGTCCTGGAGCCAAGATGGCGCTCCCTGCAGGGCAGATCACTGTCCTCCGGCTGGGAGGGTGCCAGATCCTCAAAACTCTTAATACATATCACTGAATAAATATGAATCAAAATTTAGACTTGTTTAATAAATCCTTCAGGAATCTGAAGACAAGTTTCATGGAGTATCAGAAAACAAAGCATAATCTCATGGGATTAACATGATTAATATCATGAAAGTACCCATTTCAGCAAAAGCAACTTACAGATTCAATGCTATTTCCCTCAAAATTAAAAAGCAATTCTCCATAGAATTTGAAAAAAAATATCTTAAAATTTACACAAAACACTCAGGATATATGTATGAGTCCTGAATAAGAAAACCACTATTGCAACTACACAGCTATAATATCAAAAACAGTGTGGTCCTGTGATAAAAACAAAACACCAAAACAAAGGAACAAGCAGGATGACTTATCATTTCAGAAGAACTGAACTTATACAAGAGAAAATACTCTAACATCCTACTGATTTTTGCCAAACAGTCTGAAAGCCTAGGTAGGAAAAACAGCGTCTACAATAAATGATGCTAGCCAAACATAAAATCTACACGTACCTTCTAGCAATGTTCTGATACACAATTCCACAGCAAACTCCCTGATCCTTTGGCGCATACATTTTTACACCACTTCTTCTGCAATACTCCCCAAGCCTTAGTTATAGGAGTTATGTTGTGAAGTATCCATTGAGGGACAATGAAATGGTTTATCTATAAAACAGTCTCAAGAATACAGGAAAAATGGAATCCTAAAACATAAAAAAAGCTACATGTAGAAAATTAAAGCTAGACCTTCATCTCCAAGCCTGCAAAACCTCAACTCCAAGTTTTCAAAGGTGTTCTATGAAAGACCTGATTCCATGTTCCTGAGAGACAGAATAAAGTGCTTGAACTTAGAGTCATGGGAAAGTGTTTTCTAAACAGTGCAATGGTAGAACAGGCATTAAGTCCAAAAATTAACAAAAGCGATTATATGAAACCACAAGTTTCTGTTAAAATCATGGACACCATCATTTGCTAGCAGTGGTGACCAACCCGAATGGGAAAACATGTCTTTTACCTATAAATTCCACAGAAGATTGGTACAGACAATATACAAGATAACTAATATCAGCTATTCAAACACTCAGCTGGGAATTGAAGCATGGAGGTAAGCAGGAATATAAAAACAAATATACATAGCTGAGAAAAAAATAAACATGTTTGGTCATTTTGTTTGATTCTTTTTAATTGAAAATAGTTTTTTTCCTCTCATACAAAATTCACCACCACAGTTTCCCTCCACTCCACTCTCCCAGTTCCTAATGCCCCACCTACTTACTCTCTAAATAAGGTCTGGCTGTGAGTCTCTGGACCAGATCCCATTTGTTGCTGGAGGAAGCCTCTCTGGTTATTACTGCACTGATTTACAAGTATAGAAGATTGTCATATGAACAGTTTTATTTCCTTGTTTGTTTGTGGACTATCAGTTAAGTGTTATGAAAAATGGCATTTTTTTATGCCTATAGGGAAATTCAGGGAGCTACATCATCCAATATAATCATCCAAAGTAACTTAACTCAAACCCAGAAAGAAAAAACTTATTATTTTATCTTATATATTATTGCTAACTTTTAAGATTTACAGATGTGTGTTTCATTTAGAATAATCACAAGGCCACACCTACTCAAACAAGAAAATACCTCCTAGTAATGTCTTTCCCTGGTGATCAAGCATTCACATCTGTGAGCTATGGGCATCCATTCCTACTGAAATCACCAAAGGATGTTTCCATATATATGGAAATATATGGTAGAGAAGGAACTATAAAGACAGATAAGTAACACTAAAGGCTTCTTTAAAAGCCACATGGAATACTGTAGACATGTTCTAAAATAAATCTACAGATAAAGGGTGTTTAAATGTAATTAGATATAATGAGTGAGATATTATCCCAACTAGGGAACATATGCTACTAAATAAAATCCATTCAGACTTAAAAATACATTTTACAAAGTAGAAATTGAGGTGTACATTTAGATTTAAATTTTATAATTGATTCTTCAGTTGAATACTCTTTGTTTATTCTTTGGCATTTGTAAGTTTTTGTAATCCGAAGTTGCAACAATATTTGGGTTCATGGTTCATAGGCCATTGTGGCACTTAAGCTATCATGGCAAGAATTAGGGCACCTGGTCAAATTGTCTGCATAGTCCGGAAACAAAGGGAGAGCAGATGGCTGTTCTCAATTTGTAGTAGGGGTAGATATTCCAATTTCAATCAATCACATCTAGAAAATACATAAAAGACCCATATATTGGTCTCCAGGGTGTTTGTTTCTACATTCTTCCACATTGATATTATAAACCACCAAAGCATATTTCTTTTAAAAATCAGTTAGGTTTTGAAGGTATTTGCATTTAATAATTAAAATTTCTATGTCTATCCTATATTGAATATCACAATTTCTTGTCAGTTTAAATGTCTTTGAAGTTTCCGAATCAGATTTTTTTTTTGCATACTGGTAATATTGATTCAGTTTGAAAATGCATAAATGTTAAAGGAATTTGTAAATTTCCACCCATAAAGAGACATATACACAACTCACAGAAATGCTATAACCCCTTTTTTGTTATCAGTACAATCCCACAGATATATTAGGATAGTAGTAATTCTTTAATAATACTGACTCCCTGAGTTCATTAATATAGTATGCCTCTTTTTGTACTGAATAAATCTATGTGTCCACTTGCTTACCTCATGATGTTCAAGTATCCAAATGATATTCCTGTCGAATAAATTTATATTAGCAGATTTTGTAAAAACATTCTCCATAACAGATGTGTAGCTCATGTTGTCATTTTAAGGTATTAAAACAACTGTGCAGATACCTGTACAGAAAATACATAAAATTGGCATCATCCCCAAAATTATAACTTCTATCAATGACTGAATTTGATAGGTGGTATCAAGTTCCTAACACATTTTCTAAAATTTACTTTTCTATTGCTGTGATGATAAAAACACCATGACCCTGCTCTTCAAACATAGCCTCACCTCCCAATTCTCCTAATTTTTCTGAAACAGCTTTACCAACTGGGGCCTAGTGTACAAATACATCAACCTATGATGGCCATTTTATTGAAATATAAACATAATATAATGAGCTAGTAGGTTGCAAATAACCGCACTTCTCTAAAGGCATTTTCTGTTTTTTATGTGCTGATTTTTATGCTATTGCCCAAAATCTTATCTGTTCTATTTTTCCAGTGAACGACACTAAATCTCTTTCTATCCCTCTGTATCTCTCATTAATACTGTCACAAGAAATTTTTGAACACTATGAAGTTGTCAATGTACTATTTTAAATTTATTACAAAAAAGTGCTGATGGTACTGCAAATTTTCATTTATTCATTGTGAATGTGTATTTTATTCTTTTTGTTTCTTTTAAAATTGTATAATTAACTTCACTATTTTTAACCTTTTAAACTTTTGTATATAAGCTAGAGCTAACTTTTTAAATGAATATTTTTTTCTCTCAGAGAACAGGCAATATATTGTATATAATTATACAAATCATAACTCCATATTCAATTTTGGTTTTTCTTATTCAGTTTCTTTAATCTATAGAGGAAAGTAGAAGTTATTAACAATAAAAGCACAGCTCAGTATGGTGCATGCTATAGAGATTAAACTACAGAAATGAAAGCAATGTTAATATCAAATGAGAAAAGAAAGAAAAGCTGATGGTGACATTTTGTTTTCTAAACAACTGTGACTTTTTATATACTCCCAATTTAAAAATATAAGTAATTAGAATGACTATAATACATTTACAATAATTTTCACCAATCTGAATTATATTTTACAAATCTTCTTCAAGTATATTTTTATCCATATCAGAAATGAAATATTTACTGAAATAAATATTTACCATTGAAAAACAACCAAGAAGAATATGGACCTTTTCAACTTCTGTGACCTTTCTGAAACTAATATACAGTTTGATAAAGGTTGATTATGAAGAAAGTGGTCTTTTCAAGTGTGAATTATGTTTCAAGATGAAAACACATCATCACACATATAAAAGAAGATGAGGGCACAAAGAAATCAAATCACTGAAAAGAAAGAGAAATTACTTCTTCAGCACAGTATAGGATTGCCTGGCTAACAATGAGGTTTCACCTCGACTTTGGGCATTTGGCGGGGACTTGTTAGTCATGTGTTAGCACAAAGTGCATGCTGACTGACTTGATACACCAGGGACGTAGTCCAGATTTGTGGAGTTCAAGCGTTTCTTTTTTCCTTCAGTTTCACTGGAATTCGTAACTTCAGTTCTATCTGTTTGCTTCAACTCTCCCACTTCACTCGAAAATCCCAGCAAGAGCCGGGCGTGGTGGTGCACGCCTTTAATCCCAGCACTCCGGAGGCAGAGGCAGGCGGATTTCTGAGTTCGAGGCCAGCCTGGTCTACAAAGTGAGTGCCAGGACAGCCAGGGCTATACAGAGAAACCCTGTCTCGAAAAACCTTAAAAAAAAAAAAAAAGAAAGAAAGAAAAAGAAAATCCCAGCAAGAAGAGGACAAGTGACAGTCCCATTGTGTTTGAAGATCAAATCTGTGCCATTTTCTCTGTTCTTCTAGAGAAAGAGGTAATTCCACAACCTTGAGATTACAATCAGAACACCTTGCTTGTGTAACTGAAACAATAGAAAATTCTCAATTGGGGAAAAGAACATGTGGGCAAAAATGAAAAGGAACTGCAGATTTTCCTCAGCAGCAAGACAAGGGCTACACTCAGCTATACACAACTCCCAGCACAGCCCTTTCCTATAATGTGCTGAGAGCAATATTGAGCATTCCTCGTTCATACGAGTGCCTAACATTACTGTCTCATGGTGCTTTATTACCATAATAAACTTGTGAATCATAGTAACTAACTCAGTAGGGCTTCTGTGGTGAATTCATTTTCATAACCTCCTTTGTTATCACAAACGTGATGCGGAAGTCTGCCAAGTCAGCAGTTCCTAGCTGCTTATTAGTATTGCAGAGAACAGAGATTCAGTTAAAAGTTGAACAGATATAATGAAACATTTTACTTATAATTACAATTGTGCTGACTGCTAATAATAATTGGGCCTCTGTGCCTAGATGTCATTTTGCTTTAAAGAGACCACCTCCCAGGAGTTATACTCTTAAAATGGCAACCTCACCAACTGATAAGAAAAAGGGGCTTGGGATGTAAGCTGCAAGTGGAGAGGTAGGAAATGCAAAGTAAAGATCTTTAGGGGCCTTATTCAAATGTCCTTAAAAATTACAGCATTACAATATGTCAAATAGCTTAATGACTGTGTAAAAACTTCTAGAGGTAAATGGTAGTGCAAATGAGCTAAATTTTGTTACCCTTAAATTAATGAGTATAATTTTATGTTACTGTGAATGATCTGACCCCCAAAATTTTGAGAGCTAGAAAAGACAGATTCCAAATATCCTCTATTCTAGTGATAAACATCTCTATTCCATCATAACCTATTTACCTCTAATCTGCATCCTTTTCATAGAGAGCTGTAGCATAAAAAAAAAAATCTGTGCTAAATATTATAATGAGCCATTGGGCTGCAAATAACTGTACTTCTCTAAAGGCGTTTTCTGTTTTGTATTGACTCCCTAAAATTCTCACAAAACAAAGATTCAGGCTTCACAAAAATACTTAGGAGTTTTATCCATAATCCACTGACTACTGTTATCATCCCTTGTGCTGAGTTGTGCATGTGTGTCTGTTGTGCATATATAGACACAGGTGAATTCAGGTATATATCCCAATATTTGTGCACATGGAATAGAGAGGTTCACATGTAGTGTCATTTCATATTCTTCCTGGTGTTTTAGTGGCAAGCTTTCTCACTGATGCTGGAGGTCTCTGATGTGACTAGACTGATTTCTGAAAGATGCCTTATCCTGTCTCCAACTCCTAGGTCTGAATTCCAAGGGTCAAATATCATGCTTGGCTTTGCTTGCATAATAGAGATTTGAAACTCAAGGCTTTATGCTGGGGCCAACCAATGCTTTTCCCACAGAAACGACTCCCTAGCTCTTACTTACTTAATTTTAAGTCTTTGATGAACATATACTTACTGTTTAATTTGGTGAACTAATATAGTAACAAGAAAATATTTATTGTATATATTTTAGAAAAAGATGAGAGATTTCTAAAGGTTCTACTTTTAATATGACATACATGGTGAGCAAAAATGCTAGGTTCAAGTTGGAAAAAATATCAGTTCTCTGATACTTCAGGAAATTTTGAGTTTTAAGAAACATAGATTCAGTATGTGATTATAAATTGTAATGATTATAACTAGAATGAAGATTTTTGTAACAGTATAGATCAGAAGTATAGCATTGAAAAAATGGTATTGGATTGCATTTCTCACAAAGAATTATTGTTAATTAGACTACACTTGTTAGAAGGGGAATCTGGATGGTAAAGATTGAACAAGATCATTTCAGGCTAAGGATATACACAGACCACTTCTGAGTACTCTTTCAGCACTAACATAGTTGACTGAGTGGTTGAGAAGAAGTTTGGAAATATAGGGATAGGTGACTTAATCAGTAATATCCTATGGTAGATCAATAACTCAAAAAATTTAATGACCTTGCAACATTTTGGAAATATAATGAATACCTGAAAGATGATAAATTGATCTTTACAAATATCTCTTTAGATGTGGTAGTAGTTGTCCCCTGAGGGGCTCTGCCACAGCCAGACCAATACAGATGCAGATACTCACAGCTAATCATTAGACTGAGTATGAGGACCCCCAGTTAGGGCAAGGACTGTAGGAGCTGAAGGGGTTTGCAACCTCATAGGAAGAACAACAATATCAGCCAACCAGACTCCCCCAGAGCTCGAAGAGAATAAAGCACCAACCAAAGAGTACACAGGGGTTACCCATGACTCCAGCTGGATATGTAGCAGAGAATTGCCTTATCTGGCATCACTGGGAGGGAACCCTGTGGAGGCTTGATGACCCAGGGTAGGGGAAGACTAGGCCACGGAGGCAGGAGTGGGTGGGAGGGTGAGAGCATCCTTATAGAGGCCCAGGGGAAGGAGGAGGAGATAGGGAGATTGTGGAGGGAAAACTGGGAAGGGGGAAAGTTTTTGAAATGTACATAGATAAAATAACCAATAAAAAATGAAAAAAAAAACAACCAAATAATTACTAAATAAATAAATAAATAAATACAGCATGTGAGACATGAATTACATCAAAAATGTCAAATTGGAGACTACAATAAAACTGTAGGTGGTTGAGGATGGTGGCCTAGGCTAAGCATTCAACTTTCAGGCCTTAGAAACTGTTACAGTGCATTGAGGCTCTAAAGTTTTACAAGAAATAAGAGATAAATTATGTGAAATGTTTCTTATTTATTTGTTCATTATATTATTTACATCCTGTCATATATATATACATATGTATATGTGATAAATGTAATCCAATACTATGTATGTATATACATCTATATTATTATTATTTAATATATAGATATGTTAAAGTAACATAAAGATAAATATGTAGCTAACCATGAATAGCAAGACAAACAGGAAAGGTAAGTAAGTAAGTATATTCAAATAATGTCTTTTCAAATCTACAGAAAGTAGTAAAGGAAGAAACATTTCCTTTTATTAAAAAATATTTTACAAATTTGACTAGTTAAATCTGTCTCTCTATTAAAATAAAATAATATATGATACTAGTATCCACTGGAAAATTTCTTCTGATAAAGAAGAAATTTTATTAACACAAAATAAATGTCTGGAAAAACATTGACACCACAACCACACTTAAGTACTTACTGTGAATTATTCTGCTAAGGTCCAGACAAAGTCTTTTAGAGACAATTTCTGCCTTATTTCAGCTGCTATTTCAAATGATCTTGGAGCCTTAATGCAGCATTAATCCCCATTTTTACTATGCCCCTTAGTTCATAATAAATTCAGGGAAACGTTCCATTATGGAGAGAAGGTCAAGAGAAAAGCATGGATAGAAACATTATCCATAACAGCTTTCTCCATTCAGCGATGAAGCTTGGAACTCTAGTGGAATAACTCAGTACAAAGCTGTCTCTTAATCATGTACAAAATGGCCTGGCATCAAAAAGGAAATCTGCAGTGGTGCATGGGATCTAGACAGATAAGGTTGAACAAAGATTATGTTCTCAAGGGTTCGGGTTTCAGCAGTGACTCTGCACTCAGCAATGCTTTACGTTCACTCAGTCTCAGTTACCTGGTTATAAAATGCTGCTAAGACTCACTGCACACAGCCATTCTGGGATTAAATGAGATGGCACATGAATAGCATCATTATGGTGCCTGATGCATGATAAGTACCTAACATCATGTGTATTCATTTTCCTTGTGTTTAACGGAAACTAAAGCTTATTTAATGTTGCATTCAAAAATGTAATGCTTGCAAAAAAAATATCCAGTAAAATTGCTGAGATGATAAAATCGAATGTAAGTAAGACATTTGTTTCACTTAGGAAAGCCCAGAAGCAGGAATGTATTTTAGATAGTAACTTATAGAATATATGCTATACTCTGATGATTTTACTGATTTCTATAAAATAAGTCTCAGGACAAGCAATCACTTTGTTATCATCAGTAGAATAACTTCTGATAAAAATATACAGAATGGGAGCAGCTACAAAGTGGTTAGGGGGTAAAACTTGCATAAACAATGATATCATAATAACACCTGATCCAATTTATTATTTAATACATGACTTCTGATCAAATTATTACAACAATATTGAACAGTTTTGCTCAAAGCACATAGGCTAGAAAATAGTTTAAGTAATGTACTTACTAAAGTTGGTTGGAAAATACTTTCTCCCTTCTAGGGATTAGAATTACAACTATGAACTTAAACATTCAACCATTGATGCTGTAATTTGGTGTTGACGTGGTGCCTTTATTAGCCCAAATCCTGCATGTAAATTGCCATTGACATATAACAGTAGCTTGAGATGCTTTGGAGATAGCATACTTTTAGCAGCATGTTAGATTTTGAGATTTTATCTTCCAAAAGTAATTTGTTGTTGGCAGAAAGAATAAGAACATTGGTAAATTAATTATTATGATATCCCATATGCTCTATCCATACTAGGATCAGAGACAAGAAAAATGGGCAGATGGAAGGAATCACAGTTTGTCAGAACATTATCAGTAAAGCCATCCGAGAGTAGAAATCGAGCCATATGTTGATACACATTGACCTAATGTCCACATTTTCTTCGGAGAAGAAGTTTCAAACCACAGCCAAGAGACTGTGATTAGAGCCAAGTGAACACCCAGTATTCATTTGATAAGGACCATCAGATTATGTCAGATTATTCCCAATTCAAGGATTGGTAAATTATGGACAATTTCTGACGGAAGCACAAGCTCCCTTCTTTCAGTATGGAATGTCCTAGCATAATGCCCAAAGCTGTGAATAGTTTGCTCTCACATTCTCATAGTGCCCTCTGCTGCCATGCTAGGAAGCATGGGTACAACAGGTTGGTTGACACCTGAGAACTTACTTTCACAGTAATTCTCAGTGAAGTCAAGGAAAAGCACCACAAGAAAATCCAGAATGGCAGAGAAAACCTATTTATAAAGAACAACAGAAAATTAGTTGGCAACATATATTTTGCCTGTCTTTTCTTTAGAACTTTATTCAAAACCTGTACTATATTCATTCTATGCCAGGTCAAAGAGAATTTTTAAGAATTTTTAATAAGACACATATTAAAACATTAGCCAGGAGCCTTAACACTTTAAACAGTACTTGAATTAATGTTGTGTTAAAACTGATACTAAGTTATACTTTCAAATTTTTAACTACACAAAATAATATTGTTCATACTATATATTCTATACTCAAAAAAGGACTATTGCTGCCTATTAAAGACACATAGTTATTACTACATAGTCCACTCGATCATTTATTCTTGAAAAAGGGTAGTTCTATATAACATATTGAAAAGTATATCTATAATTCAATATATATTGACTAAGCAACATACAAAGTGAAACTTTCTAAATATTTGAAATGAACTAAATGAAAAATTAATTTGAATGAAACTTATGAGGGACAACAGGACATTTATCCTTGCTGTGAAAATTAAGCATTTGCCACATGAAATCATAGAACACAAGAAAATCTAGAATGGCAGAGCAAGACTATTAAGAAAGAACAACAAAGAAATTATTTGACAAGACACGCTGATTTAAAGTCTATTTTTCTTAATGGACTTTATGTTAAATTAATATGAAATATAGTTTAGAATATAGCTACATGCAAAATCAGGTTTATAATTATATTCAGTATCTGGAACCAATTTACATCACAAAAACACAATCCTATTTTGCTTTGTAGTTTCTTCTATAGATTAAAACATATTTTACTCTATATTTCTATAATAAATATAAATGAAGGTGATATAACAGTAAAAATATTGTACTCCATGACTGGTTTGTATTAATACTACAACTGTATCAATGAATATTAAAGTTAAGAATAGAATAGAACACCACAATTTGTTCTTTTTCCAAAACAGAATCAGTAAATCACCCAAACACATAACTTCTTCTGTTATATATTCTAAAGGTTATGTTTATACTATGTGCTGTGAATGAGATTAATGAGTTTTCTCAGCACAGTAAACCTCCGCCACAGAAACAGAAGCTAAATTGCAATAAATCATGGGTTTATGTTCACGTATTTATGGTTTGGGAAAGATTTAGAGTTCCTCAGTAGAGGAAACTATCCTGAAGTAAAAGAGAAAATTATGGCTTCCGTAACATAAAGGTAGATAAACTAGGGCATGCTTAAATCCCTGCATTTGCTGCACTTTAATGATGTCAGTAATTTATTAAAAGTAATTATCCTGGCAGTTTCATGCTCATACTTCACCAAAAGTGACAAAATGCTAGTTCAATATGTTATTTACCCTCACATGATTATGTATCAAGACCAATTAAATTAGAACTGTGATTCTTCTATGTTTCTCTTTAAAATGAATACTCATTTCCTCACAAAATGTTTCTATATTTTCTAACTATGTAATGATAATGTTTAATAACGTCAATGCAGACACTGACCACAAAATATCTTCTATTATCATTTCAGCAACCTTACATGTACTCCTTAATATAAAGTGATGTTTTCTTCAGCGATTTTTTTAGGGAAATGAGGCAAGTATAATAAATCATAACAAATGTATTCACAGAAAAAGTTTGAACAAATTTGAAGATTAAAAAATCTTAAAAGCTCAGCTTCATGTTGACTTGAGGTCTCATTGCCTTTTCAATTTATATGTCTTATTGAAAAATTAATGAGTATAACACAGAAATGAAATTGTAGCAATGAAATTCATTGACAAAATCTTAGTAAATGTAACTTCTCTGAAATCAATAAGTGAAGAATTCTCTAGGGGAAACTGCACAGCGACCTTTCTACTCAATATCTGGAAACGTAAACAATGGATCTGAGGTGTGTTTTCCTACTGAGAATAGCATCCAAACATTTTAATACAGCACAAAATAGCAAGAAAAGAAGAAGTGAAAAAAAGTAGGTTGATTAAGAAGTGCTTCTTTTTTTTTACATCCTTAACCATTTTTTATTACGTATTTTCCTCAATTACATTTCCAATGCTATCCCAAAAGTCCCCCATACCCTCCCCCACACTTCCCTACCCACCCATTCCCACTTTTTGGCTCTGGCGTTCCCCTGTACTGGGGCATATAAAGTTTGTGTGTCCAATGGGCCTCTCTTTCCAGTGATGGCCGACTAGGCCATCTTTTGATACATATGCAGCTAGAGTCAAGAGCTCCGGGGTACTGGTTAGTTCATAATGTTGTTGCACCTACAGGGTTGCAGATCTCTTTAGTTCCTTGGATACTTTCTCTAGCTCCTCCATTGGGGGCCCTGTGATCCATCCAATAGCTGACTCTGAGCATCCACTTCTGTGTTTGCTAGGCCCTGGCATAGTCTAACAAGAGACAGCTATATCAGGGTCCTTTCAGCAATATCTTGCTAGTGTATGCAATGGTGTCATCGTTTGAAGGCTAATTATGGGATGGATCCCTGGATATGGCAGTCTCTAGATGATCCATCCTTTTGTCTCAGCTCCAAACTTTGACTCTGTAACTACTTCCATGGGTGATTGTTTCAAATTCTAGGAAGTGATTCTTAGAATAGATAAAGACAGGTTCATCAGTGAAAAATATGAGGCTGTGAAGAAAAAAAAAAAAAACATTGATTCCCTAAAATAATAGAGCAATAAACGAACAAATATTGTAAGCTCTAGAATGGTATGTATTAGACATTTAAATGCCATTCTCCGACTTCAGAAAGAAATCAAATTGATCACAGAGTTAAACATAGACATTGTTTGGCTTAGTGAATGAAAGTGTTTTCTAAGTTTATGCCCCCCAAGTAATTCAACAGAGAACAGAAAATCTGATGCGAAATTAAGATTATCTTTTCAAAACCAAGATGAAAGAAACTTTTTTTTTAACAATTTTTAACCTTACCTTTAAAGGAAACATGTTAATTAAGCATAATAAGTATCATATTCTGGTATTTTAAACTTTCTAAATAATGGATCAAATTAGCTCTAGTTAACTGTGAATCAAAAATAAAAAAAATAAGATTCATATTTAAGTTAGGAAACAATTTTTGGCCTTGACAGTATTTATTCAGCATTAAGGTTTTTTTTTTATATTTTCTTAAATTAAATTAAACGTTTTTGTTAAATATTTTCTTGAAAATAAAGGATGTAATAACATCTGTGATTTCTAAACAGGTGGTGCATTGAAAAAAGGGAAATAGTAATATGAAACTTTAAAGACATCAACCATGATCATATTACTCAATCCATATTAAAGATAAATTTGTAGTACTTGCCACCATATCATGTTTCATCATCAGGAAATCTGGAAACAAAATAAGATTTTATTATACCATGTTCTTTTATCTCAAGACATGGAAAATTATAAATAGTGTTAATTGAATTTCAACTGTATTTTACTTTTATAGGATTCTTATGTTTATTGGACAGAAATCTTATTATTATACAAAAATATAAAATGGATCGTTCCTAAGAATTAAGCCCATCTATGCTCTATATTTTGGGTAAAATATCATCCTATGTAAGGTGAGCTTCATTAGGGGGCACATATGTCAATAGCTACTTGAAATTTAAATGTTTATGGTCACAGTGAAATGGAGTTAGTTGCAATCAACCCCTTTCCAAAACAGCAGAGTTAATTATCATTAGGTAATTCAAAAGAGAGAGAGAATATAGTTGGTTAGGCTGTCAAGAAAGAGTTGGAAGAAGTAATGTAGACATAAGACCTTATAGACTTAAGGTGATCTGTATCACATCCAAGTGTAATTTAGTCATAACAATCTCAAACTATAATAAATTAGAATGCAAATGAAGCAAATTTGACAATGGGAATATTTTCTGTGTAATCATTTTAAATAAATTTAAATCTCCAACAACAATAACAACCTAAGGAGAGATACTTTTATTAACAGAAAATAGAACAATAAAAAAATTAAACTAAAATCTTAATGTGTTAGAACATAAAGCAATTGGGAATATTTCTCAGACTGTTTACTTTTATTAGATAGTACACAGCCAAAACATGAGGAAGTCATTACCAAAATGCCCACATACACACACACACACACACACACACACACACACACACACACACACACTGTAAATAGCCATCATAATCATAGGGGGAAAATATCCACAAGGATTTAAACAAATAAAATCAAATGATATAAAATAGTATATATTTATGTATTTTAAAAGTTGAATTGGCCATTTAAAAGTAGCCAAGTGGATAGATAAGTCTATTTCATGCATGAGTATATGGCAATTGTGGTTATCTCTAAAAGGCCTTTACAAAACTTAACCATTCCAGCAGTAATGTGTGAAGGCACTCCTCTCTCTGCTCCTAGAGAAGTAGACAACGTTGGAATTTTCTGGCTAGTGAGGAAAAATGCTCTCTTCTGAAGATATGGCTGCTGGTAGTATTTCATTCTCCAAAGAATGAATTTTCACTCTCCAAATTATGTGGAGTTCTAACCAGAAAACTGGAGTTACTGCTATCAATTTTAAAAAGAATATAAATTTGATAGGAGAGAGGTGTGGAGTGTTCATTAACAGACACTTAAACAGGGACAGTGAGTGGATGGGATCAAAATACACTGGTAAGGTGCATAAAATTTTCAAAAAAAACCCAAAAATTATTTAAAAGAAATCAGTTGAACTAACAAAACATGAATACAATTTTCTTCTTGTCATTCAATAATGATGAGAAAAAATTAAATGGGCATTCATGTTTTGAAAATCTTGTCATATAAGAATGAACTAAGAGCACATTTAGAGAATATGTTTAACATAATAGGAAAAAAAGACAGCAGATGGGCAAATCACCTATATTAGAATGTATAAGATATTGATAAAATGTTCCATAAAAAAGCTTAAGTAAGTAAAGACATAAACCACAATCATGGACTAGAAGGTCAATATTCTTAAAGACTAAGCTCCTTCACATTGACCTGCAGCAACATAATCCTACAGATACCAAGGATTAGAGATTTTTCTGTACCATTTAATAGTGAATTAGAGTCAAATTGTAAAATCCCAGTACTGTAAAGACTAGAATGGAGATAAAAATTCAAGATAAAGTGTATGTAAAGTTAAGCAAAGTGGAATAAATAAAATTTTACAGAATCAAGAATATACTTACACACTGGTTTTTTTCAGTAGCAAGAGAAAGGAATAAGAACAGGCATGCATTTCTCTTTTATAAAACCAGAATTTGTTTTCACTTTTTTTATTACATATTTTCCTCAATTACATTTCCAATGCTATCCCAAAAGTCCCCCATACCCTCCCCCCCCCCACTTCCCTACCCACCCATTCCCCCTTTTTGGCCCTGGTGTTCCCCTATACTGGGGCATATAAAGTTTGCGTGTCCAATGGGCCTCTCTTTCCAGTGAAATAATTTAACAATTTTGGGGAAGCTAAAAATTATCTGACCAGAAATAATTCATATATAAAGTGAAAAACTAAATCTTGCTGAAATTATCCATGAGCTTATCATAACTATTGGAGATACGAATAACAGGAAAAACATTGACTGTCTATGAAAGATCGAAATAAGGGTTAGAAAGTTTACTGAGCATATATATTTGATACATAAGCCTGGTAATCTGATTCTGATTCCCAGAACCAAAATAAAGGTTAAGAAAGAGACTAGACTCCACCAAACTGTCTTCTTGTATATGTATAGATGTCCCTCATCAGAAGAATGGATACAGAAAACGTGGTTATTTTGCACAATGGAATATTATTCAGCTATTAAAAATGAAGACATTCATTTTGCAGGAAAATGAATGGGTCTAAAAAAAATATCATCATTAGTAAGATAACTCAGATCCAAAAGGACATGCATGGTATGTACTCACTGGTAAGTGGATATTAGCCAAAAAGCACAGAACACCAGATACAACCCACATACCTTAAGAAGTTTGACAAGAAGGAAGGCCCAAATGATGATGCTGCAATCTCACATAGACGGGGAAACAAGATAATCATGGGAGGCAGAGGGAGAGAGGGGCATGAGTGGGAGATGTGGGGTAGGAAATGGGGAACATGATCAGGAAGCAGGGAGCAGGAAAGGAGCCTTGAGTTCCAGGAGAATGAATGGAAATATGTGTTTTCTGCGTGGGGAAAGGGGGCATCTTCTAGAAAGTCCCAGAGACCTTGGAGGTAACAGGGAACTCAAAGAGTCCACCTTCAGTAGATAGACATGTCCCCAAGTGGAGGGACAGGCTCACCAACCCACACTCAAAATTTCTGAACCAACTTTGTGGCTGTATAAGAGAACCACAGGGACAAGAAAAGGAGAAAGACTGAAGGAAAGGCTTTCCAGTGACAGTCCAACTTGGAATCTGTCTCATAACACCAAGACCTGACACTATCACTGCTGCTATGCGCTTACCGACAAGACCCTAGCTAACATGACGGTCCTCTGAGAAGCCTTACCACTAGCTGACTGAGACAGATGCATATCCTTACAACCAATCATTGGACTGAAGTAGGGCACCCTATAGTTGAATTGGGGGAAGGACTGAAGTAGCTGAACGAGAGGGAGACCCCATAGGAAGACCAAAAGTCACAACAAATCTGGATTCCTGGGAGCTCCCAGAGACTAAGCCACCAAACAGGCAGCATATACTGGCTGGTTCGAGGCCTCAGCCACCTATATAGTAGATGATTGCCTGATGTGGCCTCAGTGGAAGAAGATGTGCCTAATACTGGAGAGATTTGAGGCCTCAGGGAAACAGAATTCCTGTTGAAGGAGGGGGGGCACCCTCTCAGAGACAAGGGGAAGGAGAAATGGGATAAGGAATTGTGTGTGTGTGAACTGGAAAGGCAATGGCTGGAGTCTAAATAAATTCAGAAGAAGAGGAAGAGGAAGAAAGAGGAAGAGGAAGAGGAAGAGGAAGAGGAAGAGGAAAAAGGAAAAGAAGAAGAAGAAGAAGAAGAAGAAGAAGAAGAAGAAGAAGAAGAAGAAGAAGAAGAAGAGGAGGAGGAGGAGGAGGAGGAGGAGGAGGAGGAGGAGGAGGAGGAGGAGGAGGAGGAAGAGGAAGAGGAAGAGGAAGAGGAAGAAGAAGAAGAAGAAGAAGAAGAAGAAGAAGAAGAAGAAGAAGAAGAAGAAGAAGAAGAAGAAGAAGAAGAAGAAGAAGAAAAGGAGGAGAAGGAGGAGGAGGAGGAGCACAGCAGCCATTGTCTGACTGTAGCTCTTTATCTAGGTGTGGAGCCTTGAGAAATCTGCTCTCCTCAAAGGTATGCCCACTGGAGTACCCTATGCAGCTCTTGTTCAGGAAACCATTAGTTCATGGTTTTGAGGATGCAGCATCCCCTTCATGTTTATTAGGCACGATTTAGCAGCAGACAACTTTGTCTTTGATTCTTACCTATTTCCTAACGAATGCCCCCTTTGAAATGGTCTCTGAGCCTTAAGCATAAATGTTGAGAAAACATATATACTTTATATATACTATTGGAAAGAGAGGCCCCTTGTTCTTGCAAACTTTATATGCCTCAATACAGGGGAACGCCAGGGCCAAGAAGTAACAAGAATCAAAGAGGTAATAAAGCAGAATTGTAAGAGTGAGATGTGTGATTCCTTTGCTTTCAGAAGGAACAGTTATCAAGTTGAATAGGAGTAGGAGAACATTTGGGAAATTGATGGGGGAAATTTTATTGTACATGGCCTTATTTACAAAACTACCTCTACCAAAAGGAAAAAAAAAACACCACAGAAACTCACAGGTATAATTTATAAGTGACTGTCTTTAATCCCATTTCTTAATCATGACCAGTGATTTCATGCCATAGGTCCTTTTTGTCCTGAGTTTGCTACTTCATACATGTGATGTACTTTAAATTTCATTCACGTTACTATTTTTATTTGTAAATCCATAAGACCATGATTACAATTTCCTAACTTTTTTTCTGAAAATGCATGATTTATAAAGAATAATTTATATACAAATTTAAAATAATAAACTTTCAGTTTATTATTTAACCAACAGTTGATCATTCTTTTAGTTTTGATAGGAAGTAGACATATTCCTTTTTAACAAATAATTTAGAAAAACTCTCCATGCTGATGGTACAATTAGCACATATCACTAAAGCCAATGTTATGGGCTACAAACAGTTGCAGAAATCAATTGCTAAAGTGAATTTTCATTTTAAACATTGAACAGGATGCATGACCTTTGAGTACAACATATAATCGTTAGGGCATTTGATCTTCACATTTTCTGCTTCTTAACACTATTGTCAGCTTCTGATACTTTCATCTGTGTTCCTTGTGTAATCAAAGGACTTTGCAAAAATTAAGTAGCATTGCAGATTTTTTTCTTCCAGATATGAGAGAACTGCTGTGTGGATCTAGCTATTTTTAATATTAGGAATTGCTACATATGCTTTAAATGTCAAGATGTGCTCCCAAGAAAGTTTAGACTTTTTATTTAGTATACCATTGCACATTATTACACTTTTAATTCTACACATATTGATTTATTTACAGTCACAGTAGATTTTCTGGAACATTTATTTTCTTACTTGAGGACTGGCCATTATTGAAGGGAATATTTCCTTTTGTTTCCCAAGGAATATGAAAACTGACAATTACAATCATTGCACGCATGTATTCAAATCATTTAACATGAAATATGTGTTTAGTTATGTCTTTGAAAGTGACAAGTATTTTTTGCTGTGTATATCAGTATGAATATACATTAAAATCTACAAATGTCAGACTATTTCAGCAAATGAATACTCATATTAAAGACATCATACACTAGTGTTGAAAGTGTGTCAGCTTACATCATGAAAAAAGAATTTCAAACAACATCCCATAAATATGGAAAACAGGAACAGATTTATTGTTCCCTATGCTTTAAGGGAGCACCATATACTTCCCAGTCTGAAACATCATTGTATATATTAAGGTTTTATCATTATCATGCACTTTATAAAGTATATTTTATGATATTATTTTTGTGTTAAAGTGGCATTTTTCATTTCAGTAATTTTTCCTTGAGTAGTGAGCATAACTACACTACTAAGAATAACTTTTAATCCTTGTTTTAATTATAGTGATTCAGGTATCTATATTGATTTATTCTATAGGATATTAATACTTAAAAGTAATTTCCAAGATTATTTATAATTGCAACAAATGTTTCCCACTTTTACTTATTAATTTTTTGAAAAACTAAGAAAAGAAATATACACATTGAGTTCTGTCATTAAATACTTCATTTTTTAAAACAGTTGCAAACAAGAAATTTAAGTCCAGGTGAAAGGATGACTTGTAATATATAAAATATCCTGTCGTGTCTTTGGTGCATATAATGGACAGTATGTAATAAGTTGCAGAAAATTGTGTGGTCCAAAAAGCCAGAAAGAGTGATCAATAAGAATGATTTATAATTGGAAAATAAGAACAAATTAATTGCTTCACAGATGTTTGGCAAATTATACTGAAACAAACTAGTTTTTTATTATTATTTTTATGAGCACATTTGTCTTTATTTTACTAAAAAATTACTTATATTATTTAACACTGTTTTAACAAGACTGGGTTGGATGGAGCCTAAGTGTTTAAGAAGACGTTGGCTCTTATGGAGAGCCTGAAGTTCATTCCCAGCATGATAAATTCAGCTAAAAGCTCTAAAATTACTATTCCTGGAACTATGTTGTCATTTTCTGACTCCACAAATGCTATACACACATACATCTAGACATGCAAAGCACTTATACACATAAAAATATAAATTAATGAAATCCTTCTTTAAAAAGGATAAAGACTATGCCTGTCCAAACAGGTCAGATTTCCATCACATAAAGGATTTCAAAAATTACTCATTTTCTTGAAGTACTCAAGTACAGTAAGAAGAAAGAGGTAGAAAAAGAAAGAAGGAAGAAAAAGAAGAGGAGGAGGAGGAAGAGAAGGAGAAGGAGAAGGGAAGGAGAAGAAGAAAGAAGAAGAAAGAAGAAGAAGAAGAAGAAGAAGAAGAAGAAGAAGAAGGAGGAGGAGGAGGAGGAGGAGGAGGAGGAGGAGGAGGAGGAGGAGGAGGAGGAGGAGGAGAAGGAGAAGAAGAAGAAGAAGAAGAAAAAGAAGAAGAAGAAGAAGAAGAAGAAGAAGAAGAAGAAGAAGAAGAAGAAGAAGAAGAAGAAGAAGAAGAAGAAGAAGAAGAAGAGAAAGAAGGAAAGAAAGAAAGAAAGAAAGAAAGAAAGAAAGAAAGAAAGAAAGAAAGAGAGAAAGAAAGAAAAGAAGGAGAAGAGAAGCAGAAGAAGGAGAAAGAAGAAGAAGAGGAAGGAGATAAAGGAAATGATGATGATGATGATGATGAGATGAGATTCCTCCTTCTTTAGTCATCCGATAGATTTATTTTATATATGGAAAGAATAATATCTGACCTCCCTTATGAGCTCCACATAATGGGGTATACATTATTCCTTGACTAGTTCTAGTTACAGTCTTATAGTTAGCACCTTTTTTTCTCTTCAAACCACTATGGTTTTCTAGTAGGGAAATAACTTACAATAAGAAAGAGGTCAAAAATGTTTCACTGAGTGCTTGCCTACCAAGTTAGGAAATATCAAGCCAATCCCTGAACCACAATTAAATTTAAGAAAGTGCTGACTCCATATCTCATCTTTGCCTATACACACACAAGCACACACATCATATGTTTTAAATATATCATGTTACAAAAACACATATGTGTGTATAAATCATATATTAATTATTATAAGCCTGCTGCATTGAGTTTATGTTATAATTTCATGGTAATGGCCAAAGCATTGCAACAAGGAGTCAATCAAACACAAGTGTTTCCTCAACATTCCTCATCAGGGTGTTGACTATTGTTCCATCTCTTCACACAACTTTATTGCAGCTTGTTTGCTCTATGCCTATTGGCCTTGAGTTTTACAATGAACACAACTGTGCTGCTCTCTTCAGTTGTCAGGGAAACCATAATGAGAGTATTGTGGTAAAGCATGTTTATCCTTGAGGCATTCTCCTGATCATACTTGGTCACCTCCACTGACCCAGTGCCAGGGATCTCAAAGGGACATGGCTATGTATCTTTGCTTTCTTTCACACCTATAGATACTTTTCAATACTGACTTCTTGGCTTCTGAGCTTTTCTGTTAACTTGGGCTTTAGGATGCTCTTGGACCCTCTTCTTAAATTTTGGAAATACATGAAAAGAATAGGTAAGCAGCATTTTGTCAGCCGCCCTCCTTTCTAAAATCCCAACAAGAAATTTAAGTGTGGTTTAGGATTGTGGCAACGAGTCTTTGATTTGATTCAAGAATTTACCCCAGAAGCTCACATGCATGACTGATTCAGTTAATTCAGGTCATTTCAAGACAAGTAAATACTGAGTTCTGGAACTCTAGCGTTCTACCATGATAGTCAGGGTTATCATTATTTTAGAACATACTACTACATTTTTAAAAAACACTGTGATAATGACTTTTTCTTTTACTAAATAAACAATATCCATCACAAAAAAATAATGTAATGTGTGGTCAAGGAGGCCTGTGCCACAGTACCCAGATTTAACGAGGCACCAAGAATTCTGTACCATTCATCATCAAACAGCTGAGAACGTGTGAAGTTAACATAATAACCTTTTAGAATACAAATTTTTAGTCTCTTGAATAAAAACGATGAGTACATTGATTAAAAGAGAGTAACTTTCAATCCTCAAGATCAAAATATTTGCTTGATTATCTAATGACACTGCAAAGTTAAAAGGTTGGAACTCATATTCCTCAAAATGAGATGATTTAAAGTCTAATTTAGAATTTACAGTCTTGGGACAGATTTCTTGGGTGTCAAGCAAAAATATTTTTAAAATAGTGATTTATCAAGACATCCTGCCACCTTCCTGGCCAGAGGACAGGGGTCTGCCCGGCCTGGGAGGCTAGGATTTTGACTCAGGATCGGGGAACCACCTTGGTTCCCGGACACGGCAGAAAGTAGCCTGCACAGGTGAGAGTGTGGACTAGAGAAGCTAACAGCTTGTGGGACAGGCAAGAGCCACAGAGCTTCTGAGGCAGCACCATTTTCAGGCTCCAGACATCTGTCCACCTTACTGGCCAGAGGACAGGTGTCCCCCCACCCAGGAGGCCCTAGCCTCAGGATAGGATCCCCTGGAGCCATTTTGGTTCTGAGACTCTGCAGGAAGTTGTCTGCACAGGCAAGAATGTGAACCACAGAAGCTAACAGCTTCTAGGACAGGCGAGAGCTTCTGAGGCAGCACCATTTTCAGGCTTCAGACATCCGGCCACCTTCCCGGCCAGAGGTCAGGTGTCCCCCCACCCAGGAGGCCCTAGCCTCAGGATAGGATCCCCTGGAGCCATTTTGGTTCTGGGAGTCCTCAGAAAGTAGTCTGCACAGGTGAGAGTGTGGACTACTGAAATTAACAGCTTCTGGGAAAGGCCAAAGCAACACAGCTTCTGGGAAAGGTACTGTTTTAGCCCTTCATCTTCGGCCAGGAGGAGGTCCAAATGCCAGCTAACAGTGCACCTTCCCTGTAAAAGGTGAGCTTGCCTGCAGAGATTGCTCTGTCCAATGAAACTCAGAGGAGAGAGTTAGTCTCCCAGGTCTGCTGGAAGAGAGTAATAGAATCATCAGAGGAACAATCTCTAAACAGAGACAACTATAACAACTAACTCCAGAGATTATCAGATGCCGAAAGGTAAACATAAGAATCTTATTAACAGAAAACAAGACCACTCACCATTATCAGAACCCAGCACTCCCACTTTGCCCCATCCAAGGCACGCCAACACACCCGAAAACCTAGACCCAGATTTAAAAGCATATCTCATGATGATGGCAGAGGATATCAAGAAAGACTTTAATAACTCACTTAAATAAATACAGGAGAACACTGCTAAAGAGTTACAAGTCCTTAAAAAAAAAAAAAAAGAAAGAAAAAAGAAAACACAACCAAACAGGTAGAAGTCCTTAAACACAAACAGGAAAACATATCCAAACAGGTGATAAAAATGAACAAAACCAAACTAGACCTAAAAAGTGAAGTAGACATATTAAGAAAACCCAAAGTGAGGCAAAGCTGGAGACAGAAACCCTAGGAAAGAAATCTGGAACCATAGATGTGAGCATCAGCAACAGAATATAAGAGATGGAAGAGAGAATCTCAGGGGCAGAAGATTCCATAGAGAATATTGGCACAACAATCAAAGAAAATGCAAAATGCAAAAAGATCCTAATTCAAAACATCCAGGAAATCCAGGACACAATGAGAAGACCAAACCTAAGGATAATAGGAGTGGATGATAATGAAGATATTTCAGCAAATATCTTCAACAAAATTATAGAAGAAAACTTCTCAAATCTAAAGAAAGAGATGCCCATGAACATAAAAGAAGCCTACAGAACTCCAAATAGACTGGACCAGAAAAGAAATACCTCCCGACACATAATAATCAGAACAACAAATGCACTAAATAAAGATAGAATACTAAAAGCAGTAAGGGAAAAATGTCAAGTAACATATAAAGGCAAGCCTATCAGAATTACACCAAAATTTTCAGCAGAGACTAGGAAAGCCAGAAGAGCATGGACAGATGTTATACAAACACTAAGAGAACACAAATTCCAGCCCAGGCTACTATACCCAGCCAAACTCTGAATTACCATAGATGGAGAAACCAAAGTATTCTATGACAAAACCAAATTCACACATTATCTTTCCATGAATCCAGCTCTTCAAAGGATAATAACAGAAAAAAAAAAAAAAAAAAAACCAATACAAGGACGGGAACCACGCCCTAGAAAAAGGAAGAAGATAACCCCTAAATAAACCTAAAAAAGACAGCCACAAGAACAGAATGCCAACTTTAACAAAAATAACAGGAAGCAACAATTACTTTTCCTTAATATCTCTTAATATCAATGGACTCAACTCCCCAATAAAAAGACATAGACTAACAGACTGGCTACACAAAAGGACCCAACATTTTGCTGCTTTTAGGAAACCCATCTCAGGGAAGAAGACAAACACTACCTCAGAATGAAAGACTGGAAAACAATTTTCCAAGCAAATGGTCTGAAGAAACAAGCTGGAGTAGCCATTCTAATATCGACTAAAATTGACTTCCAACACAAAGTCATCAAAAAGACCAGGAGAGGCACTACATACTCATCAAAGGTAAAATCCTCCAAGAGGAACTATTAATTCTGAATATCTATTCTCCAAATACAAGGGCAGGCACATTCATTAAAGAAACTTTAGTAAAGCTCAAAGCACACATTGTACCTCACACAATAATAGTGGGAGAATTCAACACACTGCTTTTACCAAAGGACAGATCATGGAAACAGAAACTAAACAGAGACACAGTGAAACTAACAGAAGTTATGAAACAAATGGATCTAACAGATATCTACAGAACATTTTATCCTAAAACAAAAGGATATACCTTCTTCTCAGCACCTCATGGTGCCTTCTCCAAAATTGACCACATAATTGGTCACAAAACAAGCCTCAACAGATACAAAAATATTGAAATTTTCCCATGCATCCTATCAGATCACCATGGACTAAGGCTGATCTTCAATAACAAAATAAATAATAGAAAGCAAACATTCACATGGAAACTAAACAACACTCTTCTCAATGATATCTTGGTCAAGGAAGAAATAAAGAAACAAATTAAGGACTTTTTAGAATTCAATGAAAATGAAGCCACAACATACCCAAACTTATGGGACACAATGAAAGCATTTCTAAGAGAAAAACTCATAGCTCTGAGTGCCTCCAAAAATAAACTAGAGAGAGCACACATTAGCAGCTTGACAACACACCTAAAAGTTCTAGAACCAAAGTAAGCAAATTCACCCAAGAGGAGTAGACGGCAGGAAATAATCAAATGAAGGGGAGAAGTCAAAGAAGTGGAAACAAGAAGAACTATTCAAAGAATCAACAAAACAAGGAGCTGGTTCTTTGAGAAAATCAACATGATAGACAAACCCTTAGACAGACTCACTAGAGGGCACAGGGAAAGCATTCTAGTAAACAAAATCAGAAATGAAAATGGATACATAACAACAAAACCATGAAGAAATCCAAAACACCATTAGATCCTTCTACAAAAAGCTATACTCAACAAAATTGGAGAATCTGGATGAAATGGAGAAGTTTCTAGACAAATACCAGGTACCAAAGTTGAAACAAGATCAGGTTAATGATCTTAACAGCCCTATATCCCCCAAAGAAATAGAAACAGTCATTAATAGTCTCCCAAACAAAAAAGCCCAGGACCAGATGTGTTTAGTGCAGAGTTCTTTCTATCAGACCTTCAAAGAAGATCTAATCCCAGTTTTTCACAAACTATTCCACAATATAGAAACAGAAGATAGTCTACCCAACTCATTCTATGAGGCAAAAATTACTCTGATACCTAAACCACAAGAAGACCCAACAAAGATAGAGAACTTCAGATCAATTTCCCTTATGAATATTGATGGAAAAATTATCAATAAAGTTCTTGCTAACCGAATCCAAGAACATATCAAAACAATCATCCATCCTGACCAAGTAGGTTTCCTACCAGGGATGCAGGGATGGTTCAATATATGGAAATACATCAACGTAATCCAGTATATAAACAAACTCAAAGACAAAAACCACATGATCATCTCGTTAGATGCTGAGAAAGCATTTGACAAAATCCAACACCCATTCTTGATAAAAGTCTTGGAAAGATCAGGAATTCAAGGTCCATATGTAAACATTATAAAAGCAATCTACAGCAAACCAGTAGCCAATCTTTTTTTTTTTTTTGTATTTTTATTACATATTTTCCTCAATTACATTTCCAATACTATCCCAAAAGTCCCCCATAGCGCCCCCCACTTCCCTACCCACCCATTCCCATTCTTTTGGCCCTGGCATTCCCCTATATTGGGGCATATAAAGTTTGCAAGTCCAATGGGCCTCTCTTTCCATTGATGGCCGACTAGGCCATCTTTCGATACATATGCAGCTAGAGACAAGAGCTCCAGGGTTCTGGTTAGTACATCATGTTGTTCCAACAATAGGGTTGCAGATCCCTTTAGCTCCTTGGGTACTTTCTCTAGCTTCTCCATTGGGAGCCCTGTGATACATCCAATAGCTGACTGTGAACATCCACTGCTGTGTTTGCTAGGCCCCGGCATCCTCTCACAAGAGACAGCTATATTTGGGTCCTTTCAGCAAAATCTTGCTAGTGTATGCAATGGTGTCAGCGTTTAGAAGCTGATTATGGGACGGATCCCTGGATACAGCAGTCTCTAAATGGTCCATCCTTTCATCACAGCTACGAACTTTGTCTCTGTAACTCCTTCCCTGGGTGTTTTGTTCCCAATTCTAAGAAGGTGCACAGTGTTCACACTTTGGTCTTCATTCTTCTTGAGTTTCATGCGTTTATCAAATTGTATCTTATATCTTGGGTATCCTAAGTTTTGGGCTAATATCCACTTATCAATGAATATATATTGTGTGAGTTCTTTTGTGATTGTGTTACTTCACTCAAGATGATGCCCTCCAGGTCCATCCATTTGGCTAGGAATTTCATAAATTCATTCTTTTTAATAGCTGAGTAGTACTCCATTGTGTAAATGTACCATAATTTCTGTATCCATTCCTCTGTTGAGGGACATCTGGAATCTTTCCAGCTTCTGGCTATTATAAATAGGGCTGCTATGAACATAGTGGAGCATGTGTCCTTTTTACCGTTTGGGACATCTTCTGGATATATGCCCAGGAGAGGTATTGCTGGATCCTCCGGTAGTACTATGTCCAATTTTCTGAGGAACCGCCAGACTGATTTCCAGAGTGGTTGTACAAGCTTGCAATCCCACCAACAATGGAGGAGTGTTCCTCTTTCTCCACATCCTCGCCAGCATCTGCTATCACCTGAATTTTTGATCTTAGCCATTCTGACTGGTGTGAGGTGGAATCTCAGGGTTGTTTTGATTTGCATTTCCCTGATGATTAAGGATGTTGAACATTTTTTCAGGTGCTTCTCTGCCATTCGGTATTCCTCAGGTGAGAATTCTTTGTTCAGTTCTGAGCCCCATTTTTTAATGGGGTTATTTGACTTTCTGGAGTCCACCTTCTTGAGTTCTTTATATATATTGGATATTAGTCCCTTATCTGATTTAGGATAGGTGAAGATCCTTTCCCAATCTGTTGGTGGTTTTTTTGTCTTATTGATGGTGTCTTTAGCCTTGCAGAAGCTTTGTAGTTTCATGAGGTCCCACTTGTCAATTCTCGATCTTACAGCACAAGCCATTACTGTTCTATTCAGGAATTTTTCCCCTGTGCCCATATCTTCAAGGCTTTTCCCCACTTTCTCCTCTATAAGTTTCAGTGTCTCTGGTTTTATGTGAAGTTCCTTGATCCACTTAGACTTGATCTTAGTACAAGGAGATAGGAATGGATCGATTCGCATTCTTCTACATGTTAACAACCAGTTGTGCCAGCACCATTTGTTGAAAATGCTGTCTTTCTTCCACTGGATGTTTTTAGCTCCCTTGTCGAAGATCAAGTGACCATAGGTGTGTGGGTTCATTTCTGGGTCTTCAATTCTATTCCATTGGTCTATTTGTCTGTCACTATACCAGTACCATGCAGTTTTTATCACAATTGCTCTGTAGTAGAGCTTTAGGTCCGGCATGGTGATTCCACCAGAGGTTCTTTTATCCTTGAGAAGAGTTTTTGCTATCCTAGGTTTTTTGTTATTCCAGATGAATTTGCAGATTGCACTTTCTAATTCGTTGAAGAATTGATTTGGAATTTTGATGGGGATTGCATTGAATCTGTAGATTGCTTTTGGCAAGATAGCCATTTTTACAATGTTGATCCTGCCAATCCATGAGCATGGGAGATCTTTCCATCTTCTGAGATCTTCTATAATTTCTTTCTTCAGAGACTTGAAGTTTTTATTATACAGATCTTTCACTTCCTTAGTTAGAGTCACGCCAAGATATTTTATATTATTTGTGACTATTGAGAAGGGTGTTGTTTCCCTAATTTCTTTCTCAGCCTGTTTATTCTTTGTGTAGAGAAAGGCCATTGATTTGTTTGAGTTAATTTTATATCCAGCTACTTCACCGAAGCTGTTTATCAGGCTTAGGAGTTCTCTGGTGGAATTTTTAGGGTCACTTATATATACTATCATATCATCTGCAAAAAGTGATATTTTGACTTCATCTTTTCCAATTTGTATCCCTTTGATCTCCTTTTGTTGTCGAATTGCTCTGGCTAGGACTTCAAGTACAATGTTGAATAGGTATGGAGAAAGTGGACAGCCTTGTCTAGTCCCTGATTTTAGAGGGATTGCTTCAAGCTTCTCACCATTTACTTTGATGTTGGCTACTGGTTTGCTGTAGATTGCTTTTATCATGTTTAGGTATGGGCCTTGAATTCCTGATCTTTCCAAGACTTTTATCATGAATGGGTGTTGGATCTTGTCAAATGCTTTTTCCGCATCTAAGGAGATGACCAAGTGGTTTTTGTCTTTGAGTTTGTTTATATACTGGATTACGTTGATGGATTTCCGTATATTGAACCATCCCTGCATCCCTGGGATGAAACCTACTTGGTCAGGATGGATGATTGTTTTGATGTGTTCTTGGATTCGGTTAGCAAGAACTTTATTGAGGATTTTTGCATCAATATTCATAAGGGATATTGGTCTGAAGTTTTCTATCTTTGTTGGGTCTTTTTGTGGTTTAGGTATCAGAGTAATTGTGGCTTCATAGAATGAGTTGGGTAGAGTACCTTCTGTTTCTATTTTGTGGAATAGTTTGTGAAGAACTGGGATTAGATCTTCTTTGAAGGTCTGATAGAACTCTGCACTAAACCCATCTGGTCCTGGGCTTTTTTTAGTTGGGAGACTATTAATGACTGCTTCTATTTCTTTGGGGGATATAGGGCTGTTTAGATCATTAACCTGATCTTGATTCAACTTTGGTACCTGGTATCTGTCTAGGAACTTCTCCATTTCATCCAGGTTCTCCAGTTTTGTTGAGTATAGCCTTTGGTAGAAGGATCTGATGGTGTTTTGGATGTCTTCAGGATCTGTTGTTATGTCTCCTTTTTCATTTCTGATTTTGTTAATTAGGATGCTTTCCCTGTGCCCTCTAGTGAGTCTGGCTAAGGGTTTATCTATCTTGTTGATTTTCTCAAAGAACCAGCTCCTTGATTGGTTGATTCTTTGAATAGTTTTTCTTGTTTCCACTTGGTTGATTTAACCCCTGAGTTTGATTATTTCCTGCCGTCTACTCCTCTTGGGTGAATTTGCTTCCTTTTGTTCTAGTGCTTTTAGGTGTGTTGTCAAGCTGCTAATGTGTGCTCTCTCTAGTTTCCTTTTGGAGGCACTCAGAGCTATGAGTTTTCCTCTTAGAAATGCTTTCATTGCGTCCCATAAGTTTGGGTATGTTGTGGCTTCATTTTCATTGAACTCTAAAAAGTCCTTAATTTCTTTCTTTATTCCTTCCTTGACCAAGGTATCATTGAGAAGAGTGTTGTTCAGTTTCCACGTGAAGGTTGGCTTTCTATTATTTATTTTGTTATTGAAGATCAGCCTTAGGCCATGGTGATCTGATAGGATGCATGGGACAATTTCAATATTTTTATATCTGTTGAGGCCTGCTTTGTGACCAATTATGTGGTCAATTTTGGAGAAGGTACCATGAGGTGCTGAGAAGAAGGTATATCCTTTTGTTTTAGGATAGAATGTTCTGTAGATATCTGCCAGATCCATTTGATTCATAATTTCTCTTAGTTTCACTGTGTCCCGGTTTAGTTTCTGTTTCCATGATCTGTCCATTGGTGAAAGTGGTGTGTTGAAGTCTCCCACTATTATTGTATGAGGTGCAATGTGTGCTTTGAGATTTACTAAAGTTTCTTTAATGAATGTGGCTGCCTTTGTATTTGGAGCATAGATATTCAGGATTGATAGTTCCTCTTGGAGGATTTTACCTTTGATGAGTATGAAGTGTCCCTCCCTGTCTTTTTTAATGACTTTGGGTTGGAAGTCAATCTTATCAGATATTAGAATGGCTACTCCAGCTTGTTTCTTCATGCCATTTGCTTGGAAAATTGTTTTCCAGCCTTTCATTCTGAGGTAGTGTCTATCCTTTTCTCTGAGATGAGTTTCCTGTAAGCAGCAAAATGTTGGGTCTTGTTTGTGTAGCCAGTTTGTTAGTCTATGTCTTTTTATCGGGGAGTTGAGTCCATTGATATTAAGAGATATTAAGGAAAAGTAATTGTTGTTTCCTGTTATTTTTGTTGTTAAAGTTGGCATTTTGTTCTTGTGGCTGTCTTCTTTTAGGTTTGTTGAGGGATTACCTTCTTGTTGTTTCTAGGGCGTGGTTCCTGTCCTTGTATTGGTTTTTTTCTGTTATTATCCTTTGAAGGGCTGGATTCGTCGAGAGATAATGTGTGAATTTGGTTTTGTCGTGGAATACTTTGGTTTCTCCATCTATGTTAATTGAGAGTTTGGCTGGGTATAGTAGCCTGGGCTGGAATTTGTGTTCTTTTAGTGTCTGTATAACATCCGTCCAGGATCTTCTGGCTTTCATAGTCTCTGGTGAAAAATCTGGTGTAATTCTGATAGGCTTGCCTTTATATGTTACTTGGCCTTTTTCTCTTACTGCTTTTAGTATTCTATCTTTATTTAGAGCATTTGTTGCTCTGATTATTATGTGTCGGGAGGTATTTCTTTTCTGGTCCAGTCTATTTGGAGTTCTGTAGGCTTCTTGTATGTTCATGGGCATCTCTTTCTTTAGATTTGGGAAGTTTTCTTCTATAATTTTGTTGAAGATGTTTGCTGGTCCTTTGAGTTGAAAATCTTCATTCTCATCCACTCCTATTATCCGTAGGTTTGGTCTTCTCATTGCGTCCTGTATTTCTTGGATGTTTTGAGTTAGGATCTTTTTGCATTTTACATTTTCCTTGATTGTTGTGCCGATGTTCTCTATGGAGTCTTCTGCACCTGAGATTCTCTCTTCCATCTCTTGTATTCTGTTGCTGATGCTCGTATCTATGGTTCCAGATTTCTTTCCTAGGGTTTCTATCTCCAGTGTTGCCTCATTTTGGGTTTTCTTTATTGTGTCTACTTCCCTTTTTAGGTCTAGTATGGTTTTGTTCATTTCCATCATCTGTTTGGATGTGTTTTCCTGTTTTTCTGTAAGGACTTCTACCTGTTTGATTATGTTATCCTGTTTTTCTTTAAGGATTTGTAACTCTTTAGCAGTGTTCTCCTGCAATTCTTTAAGGGTTTTTTGTGCTTTCTCTTTATTGTCTTCTGCCTGTTTAGCAGTGTTCTCCTGCATTTCTTTAAGTGTGTTATTAAAGTCCTTCTTGAAGTTCTCTATCATCATCAGGAGATATGCTTTTAAATCCGTGTCTAGCTTTTCCGGTGTGTTGGGGTGCCCTGGACTGGGCGAAGTGGGGGTGCTGGGTTCTGATGATGGTGAGTGGTCTTGGTTTCTGTTAGTAAGATTATTACGTTTACCTTTCGCCATCTGGTAATCTCTGGGGTTAGTTGTTATCGTTGTCACTGTTTAAAGATTGGAGCAGAAGCTGTGTTCCACTCACCAGCAGTCTCTAAATCCTGAGGCGGGGGTCGTGGGTAGCTGACGGTACCCCGGTGCTGGTCCAGCCGGAAGAGGCCTGTGGTCCTGCACAGGCCGTTTTTCTGCTTCCCTAACTAATGCAGTCTCTGGTCCCGCGTGCAATTGGATTGGAGCAGAAGCTGTGTTCCACTCTCCAGAAGTCTTAAGATCCTGTGGTGGGTGTTGTGGGTAGCTGGTGAGTGTCAGCCGACCCTGCGCCCCAGCTGCCCTGGTGCTTTTCTGACCGGAAGAGGGTTGTGGCCCTATGTAGGCCGGATTTCTCTCTCCCCAACCAGAGCAGTCTCAGGTCCCGCGTGATTGGACTGGAACAGAAGCTGTGTTCCGCTCACCAGCAGTCCCAAAATCCTGCGGCGGGGGTCGTGGTTAGCTGGCGGGTGTCAGGCAACCCTGTGCTCCCGCTACCCCGGCGCTGATCGGGCCGGATGAGGCCTGTGGCCCTACTCAGGCTGGTTTCTGCTTCCCTAACTAATGCAGTCTCAGGTCCCGCGCATTGGATTGGAGTAGAAGCTGTGTTCCACTCACCAGCAGTCCCAAAATCCTGCGGTGGGGGTCGTGGGTAGCTGGCGGGTGTCAGGCAACCCTGCGCTCCTGCTACCCAGGCGCTGCCGGATGTGGCCTGTGGCCCTACTCAGGCCGGTTTCTGCTTCCCTAACTAATGCAGTCTCAGGTCCCGCGCAATTGGATTGGAGCTGAAGTTGTGTTCCACTTACCAGCAGTCCCAAAATCCTGCGGCGGGGGTTGTGGGTAGCTGGCGGTGTCAGGCAACCCTGCGCTCCCGCTACCCCGGCGCTGATCCAGCCGGATGAGGCCTGTGGTCCTACTCAGGCCGGTTTCTGCTTCCCTAACTAATGCAGTCTCAGGTCCCGCGCAATTGGATTGGAGCAGAAGCTGTGCTCCACTCACCAGAAGTCTTAAGATCCTGTGGCGGGTGTTGTGGGTAGCTGGCAAGTGTCAGCCGACCCTGCGCCCCAGCTGCCCTGGTGCTTTTCTGACCGGAAGAGGGTTGTGGCCCTATGTAGGCCGGATTTCTCTCTCCCCAACCAGAGCAGTCTCAGGTCCCGTGTGATTGGACTGGAACAGAAGCTGTGTTCCGCTCACCAGCAGTCCCAAAATCCTGCGGCGGGGGTCGTGGGTAGCTGGCGGGTGTCAGGCAACCCTGCGCTCCCGCTACCCCAGCACTGATCTGGCCGGATGAGGCCTGTGGCCCTACTCAGGCCGGTTTCTGCTTCCCTAACTAATGCAGTCTCAGGTCCCGCGCAATTGGATTGGAGCAGAAGCTGTGTTCCACTCACCAGCAGTCCCAAAATCCTGCAGCGGGGGTCGTGGGTAGCTGGCGGGTGTCAGGCAACCCTGCGCTCCCGCTACCCTGGCGCTGATCCGGCTGGATGTGGCCTGTGGCCCTACTCAGGCCGGTTTCTGCTTCCCTAACTCACCAGTAGCCAATCTTAAAGTAAATGGTGAGAAGCCAGAAGCAATCCCACTAAAATCAGGGAATAGACAAGGCTGTCCACTTTCTCCCTACCTATTCAACATTGTACTTGAAGTCCTATCCAGAGCAATTAGACAACAAAAGGAGATCAAGGGGATTCAAATTGGAAAGGAAGAAGTCAAAATATGACTTTTTGCAGATGATATGATAGTATATATAAGTGACCCTAAAAATTCCACCAGAGAACTCCTAAGCCTGATAAACAGCTTCAGTGAAGTAGCTAGATATAAAATTAACTAAACAACTCAATGGCATGATGTACACAAAGGATAAACAGGCTGAGAAAGAAATTAGGGAAACAACACCCTTCTTAATAGTCACAAATAATATAAAATAACTTGGCGTGACTCTAACTAAGGAAGTGAAAGATCTCTATGATAAGAACTTAAAGTCTCTGAAGAAAGAAATTAAAGAAGATCTCAGAAGATGGAAAAACCTCCCATGCTCATGGATTGGCAGGATCAACATTGTAAAAATGGCTATCTTGCCAAAAGCAGTCTAGATTCAATGCAATCCTCATCAAAATTCCAACTCAATTCTTCAACAAATTAGAAGGGGCAATTGGCAGATTCATCTGGAATAACAAAAAAACTAGGATAGCAAAAACTCTTCTCAAGGATAAAAGAACCTATGTTGAAATCACCATGCCTGACCTAAAGCTGTACTACAGAGCAATTGTGATAAAAAAAACTGCATGGTACTGGTATAGGGACAGACAAGTAGACCAATGGAACAGAATTGAAGACCCAGAGATGAATCCACACACCTATGATTACTTGATCTTTGACAAGGGAGCTAAAACCATCCAGTGGAAAAAAGACAGCATTTTCAACAAACGGTGCTGGCACAACTGGCTGTTATCTTGGAGAAGATTGTGAATTGATCCATTTCTATCTCCTTGTACTAAGGTAAAATCTAAGTGGATTAAGGAACGCCCCATAAAACCAGAGACACTGAAACTTAAAGAGGAGAAAGTAGGGAAAAGCCTTGAAGATATGGGTACAGGGGAAAAATTCCTGAATAGAACAGCAATGGCTTGTGCTGTAAGATCGAGAATCGATAAATGGGACCTCATAAAATTGCAAAGCTTCTGCAAGGCAAAAGACACCATCAATAAAACAAAAAGACCACCAACAGATTGGGAAAGGATCTTTACCTATCCCAAATTGGATAGGGGACTAATATCCAATATATATAAAGAATTCAAGAAAGTGGACTCCATAAAATCAAATAGCCTCATTAAAAAATGGGGCTCAGTACTGAACAAAGAATTCTCACCTGGGGAATACCGAATGGCTGAGAAGCACCTGAAAAAATGTTCAACATCCTTTATCATCAGGGAAATGCAAATCAAAACAACCCTGAGACTCCACCTCACACCAGTCAGAATGGCTAAGATGAAAAATTCAGATGACAGCAGATGTTGGCGAGGATGTGTGGAAAGAGGAAAAATCCTCCATTGTTGGTTGGCTTGCAAGCTTGTACAACCACTCTGGAAATCAGTCTGGCGGTTCCTCAGAAAATTGGACATAGTACTACAGGAGGATCCAGCAACACCTCTCCTGGGCATATATCCAGAAGATGTCCCAACTGGTAAGAAGGACACATGCTCCACTATGTTCATAGCAGCCTTATTAATAATAGCCAGAATCTGGAAAGAACCTAGATGCCCCTCAACAGAGGAATGGATACAGAAAATGTGGTACATTTACACAATGGAGTACTACTCAGCTATTAAAAGGAATGAATTTATGAAATTCCTAGGCAAATGGATGGATCTGGAGGGCATCATTCTGAGTGCTAGGCACCAGACAATGCTGGTGCCTAGCAACACAGAAGTGGATGCTCATAGTCAGCTATTGAATGGATCACAGGGCCCCCAATGGAGGAGCTAGAGAAAGTACTCAAGGAGCTAAAGGGAACTGCAACCCTACAGGTGGAACAACATTATGAACTAACCAGTACCCCAGAGCTCTTGACTCTAGCTGCATATGTATCAAAAGATGGCCTAGTAGGTCATCACTGGAAAGAGAGGCCCATAGGACTTGCAAACTTTATATGCCCCAGTACAGGGGAATGCCAGGGCCAAGGTGTGGGAGTGGGTGGGTAGGGGAGTGTGGGGGAGTGTATTGGGGACTTTTGGATAGCATTGGAAATGTAAATGAGGAAAATACCTAATAAAAAATTAATTAAAAAAAATAAAAATAAATAAAATGTTAAAAAAAGTGATTTATCAGCATAAGAACAAATGTCACAATTTTAAGAACGGCTTCACGTTTTCATTTCCTTTTCCTTGAATTTAATTTAAAAACACTATAGACAATATTATGTTCAGAATTATTTCCCTAACAAATCCCTGTGGTAAAGCTGTAGTATATTACTTCTCAAGTGCACAGCTCTCAGCTAAAGAAATAAAACCAGTAGTTAGATAGGTGACAGGTAGTAGGTAGATAGACATTCATACATAGATTGGATAAAGATTGATATTTTAGTCATTCTACAAATTCTCCCAAAGAAAATAATATAAATTTAAGAATGTATGTATACATGGACAAGAATATATGTCATATGGCCATGTAAAGTACTTGTTTGAAAATAAGATATACCTGTCTATGCTCAAAATAAGCCCCGATAACTCTAATTGGGTAAGGGTTACTTTAGCATTCATAGTTAGGTTAGTAACATTTAGAAATACAGCTTTCTTTTTCATATCCAGAATTTTACATTTATTAAGTAATTTATAATCATGTTATTATATATAGTTCTCATAATAAATCTGTAAGATGGAATTGTTTTTATTCCCAATGTATATATACACAGTTATACACAGTTTTCTAATTTCATTATTGACACCATGTTCTTTATGTCTTCACCATCATATAGAATGTACTTATAAAAAACAGTTCTCCTCTTCTCTCTCTCCCTCCCTCTCTCTCTCTCTCTCTCTCTCTCTCTCTCTCTCTCTCTCTTTCTGTCTCTCTCTTTTTGTTTCTCTGTCTCTCTGTCTCTGTCTGTCTCTGTCTCTCTGTCTCTCTGTCTCTGTCTCTCTGTCTCTCTGTCTCTCTGTCTCTCTGTCTCTCTGTCTCTCTGTCTCTCTGTTTCTCTCTCTCTCTCTCTCTCTCTTGCCATCTGTGTTAGTGAGTTAGGTGTGTATTCACATGTGAGTACCTGTATTTGTCTTTGGAAACCTTTGTCAGAAACACAGAGGTCCTTGTATTCACAGAGAAGTACTAAGAAAAGCAGGAACATTAAGCATACAGTGGTATCTCCTCAAGGGAGGAGAGAAAAATACAAACCAACAAATAAAACAAAGCAAAAACAAACAAACAAACAATAAACTTCATATCATTATGAAAGCTGAAAATAGAAATGTTGATATTGTTGCTATATGTGGATACAAACCTCAATCACCTTTTGTTATAGAGGGGATCTTACCCAAATTTCGTAGAATGGTTATCCCAGAAGATTCTGTCCCTAAACTGTTACCTGCCCTTACAGGAGATGTCACATGTAGTTTATGGCTTACTGAGCTCTAGGATATTGGTCAGAGACCGCACTAGATTCTAGGTCTTTTAGCTATAGGACCCAAGCTCATGACCACATGTACTTTGTAAAAAGAGTTTCTAGGTAATCATATTATTATACTTTATTATACACCTGAAATTGGATTGATTGGACTGATTGTTGTATGGGAACATTTTCCCAAATAGTACCTCATTTTAAATATGCCTGACACTAGACTCCCTGAAGTCTGATTCAGGCTGCAGAAGTCAATAACCACTCAATGCTAATTTCTATCTTTTTTCTAAGATCATACTTGCAGCAACCCCACAAGACTTTCTTTATTCCTCTTCTGTTGATAATTTCTCTCAACTCAACCCACAGTTCACCAAGTCTAGGTATCCATTTTACCCTGAAAGAACTTCTGTCTCCACTTTTCAGACCATGGTAACTCAAGTAGATAATTTTCATGGGATTATTTAATTAGTGGGGTGACGTCCAAAATTTTCTGTAATGTAATAAAAGTGAAGCATCAGTACAATAATTATTGCTTTTTAAATCAATAGTTATTGATTTAAAATAATGTATATAATCATCAAAGTTACTCAAATTTGTCCCATGAATAGAAATGCACATATTGTAAAAGATATGTATGAACACTTATGATCCACATATGTTTGCATTATGTTTATTAAATGATAAGTAATATTAATGATTACTTGTTAAAACAGTCTCTTTGGGGATCTCAGAAAAACTCTTGCCTGCATCACTGAGAGGTATAAAAGAATTAATTGACAAACTTATAGTTACCATATTTTTCATGGCAGAAAAATAAAGAGCTGATTGCAAAGAGATTCCCATTAGAAATAGTGAATGTTCCTTTGACTTATGAGAAAAGTGGTAGAGTTTTCTATAAATAAAAATTCTAAATAAATATCAGTATAAAATGTATTCATCATTATTTTCTCCTGCAAATACAGAGGTAAACAGATTTTCATTGAGATCTGTTCATTTATTTTAGATGAAATGATAACATATAACTATAACTATGGACAAGCATTATGAGTTTATGTTTTGATTCTAAAATATATTAACTAATCCAAGATACTTGAAATAGTTCTTCTTTATAAGGACAAGAAAAACGGCTACAACTGGAAATAAACTACATGGGAGTCTCATCCAGATACCAAAGGGTCGTCCATGACAGCAGAAGATAAAGTGAGGTCAGATAAGACCAAACCATAAAGCACAGCTGCTAAGGTCTTCAGTTTCAGAAATAACACTACACCAAGCAGAAACATGGTGAAGAACAGTTATGGGCAGTTGCTGAAATCTTTCTTTTCCATTAAGTGAAATGCTTCTTTCCACAGGGTGAGATTTGTAAAAGCTAATCCTATTCTACAGTACATGGAAACACTCAGTGGAGTAGATTGAGCTAAAAAGACAAAAGGAACAAGAAAATTGAGAGAATTGATTTTATTTTTATTTTATTTTTGTAACATTATTTTTTGAACATTTCACCATGGTTCAAATGATACTCTTAATCTGAAGTAAAATGCTTAGGCTTATATAAAACATAAACCTGGCTAAACAGAAAAATGAAAGTGCCAGTTTTCTTTGTATGTGTTTTGTGAGATTTTGTCATGTTTATATCTATTTCTATGTTTGTGTTATTTGTGTGATTTTATCCTTTGATTTAATAATCTCTATTCTAAAATAGGCTTAATGATTACTGATATTGTGGCAACAAACACTACCTGAAATTTCAATGTACTGCTGTAAATCAGGACTATAGCTACGGAGAACATAGAATCAGGCTCCACAGAGAACCTCCACATGAGCTTATGTTTTCTCAAAATAGATGTAGGAGAACAACAATACATCTTTCTGAATGAATGAACTAATGCATAATAGAAAATCGCTTCATACTAAGCAAAGAAATAGAACAGCCTTTGACAGTGTTCTGATATTTCATCAAAATATTGTCATGTTTTCACAAATCTAAACTTCCTAAATTACATATGTTTGAATAACCGATGCATTTACTGTATGTTTTTATTACTTTGGTTTTAAATGTTTCTCAAATTCTAAAAATGAATAAAACTTAAAAAATATTCTTTTATAATTATAAAGGAACAATATTTTGTTGTATTCTTTCACAAAAACATTTAACACAAATATGTTATATATGTATGTGAACCGTGTAATTTTTCAATACATTGTACCATGTTTTAATTAAGGATAAAATCTCCTAAGATATTTATTTATATATTGTGGGTAAATGACTCCAAGTACTTTGTCACAGCCTTTGCTAAAATATACATGTTAGTGTTATCTGTGTTCATTGTACCTTGCAACAGCACAGAAGAAAGTCTTAGTCTTATAGGTCTGTAAGTTACTACTCACAGATGATTTTGTATAATAGAGAAGATTCTTCATAAGACATAGAGAGAGGCAGATATTTTAGTCAACTTCTTACTTTTTCTCTTCCTAATAGTGTACTGCAGCCTTAGGGAAACCTGCCATTCTGTCTATGTTTCAACTCAGTATAATTATCACTTCCTTTTTTTCCTTAGCTTCCCTTGTGCCTTTAGGCAGCCAGCCATTCTCTCTCCAGTCACATGAAAGAAGATAATTGGCTGTCATTCACAGACCTTATCTATTGCATTATAGTATTGTGTCAAAGGCTGGACTATATAACATCAAAGGTCATTTACAAAACGTGGTTGCTTTTCGACAGGCTTTTATAACTCCATGCACATTACTTACTGCAACAAACATAATAACAACTGAAGAAAAAAGTACATTTAAGGTACTTGAATAAAATAAATTTGTATCCTACTTTATTACATATTTCTATTTTTGTTTTAAAATATATCATTTTATCATCATTGTATTTTGAAAAGATAAGTAGATAGATTTGTAGAGGGTTTTATTGTCATTACTAAAATGGAATATTTCTACTCTCTATTATAGTACAGTATATTATTTTACTGGGAAAGTTATAGTGGTTCTACAAACTAAGTAAATTAAGTAACAGAAATTTCATGACTCACAGGTTTGGAAGGTAAAAATCCCAGTTCTAACAGAATTTCTTCCTTCAGATAGCTATGAGAGAGAATCTATTCCATGCCCTTCACACAGTGATGTGGAGAAAAAGTGGGGAATCCCTGAGATTAATGAAAGCTTTCTAACCTCAGGTGAGCAATTAATGGGGATGCTATGGTCCATCACAATCAACCATTGAGAAAGCCACCCAGCACATGTGCATCTGAAGAGCTTGGAGAATGAATTTCACTGGCAGCAAGAGAGTGGACTTTAGAACAGAACTTTAGTAAAGAACCAAGCTTAAGGAAAGGGAAACAAACAAATGTCACTTACAAAAATGTGGATTCTGAAGAAAAGTTGCCTTTGAGCTACTAGTTTGAAAATTTTATAGGACTTATGAAGAAAAGTAGATTGAAGTAATTTGGTCAGTCAGTACAATTGTTCCACCTGTGAAATGCTCTACAACTTTTATTTGGTTACAGCCCCATGTAAAGCCTCTGTAAGATTATAAAATGAAGAGAAATCAAGAAAGAAGAACAGTAACTTCTATTATATCTAGCACAAGGAAAACAAACAAACAAACAGCACTGTTCTTCATCTGACAAGATGCCTTGCCACTTCCTTCTCCTGGGATTGTCCCTAAATTCTGGAGAAGTTTTAGATATATATCACATTATTTGGCTTATCTAAGCATCATTCAGTACCTGCCTTTATCTTCACATGACGTTCTCCTTGAGTACATATATGGGTCCTCAGTCTCTCGTTAGCATAGATATCAGGGATACTGCACACAGAAGCCACCACAGTTGTTCAGTATGACCTCGTCATAAGTAATTCATTCTAAAGCAGATTTACCCATATTAAAAACTCAATATACAAACATACAAATTTAGCAGTGATACAAGTCATAGCATGTAGATTCATCACTATTTTCTTTGCAGAAAATATACGATCATATACTCTGTGATGTTTTCACATGAGAATGTGGTGAATATATATTTATTGTAGGAGTAGGTTTGCCTGCACATATGATGTGGGTGTGGTAAAATAAAAACAAACACAGAATAGTACAGGGAAATGTACAAACAGAATAAAAATGGAAAAGAACAGAATGGAAAATGGAAAACACATCAGTATGTAGAAACACATTCACACACAGAAATCTCCTAAAACAGAAAACTAGAAGATATAAAATATGAGCAACAGACCTAAATGTTGAAACTAAAAGCCCAGAAGAGGAGGTTTGAACATGATTGGCCACCATGACAGGGGACAGAGTCTAAGACAGCCCCTGCTCTATTTGTTAGAGGACTGACATGAAGAACAAGTGGCACATTTGCTACAAGTGTTCTGGGGGTGTAGGTCCAGCTCCTGCAAGCTCCCTGCCATTGGATCACCTTCTCCCCTGCTTTGTCTGTCAAGTTGAGCCTCCCTAGGAGAGGATGTTCTCAAACTTCTGAGACTAGATGGCCCAGAGTGAGATGATAACCAAGGTCCTCCTCTTATCTGAGGAGAAGACAAGGGAGTAATGAGGAGGGAGGATTTGCATGAATGGGCCTGGGAAGAGAAGAGGGCAGGGGACTGTGATGGGAATGTAAAGTGAATAAAAACTACTACTAAACGAAATGAATGGCTTCTATAGGCTCACAAATTTGAATGCTTAGGAAGCAACACTATGGGTGTGACTTTGTTGGAGTAGTTGTATTGTTGTAAGAAGCAGATCACTAGGGGTTGGGTTTTGAATTCTCAAAAGCCCATGCAAGGCCCAGAAGCATCTTTATCTTCTGGATGCCCATGGATTTATTGTAGAATTCTCAGATACTTATCCAGGACCATGTCTGATGGGTTCTCTTATGCTTCTATGCTTCCTTCCATAATGAGAATAGATCTAACTTCTAGGATTAAAAGCTAACCCTATTTTTTTTAATAAGACCTACATGGTCGTAGTATCTGTTCACAATAATAAAACACCAAGACACCACACAAAGACATTTATTCTTTTTGTGTCTCCCATCTACTACAGATCATGTGGCCTGGCCTTAAGAGTGGTTTGAACATCAAGTGAGATTCTGTTGGTGAAGATTTTCATTTGTGAATGATTATCCAATTTTGAACTTTTAGCTAGAGGAATATGCCAACTGAAAGAGATCAAGGAGATCTTTATTTGCAGGCAATATGATAGTATACAATAATAGCACAGACATTAAGAACAAAAATTAGTATATGGAAAATCATGAAACTTGAAAGCTTCCACAGAACAAAGGACAACATCATTTAGTCAAAGAAGCAGGCTACTGAAATGGGAAAGATTTGTATTTACTATAATCTTATAAAGGAATAATATCTATATAACTATAGATAAAATCTCTATATCCATATGTAATACCTATGTATATACCTGTAGATAATATTTTATATCTTGATAACAAACTTCACTGGATATCAGAAAACCAACAACCCAATTTAAATGTGGGGTACAAATCTGAATATTATTCTTAATAGAGAAAACACGAGTGGCTGAGAAGCACCTAAATATATCTTTATTATCTTTAGTCATTAGCAAAATGCAAGAAAAAATCCTTTGGAAGTTCATGTTTCATAAGTCAGAATAGCCAAGATCAATAAAGAAATGGAAATTCATCCTGGCAAGTATATGGAGTGAGGGAAAACTCATCCCATATATTGCTGGCAGGAGTACAAACTTATAGAGTTATTGTGAAATTTATTGTGGTGGTTACTTGGGAAGGTGGGGATTGCTCAATCTCAAGATTTAGGTCTACAGCTCTACAGCATATATCCAAAGTTTTCTTCCTCTACTAAGGAGACACTTGTCTCAGGTAAGTCATTGAATTCCCAATATGAGCTCTTTCTAAGTTTTATCAACTCTTGCTCAATAATATCAAAATTGTGATGGGAAAATATCAAAGAGAAAAATGAAATTTTTTATAGTTTTACAGTGATGTTTCGTTTAGAAGGAACCAATATGATGAAGCCACTTATGACATCTGCTGATCAATTAAACAGAAATTTTAGATTATATTTTAGACAACATACAACATTACAGAACTACTTACATGGTTATTAGACAGTAGCATCATGAGCAGCAGAAGTTATAGTTAGTAACATTCATATTATCTTATCTATTCACTGTCCCGTGACCTGATGTTAAAATTAATCATCTGGGGAGCAGGCCTTAAGAGATGGACATTTGGGAGATGAAAAAATCCAGGAAGGGACTGACTTCTCTTATTAATTGTGTCACTGCTCTCATGAGAAGAATACTTAGAGACTTTTTTGTTTCTTCATCATGTAAGGACAGCAAGAAAGAATAGGAATATTACCACCAAGGGACTTATTTAGTTTGCATCTTGAAATAGAACTACTTAGATTCTATAATTTTAATAAATGCTTTTCTTTTTAAAATTAATTTATTTATTTTTTACACTCCATAGTTTATCCTCCTTCCCCCACATCCACCCTCCAACTGTCCCATATCCCACACCCCCTCCCCATCCTCCTGTCTCCACTTGGGTATCCCTATCCCCCACCCCACCTGACCTCTAAACACCCTGGGGCCTCCAGTCTCTTGAGGGTTAGGTGCATCATCTCTGAATGAACACAGACCCAGCAGTCCTCTTCTGTATGTGTTTGGGGGTCTCATATCAGCTGGTATATGCTGCCTGGTTGGTGGTCCAGCATTTGAGAGATCCTGGGGGTCCAGATTAATTGAGACTGCTGGTCCTCCTAAAGGGTAGAACTTCTCCTCAGCTTCTTTCAGCCTTCTCTAAATCAACAGCAGGGGTCAGCTCTTTCTGTCCATTGGTTGGGTGCAAATAATGGGAGACTTCAACACCTCACTCTCACCAATGGACAGGCCATTGAAACAGAAACTAAACAGAGACAGAGTGAAACTAAGAGAGATTAAGAACCAAATAGATTTAACAGATATCTACAGAACATTTCACACTTAAACAAAAGAATACATCTTTTTCTCAGCACTTCTTGGTATCTTCTCCAAAATTGACCATATAATTGGTCACAAAACAACCCTCAACTGGTACAAGAAGATTGAAATAATACCATGCCTCCAGCAGATCACCATGAACTAAGGCTGGGTTTCAATAACAGCAGAAATTAGAGAAAGCCCACACACATGTGGAAACTGAACAATTCTCTGATCAATGATAACTTGGTCAGGGAAGAAATAAAGAAAGCAATTAAAGACTTCTTGGAATTTAATGAAAATGTTGATACAACATACCCAAACTTATGGGACACAATGAAAGCAGTGCTAAGAGGAAAGTTCATAGCACTAAATGCCCTGGTAAAGAAACTGGAGAGATCTTATTCTAACAACAGCACACCTGAGGACTATAGAACAAAAAGAAGCAAACTCACCCAAGAGAAGTTGAAGGCAGGAAATAGTCAAACCCAGAGCAGAAAGACATCAACCAAATAGAAACAAAGAAAGCAATGCAGAGAATCAACAAAACCAGAAGCTGGTTCTTTGAGAGAATCAACAAGATAATGACCTAGCCAAACTAACTAAAGGGCTCAGAGGCAGTATCCCAATTAACAAAATCTGAAATGAAAAGGGAGACATATCAACAGAAATGGAGGATATCAAAATCATCAGGTCTTACTATAAAAACCAATACTCAAAAACTAGAAAAATCTAGATGAAATTAATGGTTTTTCTAGACAGATACCACATACCTAATAAATGCTTTTCTATGTCTTATAGGCCAAGAAACTAAATTTGACTTTTAGTTAAAACATACAAAACTATAAGACAAACTCAGAGATAAGGAAGAAAGAGCTTTGCTGTGTGGGTAAAACAGAGACTCCCATTCTGATAGGCTTTTATTATATGGTCTCCTGTGCTTGTATGAATATTTAATTCAGGTATATTACACAAAATATAAAGTTGTTCAACTAATCCTATAAGTTCTCAATAGTTACAAAAGTAGTACAACTTAAATTATTGAAAATTTATATCTCTGTATAAACTATAACCTAGTAACATTATTTGGAATCTCTCTGTTTCTTTAAGTTCTATATGTATATTGAATATTTAAATTTATATCGAGACATTTGTTACATCTAATGCTTATTTACTAAGAGGTACTGTTTGATTGTATAGTCTTTAAGTATGCATGACCACTAAAAGTATCTTACAATTAATTTAAAAGTTTAGAATTAACTAGTTCTCTGAATTATTGGGCTAAGCCATCTCAAGTTTTCAAATATTGGTCAAAACTGTGCTTGTATTTGAAGACACACTTCTTAATACAGATCTGTCACAACCCTACATGAGTTTGTGTTTTCCCTAGAAACTCTGCTATCAACTTTGCTTGCTCAGGTCTGTAGTAAACCTTCCATTTAGTGCCATAGATTCTACAATATATGTGTACTCCCCACGGATCTCCCATTAGATCTTTGTAGAATGCTTTCACTATTACACTTCTGTATTAAGTTCCGAACCAGTAGTGGGAGGAGAGACTCTCGGGCCTGAAGGTGTTGGATGCCTCAGTGTAGGAGAATGCCAGGGTGGAAAGATGAAAGTGGGTGAGTGGGGAACTCCGTCATAGAGGTAGGAGGCATAGGATAGGGGTTTCCAAAGGGGAGACCTGAAAATGGGAAAACATTTGAAATGTAAATAAAGAAAATATCCAAGGGAAAAAAATGTTCCAAACCAGTGGTAATATATGCTAATATACGTACATCTAAGTGTTATTAAGGATCATGTGCTTTCAGACAAATTTCTTTTCTTTTTATTAAAACTGATGCTCATTGAGTTTTAAATTTCAGGCTTTGAATGGTCATTATTCCTGTCTTTCAGACACAGCACCCAGAACGGTTTTTATCTTTGTTTAAGTAAACACAATATATTTAAACCTTCTGGTTTTATTTAGAACAATTTGAAATTTGGGTGCTATCTGGATTATAATTTCCACTTCTTATGATCTGTATTTGCTCCATATCCTGTTGTGGGATGTGTGAATTTCATAATTTCTCACAATTCTGAAAACCATTTTCTGCTCTTTGATCATACCAATATTTCACTGTCATGTTTCTAAACATGGCTATCTAGGAAGAGTTCAATAAGTGTTTCTTTGAAATAGAAAGTGGAAGATCCTAGCATGAAATTAAGCAGATTCTTTCAGTGGAGGTCCTGAGCTTTGACTCTTTAGACTTAATGAATTATTTCTTTTAAACCAGTTTGGTCAGGTCAGATTAGAAAATCAACATTGTTTGCTTGTACCTTATGAGTGATGCTTTTATTTGATAAGTAAACTAATCTGCCCTGTTATAGTAAACATGATGGAAAAGACCCTAAAATATTTAAAATGTATCAGTTTCACACATTTCACTCTGAAATATATATTTAATATATTGCTAGAATTTTAAAAATATCACATATATATATATATATATATATATGTATATTCCCTTGATCTATCTTCCATTTCACTTAAAATATAAACTCAGTCAGCTTTCTTTTCATAACTCTGACTTATTAGTAATTTTTTTTGGTTTGGTTTGTTTGTTTTTTGCAGGGGGGTGGTGTTTCGAGACAGGGTTTGTCTGTGTAGCCCTGGCTGTCCTGGAACTCACTCTGTAGACCAAGCTGGCCTCAAATTCAGAAATTTACCTGCTTCTGCCTCCCAAGTGTTGGGATTAAAGGTGTGTGCCACCACTGCCTGGCTGACTTTTTAGCAATTTAATAAAGAAATAAAAATATTGACTAGGTTGTCAGGATCCGTCTAGGCTTAAGTGTATTCTTATAGCACAAGCCAAACTGCAGGTTGCTATAGTAATAATGAAATGACAGCTGAAGATAATGATACCTTTGAGGTGGAACAACAAAAGAATTATTTTTCCCAAAATGGTTGTATTTTTCCTTTGTACTAGTTAAAAAATAAATTATAATTATTCTATCCTTTTTTCCCTGAAATATTAGAAGATCCTTAATGAATCCAAATTACATCCTCTCTAAAAAATAAGAACAATCCCTAACTTTTAGAAACTTTACTACTAAAATTACCTTCAATTTTTTTTTTTAATTTTGTAGTCTAGAAATCATTAACCCTTAGGTAACTGTAGATAATACATCCATTTCACCATATAGAATTACAATCTTGCATAAAACATTATATGAATGCTTGTACTTCCGTGTACATTCTCTTAGAAAAGATTTTAGCAGACCTCTCTGAAATAATTTTTATTTGCTAAAACAGCTGTCATTAAACCATGTCATTGTACTTGCATTGCTCTCTCTTCACTTTTCTTATATGGATCCTTCATAAATATATTATTTTCGGTGACATAATACCTCATTTAAACATTCAATATTTCTGCCCCGCTAGAGGAAGGGGCAGTAATAGAAAGCCATGAATTCATTTAGCAACAAAGCACAGTTAAGTTTTAAAGCAATGATAGCATTTCTATAGCCAAATCGTAGCTTGGAAAGTTAAAACTTGGCAGGCACACTTGATGGTTCTGATATCTATCAAATTTTAATTGTCTTAAATGCCTAATTATCTGATCCAGTGCAATAATTATTCCCCTTAATATTTCATTTTCTAGCTTTCAAAAAAGGTATTCCAGTCTGTGTTCACAACCCTCTAACCCCTTGTTGAGTGCTAAACTGGAGTTCTGTAGTTTAATCTTGCACTTTGGCAAGGCAGCTCCATCTGTCATAACGCATTTCTTCCTTCTTTCTCCCTCTTACCCAAATGTTACTTGTTTATTCAAGAAACATCCCTCTTTCTTTTCTTTATCTCTTGGAAGATCTATTCTTTATGTCCACTTTTCTTTTCTTCAGTAAATTATTGTCTATTTCTATAGGTGTCTTTAATGCTGACAATAACTTCATTTCCTGGTCTGATGTGCCTCTGAAAAGTTCTCTTCAACTTCCTATCCTGCCATCAACAGCTCTGTTAATCTGCCAGGCTGTGCTGTACTGAATGGTTAGGAGCCAATCAATGCTTCCTTTCAGGCTCTAACACGAAGAGGCCCTGAGCACACTCAGCAGAACAGGAGGCCAGGAGGTCAACAACAAGAGGATGTACAGAGAACTCTTAAGTGCTTAGAAATTCGGTGATCCCGTTTCTGTGTCTGTCATTGAACTGATCAATCAATCTCACAGAAATACTTTTTTTTTTTAATGAAAAACATATTTACCATTTCATGAGTTTATTCCTCACACCCTGAATACCTGTGATGTTCTAGGGTTTCAGGTTCAGAAGCACTGACGTGGATATTGAAAATAGTTCTATTTTTATGTCCAGGATCAGAATGCTCAGCTTCTACCCATCATTCACCTCCACTCTTCAGCATGTCAAGTCATTCTGCCTTGTTCTTTACTAAGACACTACCTGACTGCTCTGAAATTTCAGATGTGCCACTGATAATAACATTTGCTTAGTTTCACTTTAAGTTAGCAAAAGTGTATCAAGACTTCGCATTTTAAATATGTTTCAGTTCTTATGCTCAGATTATAATCAATTTGAGGAAATATTCAGAATGTTTTCCTGAGGGAAGGCAATATTCAACTGAAAATAGCTAAACAAACAAACAAACCATGTTTTTAAACCTTAAGATAACTGTGAAACCTAAATAGAAGTTTGTGAGTAATTTAACTCCTCAAAAATGTATTTCAATAATGCTTATCAATAGGTGTGAATTATATTTCTCTACTTAATTAGTTCTCAGAGGAGATGAATCAAATCTCTGTTTATGACATCACAGAAATATGAACAAACAAGTACTATGGCTCAAATCTATAATTGGCCTAAAGATTTTATTAGTTTTAGATAGATAGATAGATAGATAGATAGATAGATAGATAGATAGATAGATAGATGACAATAACTCACATAAAGGGAACCTTTAATAAAAAGGGATATTAATAGAAAAGCAGTATTCAGAGCCTGGCAAAACTGATTTTATATGCTATCTGGCTTATTATTTTACAGGTATGTAAAAAGCAGATGAAAATATGGCTCATTTAATTTGTGAAAAAGACTGATGGTAATTTTTATGACAAGACCAAGTTGAAAATTATAGACAATGCACATACAAAGACCAGTAATAAAGAATATTATTTAGAACTAAATGTGGGCTTTGGAAGAGAAGTTGTCTTTGATATAATTTTTGAGATCAGAACTTTTGTTTGTAATGCTGTTGAAGCCTAAGATTTAGCAAAACAAAGACTACATGCTGTAACAGAAATTAAATGCTCAGAGATGGCACATCTGTGTTTTATTTCCAAGCCACTGCTTTTTAAGCACACAGAAGTCTGCTTTAAACTTTCTTTATATATTTCTATCTTCAAGTCATTTAATTTATGTCGGCTATTTTAAATAAAACTGATTATTTTTTACTCTCACTGATTTTTGTCAGTCAAGATTGATTTTTAAAATCAACAAACAAAACCAAACTCTCTATCTATCTATCTATATCTATCTATCTATCTATCTATCTACCTATCTATCTATTTATTTATCAATATGTCACTGGCACAAAATTATGGGTAATATTTTTTTAGACTCCAATATATAGAGATGGGAACAGAGCCAGTATCTTACATAGCTTACTACAGGTACCTTGATCAAACCCTGTCAAATGGCTTTGCAGGTTTGTTTTATTTCATTTCTTTGAATGTTGACTTGTGTTCTGGAAAGTCTTGCAACAGTTAACTTCACACCTAAGCCATAGTGGGATCTGCAGGGTGGAGTGGTCGCTAGGCAACCTTACCAGAAGAACATTAAGTACCAGATTTTCCTCATTTAAATCTGTTTGAGCTTGAGAAGTGAGACTTTTTATGGGTAGAACTTTTCAAGTTGATTTGGCAAAACTAAGCAGACTGCAATTTGTGTGCTTGAAATCTTGTCAGGTTGGCAAAGGCCAAAACAGCAAAAATAGCTTGAAAAGAAAATACTATTATTGCTGTGGGGAGGAATTTTCTTTAAGAAAAATACTCAAAAACAAAAGACATTCATCAAATGCTATAGAACCTATATCTGGTACATTTTTATTTAATTCCTAGTAACTACTCTGTAAAAGACTGTTAAGTCAATTTGTTACAGTACATAACTTAAGGCAAAGAAATCCTAAATAACTATCTGGGAAATATATAAATATTTTCACAAAATTCAGGAAAAAATACTAATAATTTTTACTAGGATGTTGAAATTGATAATCAAGTTAAGTGCAAAAGAGTGGTTATGGTTCTCACTAAAACTATATAAAATAGTAATTTTTAAATATATATTTTAAAGACATTATTTTTGTTTAAACATAATTGTAACAATGTTGATTATATGTGATTATAATATCTAAATTAATATTTATACAAATATTCAAAATACACATTCATTTCTATATTACATTTTTGTGAAATAATGTTTGTGAAAATATTAAGTTTGTATTAGCCAGAGTTTTCTAGTGTTTTATTATATGTGAATTCATTAGAATATAAAATTTTGTACATATAATAGTGTTTCAAATTATTAAACAAACAATTAGTATACATGTCTATTCATTGTTAGCATACATTTTAATTATCTCTCAGTTGAGATATTATAAAAAAATTGATATTTAAAAAATAAATGTTTCATTGCCAAATTGTGAAACTGTTCTTAAGAATCTATCAGGATACTAATTAAATCTAAAGCCTTATATTTTTTATAACCAAGGAATTAACACCCATACCATACAGTTCTTTTATGTCCTATTAATTTATTTTTCATATTCTATATTCTCACTACAGTTTCCACTCCAGTAAACCTCTGACATTCTTTCCAACTCCCCTCCCTCCAAGATCCATTCCCTTTCTGTCTCTCTTAAAAAAACAAACATCTAAAATTTTGTATACGCGCACACACACACACACACACACACAAACAACACATGCATATTCTGTTGAGACAAAGAAGCTCTATTGAGTTTGTTTTGTGTGGGCTTCTACTGATGTGCCTATGGGTCTGCCCTTTAGAGTGATTTTTATCCCCAGTTAAACTCTACTAGCAAAAACCAGTTTTTTTTTTTTTTTCATTTGCTGGTAGCTGTAATTGTACACAGCTTCTGGGTTGGGAATAAGAGCCTTTGTCCACTTCATCACTGAGATCCCATCTCACAGGGAAAACTCCAAGAAAGCAAGATCCCAACAAAGCAAGATGTAGATCCTTATGAAATTCTGGCAGCATCTACAAGGCCTGCAGAGGTGGCACTGTGAAACATTTATTAACTCAAATCTCCTCAATTTTGCTGAAATCTCTTATTTTTCTGTGCCTGTTATAGAGAAATCCATATGAAACATACTTTAATTATAGATGGCATTTCTGTAAGTAATATTAAATGTATTAAATGTAAATTTCAGTAAATGTGGTGTGTATATGTTCAGGGTATACATGATGTGTATGGTGTAGGCATGTAAACAGTGTTGTGGTTACCTGCATCCTTTCACATACATGAAGAGGCCCAAACAGGATGTCAGGAGACTTTTGTCACTTTTCTAACTCATATTAACTTGAAACAGCTCTTCTCACTGAACCGGAAGCATGCGTGACTCTGTGCAAGAATGGCTCTGCAGTGAGCTCTGGGGTCCATATGCCCTGTTCTCTTAATGCTGGGTTTCAGACAGCATATGCAGTCATGCTTAGATTTTTACCTAAGTGTTGAGAATTTAAACTCCCAATTAAAACCTCCTCTTTAGGTCCTCTTTCTTGCAGTGGAAATACTCTTATCATCTCCCAGAGCAATCTCTCAGCCTTAAACGTGCTTTTGACTGTGTGGTGTATAAAATATTCCATCTTACCAGATGGTTATACTGTCAGTTGCAGTTTGCCTAGTGTGATAGTTTCAGAGTTCCATCATATTAAATCAGGGAGTGGTCAGTTAATAGTGTTCATGATGAAATGCGAGTATTCATTTCTATACACAGTACTAAAATATTATGAATATATAATAAGTATTATTATTATTATCATTATTATTATTTCCTAAACTATGAACATCCTGCTTGTGTTTGACCAAAAGGTTTGGGACCCAGAGCCAAAGTAAAAATCTACTCACCATGAATGAAAAACTATCTGCTGCTTTAATCTGTTATTGGTTCTTAAAATATATTCTTGGCACTATTTTTTGAGATTAATAATTTGAAATGACTGTTATGCAATGAATTGTGCATTGTTCTGAAATGTTTCTGATAAAAAATATTAAACAGAGTTTATGGCAATTTACCAATTTTAGTACTTGTAAATTCTACTTAGATATATACTCCTCTGAGATTATTGTATCATGCAGCATTTGATACATGCTTTTCACACTTGAGAGGAAATACACTATAAATATATCAGGTCTGAGGTGTTTTTTTTTTCTTTTGTTATTTGTTCATTTTAAGTCTTGTTCTGCTTTTAACTGTAGGACTGGTTATAGCTTTTATTTTCAGTCATTTTTATTTACAGTATTTTTATGTCATTGATTTAAGATTGGTCACTATTATAAAATGAAGGAATAGAATTGAAGATCCAGAAATGAACCCACATGCCGATGGTCACTTGATCTTTGACAAAAGAGCTAAAACCATCCAGTGGGAAAGCATTTTCAACAAATGGTGCTTGCTCAACTGGCTGTCAGCATGTAGAAGGACGCAAATCAATCCAATCTTATTTTCTTGTACAAAGCTCAAGTCCATGTGGCTCAAGGACCTCCACATAAAACAAGATACATTGAAACTAATGGAAGAGAAAGTGGAGAAAGGCTTCAAACACATGGGCACAGGGAAATTTTCCTGAACAGAGCACCAATGGCTTATGCTCTAAGATCAAGAATTGACAAATGGGACCTCATAAAATTGCAAAGCTCCTGTAAGGCAGAGGACTCTGTCAATAGGACAAAACGGCAACAGACAGATTGGGAACGATCTTTCCCAATCCTACATCAGATAGAGGGCTAATATCCAATATCACCTATTGGGAGCCATGGTTACGTGCTCTGAGGCAGGCATGGACACAAGGAAGAAGCTAGTTCTACTCCTGCTTGCTTCAAACTCTGAAATTTCTGAGGTTTGAGTTTGCTCTAATTTTCTGTTTCTATGTTGATTCCCCTGGTGACACAGTCCTCATGTCCCTTACCCAAGCCGAGCTCTCTTTCTTGCTGAAGGTGGCAAGACCCAAGACAGGGCATCTCTCCCTTACCCCTTTTATGTCAGACTAGGCGTAGGGTCAGCTCTCCCTTCCTCACACCCTCAGAGTATGCTCATCTGCTCCCCAACCACCAGGTCCTGTTCTCCCAAGTGTTGCAACCAGTGAGGAACAGGGGATGCTAACCTACTGTCATACAGGTGGGGAGAAATGGCTAGAGGGAGGCCATTTTTTCCTTACCCATGCCTCCAAAGCTAGGGTCAGCTACCAGAAGCTGGGATCAACCCAGATGTCCCTCAACCAAAGAATCAAAATAGAAAATGTGGTTCATATAAACTATAGACTACTATTCTGCTACTAAAAATGAGGATATCATGAAATTTCCTGGCAAATGGATGGAACTAAAAATATCATCCTGAGTGACATAACCCAGACCCAAAATGACATGCATGGAATACCTAGTATGAAGGTTTGTATACTCTTGGTCCAGGGAGTGGCACTATTTGGAGGTGTAGCCTTGTTAGAATAGGTGTAGGCTTTAAGACCCTCATCCCAGCCTCCTGGAAGCCAGTCTTCTCCAAGCTGATTTCAGATGATGTAGAACTCTCAGTTCCTCAGTGCATCATGCCTGTCTGGATGCTGTCATGTTCCTGCCTTGATGACAATGGACTGAACAGCCCCAATTAACTATTGTCCTAAAAGAAAAAAAAAAAGGTGGGGCCAGCTCAGTACAGTGCTCAGACATCAGCATGGCCCCAGGCAGCAGCCCAGACCAGGAATGTCTGCATGGCCTAGGATATCACATGGCATGAGGTAGTTGTACAGGCTTCTCACATCTGCCTGTTCCTACCAGGAGAAATCATGATCAACTCCTACCACATAGTGACCTTCCTTAAGCTGTCTATTCACATTCTCCATTTGGAGAAGACCTTGCATGTGAATTCTAGGGGGAGAAGCGTTACTAGGAAGTTCAGCCCCTGCCCAGATTGATTTGAGTAACATTAATTGGCTACAGCTACAAAGAGAATTCAACCAATCATGGATTCTGGTCAGAAGAATTTGTGATTATTCCAATTTTCCATCTCTAAGAAAGCAAAACAAAACAAAACAAAAACCCTTGGGTCGTGAGCTTTATGAATAGCTGTAACTTTGAGTTTATCTCTAGTAGTTTTTTTTAAAGAGGCAAAAGACACTGGAGAAAAGAAAGGGAAAGTTATACTCCTTATTAATGCAGAAACTTGAAAATATAACATCAGACAAAGTGAGTCGTTGACCTGATAAAAAGAAGCAGAATTGGAAAACACTTTACTGAAACCGAATCCAGTCCTATACAAGAAGAAAGAACTTAGCTGTAGCAATAGGACTTTTAGCTCTACTGTCTGCATGAACATTGGCACATCTTTCAAAGAAGCCATGCTAAACAATATTCTTCAGCTTTCAGTGTACAGCATGAAAAATGTAACAGTGGGAAGGGTGTTGACACCAGTGTTTGGGAGCATAAAGCATTTACAGAGCAGTGGGCCATTGGGAAAACCTAAACCCAACTGGCGATGGCTGTTCATGTGAAAGTAACAAAATCTGTTTTGTCTTTACTGATTCTGTGCAAGTCCAAAAATTGACCGAACATAATTGGGGAGGTAAAGAGGTAAACATGTCGTTCATATTTCTGTGACTCTGGGGAAACATGAAGACCAAGACTAGAATTGGGGCTAGAGAGATTGCTCAATGAGTGTGAACATATTTTGTGCTTGAGAAGTTCAAATCCCTTTTTGTAACCTGGTGCTTCTAGAATAGCTGTAACTTTTCAAGACCATAATGTTAACAAATTTGGTTACAGTTTTTTGGATACAGAACTATTTGCTAAATTTACAACAGTTAAGTAGTTAGGCAGTTGACAATTACTGAGGGGGGCTGAGATAAATTTCTTGACTAGTATAAGTACTGGTAAGATGGCCATGCCACTATAAACAGCCTCCTTTGTAAGCAGCCTCATGGAGTCACATGTAAAAAAACAAAAACAAAAACAAAACAAACAAAACAAAAAAAAAAAAACTGGAGAGAGACAGACAGACAGACAGACAGAGAGAATGAAAGCAGAAAAGGACTTCTTTAAAGAAGGAAAGAAGTCAGTGCGAGGAGTAAGTATGATATAAATATGTTACATAATATTTTAAAATATCATAATGAAAACATTATGTATAATTGTAATATATGAAGAAAAACAATGACTATATCACAGCAGAAGATTAATACTAACTTATGAGGTGATAGTATCTAAAGAAACACTTTTTAGTTCAAAATAGTCTAAGATGGAACATATTAATTTGATGCTCATATTGCAAAAGACTCTCAGGTAAAATGCTGTTTAGTAAACTGTAGAGACGACACAGAATTTATATTTGGTCAGTTAGTGTCATGGTCTAGAAAAACAAGAAATAGCCTGGGAGGGCTTTGCCTGAGCATCTGCAGGAGACATCTTGGATCCCAGACACCACCAAGACTACTCTGCACAGGTGAGAGAGTGGAATACAGAAGCTAACAGCTTCTGGGACAGGCAGTAACCACAGAGCTTCTGAGGCAGCCCCCTTTTCGGGCTCCAGACATCCAGGCACCTTACCTGCCAGAGGATAGGTATCTGCCCAGCCCGGAAGTGCTTTGCTTGAGCATCTGTGGGAGACATCTTGGATCCTGGACTCTACCAAGACTAGTCTTCACAGGTGAGAGTGTGGACTACAGAAGCTAACAGCTTCTGGGACAGGTCCTGTTTTGGGCCTTCATCTTCTGCCAGGAGGCAAGTCTGAATGCCAGTTATCTGTGCACCTTTCCTGAAAGAGGATAGCCTGCCTGCGGAGAGTGCTCTGACCACTGAAATTCAGGAGAGAGCTACTCTCCCCAGTCTGCTGGTAGAGAATAACAGAATCACTAGAGGAACAAGCTCTAAGCAGATACAACTATAACAACTGACTCCAGAGTTTACCAGATGGTGAAAGGCAGACATAAGAATCTTACTAACAAAAACCAAGACCACTCACCATCATCAGAACTCAGTACTCCTACCTCAGCCAGTCCAAGTCACCCCAACACACCGGAAAATCTAGATCCGGATTTACAGGCATATCTCATGATGATGGTAGAAGACATCAAGAAGGTCTTTAATAACTGATTTAAGAAATACAGGAGAACACTGCTAAAGAGTTGCAAGTTCTTATAGAAAAACATGAAAACACATCCAAATAGATGATGGAAAAGAACAAAACCATACTAGACCTAAAGAGGGAAGTAGGCACAATAAAGAAAACCCAAAGTGAGGCAACGCTGGAGATAGAAAACCTAGGAAAGAAATCTGGAACCATAGATGTGAGCATCAGCAACAGAATACAAGAAATGGAAGAGAGAATCTCAGGTGCAGAAGATTCCATAAAGAACATCAGCACAACAATCAAAGAAAATACAAAATGCAAAAAGATCCTAACTCAAAACATCAAGGAAATCCAGGACACAATGAGAAGACCAAACCTACTGATAATAGGGGTAGATGAGAATGAAGATTTTCAACTCAAAGGATCAGCAAATGTCTTCAAAAAAATTATAGAAGAAAACGTCCCAAACCTAAAGAAAGAGATGCCCATGAACATAAAAGAAGCCTACAGAACTCCAAATAGACTGGACCAGAAAAGAAATTCCTCCTGACACATAAAAATCAGAACAACAAATGAACTAAATAAAGATAGAATATTAAAAGCAGTAAGGGAAAAAGGTCAAGTAACATATAAAGGCAGGCCTATCAGAATTACACCAGATTTTTCACCAAAGATTATGAATGCCAGAAGATCCTGGACAGATGTTATACAGATACTAAGAGAACACAAATGCCATTCCAGGCTATTATACCCAGCCAAACTTTCAATTACTGTAGATGGAGAAACCAAAGTATTCCACGACCGAACAAAATTCACACACTATCTTCCCAGGAATCCAGCCCTTCAAAGGATAATAACAGAAAAAGTACAAGGACTGAAACCACGTCCTAGAAAAAACAAGAAAGTAATCCTTCAAATAACCTAAAAGAAGACAGCCACAAGAACAGAATGCCAACTTTAACAACAAAAATAATAGTAAGCAACAATTACTTTTCCTTATTATCCCTTAATATCAATGGAATCAACTCCCCAATAAAAAGATATAGACTAACAGACTGGCTACACAAAAAGGACCCAACATTTTGCTGCCTTTAGGAAAGCCATCTCAGGGAAAAAGACAAACACTACCTCAGAATGAAAGGATGGAAAACAATTTTCCAAGCAAATGGTCTGAAGAAACAAGCTGGAGTATCCATTCTAATATCTAATAAAATCGACTTCCAAACCAAAGTCATCAAAAAAGACAAGGAGAGGAACTTCATACTCATCAAAGGTAAAATCTTCCAAGAGGAACTCTCAATTCTGAATATCTATGCTCCAAATACAAGGTCAGCTACATTCATTAAAGAAACTTTAGTAAAGTTCAAAGCACACAATAATAGTGGGAGACTTCAACACACTGCTTTTACCAACAGACAGATCCTGGAAACAGAAACTAAACAGGCACACATTGAAACTAACAGAAGTTATGAAACAAATGGATCTAACAGATATCTACAGAACATTTTATCCTAAAACAAAAGGATATACCTTCTTCTCAACATCTCATGGTACGTTCTCCAAAATTGACCATATAACTGGTCACAAAACAAGCCTCAACAGATACAAAAATATTGAAATTGTCCCATGCATCCCATCAGATCACCATGGATTGAGGCTGATCTTCAATAACAAAATAAATAATAGAAAGCCAACATTCACGTGGAAAATGAACAACACTCTTCTCAATGATACCTTGGTCAAGGATGGAATAAAGAATGAAATTAAAGACTTTTTACAGTTTAATGAAAATGAAGCCACAACTTACCCAAACCTATGGGACACAATGAAAGCATTTCTAAGTGGGTAACTCATAGCTCTAAGGGCCTCCAAAAAGAAACTAGAGAGTGCACACACTAGTAGCTTGACAACACACTTAAAAGCTCTAGAACAAAAGGAAGCAAATTTACCCAACAGGAGTTGATGGCAGGAAATAATCAAACTCAGGGGCTAAATCAACCCAGTGGAAACAAGAAGAACTATTCAAATAATCAACCAAACAAGGAGCTGGTTCTTTGAGAAAATCAACAAGATAGATAAACCCTTAGCCAGACTCACTAGAAGGCACAGGGAAAGCATCCTAATTAACAAAATTAGAAATGAAAAGGGAAACTTAATGACAGATCCTGAAGAAATCCAAACCACCAACAGATCCTTCTACAAAAGGCTATAATCAATAAAACTAGAGAACCTGGATGTAATGGACAAATTTATAGACAGATACCAGGCACCGCACCACAGTTAAATCAAGATAAGGTTAATGATATAAACAGTTCTATATCCCCTAAAGAAACAGAAGCAGTCATTAATAGTCTCCCAAACAAAAAAAGCCCAGGACCAGATGTGTTTAGTGTACAGTTCTATCAGAAGTACAAAGAAGATCTAATCCCAGTTCTTCACAAACTATTCCACAAAATAGAAGCAGAAGGTACTCTACCCAACTCATTCAATGAAGCCACAATTACTCTGATACCTAAACCACAAAAAGACCCAAGAAAGATAGAGAACTTCAGACCAAATTCCCTTATGAATATTGATGCAAAAATCCTCAATAAATTCTCACTAACGGAATCCAAGAACACATCAAAGCAATCATCCATCCTGACCACGTAGGTTTCATCCCAGGGATGCAAGGATGGTTCAATATATGGAAATCCATCAACGTAATCCAGTATATAAACAAAGTCAAAGACAAAAACCACATGACCTCCTTAGATGAGGAGAAAGCATTTGACAAAATCCAACACCCATTCATGATAAAAGTCTTGGAAAGATCAGGAATTCAAGGCCCATACTTAATCATGATAAAAGCAATCTATAGCAAACCAGTAGCCAACATCAAAGTAAATGTTGAGAAACTGGAAGAAATCCCACTAAAATCAGGGACTAGACAAGGCTGTCCACTCTCTTCCTACCTATTCAACATAGTACTTGAAGTCCTAGCCAGAGCAATTCGACAACAAAAGGAGATCAAGGGGATACATATTGGAAAGGAAGGATTCAAAATATCACTTTTTACAGATGATATGATAGTATATATCCGTGACCTAAAAATTCCACCAGTGAACTCCTAACCCTGATAATAGCTTCAATGAAGTAGCTAGATATAAAATTAACTCAAACAAGTCAATGGCCTTTCTGTATACAAAGGATAAACAGGCTGAGAAAGAAATTAGGGAAACAACACCCATCTCAATAGTCAAAAATAATATAAAATACCTTGGCATGACTCTAACTACAGAAATGAAAAAGATCTGTGTGATAAGAACTTCAAGTCTCTGAGGAAAGAAATTAAAGAAGATCTCAGAAGATGGAAAGATCTCCCATGCTCATGGATTGGCAGGATCAATATAGTAAAAATGGCTATCTTGCCAAAAGCAATCTAGATTCAATGCTATCCCCATCAAAATTCCAACCCAAATCTTCAAGGAATTAGACAGGGCAATCTGCAAATTCATCTGAAATAACAAAAAACCTAGGATAGCAAAAACTCTTCTCAAGGATAAAAGAAATTCTGGTGGAATCTCAGTACCTAAAGCTGTACTACAGAGCAATTTTGATAAAAACTGTATGGTACTGGTACAGTGACAGACAAGTAGACCAATGGAACAGAATTGAAGACCCTGAGATGAACCCACACACCTATGGTCACTTGATCTTCGACAAGGGAGCTAAAATCATCCAGTGGAAAAAAGACAGCATTTTCAACAAATGGTGCTGGCACAACTGGTGGATATCCTGTAGAAGAATGAGAATTGATCCATTCCTACCTCCTTGTACTAAGGTCAAATCTAAGTGGATTAAGGAACTCCACATAAAACCAGAGACACTGAAACTTATTGAGGAGAAAGTAGGGAGAAGCCTTGAAGATATGGGTACAGGGGAAAAATTCCTGAATAGAACAGCAATGGCTTGTGCTGTAAGGTCGAGAATTGACAAATGGAACCTCATAAAATTGCAAAGCTTCTGCAAGGCAAAAGAAACTGTCAATAAGACAAAAAGGCCACCAAAAGATTGGGAAAGGATCTTTACCTATCCTAAATCAGATAGGGGACTAATATCCAATATATATAAAGAACTCAAGAAGGTGAACTCCAGAAAAATCAAATATCCCCATTAAAAAATGGGGCTCAGAACTAAACAAAGAATTCTCACCTGAGGAGTACGGAATGGCTGAGAAGCACCTGAAAAAATATTCAGCATCCTTAATCATCAGGGAAATGCAAATTAAAACAACCCTGAGATTCCATCTCACACCAGTCAGAATAGCTAAGATCAAAAATTCAGGTGACAGCAGATGCTGGTGAGGATGTTGAGAAAGAGGAACAATCCTCCATTGTTGCTGGGATTGCAAGCTTGTACAACCTCTCTGGAAATCAGTCTGGCAGTTCCTCAGAAAATTGGACATAGTACTACCAGAGGATCCCACAATACCTCTGCTGGGTATATATCCAGAAGCTGTCCCAACCGGTAAGGACATATGCTCCACTATGCTCATAGCAGCCTTATTTATAATAGCCAGAAGCTGGAAAGAACCCAGATGCCCCTCAACAGAGGAATGGATACAGAAAATGTGGTACATTCACACAATGGAGTACTACACTGCTATTAAAAAGAATGAATTTATGAAATTCCTAGGCAAATGGGTGGACCTGGAGGGCATCATACTGAGTGAGGTAACACAATCACTAAAGAACTCACATGATATGTACTCACTGATAAGTGGATATTAACCAAGAAACTTAGAATACCCAAGATATAAGATACAATTTGCTAAACACATGAAACTCAAGAAGAACGAAGATCAAAGTGTGAACACTTTGCCCCTTCTTAGAATTGGGAACAAAACACCCATGGAAGGAGTTACAGAGACACAGTTTGGAGCTGTGCCGAAAGGATGGACCATCTAGAGACTGCCATACCCAGGGATCCATCACATAATCAGCTTCCAAATGCTGACACCATTGCATACACTAGCAGGATTGTGCTGATAGGACCCTGATATAGCTGTCTCTTGTGAGACTATGCTGGGGCCTAGCAAACACAGAAGTGGATGCTCACAGTCAGCTATTAGATGGATCACAGGGCTCCCAATGGAGGATCTAGAGAAAGTAACAAAAGAGCTAAAGGGATCTGCAACCTTATAGGTGGAACAACAATATGAACTACCCAGTACCCCCCAGAGCTCGTGTCTCTAGCTGCATTTGTATCAGAAGAAGGCCTAGTCAGCCATCAGTGGAAAGAGAGGCCCATTGGTCGTGCAAACTTTATCTGCCTCAGTACAGGGGAATGCCAGGTCCAAGAAGTAGGAGTGGGTGGATGGGGGAGTGGGTGTGGGAGAGGGTCGGGGACTTTTGGGATAGCATTGGAAATGTAAATGAAATAAATACCTAATAAAAAAAACAAAAGAAAGAAGAAAAACAAGAAATAAAATAAAAAATGAAATAAAAAATTAAATTAAGTTGTCCTGTTTTTTTTCCCTCGGCTTAGTCACGGAAACTTGTCACACTGGATAAATGAATACAAGTCACATAAAGCTCAAACTCTAAGAGGATGCTCATTCTGAGAGAGAAACAGACACAGTGAGGAGCGGCCTCCTAGATAGTGAAAATATAAAAGCTTTTAAAAAAACAATTACAGTAATTTCACAGCTACAAAGTAGATGTGAGGGAAAGCAAACCCTTAGCTCCAGACAGAAAGGAGCTGTTTCGCCTGCCGACCATGATCACAGGTTTTATGCCATTACTCCCTGATATATTCAAGCATACCAAATAGGAATAAAACGATGGCAGATGACCTCCTGTGGGATTCTGTGCACAGAAATCGGAGGGATGAATCAGCCTGAATTGAATTGTGTTTCTCTTTCCCACAGATAAATATTGCATGCTAAATCAGCTTAGGTACACTCACACTACTTTTGCTTTAGCTTAATATATGCAGTGTCAAGTTCTTTCAAACTGAGTACCATTTGACTCTATACACACACTTTGTCTAAGGTAAAAATTGGAAACAATTTAAAGCATAATGAAATTTCTCTTCCCCACTCCCACAGTATTTGGGGAACTAGTGAGAAATCTCTGTGAGGTAGAACACTGACTTAACGTGTTTCTAATACTGCTTAGTAGTGTAAAAACCCAGAGCCTTCATGTTTTAATAGAATTTACTGTATTATTTCACTCAGACACTTGTGCAAACTAAGATTTCTCTCAGTTATTATCTCAATCCACTGGGATAAATTATGCTAGTCATATTTTCCAAGGGATTTTAAATGTAAAATTTTAAGCCTCAAAGCTTCACCATCTACAAATTTCAAATTATCAATGTACTATTTGTGAAGTGCTGCTTTCTCTATCTCTGATTTGTGGTGGGTGTGTGTGTGTGTGTGTGTGTATGTGTGCACATGGAAGACACACATAGTGTGTTTTGTAAGCAGTTAGAGGGCATTAGAAATGAGGCTCTTTTATTTAAATATTTATTTTATTTTTATTTTATTGTGTGTGAATGTGGGGGCGTGTTTGGGAGTCCTCTGAGGTTAGGAAACAGTGTCAAAGCCCTGAAACTGGAGTGCCTGACACACAACTGTGATTAGCCTAACAGGTGCTGGGAGTTGAATTTAGGTCCTCTGCAAGAGCAGCATACAATGGTAACAGGGGATCCTTCTGTCCAGCCCCAGGGGCTGAACTTCCTGGAAAGAGTTCCTTGAAAATACAACTCAACCTGCTCCTGTACCTTCTCCAGCAGGTAGTTTTGCTGATATCTAAACATAAACCTGAGGACATGTCAGGAAATGCTATAACAGATAATTGATAGAGTTACACAGTAGATTTGGTTTGCTTATACTAGATAGGATGTATGCAGAGTCCTTTAGAAAACTTCTAGAAAATCGGTGCTTTACAAGTAAAACCTACATTCATTCATCTTATTCTACAGTTAAAAAAACGAAGGCCCACTTAAGATTTTTTTCTTACTACATTCTCTTTATTAGCATTTTGTGTCAACATATTATTATCTACTTTTCTTGTATAAATAGTTGTTCAGGAATTAGCATCAAAGATTTATTGTTTGGCTTATTCTTATATGCCTAAACATAGTGCTAATTTTATAAAACACTTGACATATCACTTACCACAAAATCAGTATGTTTTAGACAACACGTTCATCTTTCATTCCAAGCAGACAGCCATAATAAAGATTTGTGAGTGTCATGCCCCACAGAAAAGAGCCTGATGAGCATTTCTCAGAATGTCAAAGACACTCTAGTGAAAGACAGTCGAATGGAATTTATGAAATTATGCAGACTATAAATTATAATCAAGAATTAAACACATGAAAACCCCTGGCAAGTAGCGGGTGCTCTGCATACACACAAGATTAGGCAGGAGAAATCAAGTGTGCAGTCAGTATATTAGCATGTGGCTGGACTCATTCCTGTGAGGGGGAAAGCATCCCTTCCTATTATGTAGGATCACCTGAGAATAGATGTTTCAAGCAGAAGAAACAGAACAAACACAGAGCAAAGAGGGAAAACACAGAAAAATTACAGAAGATTACAAAATATTAACTAAGTGTGATAAACAAACTCTGTACATAAATAGGGATAGTCAAGGAAGAGAGAAACAGAGGTAGAGAAAAGATACAACACATATCTACATATGGACATACATACATACATACATACATAGGAGAAGAGAGTGAGAGAGACAGAGAGAGACAGAGAGAGAGACACACGGGGAGAAAATTTGTGATTATTCACAATCAGACTTAAACATAGAGGATAAGGTAAACAGACAATGCCCCATGCAAGTAATTCATTCTTGCACAATGCCTCTACTTCCAGTATAATTGTGAATGAGTCTTACATTCTTTTATCCTGAGAACCAGGAGAAGTTTGCATATTCTCTCTCAGCTTTGAGTGGAGAGCAATTTTGGTGACCCTGTTGTTTGAAAAGTCAGTGAACCTGAAATCAGAGCTGCATATACACAATACTTGTTTCAGTAGTCATGAATTTCAAAATTGAAGCAGAAAGAAAGGTTTTTCCAAACCACTCAAAGATACCTTGTTAAAAACTCCAACAGCATTCATCCTAATAAGCATGTTAATTACCAACAACATTTGGTCACTGAACTTGAGTCCACGTTGGTTATGTTATTAGCATATACTTGATGTGGAAGACTTAGTCTCAAAATATGAAAAATATTAAGATAATATTTTATGCCATGTATTGAAATAATCTTAATATTGATTTCACATACATTTTCAAATTAATCTTTGTTTTTGCTTTTCAATGTACAGAATTATATATGCTGTTTATAGGTTTTTGTTAAATAGAAATCATCTAAAGTTATGCATACAATAGTGAAAAACTATTAGCCTTTCTGTTAATGAGAAAAAGTATTACTTACTAAGTAGATGCATATAAGCCTCATCATAGTGTGATGTGTAGCCCAGCACATAATTTGTTCTTCCTTCTGCAACAGCTGTGCCTGCCCTTTACCTTAAGGCTTCAGGATTGTCTCATTTCCCACACCAGTTGCTACTGTTCATACATCTGTAACTGCATCGTTTTTATTCCCTTTGCTGGTGGTAAGGGTTATAAAGAGAACAAGGAAAATTATAATTTGTACTCTCTGTCTGTCTGTCTGTCTCTCTCTCTTTCTGTCTCTCTCTCTCTCTCTCTCTCTGTCTCTCTCTCCACCCACACACCCATACCCACACCCACACACACACACACACACACACACACACACACACACACACACACACATATATATATATATATATATATCTTCTGTGAGTCAGAATAAAAATGAGTTAATATTCATTGAAAAGTCACTGTAGCTGATTTGTGTGTTGACAGGAAGGGTCTGAAACAATGCATTTACTGAATATTAACTGTCTGAGAAGTCAGGGATGGCCATGTCACTCAGCAGCAGAAAAGATCTGCAATAGGTCAAATATGGAATTTCATCCATAAAAGATACATGTTTGCTTTTCACAGTTTAACACTTTTCGAAATCAAGATTCCTCTGTGATTGATGGCATCCTGCAATTCTGTCTAGATGACAGTATTAAAGTATTATGGATATTACACAGCTTGTGCATGAGTAAGAGCCTTCCTATTTGTGGAATGAGAATGCTAGTGATATGTTAACATTTTCATCAACAAAATATTTGAGGAGCACCAGAGAAAAGAATACAAATTCTGCTTTTTCTGTAAATATCTCCCTTAGAGAGCCCCTCATTCAATAAATGGAGGCTTTTACAATCTGTTACAACTGGCTGCATTATAGAAGGAATTTCCCCAAGCAATATATGAAGAAATTAAGATTAATTATTATTCTGGTTCAATAAACAACATATTTTGAAAAGTAAGTAATGGCCTTCAAACCATTAATAGGCACACTAATTCACACTATGCATATGAAAAAGTTAAGAAAAACCTAAGGCAACATAAGCCACATATATTAAGATCTCTATGGTAGTTTATAATAGTCCACTCTCTCTCTTTCTCTCTGTCTCTGTCTCTGTCTCTGTCTCTGTCTCTCTCTCTCTCATTCTGTGAAACTTGTTTCAAGATATAAAAATAAAACTGTAACTTATAATAATAAGATATAGCTCAGTTTTCAGCATGCTTTATTATTATAAAAACAAGTACATTTTTGGATTGCATCTTACAGTTAATAAACTAGGCATTGTATGTTACAGAACTAGAGAGGATAATAAATTTAAGGGTCGAAGTATTTAGCTATTTTAAAGTCAATAATTCTTACAGTTGGCTGATAGATAGTATTATATTTATCTATAAAATATTACGTACCAAGAGCTTATTTATCTATTTTAAAAGATTTGTTTTCATTTGCTTATATGCATGTATATGTACTGATGCATGAGACATGAGTACATGTGTGTATGTGAATGGATGTGAAGGCCAGAAGAGAACATTTGATATTCTGTAACTGGACTTAAGTTGTTGTGTGACACCCAGCTTATTACTGGCCACGATGGGCTCTAGGGTATAATTTCTGGTCCTCGTGATTGTTCAACCAACACTCAGGATTTATGAACCGACTCTGTAGTCCTTACTTCAGACTTAGAGAATCCCTTGTACTTAATTCCTTTCCTACTTACCATGGAACTTTTGTTTGTACTCAATAATTTTAAGCTCTAATCTGGGATATATATATATGTGTGTGTGTGTGTGTGTGTGTGTGTGTGTGAGTGTGTGTGTAATTTATACATACATATCCTTGATTATTTAATTATTAATAGAATTTATTGAAATGTTTCTTCTAACTTTCTAACTGTCTCTAATTTAAGTACAGTATATTATTTGTTCATATTTTTCATGTTTATAGTGCTTAATCATTAAATTAGAATTAAGTCTAATGAAATACACTAAAAAGAAATATAAAAGACACACATGACCCTGCTTACATACCTTTTATCTCCAGTTGAGATATTGTGGTTGAACTCAAAAGGGAAAAGAAAACAAATTACAGTCTATAAACATGTTTAAGAATCACTTATATTTATAGTACTCTTTTTGCACGTAGTTAAACTGTTTTTTAAATAACTTTTGTTGCTTAAAACATTTACATTTCTTTCTCACTCTACTTATAAGAAAACAAATTCAACACAATATTATTGATATCTTTCAATTAAAACAGACTACACCATAGCCAATGTTCTTTATAGACACCCTCTTAACATGTCCTGCTGCAGTATACAAGATTCTAATCACTGGGACAATACCTGCCGTGATGCAACCTGTTTATTTTTATTTTAGTTCAGCTTGAGGAATTGTAGCCTGTTACAGTTAGATAGGCTTGCTCACAGGCAGCTCTTAGACAGTTAGTGTCAGCAGGCCTTTTTTTTGCCTATTCTCTCTCTCTCTCTTTTTCTTTTTTTAAAAAAAATGTTATTTTATTTATTTACAGTTCAATTGTTATCCTCCTTCCTGGTTTTCCTTCCACAACCTCCCTATTCCAACTCTTCTACCCCTGCTTCTTAGGAGGGTGATACCCCCACTCCTGCCGCACCACACTATCATTCCCCTATGCTGGGGCATCAAGCCTTCACAGGACCAAAGGCCTCCCCTCCCGTTGATGCCAGAGAAGACCACCCTCTGCTACATATGCAGCTGGAGCCATGGGCCCCTCTATGTATATATACTCTTTGGTTGGTGGTTTAGTACTTGGGAACCCTGGGTGTTCTGGTTGGTTGATATTGTTGATCTTCCTATGGGGTTGCAAACTCCTTCAACTTCTTCAGTCTATCCCCTAAGTCCTCCATTGGGGTTCCTGTGCTCAGTCCTAAGATTGGCTGTGAATATCCACATCTGTATTGGTCAGACTCTAACAGAACCTCTCAGGAGTCAGCTGTATCAGGCTTCTGACAGCAAACACTTAGCATTTGCAATAGTGTTTGTGTTTGATAGCTGCATATGGAATGGATACCCAGTTGGGGCAGTCTCTGGATGACCTTTCCTTCTGTCTCTGCTCCACTCTTTGTCCCTGTATTTTCTTTAGACAGGAGAAATCCTGGGTTAATATTTCTGAGATGGGTGGGTGGCCCCATCCCTCAACAGGGGGCTGTACCTAATCTCTGAATATGGTCTCTACAGGTCCTCACGTGGGATTCTAGGAGGCTGGCATCTGGGATTTTATAGTGTCTAACCCCAGCTCCCCAACCCCCAATGCTACACACCTCTGTTACATTTCCTGACCTTCTGTATATCACCCCTGTCTCCAATCACACCTGATCCAGCCTCCCTTTTCTTAACTTATTGAAACATAAGGTAAAGAAAGGAAGTGTACTGATAGAGAGCCACAAACCTCTCAAGATCGACCGTGTGGAGTTCCACCGCCTCATCCAGCTAAATCACTTTCCTTTTTTCTTTCTTTTCTTTTCTTTTTTGTTTGTTTGTTTGTTTGTTTTTGATTTTTGTTTTTTTTCGAGATAGGGCTTCTCTGTGTAGCCCTGGCTGTCCTGGAACTCACTTTGTAGACTAGTCTGGCTTCGAACTCAGAAATCTGCCTGCCTTTGCCTCCCAAGAGCTGGGATTAAAGGCATGCGCCACCACTGCTCGAAAATCACTTTTCTAAAACCTCCTTGAGTAGCATCACTATCTAAGAACCAGGTGCTAAAACACATGAAGTCATGAAGGGCATCCTACGTGCAAACAATAACACGTATTTCGTGTTTTTCTTTCACTTTGAGTTTTGATTCACTCTTTAATTCCATGATTTCCTGATTTCTTTTTATTTTTTTGAAGGGGGGAATATTTAATATATTTATTTTCTTTTTTTAGATACTTATTTACATTTCAAATGTAATCCCCTTTCCTTGTTTCCCCTCTGAAAACCCCTATCCCCTCCTCTCCCCCTTCTCCCTGTTCCCAAACCCACCCACTTCCACATGCTGGCCCTGGCATTCCCCTATACTGGGGCATAGAACCTCCTGATTTCTTATGTTTTGTGAAATTGTGTCCAAACATATTTTTAAGTACTTACTTCATCCAAGATGACGAGTGGATATTTTTTGAGTACCTTAATTATTTTCCTGACGTGTTTATGTGTTACAAATCATCTTCTTGATGTGTCCTTAAATTTAATTTGGTAGTGTTACTAGGTGCACAACTGACTTACTTAACGCCCTGTCCAAGTGCCAGTTCATTTGCCAGCCTCTAATCAAAACACCTGGGAGAGCTAAATTCAGTTTCAGTACTCAGTTCTCAACTTCCAGACAGCTATGGACAACCACAAAGAAACACACCTCTATCTGGTAAACATGAGTGAAATTTTGCTAGTGGAGGAAAGTCTTAAAGAAGACTATTGTTTTGTGGAGAAACAGAAATTGGAACTTGCTAATATATTAATCTGCCTTTATCACCCCTGGTATTTTCATGGGTGTGCTTGGGAAAATCACTAAGAAAAGTGGGGAATCATTTTATGACTCTAAAGACCTATTTCAACAAAGCAAACAAAAACAATCTAGACTCTTTTAAATGTGATTGAGAGTATAACCTTCAAGTGGGAAAGCCTTCTCAGAGTAGCTGCTTGGTGGTCCCAGTGTAAGATATGCCTATGTTCCCCACCCCCAACAGGAAAGCAAGCAAAATTGCAAGGTGCAGTAATCACACCATTTCCTAATAATGACAGCTGTGTAAGAAGAGAGAAGCTTGGTGCCTGCTAGCAACGTTTAGCATGGATACCTTTTGTTTATATGCAACTCTTAGCTGACTTTTGTGTGTACAGAATATTGGCTTTAATAAAACTATCACGCAGAACTTTGAAAGGATTATTCAATTGTCTTTCTAGAGTCACTTGAATTGGAAATTTCTGATGCCAATCTAATTTTCAATTATCTTTCAGTGAAATATATTATTTTAAAGAAAGATTTAATGGCTTTTGTCTAGAGCACAGACTGAATTCTGTATTATTGTGAGAATTTTTTCCTTTGACAAGGTTGACACTGAATAGTCTCTTTCAATCAAAACATTAATTTCCTCAAGCATTTCTGGAAAGATATCTTCTTTTAGCTATTGATTTCTTTATCTTGTATCTGTAAATTTTATTAAAATATTTTAGATGTTAGAAACAATTCATAATATCTGAAATTAAAACTGAAATTTTAAAATACTTTTTCTCTTTATGTTTTTGTTAAAAGTTCTGTTTCATAATTTTAAGGTTTCTTTTTTGTTATGTTTAATTTAAATGTTTATAACTGATAGATTAATTTTAAAACTTCAGTGTAATGTTTATTTAGCATTCCATTTGCTGTATTTTAATTGTATCTGTATGTGCATGTGTAAACCTATCGAAGGGAAGCTGCTAACTCAGTATTATTGAAAAATGAAAATCACACTTCATTGGAGAGAGTGGATCCAAACACAAAAAGGTACCTTTGATCCACTTTTTTTATTTGATGAATAAATGATTTTATTTCCAGATGAAGAGTTTTAATAATTTTACACTTCAAAAAGTTACATGATGGGCCTGGATAATTTGCTCCAAAATTAGAACTATTCCCTAATACTATTGCAGAGGACCCAGGTTCTGTTTCCAGTGCCCATATCAACCATCTCACAATCACCCATATTTCCAGGTTCTCCATATTCCACAGGCATCGGCAATCATGTGTATAGTCACAGACACATGAACATAATTCAAAACTAATTATATATATATAATATATATATATATATTATACATATAAAATATTTGATCAAATTCTAGGACATATTAGGAAGGTATCAGCTTTTATGTAATCCCCTCTCCTTTGAAAAGTTATAGGATATATTTCGTCTTGCATTTTTTTGAAAGCTGGTTCACAGAGACAGATTTAAAGCTGGAAAGAACCCAGATGTCCCTTAACAGAGGAATGGATATAGAAAATGTGGTACATTTACACAATGGAGTACTACTCAGCTATTAAAAACTATGAATTCATGAAATTCTTCAGCAAATGGATAGAACTAGAAAATATCATCCTGAGTGAGGTAACCCGATCACCAAAAAACACACATGGTTATGCATTCACTAATAAGTGTATATTAACCGAGAAGTTCCTAATATCCGAGATACAATTCACAGACCACATGAAGCTCAAGAAGAAAAACTAAAGTGTGGGTGCTTCGGTCCTTCTTAGAAGGAAAACAAAATACTCACAGGAGCAAATATGTAAATAAAGTGTTGAGCAGAGGCTGAAGAAAAGGCCACCCAGAGGCTATCCCACTTGTGGATCCATCCCATATACAGTTGATATGCTGTCTCCTGAGAGGCCCTGCCAGACCTTACAAATATAGATGAGGATGCTAGCAGCCAACCATTCGACTGAGAGCAGTGTTCCCAATAGAGGAGTTAGAGAAAGGATTGAAGGGGTTGAAGGGGTTTGTAACCCCATAGGAAAAACAACAATGTCAACCAACCAGAACCTGCAGAACTCCCAGGGACTAAGCCATTAACAAAGGAGTACACATGGCTCCAGCTGCATATGTAGCAGAGGATGGCCTTGTCATACATCAATGGGAAGAGAGGTCCTTAGTCCTATGAAGTCTCCATAGATGCGCCAGTGTAGGGGAATCACGGGCAGGGAGATGGGGTGGGAGGGTGGGTTCTGGAACACAACTCAGAGAAGCAGGGGGAGGGAGGATGTGATAGGGTGTTTCCAGAAGGAAGGGAAATCGGGAAAGGGGATAACATTTAAAATGTAAATAAAGAAATATCCAATAAAAAAAGAAGAAAGAAAGAAAAGCAACACAGAGAAATAGTTTGTCGTTTTATATAAGTGGGCCAGTGTGAATTGAAGATTGCCTCTAGTCAGTGTTCTGTATTTGTGAAGAGACAGCAAGACCATGGCAACTCTTATAAAGGAAAGCATCTCACTGGGGCTTCGTTACAACTGAAGATGTTTAATCATGGAGGCCAGCATGGCAGCACTCAGGCAGACATGCTGGTGGACAGTAGCTAAGAGTTTACTTCAGATACATTGGCAGCCACTGGGCCTGACTTGGGCTATTGAAACCCCAAAGCCAAACCACAATGACAAACATCTCCAAAATCCCTCCAGCTACTGCCACTTCCTGAGAAGCGAGTATTCAAATCTATGTCTCTATGGTAGACAGTTTTATTTAAACCATGACAGAGATATATAAGGGATACACAGCAAGGAAAACGAAGCCTGCCACTTTAAATTAGATTTATGCTATTCTTCAGTTCTTTAAACTCTTTTTTACTATTGGACATATAAATTGAGATGATGGTTTTGAAAGTAGTTTGTTAAGGATTTTGTGGTTTTGTTTCCATTTATGTGTATATGTCTGTGAGAGGCAGTGCCTTCAGAGGCCACAGAAAAATGTTGATATCCATGGAATAGAATTACAGGAAGTTGTCCACTGCCTGGTATAGGAGCAGGCAACAAAACAGTGGTCATCTGAAAGAGCAGAAAGTGATTGTAGCCACTGAGCCAGCTTTCCAGCCCTGAAGGTACTTTGTAATAATAGTTCCCTCTGAGAAAAGTAAAAGCAAATGAGTTAGGAGGATGGGGAAGTAATACTTTATGCATGCTCACTCGGGAAATTTCACACCTGTTATTATCTTTAGCATCCTTATATTCTAACTATGTTTTAAACTGCACACCAATTGTGGTAAGCCAACTTTATGATTAAATGAAACATTTACATATTACATACATTTCAAAGGTAATTTATGATATTTATATAACATTACATTTGGTATTATTATTAAAAAAATAGGTGATAGAGAAAAATGATAATACATAGAATGACATACTTTTTTTTTTCTTTCAGTGGCAGCACACAGTTCAATACAAAATTTTAAGATCTGGTTCTCAAAAAGTCATAGCCCAGGCTTGCGATGATCGTATATAGCGAACAAAAGACAATACTGTCGGCATTATAAAAAATATATACTGGACAGCTTATATGTGAAAATTCTTCTTGAAGGAAGCATGCATTTGTACAAATATATTTATATACACACACACATATATATATATATATACACATATATATTGTTGGGACTTCAATTTCTGTTTTAAAAATTATAAATGAAAGCAACCTGAAGAGCAAAAAAATTATTTCATCTTATACAGGTAATAATTTGTCTTTGAGGAAGTCTGGGCAGGAACTTAAGGCACGCAGGAACCTAGAGGCAGAATTAAAGGGGAGGCCACAGTGAAGTGCTAATTTCTGGCTTATTCCTTATGCCTTGTTTATTAAATTATCTTGCATTCCTATATCACTGGGGAACACCTGTTCATGGGTTGCAATGCTTCCTGTGGCCTAGATTCTCTGATAGGCCATAGAGGTTAAGAAATTGACCCACAGAATTGCCTACAGTAAACTGGATGAAGGCATTTTCAGAATTGAGGTTCCTTTCCCTGTTTAGCCTTATATCAGGTTGAAAAAAAACTAACTAGGACCATACATATTCTTATTTTGTTTTAGATATGAGATAATTAAAAACAAATTGAATTATTTGGTCAAGTAACACAAGTTTAGCATGTACAGCATTGTACTATGTTGTAGCCTATCACTTGGGCACAGCTAGTAAAGAGGCTGTGCTGAGATAGACAAGGGGATATATGATCCAATTAAAAACCCAGTCTTCTAGTCTGCCTCATTGATAAGCTATAGTACAGAAATGACTAAACCCTAAAGTACATGGAAGTCACTAACATTTAAAATTAGTTAACGTTTATCTGAACAATTTCCTATTGGTTTTCAGAAAGCCAAGTTAAGTTATATGTCTGTTCATTTGTTGACTGGCTGAGTCTGACAATTCTAAGGTTAAATTAATACCTATGCATACTTTTAAGCTGGAATCTATTGAGAAGAATAGCACCAGCGTCACAAACATAACTGGAGATATAACCATTTTTAGAGCAAAACCCAGACAAAGGGGAGAGACTATGTGAGGATATCTATTTCTGTGATGGGTCACTTCAAAACCCTTTTATGTGCCTGAGCTTTTGGAGAAGTTAAGTCACAAAAGGATTTGTTTTGACAAAGGATAGTAAGAATCAAAAGAACCATTAATGCTCTGTTTTTAGGTTCAATAATGGAAAGAGAAATTTCTCCCCAAGTGGGTTTCTATATTAGAAGCAATCCTGAAAGATAAAATACTATCCTTATTGGTTGTATTATTTTTATGGTACTCTCTACAAAAGGAGATGAATGACTAATAGCTTGATACATATTTGGAAAATAATGAGAAGCATAGGGAACTAATAATTTTGATGTAAAATACGTGAACAGAATACTTGATTATACTGAAAAGTAAAACAAATATATTAACTCACAGGGTTTTTTGTTTGTTTGTTTGTTTGTTTGTTTTTTTAAGGTTGTGGATATGGCTGAGAAAACTTTCCAGGATAGACATAAATAGTTTCATATTCTGAGAATACAAGTTGTTGTTATGGGTCAAATAAAAATTGTGCCATAGACTCATCCATTACTCGGGGAACCAAGAATAAGATGGCTGTGATGCTTTAGAAACTGCTTGAATTCTGCAGATTATGACCCAGGAATGAATTAAACCTGGGGTGTATTCCTAGCATGATGGTAGTTCTATAAGAAGTAGGAGAGCAGGAGCTTGTCTTTGGTACGATCTCTTACACTGGTAACTTCCATAGTTTTCTAGGGTTTCTGGCTGCCAGAAGATGAGCTGGAATCCTAGCCATATGAAACATGCCATACTGGAGGTAAACCTCCCAAACAGTGAGGTACAGTAACTCTGCTTATCTTCAATTTTTCTAGGTATTTAGTCACAGCTAGAAGGAAGTCTGACTGCTGTTAGATGTTGTCCTTTCCCATGCAATCCAAGCAATCTTGCACAGCAATTGGGATGAGGCTTCTGGATGTGTACCAACATGTTCATAGTTACACACACACACACACACACACAGAGAGAGAGAGAGAGAGAGAGAGAGAGAGAGAGAGAGAGAGAGAGATATTTGAATGTTTCAGGTTTAAAATCATCCCAATAGCTTAGTCTGTATAAACTCTGCGTTAGGATCTCAAAGGGAAGAATTTCCATGAAAAACAAGATCAGATTAACCCACAGAGCTACCTCTTCTGCTCAACGACAATTTGAAGTGCTACATCAGAGACCTTCAGAGAAATGACTTTTTGTTTTGCGGTGAAAAGAAAATCTTCAGGGTTGCCAGGGCTGCTTCAAAATATCACAGCAAGTTTGAAATAAGGAAGTCAATATGTATTAGACAAAGAGAAGAGCTGAGTATGTGGAGAGACAACAGGCAAACCTTGATGAGGCGAACAGCAGTGGGATTGCTTGTTGAACCCAGTGACCTTTCTCTATTCTTAAACACTGAAGATTGTGTACATCACTGGAAAGAAGTTTCTTTTAATGCTTTATTTTTCTATATACAGGTAAGGATATTTCTTCCCCCTCTTTTCCATTTAGCTTTAGTAATATTCCCCATTGAGGTTATTATGCTTGAAATTCAACTCAGCGTAAGCTAAATGGAATAAAATAACTCTCTTGAAGTTTTTCCTAATCCTATTTATAAAATTCTCCAAGAACTGCTAATATCCTTCCCCTGACAAGTAATACTATACACACCGAGGGGAATGAAACGGAGCTTAGAGTGAGTCTTGCAGCCTATTAAACATTTAATAAGTAATAAGGATCCATCAGAGAATGGACTATTTCTTGCACATTACAGCTGCAGACACTCATTTCTCAACTTGGAACTACAGAAGCAGGAAAGAAGAAATCTTTGGGAGAGAGTATTCAAAAACTGCAGTGACTATAAAACCTTTCAGTGGATAGTTTTCATTTGCTAATATGAACTTTCAAGGACTGAGTCATAAATGCTGATGTATTTGCTCCTTTGTCTATCTGTATGTGATGCTGACTTAATTTATCACAGTCCTGAGACCTTTTTACTTCCCAATGTCACGTCTTTTTTCATGCATTCATTACTCACATCTGAATTTGCAATTTGGCTTGTGTCATCAGCAAACATAACAACATAACAAATGTTAAACATAAGTTGATATCACAGTTTTCCCTCATAATCTGACTTGGAATATTAGCTAATTTTATAAAAATCAAAGTTGTAAATGTCAATATCTGAAAATGTAAAACCCACATACATGGATAACATAACAATTCATTCTTCATTCTGTCTCCCAAATATACACTGTTCTTTTAATATACTATGAATGACATAAAATTTAATCTACTTACCATAACATTTTATGATGATAGGCAGAATTATAAACAGTTTTCTAATATTCCTGATATTTCCTTGTGTTCCAGATAACTTACTCATGGCAAATACAGGGCTATCTGTGACTATAAAAGACAATCACTGCTCTGGTCCAATAAAATTACAAAGCAGTTGGAAGCCTCATCACAAAAGCTTTGCAAGTCATCTTGATCTTTTCCTCATCTCAAGGATTGCCCCTCTAGCTTTCCAATTCTAAGATGCAGTGTTGTAAGAGGTAAAATATTAAGTACTTACAAATGGCCTTCAGAACTCAGTGATCCTCAGCTCTTAACAGGTCAAAAATCCTCCACCAGAGAGACTAAACAAATACTTATCTGAAAAAAATAAGGGTTCTAATCTATTCAGGATGACCTAGGACAACATAGCCTGCCTGACACCTTAGTTTCTTCCGTGTTAAAGTCCAAGGTGAGTGCTCTTTGTGGTCATATCTGAATTTTATCTAAAAACCCATTAATGAAATATTTACATTTCCACTCCAAGTGACATTTACATTACCATAGCAAATTAATACAAGTAACTTATAGACCATTGAAATTTGTGGATAATGCCTTGAAAACTCTGAGATCTTCAGATGAAGGACCATAATGATAATGAATATAGGATTTAATCCATGTTTAGTGTACCGTGTATACTAAACTTATATCTGTGACTGAAAGAAGAATTAACTTGCAACAAATACACAAAGGTTGCAGATCAGCTAGAGAAACATCCAATTTAAAACATTACAGAGTTATCATAAAATATTTGAAGTGAAGAAAAGTGCTGATAACTAAAACTTCTAAGCATTTGTGTATTTTTCTATAAAAGAAACAATGCACCTATGCCCGGGAGAGGATGACTTGCAGAGTCTGTTTCTGTTTTCTCTTTCTACTGTATATTCCCAGGAATGTAGTTCAGCCACCAGGCATGGCAGCAAAGCACCATTACACAATGAGCCATCTTAGCAGCCTTCATCAAAGCATTTAAGAAACTTCACTAAAGAGTTTCTTTATTACCCACGGCAATTGGTCCACATAGATTAAACTGAAGTTTAAAGAATTTAAATGGGGAAAATTGTTTGAAAATAAATATAATTGGATTACCTCAGGAAATCAAGCAGAATTAAATCTAGAAAAATCACTGTGGGGGAATATCATCTAATATTTTTATGTTTCCATGTCCTTTACATATAAAATGATGGTTAAAATAAAATTCTCAGTTCATAGCAGTGGGAGCATTCATATGAGTGTGTGTTTTGCACATCAATGTAAAAATATTAGAAAATTGACAATTTAGAGTTTATAAAGATTTACATTTATTATGTAGTGATTTTATAAATACCTCATCTATACTAAAAGTAATAAATTTTCTATCATGGTGTGATTTTGAAAATCAGATTTTGCATATTTGAAGGAAAATGAGAGGCCAGGTATAGTGTGTCATAGGAATTTAAACTTAGCACTTTGGAGAAATATTCGAAGATACTTTAGACTATGTTATTGAAACCAAACCTCATTACACAAGTCAACCAAACAAACTGACAAACAATCCAAAACCAGTGGAATTATTTGGTAAACAGTAGTTTGTGTTATTTACAAAAGTGTTTGTCATGACTAAATATTTTTCCATTCCTATATTTAGAAATGAACATAAATACTAAGCTCAGATATGAAAGATAAGAATAAAAAGAGAGTTCTAATTTAGCTATCATCTTTAGAATTCAAAGGTTATCAAAGCCACTTTGGACACTTGGTAGAAAAGTTGATAGTTTACTGAAAGATTTTAACTGTTTCAAAGGAAGACAGAATGAATGTTTCTGTTATGTAGTAAAGTCATATTAAATAGTTTTTCTTAGATGTTCCAACTGAAATGTTTCTTTTCAGGAAAAAAGGAAGAAATAATCATTTTTTCTCCCTAAAGATAAATATTAAAATTACCACTCAAAAGTAATTCTACTACTTTTAAATGGTTTGGAGCTCGACAATATATTTCCAGGCACTTTTTAATTCCAAATGTTCACATGCATTGTTGGCCCTAGTAATTACTTCTGAGATTTCAAAAGGGATTCACTTCAGTCATTTACCCAGAATAACTCCTATATATCTTGAATAGGACTTCCTGACAGACACAGTGAGATATGAAACATCTTGCAACATGATTGACAGATTCTCATATACACACTAAAGTCTGAGAAGGTACATGTCATTTTCTGTGGCTGCAAAGACATGAGTTTAAAATATCTAATACTAAATTTATTTGTAATTTTCTTTAAAGTGATATAAAATGTATACACTGAGAAATTGATTCATAAATGGTTATTGTTTTCTTCTATCTGAAAGAAAAATAAATTAAGCTAACAGGGTTTACATAAGTTTACTTATTTACTTTGTGTCACTACCTCATGGGAGGACGTATAGGAAAAAAGTGCATTTTGGAAAACATTTGTATGTGCTTCTTTTCCATGATTGCGTTTGAAACATAAAATATTTGAAAAGAATAAGGAAAAGCAAATCCTCATTTGTTTGCTGTGGGGTATGATTTATACTATCCTAAATAAAACAGTGCTTATCTAGTACATGAAAGTAATAAAAATGACTCACCTACTATCAACAACATTAAGCTCCCACAAGGCTCTGTTACATGATTTTGAAAGAAAGAAGTCATATTTCTTTTGGTGATGAATGGGTCTTTAAATACACATAGACACACAACTTGGGCCTCTACCTATACTTAAAAAATAAGATTTTATCTACCTGAATTTTATATGAAGGAATATAAATATAAAAGGAATCTTCTCAATCAAAAGGGGAAAGATATAAAATCATATGCAAAATAGGAAGTTTCAGATTTTATGAAAGATTTTGAAATTGACAGAAGCAGCAGTATGCTTTGATGCCTCCAGGAGATAAACCTGCATGTATATCACATTCAGAAACACTATATATGTTGACTCTATGTTTTCACAAATGGTACACAGTTTTAGTGTGGTTATGAACAACATAACCATGTTTAAGGGACTCTGGTTATTGAAATAAGCACGGAGAATGAAGAAGCAGTTATTAAAATGTATTCTTAGTAATTATTCAGGTAGCTTTCAAAGTGGGATAACTATTTAATCTAAATTAAAATTTTGCAAAACAAAGTTTCAGAGACTAGAAAAATGCAGGGTTTTTTTCTTTACCACACATATTCTTATTATAAAGAGGCAGCACGTGAGTATTGTGGGGAGAAAGTGGTGAGACATATGCATTAAATTAAAATGAATTATAGAAACATTGAGATGCATCCTACAGTAATTACCAGATCATTTTTACTTGACAAATTGCTACTTCTGAAGAAAGCTCTTCATTTCAAAAAGAAATTAAATTATGAACCTAAATTCTCCATTGCCTGAGTAACAGTGGCATATTCCTGAATGGGGTCTCAGTCCTAGATATCATCAACAAGTAAGTGACAGAGAAGCCCAGGACAAACACAAACAACTCATGATATGGTCAGGAAGTGCAGGTGTAGCTTTCTTATCAGAATAACCCAAGAGATTTCTCTATATAAGTCATCCTAGGCCAGGTAATGGCTTTTTTTCTTCTTTTTTTCTATTAACCATTTGTATTCCCAAAATCCCTTTTATCATGGAAATGCATGCCCCCCTTTGGCCAAAAATCAAGAGATTAATTTATAGTGCAATTCCTTCACCCCATTATGCTCTCAATTTTCCAGAAAGCAATCTTCAAGGTAAAGAAAAAATTAATTATCATTAGTCAGAATTGCATTCCTATGAGAACTGTGTGTTCACTCTTATGCAGAAAACATACATTGGAGCTATCAGAATTTCACTCTTGGTACAAAAAACAAAGCAAAATTTGTTCTCTGAGTTGTTCAAGTTTAAATTTATATGTCATTAGATTTGCAACTCTAATATTTCAGGGATTATAATGGTAAGTATCAAAAAGTTAAAGAAGATAGGAGTTAAACCCCAACATGTATAGTTACATAAAAAAAGATTTTATTTTACAGCTCTTTATTTTTCCTGTAACTTCAAGATTTATTTTAGTTTTTGTCTTTAATACATCTTTTCCTCAATTACATTTTCAATGCTATCCCAAAAGTCCCACATACCCTCCCCCCTATTTTCTACCCACCCTTTCCCATTTTTTTGGCCCTGGCGTTCCCCTGTACTGGGGCATATAAAGTTTGCATGTCCAATGGGCCTCTCTATCCAGTGATGGCCGACTAGGCCATCTTTTGATACATATGCAGCTAGAGTCAAGAGCTCCAGGTACCGGTTAGATCATAATGTTGTTCCACTCATAGGGTTGCAGTTCCTTTCAGATCCTTTGGTACTTTCTCCAGCTCCTACATTGGGGGCCCTGTGATACATCCAATAGCTGACTGTGAGCATCCACTTCTGTGTTTGCCAGGCCCCGGCATAGTCTCACAAGAGACAGCTATATCTGGGTCCTTTCAGCAAAATCTTGCTAGTGAATGCAATGATGTCAGCATTTGGATGCTGATCATGGGATGGATCTCTGGATATGGCAGTCACTAGATGGTCCATCCTTTCATCATAGCTCCAAACTTTGTCTCTGTAACTCCTTCCATGGTTGTTCTGTTACCAATTCTAAGGAGGGGCACAGTGTCCACACTTCAGTATTCATTCTTCTTGAGTTTCATGTGTTTAGCAAACTGTATCATATATCTTGGGTATCCTAAGTTTTGGGCTAATATCCACTTATCAGTGAGTACATATTGTGTGAGTTCCTTTGTGATTGTATTACCTCACTCAGGATGATGCCCTCCAGGTCCATCCATTTGGCTATGAATTTCATAAATTCATTCTTTTTAATAGCTGAGTAGTACTCCATTGTGTAAATGTACCACATTTACTGTATCCATTCCTCTGTTGAGGGGCATCTGGGTTCTTTCCAGCTTCTGGATATTATAAATAAGGCTGCTATGAACATAGTGGAGCATGTGTCCTTCTTACCAGTTCAGACATCTTCTGGATATATGCCCAGGAGAGGTATTGCTGGATCCTCCGGTAGTACTATGTCCAATTTTCTAAGGAACCGCCAGACTGATTTCCAGAGTGGTTGTACAAGATTGCAATCCAACAAAAATGTAGAAGTGTTCCTCTTTCTCCACATCCTCGCCAGCATCTGCTGTCACCCGAATTTTTGATCTTAGCCATTCTGACTGGTGTGAGGTGGAATCTCAGGGTTGTTTTAATTTGCATTTCCCTGATGATTAAGGATGTTGAACATTTTTTCAGGTCCTTCCCTGCCATTCGGTATTCCTCAGGTGAGAATTCTTTGTTCAGTTCTGACCCCCATTTTTAATGGGGTTATTTGATTTTCTGGAGTCCACCTTCTTGAGTTCTTTATATATATTGGATATTAGTCCCCTATCTGATTTAGGATAGATAAAGATCCTTTCCCAATCTGTTGGTGGTCTTTTTGTCTTATTGACGGTGTCTTTTGCCTTGCAGAAGCTTTGCAGTTTCATGAGGTCCCATTTGTCAATTCTCAATCTTACAGCACAAGCCATTGCTTTTCTATTCAGGAATCTTTTCCCTGTGCCCATATCTTCAAGGCTTTTCCCCACTTTCTCCTCTATAAGTTTCAGTGTCTCTGGTTTTATGTGAAGTTCCTTGATCCACTTAGATTTGACCTTAGTACAAGGAGATAGGAATGGATCGATTTGCATTCTTCTGCATGATAACCACCAGTTGTGCCAGCACCATTTGATGAAAATGCTGTCTTTCTTCCACTGGATGGTTTTAGCTCCCTTGTCAAAGATCAAGTGACCATAGGTGTGTGGGTCCATTTCTGGGTCTTCAATTCTATTCCATTGGTCTACTTGTCTGTCAATATACCAGTACCATGCAGTTTTTATCACAATTGCTCTGTAGTAAAGCTTTAGGTCAGGCATGGTGATTCCACCAGATGTTCTTTTATCCTTGAGAAGAGTTTTTGCTATCCTAGTTTTTTTGTTATTCCAGATGAATTTGCAGATTGCTCTTTCTAATTCGTTGAAGAATTGAGTTGGAATTTTGATGGGGATTGCATTGAATCTGTAGATTGCTTTTAGCAAGATAGCCATTTTTACAATGTTGATCCTGCCAATCCATGAGCATGGGAGATCTTTCCGTCTTCTGAGATCTTCTTTAATTTCTTTCTTCAGAGACTTGAAGTTCTTATCATACAGATCTTTCACTTCCTTAGTTAGAGTCACGCCAAGATATTTTATATTATTTGTGACAATTGAGAAGGGTGTTGATTCCCTAATATATTTCTCCCTAATATCTTTTTTTTTTTTTTTGGTTTTTCGAGACAGGGTTTCTCTGTGTAGCCCTGGCTGTCCTGGCACTCACTTCGTAGACCAGGCTGGCCTCGAACTCAGAAATCCACCTGCCTCTGCCTCCCAAGTGCCAGGATTAAAGGCGTGCGCCACCACGCCTGGCTGTAAAAAGTCTTTAATTTCATTCTTTATTCCATCCTTGACCAAGGTATCATTGAGAAGAGTATTATTCAGTTTCCACGTGAATGTTGGCTTTTTATTATTTATGTTTTTATTGAAGATCAGCCTTAGTCCATTGTGGTCTGATAGGATGCATGGGACAATTTCAATATTTTTGTATCTGTTGAGGCCTGTTTTGTGACCAATTATATGGTCAATTTTGGAGAAGGTCCCGTGAGGTGCTGAGAAGAAGGTATATCCTTTTGTTTTAGGATAAAATGTACTGTAGATATCTGTTAAGTACATTTGTTTCATCACTTCTGTTAGTTTCTCTGTGTCCCTGTTTAGTTTCTGTTTCCAGGATGTGTCCATTGATGAAAGTGGTGTGTTGAAGTCTCCCACTATTATTGTGTGAGGTGCAATGTGTGCTTTGAGCTTTACTAATGTGTCTTTAATGAATGTGGCTGCCCTTGCATTTAGGGCATAGATATTCAGAATTGAGAGTTCCTCTTGGAGGATTTTACCTTTGATGAGTATGAAGTGTTCCTCCTTGTCTTTTTTGATAACTTTGGGTCGGAAGTCAATTTTATTCGATATCAGAATGGCTACTCCAGCTTGTTTCTTCAGACCATTTGCTTGGAAAATTGTTTTCCAGCCTTTCACTCTGAGGTAGTGTCTGTCTTTTTCCCTGAGATGGGTTTCCTGTAAGCAGCAGAATGTTGGGTCCTGTTTGTGTAGCCAGTTTCTTAGTCTATGTCTTTTTATTGGGGAATTGAGTCCATTGATATTAAGAGATATTAAGGAAAAGTAATTGTTGCTTCTTTTTATTTTTGTTGTTAGAGTTGGCATTCTGTTCTTGTGGCAGTCTTCTTTTAGGTTCGTTGAGGGATTACTTTCTTGCTTTTTCTAGGGTGTGATTTCTGTCCTTGTATTGTTTTTTTTTTTTTTTTTTTGTTATTATCTGTTGAAGGGCTGGATTTGTGAAAAGATAATCTGTGAATTTGGTTTTGTTGTGGAATACTTTGGTTTCTCCATCTATGGTAATTGAGAGTTTGGCCGGGTATAGTAACCTGGGCTGGCATTTGTATTCTCTTAGTGTCTGTATAACATCTGTACAGGCTCTACTGGCTTTCATAGTCTCTGGCGAAAAGTCTGGTGTAATTCTGATAGGCCTGCCTTTATATGTTACTTGACCTTTCTCCCTTACTGCTTTTAATATTCTATCTTTATTTAGTGCATTTGTTGTTCTGATTATTATGTGTCGGGAGGAATTTCTTTTCTGGTCCAGTCTATTTGGAGTTCTGTAGGCTTCTTGTATGATCATGGGCATCTCTTTCTTTAGGTTTGGGAAGTTTTCTTCTATTATTTTGTTGAATATATTTGCTGGCCCTTTAAGTTGAAAATCTTCATTCTCATCAACTCCTATTATCCGTAGGTTTGGTCTTCTCATTGTGTCCTGGATTTCCTGGATGTTTTGAGTTAGGATCCTTTTGCATTTTGTATTTTCTTTGATTGTTGTGCTGATGTTCTCTATGGAATCTTCTGCACCTGAGATTCTCTCTTCCATCTCTTGTATTCTGTTGCTGATGCTTGCATCTATGGTTCCAGATTTCTTTCCTAGTGTTTCTATCTCCAGTGTTGCCTCACTTTGGGTTTTCTTTATTGTGTCTACTTCCCTTTTTAGGTCTAGTATGGTTTTGTTCATTTCCATCACCTGTTTGGATGTGTTTTCCTGTTTTTCTTTAAGGACTTCTACCAGTTTGGTTGTGTTTTCCTGTTTTTCTTTAAGGACCTGTAACTCTTTAGCAGTGCTCTCCTGTATTTCTTTAAGTGAGTTATGAAAGTCCTTCTTGATGTCCTCTACCATCATCATGAGATATGCTTTTAAATCTGGGTCTAGATTTTCGGGTGTGTTGGGGTTCCCAGGACTATGTGGGGTGGGAGTGCTGCGTTCTGATGATGGTGAGTGGTCTTGATTTCTGTTAGTAGGATTCTTAAGTTTGCCTTTTGACATCTGGTAATCTCTGAAGCTAACTGTTATAGTTGTCTCTGATTAGAGCTTGTTCTTCAGGAGACTCTGTTAGCCTCTATCAGCAGACCTGGGAGGCTGGCTCTCTCCTTAGTTTCAGTGGTCAGAGTATTCTCTGCAGGCAAGCTCTATTCTTGCAGGGAAGGTACCCATATATCTGGTGTTCGAACCTGCCTCCTGGCAGAAGTTGTGTTCCAATCACCAGAAGTCTTAGGATCCCGTGAGGAATCCTGTGCATGTCCTTGCAGGTGTCAGGAGACTCCACTGGCAAGGCACCCAAGTGCTTGAGTGGACTGGAAGGGACTTGTGCCCCAGCAGAGGCCGGGTTGCCTGCTTCCCTAGTTAATGCAGTCTCAGGTTCCGCACGATTGGATTGGAGCAGATGCTGTGTTCCACTCACCAGAGGTCTTAGGATCCCGTGGGGAGTCCCATGCGGATCCTTGCGGGTATCCGAAGACTCCTCTGGCAAGGCACCTCGATACTCGAGTGGTCTATTTTACAGCTCTTTAAGACATCACATATTGCTGATGCATAAAGGGAAATGCATCTATCTTATTGCTGTTATTTATTACTTGATTCTGATAGCACAATATAGGAAAACTAGCTGGTATAACATATAGCATAAAATATGAAGAACAAGTAATGTCCCAAGACCAATATAGCTTATTAAATCATATATACAAATGATCAAATGATGTCAAAATAGTTGAATTTCTCTTAAAAATAGGATGATTTGAAATGAGTACCTAATTGTACATATTCACCTTTGATTCTGTGGTGAGGAATATGAATTAGGTCATGGTTACTGAAAGGGGAAGAAAAAAAATCTTCCTGGGTTTGCCCTAAAAAGATAATTTGTTAATCAAAAATGTCACAGATTTTCCTGTTTAAATTATTTTCTTTGATATACTAGGTATTCATGTCGGCACTTGTCAGCTAAACATTCATTTTGGAGAGTGAAATGATATGAAAATTTAGAAAATTTAGAAAAACCCTGGACGGAACCTATAACATTGACCACACTTTATGTTTCGGTTTTTTAGCAATTTATGTACTTAGTTATAGTAAATGCTAAATGCTTATGAATATTTCTACATCTCAAAATCCCAGTTAAGTGGCTCCTTGTATTGGTTTTCTGAGGCCCACATGGAGTGCATTAGTTTTATTTATTGATAGCACTTTGTTTTCAAAAAACAAAACAAAGCAGAAAATCCAAGTCCACTTTGAAACCTCACCCACTTGCTCTTTCACATGGATCTACACTAAGAAATACTATCAGATGGATTTCCTTATTCTGTTTCCTAAGGACCTCTGTGGTTAGAAGCTTCTTCATTGAGAATACTGACTCTCATATTGCCTCAGTGTGACTAAACTTCCGGAGTGGGTTTTGCTCTTCACATAGTTACGGCAGTTCCCTTTAGAACTTTTTGAATTATGAATTCTTCATCTTCTGCTTTGAGTTGTAAAACTTAAAGAAAGCAAACAGGTACAACATCAGCCACAAAAGAACACAACAACAACAACTAAACAACTTTGGATGAATATGACTGTAGGGAAACACAACATCCCTTAATGTCCAACAAGGACAAGAGTATAACTCCAGTGAGTGTTTGAGTCGAGTAGTGAACTTACTTCCAACGAGGATTAGAAACAGTTAGCCGTTCCTTTTCCACTATGTTCATAGCAGCCTTATTTATAATAACCACAAGCTGGAAAGAACCAAGATGCCCCTCAACAGAGGAATGGATACAAAAAATGTGGTACATTTACACAATGGAGTACTACTCAGCTATTAAAAAGAATGAATTTATGAAATTCCTAGGCAAATGGTTGGACCTGGAGGGCATCATCCTGAGTGAGGTAACCCAATCACAAAAGAACTCACATGATATGTACTCACTGATAAGTGGATATTAGCCCAGAAATTTAGAATACCCAAGATATAAGTTACAATTTGCAAAACACATGAAACTCAAGAAGAACGAAGACCAAAGTGTGGACACTTTGCCCCTTCTTAGAATTGGGAACAAAACACCCATGGAAGGAGTTACAGAGACAAAGTTTGGAGCTGAGACAAAAGGATGGACCATCTAGAGACTGCCATATCCAGGGATCCATCCCATAATCAGCCTCCAAACGCTGACACCATTGCATACACTAGCAAGATTTTGCTGTTAGGACCCTGATATAGCTGTCTCTAGTGAGACTACGCCGGGGCCTAGCAAACACAGAAGTGGATGCTCACATTCAGCTATTGGATGGATCACAGGGCCCCCAATGGAGGAGCTAGAGAAAATACTCAAGGAGCTAAAGGGATCTGCAACTCTATAGGTGGAACAACATTATGAACTAACCAGTACCCTGGAGCTCTTGACTCTAGCTGCATATGTATCAAAAGATGGCCTATTCGTCCATCACTGGAAAGAGAGGCCCATTGGACTTGCAAAGTTTATATGCCCCAGTATAGGGGTACACCAGGGCCAAAAAGTGGGAGTGAGTGGGTAGGGGAGTGGGGGGGAAAGGGTAGTAGGGAACTTTTGGGATAGCATTGGAAATGTAAATGAGGAAAATACCTAATAATAAAAAGAAATAGTTGGCCATTCCTTTAGGTACAGCCAAATAGTAAAAATTGGCAGTCTAAAATGATTCACCTCCAGATACTAAAAATTTTCTCAAAATTTACTTTATTGGCATGTTTCACATTACTCTCCTAAACCAATACTTTGAATAAAGTTTGACTTTCACAATTGGTTTTATTTAGTGAACTGTTTGTTATTGTAGAAACACAATGGTGGTGTTAGAGATTATGATGTTTGAATTCTCAGTCAAAGTTTTCTTTGGAAACTCCTTCAGTTTACACCCAGAGATCTTCCTTGATCTTACTTTGTATGAGTATACTCCCTCATGGTTCAGATATAGAACAGAACGAATTTTTCAAAATGTTTGTGTTATGAACACATTCAACAGTATGACAAATCCTACAGACTGATTATAAAGAAAACAAAACACATTTACATCTATGAACATATATGTATGTGCTAATAAAGTCAAATCCATTAAAAAACTTAATGTGTTTGAGGTTGTAATACAAAATTGCATTTGCTCAAAATTAATGCTTCAACAAGACCAGTATAATAAACAAGACTAGTTGATATTCCAGTGTGGACTGGAAAATTCCACATGTTCTCACCCCTAGATGGAGGTATTCATGGCTGCTGATGGAGGGAGGAGTCTCCTTCAGGAAAATGAGCCTCTACATAACTTATCTAGGGCATCAACCCTAAGAAGATATACATATGAGAAATGCTAATTGAACTCCATAGATTATATATACATATGTCTTAATATAATATAACTAATATGAAACAATAATAAAAAATGTGGTGGTCCAATTTAGATGTCCTCCAAAATTTTAGACATCTGAATATTTGATTCTCATTGCATAACACTGTTTTAGTTGGTTTACAATAGGTACGATTTCCATCTGAGACAACTTGTGGTTTGTGGTCTGAGGTTTTAGAGCATGCTGCTTCACCAGCCTCCTGCTGCTTTCTATGTCTAGTTGATATGACAAACACTCATCCCTGTAGAACCAAAAAACTAAATAAACCCTTTCTCTTTATAAGTCACTTTGGTCACTGTGGTTTTCATTGTAAAGAAGACACCAAGACAGAAATTTTTACCACTCTCATGGAGTATTTCTGTGACAAATATGAGAGTGTTTTTGTTTGTGTCTTTGTTTGTTTTGTTTTTGTATTAAGAAGGAACATTGAATACTTAGAACATAAAAGAAGTTGGGCATTCTAAGCAGAGCTTAATGGACCACCAAAAAGGGAGATGTTGGAAGACAGTAGTGCTGAGAGCTATGCAGACTGTAGTTTATGAGGTATCAGAGGGGAACAGTATTACTAGAGACTATTCCTGGAATATTTCTTAAAAACAATGTAGCTTTGATACTTTCTCTAGCTCCTTTGTTAGGGGCCCTGTGTTCCATCCACTTCTCTATTTGCCAGGCACTGGCACAGCCTAACAAGAAAGAGCCATATCAGGGTCCTGTCAGCAAAATCTTTCTGGCATATGCAATAGTGTCTGGGTTTGGTGGTTGTATATGGGATGGACCCCCAGGTCGGGCAGTCTCTGGATGGTTCTTCCTTCTGTCTCAGCTCCAGACTTTGTCTCTGTAACTCTTTCCATGGGTATTTTGTTCCCCATTCTAAGAAGGAGTGAAGTGTCCACACTTTGGTCTTCCTTATTCTTGAGTTTCATGTGTTTTGCAAATTGTATCTCGGATATTCTAAGTTTTGGAGCTAATATCCATTTTTCAGTGAGTGCATATCATGTGTGTTCTTTTGTGATTTTGTAAATGTAACACATTTTCTGTTTCCATTTCTCTGTTGAGGGACATCTGGGTTCTTTCCACCTTCTGGCTATTATAAATAAGGCTGCTATGAACATAGTGAAGGATGTGTCCCTATTACAAGTTGGAACATCTTCTGGGTATATGCCCAAGAGAGGAATTGCTGGATCTTCTTGTAGTACTTTGTCCAATTTTCTGAGCTAAATGGGTCTGCAACCCAATAGGAGGAACAACAATATTAACTAACCAGTACCCCCCAGAGCTGTGTCTCTAGTTGCATATGTAGCAGAGGATGGCCTTGTCGTCCATCAATGGGAGGAGAGGCCCTTGGTCTTGTGAAGATCATATGCCCCAGTACAGGGGAATGCCAGGGCCAGGAATCCGGAGTGGATGGGTTGAGGAGCAAGGTAGGGGATGGGTATAGGGGGCTGTGTGTATAGCATTTGAAATGTAAATGAATAAAATATCTAATAAAAAATGAAAAAAAAACAATGTAGCTGATTTTTACCATTGTTTTACTTTTATTTCATTATTTATTTATTTATTTATTTATTTATTTATTTATTTATTTATTTATTAAATTCCCTTCCTGGTCTACCCTCCAAATGTTCCACATCTCATACCTCCTCCCCACCCCCCTGTCCCAACAAGGATGTTCCACCTGTCCCCTACCCCACCAGACCTTAAAACTCCCTGGGTCTCCAGTCTCTTGAGGGTTATGTGCATCTTCTCTGACTAAACCCAGATCCAGCAGTCCTCTGCTGTAAATATGTTAGGGGCCTCATATCAGCTTCTGTATGCTGCCTGGGTGGTAGTCCAGTATTTGAGAGATGTCCCAGATCCAGGTTCATTCAGACTGCCGCTCCTCCTACATGGTTACCCTCCTCTTCAGCTTTCCCCTAATTCAACCACAGGAGTCAGCAGCTTCTGTCCATTGGTTGGGTGCAAGTATCTGCATCTGACTCTTTAGGTGATAATTGGGTCTTTTGGAGGACAGTCATGATAGGTCCCTTTTGTAAGCACCCTATAGCCTCAGTAATACTGCCAGGCCTAGGAGCCTCCCTTGAACTGAATCCCATTTTGTGCCTATCACTGGACCTCCTTTCTATCAGGCTCTTCTCCATTTTTGTAACTACAGTTCTTTCAGACAGGAACAATTATTGGTCAGAGTTTTTGACTGTGGGATGGCAACCCCCTCCCTCACTTGATGCTCTGTCTTTCTGCTAGAGGGAGACTCTACACGTTCCATCTCTCCATTGTAGGGCGTTTCATCTAAGGTTCCTTCCATTGAGTCCTAAGGGTGTCTTATCTCCCAGGTCTCTGGTGCATTCTTGAGCCCCCCCCCACCCCTATCCCTGGAGGTTGCCTGTTTCCATTCTTTCTGCTGGCCCTCAGGGATTCAGTCCTTTTCCCTCACACAATACAAGATCAGGTTCCTCTCTTCTTGTCTCCTACCCACCTTGTCTACTTCCCCTCCTGTCTCCTCCTTCTCTCCCCCCTTGTGATTGCTTTCTTCTCCCTCCCAAGTGGGACTGAGGCATCCTCACTTGGTCACTTCAGCTTGTTGACATTTCTGAGTTCTGTGAACTGTATCTTAGGTATTCTGGTCCTTTCTTTCTTTCTTTCTTTCTTTCTTTCTTTCTTTCTTTCTTTCTTTCTTTCTTTCTTCCTTCCTTCCTTCCTTCCTTCCTTCTTCCTTTCTTTCTTCCTTCCTTCCTTGCTTGCTTTCTTGCTCTCTTTTCTCTTTTCTCTTCCTTACTTTTTTCTTTTCTTTCTTTTTTCTTTTTTTTTTTTTTTTTTTTGGTTAATATCCACTTATTAGTGACTACATACCATGCATGTCTTTTTGGGTCTGAGTTACCTCACTCAGGATGACATTTTCTAGTTCAATCCATTTGCCTGAAAAACTCAGGATATCCTCGTTCTTAATGGCTGAGTAGTATTTCATCGTGTAAATGAACCACATTTTCTGTATCCATTCTTCTGTTGTGGGACATCTGGGTTGTTTACAGTCTCTCACTATCATGAATAAGACTGCTATGAACATAAGGGAACACATGCCCCTGTGCCATGGTGGTGCATTTTTTGGGTATATTCCTAAGAGTGGAATTGCTGTGTCTTCAGGTAGATCTATTTACAATTTTTGGAAGAACATCCAGATTGATTTCAACAGTGGTTGTATCAGTTTGCACTCCCACCAGCAATGGAGGAATGTTCCTCTTTCTCCACATACTTGCCAACATGTGTTGTCACCTTAGGTTTTGATCATAGCCATTCTGACTGAAGAGGAATCTTAGAGTCATTTTGATTTGCATTTCCCTGATCACTAAGGAGTTTAAACATTTCTTTAGGTGCTTCTCAGTCATTCGAGATTCCTCTGTTCTTAATTCTTGGTTTAGCTCTATATCCCAATTTTTTTATTGGATTGTTTGGCTTTTTTGGTACTTAGCTCCTTGAGTTCTTTATACATTTTGGATATTAGCCCTCTATCAGATGTGGGGTTAGTAAAAAAATATTTCCCCCATCTGTAGGTTGCTGATTTGTCTTATTGACTATGTCCTTTGCCTTACACAATCTTTTCAGTTTCATGAAGTCCCATTCATCAATTCTTGATCTTAGAGAGTGAGTCATTGAAGTTCTGTTTAGGAAAATTGGCACCCCCATGCCAATGAGTTCAAGACACTTTCCTACTTTCTCCTCTATTAGATTCAGTGTATCTGGATTTATGTTGAGCTCCTTGATCCACTTGGATTTGAGCTTTGTACAAGGTGACAAATATGGACTTATTTTCATTTTTCTACATACAGAGAGCCAGTTAAAACAGCACCATTTATTGAAGATGTGTTCTTTTTGTTTTTACATTTTATATTTTTGATTTCTTGGTCAAAGACCAAGTGTCCTTAAGAGTGTGATTTTATTTCTGATTCTTCAATTTTATTCCATTGATCAACATGACTGTCTCTGTACCAATACCATGCAATTTTTATCACTATTGCTCTGAGGTAAAACTTGAGGTCAGGGATTCCTCCAGTCATTCTTTTATTGTTAAGAATTGTTTTCGCTATTCTGGTTTTGGTTTTTTTTTGTTTGTTTGTTTGTTTTTGCTTTTGTTTGTTTTTGTTTTTTGCCTTTCCAGATTAATTTGAGAATTGCTCTTTCCATATCCTTGAAGAATTGAGTTGGGATTTTGATGGGGATTGCATTGAATCTGTAGATTGCCTGTGGTAGGATGATCATTTTACTATGTTATTTCTGCCAATCCATGAGAATGGGAGATCTCTCCATTTTCTGAGGTCTTCTTCAATTTGTTTCTTGAGAAACTTGAAATTATTGTCATACACACCTTTCACTTGTTTGGTTAGAGTTAACCTAATATATTTTATATTATTTGTGGCTATTGTGAAGGGACTTGTGTTCCCTAATTTCTTTCTCGGCCTCTTTATCATTTGTATAAAGGATGGCTACTGATTTATTTGAGTTAATTTTGCTCTGAAGTTGTTTATCAGCTGGAGAAGTTCTCTGGTATAATTTTTGGGGTGGCTTATGTATTTATGTATACTATCATATCATCTGCAAATAGTGATACCTTTATTTCTTCTTTTCCAATTTGTATCCAATTGAACCCTTTTTGTTGTCTTATTGCTCTAGCTAGCACTTTGAGTTCTATATTGAATAGATATGGGAGAGTGGGTATCCTTGTCTTGCTACTGATTTTAGTGGAATTGCTTCATGTATCTCTCCATATAATTTGCTATTGGGTATTGGTTTGCAGTAAATTGCTTTTACTATGTTTAGGTATAGACCTTGAATTCCTGATCTCCCAATACTTTTAATATGAAGGGGTGTTGTATTTTGTTAAATGATTTTTCTGCATCTAAGGTGATGATCATGTGATTTTTTTCCTTTGAGTTTGTTTATAATGGCTTACATTAATCGGTTTTTGTATATCAAACCAACCTCGCATCCCTGGGAGGAGGCCTACTTGAGCGTAGTGAATTTTGATTTTGATGTGGATTTTTTTGTGTGTGAGAATTTTATTGAGTGTTTTTGCATCGATATTCATAAGCAAGGCTGGTTTGAAATTTTGTGAGGCTAAATTAAAAAGTAGTGGAATATATACTTTGTGGCAAAGACTTCAAGACAGCCTAATGTTGAACCATATTACTCTTACATTGGTCTACAATGAGATGAAAGCAAATGGGAAAGAAATAAAAACTAAATATGTACAATTTGGGGAGAAAAAACATAAGTAGCCAAATGTGACAGCCAAAGCTTGTGCTAGAAGAGATGCTATAAGTAATTGTTAAGGGTGTTGACACCATTAAGGAAAAATAAAACGTATATTAGAATAAAGGTAAGAGTGTCTTTAGTGCTAGATCTAATCCAGTAAAGCGTCCAACTTGTAAAGGAAAACAGTACAAGAGTGTATCTGTTCTTATAAGAAGTAATAACAAATTAAAGTTTCTGCTAATGTAGCCCAATGGAGCCATAAATCTGCCTCAAGAGTTCACCAAAATTGTCAGTATCATTGATATTGCATTTAGAGTAATGAGAGATATAAAAATACAGACGTTATGGAATCTTCCTTTGAAGTTTAAGATAGTCACCCAGGCCAGTTGTGTGTCTGGGATACTCCTGCATGGGGAATCTGAAAGGCCATTTCATGAGGCTGTGAAACTGAAGCCTGAGTTGGTTAGGAGACCCTAAGATTTCAGAGATTCCAGTGCCATTGTATCCTTGCCAATCAGAGCTATACATTCAGTTTGGAGCCAGTCTGAAAAAGAATAAGAATAATAAGAATAAGAAGAATAATGATAATAATAATAATAATAATAATAATAAAATTGTAATAATATATATAATTATATGTATATTGTATGTAATATGATGGTACTATTAATAATAACATTATTGTTGTGTTTTATAAAAAAAGGAGAAGTCAGGGATATGTTTGGTAGAGGTTTAGAATGGTGTTATGGTGCAGGGGGTATGGGTGGGGGTTTGCCACTGCCCTTGGGCCCATGCTATGGAATCTCTTCCCAGTGAGGTACCAACCTCACGAAGGTACATTACAGAATAAAGTTTATTTAGGGGTAGAGAGTTTAGGAGTAGTAGAAACAGAGAAAGGAAGTGGGGTAGGGAGGAGGTGGGGGGAGAAGAGTCCAACTATGAGCACCTGGAGAGAAGGAATGGAATAGGGAGGGAATGGACAGAGAGAGAGAGAGAGAGAGAGAGAGAGAGAGAGAGAGAGAGAGAGAGAGAGAGAGAGACAGAGAGAGAGGAGAGGAGAGGAGAGGAGAGGAGAGGAGAGGAGAGGAGAGGAGAGGAGAGGAGAGGAGAGGAGAGGAGAGGAGAGGAGAGGAGAGGAGAGGAGAGGAGAGGAGAGGAGAGGAGAGGAGAGGAGAGGAGAGGAGAGGAGAGGAAGAAGAGCAAGAGAGAAAAGAGAGGAGGGAGGCAAGCAACCCCTTTTATAGATAGTCAAACATACCTGACTCTTGCCAGGTAAGTGTGGGACAGAGTCTAGAATAAACACTAATAATTATCACTATAATTTTTGTTATTCATTCTAATGCTATACATCCCTACCACAGTTTCCCTTCTCTCTACTTCTCCCACATTCCCATCCTATCTCCTCCAAATCCACTCCTTCTCCATTTCCCTGAAATATCCATGGGGTATTCATTGAGCACAGTACAACAAGTGATAATAAGAGGAGGCAAAAATCCTCGTATCAGGGCTGGGTAAGTAGGAGGATAAGTTCCCAAGAACATTTGAAAGAGTCAGAGATACTCCTACTCCCACCATTAGGAATTCCACTAAAACTAACGAAGCTAACAACCACATTAAATATCCAAAGGACCTAGCACAGACCCATACAGATTCTGAGACTGATTCTGTGTGCCATGTTCTTCTTATATCCTTCATTTCTCTGTCTCCTACAATTCTTCCTCCCCTTATTCCAAGGGATTTCTAGAGCTCCAAGGAAAGAGACTCAATGTAGTTCTCCAATTTGGGCTCTCTCTCTCTCTCTCTCTCTCTCTCTCTCTCTCTCTCTCTCTCTCTCTCTCTCTCTCTCTCTCTCTCTGTTATCTGCTCCCATCAGTTGCCAGCACAAGCATCTCTCATGACTATTGGGCTAGGCACTGATCAGCAAGTACAGCAGAATATCATTAAGAATCATTTTATTTATGTATTTTTTTCTATCCTAGGTATCTGGGCTATCTAGAATTCTGTTCCTGTTCATGTAGGCAGTGTTTGACATGGTTCCCTTTTGAATCATGGACCTCAAATTGCAACAGTTTTATTTTGCAGGCACCAAAAGTAGGAAGGCAGAGCCCTTTAAGTTCTTTGACTTCAGACATGGAGTTATGAGATTTGGAAGTTGCCTTGATACATTTCTCCTAGTATTTTTTCATTATTCTCTGATTCCTTTCTTTTTATTTTTTATTAGATATTTTCTTCATTTACATTTCAAATGCTATCCCAAAAGTCCCCTATACCCCCACCTCTGCTCCCCTATCCACCCACTCCCACTTCTTGGCCCTGGCTTTCCCCTGGACCAGGGCATATAAAGTTTGCTAGACCAAGAGGCCTCTCTTCCCAATGATGGCCGACTAGGCCATCTTCTGCTATATATGCAGCTAGAGACATGAGTTCTGGTAGTAATGGTTAGTTCATATTGTTGTTCCACCTATAGGGTTGCAGACCCCTTCAGCTCTTGGGTACTTTCTCTAGCTCCTACAGTGGGGGCCCTGTGTTCCATGCTATTGATGACTGTGAGCATCCACTTCTGTATTTTCAAGGCACTGGCAAAGCCTCACAGGACACAGCTATATCAGGGTCCTTTCAGCAAAATCTTTCTGGCATATGCAATAGTGTCTGCATTTGGTGGTTGATTATGGGATGGACCCCCAGGTGGGGCACTCTCTGGATGGTCTATTCTTTCATCTTAGCTCTAAATTTTGTCTCTGAAACTCCTTCCATCGATATTTTATTCCCTATTCTATGGAGGAATAAAGTATCCATGAGTTGGTCTTCCTTCCTGATTTTCTTGTGTTTTGAAAGTTGTATCTTGGGTATTCTAGGTTTCTGGGCTAATATCCAATTATCAGTGAGTGCATATCAAGTGACTTCTTTTGTGACTGGGTCACCTCACTGAGTATGATATCCTCCAGATACATCCATTTGCCCAAGAATTCCATAAATTCATTGTTGTTAATAGCTGAGTAGTACTCGATTGTGTAAATGTACCACATTTGCTGTATCCATTCCTCTGTTGAGGGACATCTGGGTTCTTTCCAGCTTCTGGCTATTATAAATAAGGCTGCTATGAACATAGTGGAGCATGTGTCCTTATTACCAGTTAGAACATCTTCTGGGTATATGCCCAGGAGAGGTATTGCTGGATCTACCAGTAGTACTATGTCCAGTTTTCCGTGGAACCGCCAGACTGATTTCCAGAGTGGTTGTATGTGGGGAATTGCAGGCTGGTCTCCAGTCGAGCTTAGGTCTGAACCCCAATGGTCATAATTCACCTACATGACATGGTAGGCGTTCCCTCATGCTCCTGGAACTCCAGGCCCTGCCTAAGGTAGCACCTCCCACAGCCCCCACAAGAGAAGCATGGTCAGTAGTCACTTAAGCAATGGCCCAAGCTTCTGACCTTCAGGCTAAACTCCTCCCCAGTTACCTAGCAACAGTGAAGAGCATAGAAAGGGCTGCTCAGCCCACGCTCTCTTATTCCTTTGTCCTCTCACCTCTCTCTTCTCTCGCTTCTCTCTTCCCTTCCTTTTCTCTTTTCTTCTTTCCTCTCCTCTCTCTCTCTCTCTCTCTCTCTCTCTCTCTCTCTCTCTCTCTCTCTCTCTCTCTCTCTCTCTCTCTCTCTGTCTCTGTCTCTCTCTGTCTCTGTCTCTGTCTCTCTCTCTCTCTCTCTGTCTCTCTCTCTCTCTTCCTCCTTTCTACCTTCTCTCTTTCCCCTGCATTTCTATAATAAAGCTCTAAAACCATAGAGTCTCTGCTCTGCTCCTTCAAGTTCCACTGCACACTCTGGTCAGTGCTGGGAACTTCTTTCCTCTTCCCTCTCTCCCACAACGCTGGTGGCTTTAGCAAAGTAGCTTGGGGGGTGGGGGTGCCCAGGCAGGGCTTCCTCTTGACCACCCCCTGAATAGTGGGATAGGGGAATGCCCACCCAGGGATGAGTGGATAGGGTAGATAGCAGCCCTCCCTTGCCTGACTGTCCAGAGAATAGGGAAACTCTGGCGGGGTGTGGGCATCTTTTCCCTTCCATTCTGCCCCAGGGCCCCAGGGCACCCCCCCCTTTTTTTGTTTTGTTCCCAACAGTTGTACAAGCTTGCAATCCTACCAGCAATGGAGGAGTGTTCCTCTTTCTCCACATCCTTGCCAGCATCTCCTGTCACCTGAATTTTTGATCCTAGCCATTCTGACTGGTGTGAGGTGGAATCTCAGGGTTGTTTTGATTTACATTTCCCTGATGATTATGGATGTGGAACATTTTTTCAAGTGCTTCTCAGCCCTTCGGTATTCCTCGGTTGAGAATTATTTTAATGGAGTTATTTGAATTTCTGGAGTTCAGTTTCTTGAGCTCTTTGTATATATTGGATATTAGTCCCCTATCATATTTAGGATTGGTAAAAATTCTTTCCCAATCTGTTGGTGACCTTTTTGTCTTATTGACAGTATCTTTTGCCCTACAAAAGCTTTGCAACTTTGTGAAGTCCCATTTGTCGAAAGATCTGTATGACAAGAAATTCAAGTCTCTGAAGAAAGAAATTGAAGAAGATCTCAGAAGATGGAAAGATCTCCCATGCTCATGGATGGCAGGATTAATATAGTAAAAATGGCTATCCTGATAAAAGCAATCTACAGATTCAATGCAATCCCCATCAAAATTCCAACTCAATTCTTCACTGAGTTAGAAAGGGCAATGTGCAAATTCATCTGGAATTATAAAAAAACTAGGATAGCAAAACCTATTCTCAACAATAAAAGAACCTCTGGGGAAATCACCATGTCTGACTTCAAGCTGTACTACAGAGCAATTGTGGAAAAAACAAACAAACAAACAAAAAAGAAAACAAAAACAACAACAAAACAAACAAACAAAAAACTGGCATGGTACTGGTACAGCAACAGACAGGTAGATCAATGGAATAGAATTGAAGACCCAGAAATGAACTCACACACCTATGGTCACCTGATCTTTGACAAGGGAGCTAAAACCATCCAGTGGAAAAAAGACAGCATTTTCAACAAATGGTGCTGGCACAACTGGCGGTTATCATGTAGAAGAATGGGAATTGATCCATTCCTATCTCCTTGTACAAACCTCAAGTCTAAGTGAATCAAAGACCTCCATATAAAACCAGAGACATTGAAATTTATAGAGGAGAAAGTGGGGGAAACCCTCGAAGATATGGGCACAGGGGAAAAAAATCCTAACCAGAACAGCAATGGCCTGTGCTGTAAGATCAAGACTCTGGTTCCTTTCTTATAATAGTAGTACATACTCTGCAGTGTTATTTGTTGGAAGAATGTGATTTCAAAGTATTAGAGTTAAAAGATTATATTGAGTTTCAGAAGAGACTTCGGCATTAAGAAACTGGATCTTGCATAAGACTATGAGGACTTTTCAACTTGCACTAACTTGCATTTTTTATATTCTGATATGGACATAATTGTGTGGAGCAGGTAGGGCAATATAGTGGATTGAATATGACTTGTATGTGCTAAAGCATCTAAATATTTGCTTGCTTGCTAATGACAATGTTTAGCAAAGGTTTGGTAGATATGGAATTGCTAGAGGAAACATGGCACTTGCAGCAGGATTTGAGGACCCAAAAGCAATGTTCTATTTCCAGTATGCTCATTATATTTCTGTTAGTGGTTCTAGATATGAATGCTCAGCTGTTGTGCCAACTACCCACTGTGTGCAACCTTACCTCTACCATCATGGAGTAATATCCCTCTGTAACCAAAGGACATATAAACCCTTTTGGTTATAAGTTGCCTTGGTCATGATTTTAATTACAGCATTTGATAAGGAACTAGACAGGGAACATGAAAATGAGAGGAAGACAGAGGACATGAGAGAAGTTGGAGCAGGGTGTGGGTAATGATTTATGCAAGTGTAGTGTTCATATATGAAGTTCTAACAAAAATTTGTAAGATATAGTAGCTGGTTTCCTTTCAAAGGTGGCATTAAAATAGCAATATATGGTATTTTGAAACATCTACAAGACTAAAATAATCCATAACAGATCATACAATCTGTATTAGGAGATATCATACCTGTCATACTGATGTGGGTTTTTTTATGCCTGTTTGAAATAGAGATGAAACATCTATCCATCAATAAAAGCAAGAAAGAAATGAGGTATAGCTTTCCAGTAAAATCTAGAATAAAAGGTGTATTTTCACCTACATCAGGAGAAGCAGAGATGTGGTATTGTGTATACATGCAGACAGTGGTATGGCAGGTAGTGCTGGCAGAGAGAAAAGCAGATTGCTCAAAATGAGAGAAAGGAATTGGTGCTTTCATCATGTCTCTGGAATGGTACACAGTCTTGTAGTCTCCCACTGACGCTTGGCATTTTCAAGCCTTTCCTCATGGTTTAAAGAATAGTTAAGACATTTTTCCCATATAAATAAAGACAGTGGCTACATTGTCTTGGACATGACATGAACACGTTGAATCACACAGGGTTTGTTCCTGTGTGATTCAATAAGAGTAAAAAGAAATAGCCAGGCGTGGTTGCCCATGCCTTTAATGCCAATGCTCAGGAGGCAGAGGCAGGCGGATTTCTGAGTTCGAGGCCAGCCTGGTCTACAGAGTGAGTTCCAGGACAGCCAGGGCTATACAGAGAAACCCTGTCTTGAAAAAAACAAAACAAAACAAACAACAAACAAACAAAAAGAGTAAAAAGAAATGCAATGTATACACGATAAGAAAAGAACACACCTATCCCAACCTTGTGAGCAAATATATTTGGGACTTTACTTTCAAAGTAATTTGTTATTATTTATGCCCCAAAGACCTAACTCTCTGTGCCCTTCATGAGAATTACTTTCTAGTTCATATAAACAATATAAAGAAATATTATATTGTGTTTAGTGATTTCTTTAAAATGTATTATTTCCTGTTGTCTATACGAAAATTCCAGCATACAATGCAAAGACACCAGGAGTTTTTGCACTCTAAACCAGGTGTGCGAAACAGCTGACTCGCCCATGGAAGGAATTACAGAGACACAGTTTGGAGCTGTGATGAAAGGATGGACCATCTAGAGACTGCCATATCCAGAGATCCATCCCATGATCAGCATCCAAATGCTGACATCATTGCATTCACTAGCAAGATTTTGCTGATAGGACCCAGATATAGCTGTCTCTTGTGAGACTATGCCGGGGCCTGGCAAACACAGAAGTGGATGCTCACAGTCAGCTAGTGAATGGATCACAGGGCCCCCAATGGAGGAAGTGGAGAAAGTACCCAAGGAGCTGAAGGGATCCACAACCCTATGGATGGAACAACATTATGAACTAACCAGTACCCCGGAGCTCTTGACTCTAGCTGCATATGTATCAAAAGATGGCCTAGTCGGCCATCACTGGAAAGAGAGGCCCATTGGACATGCAAACTTTATATGCCCCAGTACAGGGGAATGCCAGGGCCAAAAAAATGGGAATGGGTGGGTAGGGAAGTGGGGGGGGGAGGGTATGGGGGACTTTTGGGATAGCATTGGAAATGTAATTGAGGAAAAGATGTAATAAAAAAATAAAATAAAATGAAAACAATGCTGACTATGAAACACTTAGAATTCAGGGATGATATCATCATATCTCTATGACATCTTCTCTTACTTACCTCATAAGTATGGCATCTGGTCTCATCTACTGTGCTAACTTCAAATTCTTCGGGGGCAGGCTTTTCATTTCCAGAGGTATTTGTTTTAGTGTATGTTAGACAAGATCCTCAATAGATAGAATGCTTTAGTCCTGGTGGGAATTCTAAAGGGATCACTTACAAAGTGTTCTTTAAGCTTTTGGACACATGAACATTTATTAAAACTCCACCTATAACACTATATGAAGACAAGTTTATTTACTTATTAAGATGACGGCGCAGAGTTCTTTTAAATGTTGTCTGTTTTGCAGTCTCCATGTTATGGCTTGAACTTGAAATGTCCCCCTAAAGGCTCATGTGTCTGATTCCTTGGTCTCTGGTTGGCAGTCTTATATTGGAAAGCTGTAGAATAGAAGCTAGATGTAAGAATTTGGTAACCGGTAGAAGGTTAGTGATAGTCATAATGGGGCCTCTAATTCCCCCTAGTCTCTGTATTTCCTAGTTAATACTACATAATGAGTAATTACGTCAAACTTTCACTGCCAGAGGCCCAGTTATTTTAGACACCATGTCTTTCCCACCATGAAAGACTAGAAACTCTAAACTAGGAGTCCAAATTAATCTTTTCTTGCTTAGGTTATTTTCTTAGCTATTCTGTTATAGTAATGTGTCAATCATGAGAGCAGAAATCTAAATAACACAGCCATAATAATATTTAATTCCTTATATAATATAGACATGTGTCATGGTGTCACACTATATTTCATAAATGTGTATAACTATGTGTTTAATATCAATTAAAAGTTGAAATAAAACTAATCAAATATAATTAATATCTACGCCTAAGAATTTATTATCGCTATAACCATCTAACTTACTAATTATAGTGTTCAATTTTCCTCAGAAAATGTTCCTCTTATTTGAAAGATAACTAAGAATTTTTTAGAAATGTATATTGATACAAAAATAATTAGTAAGAAAAGAAGCCATGAGTTTTAAATAGAGCAGGGAGCAGTATATGTAAGGTTTACAAGAAAAAAGAATAAAGAAAACTCTGTAACAGACAAACAAAATTGGGGATGGAAATATTTAACCATGGATAATTTAGATAGAGACTTATTGTCCTTGAAATAAAAGATAATTTTCATCATACTAGTTATATTTATAGCCTATGCATTATAAATCAATTTGAATTTTATTCTTATCAATATGAGTGTGTTTTATTTGCTGTATGACCTACTGAGCCTCAGGTAATGCTCTTGTGTTTTTCATTCAAAATTATAAATGTTTTCTCTTTGAAATTCACCAAGACGTTGTATATAAACAGAAGTTATTCAAAGAATATTTGTGTTTGTTGTATTAGTCGATTAATTATAGATGTTATTATATGGAAATAATAATTTCCTAAATATAAATTGTCTTGGAAATGGAAGGCTAAATCAGGCCATACAGCATTGCCATTGACTGGATTCACCAACAAATGGTTCAGCCAGTAGATTTGATCTGTTTGCCATCTCACCTTCTAATAGGAAACATTTTAAGACCAGATGTCCTCTCAATTTTCTACTTAGCCTCACCTGAGTTTTATCTTGCTTTATAATCAGGTAAGATGTTTCCTTTCATTACAGAGTTGAGCAACCAGCAGAAGGGCTTCTGGGAAGCTATTCCTTGAGCCTGTCCATTGTACAATATGTCAGGAACTGCATGCAGGGAATTATTCAGCTAATTGAATAGCCTGAGGAAATATTGATCTTCATTCTTGAGATTTGCACAATTGGAAAACACCTCCTGATGAGAGGATTAAGATCAGAATTACTTACATTGCCCTGATCACACTGTGCAAAGGGCCCCGCCAGTAGGAAATGCTCATCTGCGTAAAGTGATCCTACATAAGCTTATGTTCAAAATGGACTTCATGACAACCTATCCATTCCCCTTCCTGGTTTCCATAGCTCGAGTATCTGGACTTGGGGAATAGTACTTGCTGTATAAAACTCATAGGCGATAGAATGAAGGGAAATGTAGCAACTGGTTAGTTACAAAGTCAGCCTCTGGACCATGAATTGTTTGGACTTCAAATGGGAATAGAAAGTTTTCTCTTGCATATGCTATGTCTTAGTATCTCAGATTCTCACTTGTTCAAACTCTGAAATCAAAAGCACGGTCTGAGGAGAAAAGTAGTTATCATGTTGTTTGTGGTTTTTTGTTTGCTTGTTTTGTTTTATTTTGTTTTGTTTGTTTGTTTTTTGTAATGTGCCACACAATGAAAATTAAATAAAGAGGGGATCGTTAAGAAGCAGTGTGGTCAAACTATGTAGTATTTTCAAATAGAAACATGTACTGGGATGAAGCACTAATTATACAATAATAGCGTCTAATATTGCTGGCAACATTAGTTAAAAGGATAAAGGAATATACAATAGACCTGCAAGCATGCCAAAGCAAGGAAGACAGATTTGCCCTGTCACACTCTGTTAATTGTAGCGAGTTGAAATGAAGTACACTGGCACTGGAGAGATGGCTCAGAAATTAAGAGCACTGATTGCTCTCCCAAAGGTTCTGAGTTAAAATCCCAGCCACTCAAGAAGAACGAAGATCAAAGTGTGGACACTTTGCCCCTTCTTAGAATTGGGAACAAAACACCCATGGAAGGAGTTACAGAGACACAGTTTGGAGCTGAGACAAAAGGATGGACCATCTAGAGACTGCCATACCCAGGGATCCATCCCATAATCAGCCTCCAAATGCTGACACCATTGCATACACGAGCAAGATTTTGCTGATAGGACCCTGATATAGCTGTCTCTAGTGAGACTATGCCGGGGCCTAGCAAACACAGAAGTGGATGCTCACAGTCAGCTATTGGATGGATCACATGGCCCCCAATGGAGGAGCTAGAGAAAATACCCAAGGAGCTAAAGGGATCTGCAGCCCTATAGGTGGAACAACATTATGAACTAACCAGTACCCCAGAGCTCTTGAATCTAGCTGCATATGTATCAAAAGATGGCCTAGTCGGCCATCACTGGAAAGAGAGGCCCATTGGACATGCAAACTTTATATGCCCCACTACAGGGGAATGCCAGGGCCAAAAAGTGGTTTGGGTAGGAGAGTTGGAGGGGGAGGATATGAGGGACTTTTGGGATAGCATTTGCAGTGTAAATGAGGAAAATACCGAATTAAAAAAAATAATAATAGAAAAAAATTCCAGCAACCCCATGGTGGCTCACAACCATCTGTATTGAAATTTGACTCCCTCTTCTGGAGTGTCTGAAGACCCCTTCAGTGTACTTACATATAATAAATAAATAAATAAACTTAAAAAAAATAAAACCAACACTAGTTCCAGGAATCAGCTACCCTCAATTAGTTCACCTACCTTTGTCATGGCATTGGTTGTCCTTTGGTCCCTCAGGCCACTCATCCTGTTAAAACCTGATATAAATTTGGGAATTTCCATATATTTATAATCTGCATGTTACTTATACCTAAATGCTATATCTTCTACATGGAGTTTTTTTTTTTGGGGGGGTACAGGGCTAAAGTTTACTTATCCTTATGCTATAAGTATTATTCATTACTTGAAGGAGGCAAGTTTTGGGTTGATGGCTTTATTATTTATGGTTTTATTGCCATGATACAAAGCAATTTCATAGAGGAAGGTCTTATTCTGAATTATAGTTTACAAAGGCATATAGCCCACTACTGTGAGGAAGGCATGGGTGTGTGAGTCTGAAGCAGTTGGTCAAAATGCTTTATAGCAGGGAACAAGCAGAAGGTGAGGCTTGACTATGAATTCCCAGGGTTGTCCTCAAGTAGCCTACTTCTTCCAACAAGGCTCCATTTTCTAAAGGTCCCACAACCTTCCAAACCCAGTATAACAATCAGGAACCAAGTATTCAAGCCCAGAAGCCTTTGGGGGATATTTTATATTCAAACCCCAGCAATGGATAGAAGTGAATTTACTATTAAAGCTTATGAGTTTTCTCTTCCCTGTTGCCCTATTAACTCCATGAAAGATGCTGACTATCTTTCATCTTACCAAGGTCTAGCACACTGCCTGGAACACAGCAGGGGATCATTAATGGGATACCAAATGCAAAAGGTCACCTTGTAACAGATTCTCTCCTCATCAAAACCACTTAAGAAAAGTGTAAACCGTGTATCTCGGATTTTTAAATATCACCAGGGAAACCATCTCCATGCTCTTACTTCCCTTAATGTAGACAAAATTCTGTAAATGTGTACTTTAAAACTTTGCAAGAGTGTAGTATAAATACACACGTAGAGCAGGAGCCTACCTGTAATATCCAGCTGGCTATCGTGGTAATGGTGTCAGTTCAATTCCTTGACAACCGCATTCCTTTAAAAGCGTGCCGTACAGAGAAATAACCAGACCTTTGCCATATTAAGAGAAGTAGAGCAGATGTAATTGGCATTATTTGCTATCATAGAAACAGGAAGAAATTAAATAAGGAAAGGGTGAACTGCAAAGGTTTTTCTTAAAGCATTTTGTTTATTCAAAAAGACTTCCGAACCAATACATTTCTTACTGAGGCTCTTCAGGTGGTGCCATTGTTAGAACTCCTGCACACCATTATACGGCAAATTGCTTTTCCAAGTTCAGGCACCTTTGTTCTAACTAGATCATGTGCTGTCTGAAAAGGCAACTCTCTTGCATATTTTACTTTAATCATAGTCTTCTTCTTACAGCTAACAAGCAGAACTCTTCTTCTGTGTTTGCAAGATCTGTCTTCACCTTTGTACCTGGTGAAAGATGAGTCTTTCCAGGACGTTCTACATCTTTAGATTCAGAAATGGGCCATTTATGTTTGCTGCTCAGAGTTCTGGCAAACAGTTCCACTTGATGGCTTCATTTCTCTTAGAATTCCAGTGAATGACACCCATTCTCTTACAAGGCTAACCATTGGCTTACTTTACCAAACTTATATCCTAACTTTGAATAATGCTTAGGAAGTAAACTCTAACATGTTGAAAATGTCTGCACACCTTCCATTTTACAGACAAGATCAGAAGAGGTCATCCAAGTGAAGTGTTTCCAGGTTTCTGTTTTTCTCTGAGGCAACCAATGGAGGATCTAACAGGTCACATCTCATTCAGAGATTTTTCTTACTGCCTCTTAACTTCCTCCTAGATTACAGAGGGTTCAGAAAAGGTACTTTTGAAATGCAGCCTAAATATTTTATAGGCATTCATATTCATACAACTTTATGTCTTTGTCTTTGTCTCTGTCTCTGTCTCTGTCTGTCTCTGTCTCTCTCTCTCTCACACACACACACACACACACACACACACACACCCCTCTATCACAATTCATCATAATTCAAAGTTCAATTATTGTTCTAAGGATAAAACCCCGTATGTATCGGTAGACAGCATGGTATGCAGGGTTTTGTTTTGCTCTTATCATTCTCTTTCTCCCTTCATCTTCTTGGGCTGTTTGTTGAGTTTCAATGTTCACAGGTCTACTTGAAGTTCCTTTAGTGTGTCCTTGTATTTACTTGATCACACCAGAAATTACACATTCAACCAAATGCTTTCTTTCTCATACATCCTTAATCTGTCTCAGTCCTGCCAATTCCTTCCATGCCTGCTGTGAAAACTGACATCCATTACATAGACAGATGAGCTAATATTTACCTCATCTCCTGTCATAGGTCATTTATTTTTATTTAAATTCCTTTTAAACAGTGAAAATACAGAATAGCTTCTATTGAGAATAGGAGCACACAGGGCCTGGAATCCAAGCACTGAATAGATTGAGGCAGGAGTATTGAAAGGTTCAGGCCAAACTAGGCTACATTATAAGTTTTAGGGTGGTTTGAGCTACAGATACCCTGATCCCTAACCCACACTCCCATCTTTCAAAAACATCAACCTGATCTTATTTCTCTGCCTTCCTAAAATCAGTCCCAAGGTTCCCTCTGAACATCAAAATGAATTGCAAATGGCTTAATTTGTTTCATAAATTTTTTATGTAACAAGCTTTTTGATGTTTATTCATTTACAACTTTGCCAAGGACACCCTTGTTCCTGCTTCAATTCACCTCTGCAGTTTCTCTGCTCTGTGTTGTGTTCAATTCCTTGATCAAACATGGTTGCTGTTCCCTACTTTTTACCACAGTTTTTTCTTTCTGCTCTTCCTCCTCTAGCCCTCGCTATTCTACCTCTTCCCATCTCACTCTGTGTTGTATAGGACTACTCTCAAAGCCAAACAGCTGGCCACTGTAGGAGTTTGCCTTGATCTGCTTGTAAAAGATAATTACAGCTGTGCTGGTTGACAGCTGATTCTATAGAAAGAGTGTGTATGTGGGGGTGTCAAAGGACCTATACCTGAGTATTCACTTACCCTTAGCAGCCTGCTATATGCAACTCTGCTCTAGTAGCATTTGACCTGTGAGTGTAATGGTGGAGGGAGGCGAACACTATCATATACAGTCAGGGAAGTGTAGTAGGCTTTGCTAACCACATGGGAGAAATCATCAATGCTGGGTACAGACTTTCCAGTGAGGCTACTTGAAGGTGTCTCATACCCCTGCCCATAAACTCTCACCTGGTGCTCTGTAAGGAAGCCTACTTAACTCATTGGTTGTCCATGGTGGGATGTAAGTGGTTAATATACATGCAAGCATACACACACACACACACACAGTTTTCTTCTTCCCCTCTTAGATACAGGATTAACGCTTATCATGCTGGATAAATATACTTTTCATAATAGTTAGCACCATCTATTCTATGATATAATTCTTAGATAAAGGATTAATTTAATCCTTTATAAAGAACATTAAGCTGTAAGAATGTCTATGTTTAATTAAATTTCACTAATATATTTTGGATGTCTTAGATGTTAAGATATAACTTGGATATTTTTAAAAATGGACCAAATAGAAATTTTTAGTTCTGTTATCTTATATGGCCTTGAGAAAAATGGGTAAAGTTGAAATTATTACAATCTTCTATTTTATCAAGAAGTAACACATTCTTAAGTCCACATTCTATTAAATGTTTGTTTTTGAGATTTACTTTTTATTTTATGCAAATAAGTATTGGAGTAAATGTATATCTGTGTACCATATCCATGAATTGTCCAAGAAAAAGTGAAGGGGCCATTTTAAGCTGAAACTGTAGTGGCAGATGGTAATGAGCCACTATGTAGGTACTATGATTCAAGACGAGGCCTTCTGAGTTACAGAGACAAAGTTTGGAGCTGTGTCAAAAGGATGGACCATCCAGAACCTGCCATATCCAGGGTTCCATCCCATAATCAGCTTCCAAACGCTGACACCATTGCATATACTAGCAAGATTTTGCTGAAAGGACCCAGATATAGCTGTCTCTTGTGAGACAATGCCAGGGCCTAGCAAACACAGAAGTGGATGCTCATAGTCAGCTATTGGATGGATCACTGGGCTCCCAATGGAGGAGCTAGAGAAAGTACCCAAGGAGCTAAAGGGATCTGCAACCCTATAGGTGGAACAACATTATGAACTAACCAGTACCCCAGAGCTCCTGACTCCAGCTGCATATGTATCAAAAGATGGCCTAGTAGGCCATCACTGGAAAGAGAGGCCCATTGGACTTGCAAACTTTATATGCCCCAGTACAGGGGAACACCAGGGCCAAAAAGTGGGAGTGGGTGGGTAGGGGAGTGTGTGGGAGGGTATGGGGGACTTTTGGGATAGCATTGGAAATGTAAATGAGGAAAATCACCTAATAAAAGTATTAAAGAAAAAAAAAAGACGAGGCCTTCTGAAAGAGAAGTTGTTTCTTCTAACTGATGATCCATCAATCCAACTTCCTATGAAGCAAAGGATGGAATTATATATGTGATACATAGGATATCAACTGCGTGCTCTTTTATTTTTCTATTATGCATGTACTTGATAAGTTCGATAACACACAATTATAGTTTTCTTTCAGTTATTTGAGTGAACTAATAGAATCTATTAGTCAATCTTTTAAAAATACTATAGTTAGAATTTTAGAAAATAGCAATAATAATTTAATTGATTTATACATTACCAGGTACAGGCAGTACACCATAGGAGTTTTTCAATACTGCATATTTAATTTCAAGTAAAATACCATTAACTTAATATGTCTGTTTTTCTAAAGAGTTCAAGAACACAAATATCAAAAGTAAAACGGTACAACATTCAGAATTTTGTTAGTATATAGGGCTTGAAATTATTTTAAACATTAGCTTTAACTTTCTTTAATATCCAGAGATATCTTAAAAGAACTCACAACCACTTGGAGAATCATTCAATTTTTCAAGTCACTTTACATTTAAAATTGTAATGAATTAAGACTCTCATCTCCATGATACATGTAGCACATGTATTTCATCTAAGTGTGATTGCAAATTAGGAGAATAAGAAAATTATAGGCAATTTATATTTGTTCTACCATTGTTTCATTGGCAATGGAAAAGATAATCATAATCGGTAACCCTGGTAACAAGAAATGTGCATAGCATCATTAGGGACTGCCCCACAAAGTGCATGTCTTCAGATCGAAGACAAAAACAGGCACCACAGTCCGCTTTAAAACATCTTGATAACGAGACAGGCCTGGGACATTGTAAAAAGAAAATCATTGTCATTGTGACTTGAAGTGTCTGCACAGTACTCAATATTGCTGAGACTATTAAAAGATTTTTTTTTTAAAAAAAGGTCAACTCCTTTGTCATTACTAAATTATTTTCTTAGTAGATTCAGCTTGCCACATGTGAAGGACAGTAAGTAAGTATTCTTTTGCTTTTCTTTTCTATGTTATTTTATTAATTATTTATCTGCATCCCAACAGCCCCCTCCCTGTTCCCCCTCACAGAGTTCTGCCCCCATCCCTCCTCTTCTTTGCCACTGAGAGGTATCCCCTCCCCCATATCTCCTCCCTCCCACCTCTGCCTCAGGATCTTCCCTCCTGTGGGCATCAAGTCTCTAGAGGATTACCTGTCCCACTGAGACCTGATTAAATAGGTACAGGTCACAAAATGGGATTCAGGTAGGGAGGGAGGAATGAAGGATGAAGGAATAAAAAAAGGGTACAAGGAAAAAGGAAAAGTGGGGGCAGAATGTCGTGATGGTGGAGAGCTAGCTCATAAGTGAAACTGAAGCCCCTAAAAAAGATATCCCAGAGAACTTCCTCAACCATTGACCACATGAACACATAGCAGGAAGATGGTCATGGATCATTCATGCCATCAATCTGCCACAACCTCCAACTTGAAATATTCCTAATATCCAGAACGATGGGAAATAAACTTCTGTTGTTTGCAAGTTAAAAAAAAAACAAAAACAAAACAACAAAAGTCCCCAAAACAAACAAAACCAAAAATCAAAAAACAAAGAGAAACAAGACAAAAGACCAAGAACAGCATTTGCCACATGTTTAAAATTACCGATTAAAATCATGTGATTTAAAGGAACAAGAATATTAATTTATTATTTCTCCATATATTACACATTCTTAAAGAAAAATATTTGAGAATCTAAGCATTTCATTGCCCAAAAGTTCTGTGTTCTTTTCTATTAAACAAATGTATTTACAATGATTTTAATGTATTTTGAGTCTACTTTCCAAAGAAAACAGTAATGTTGTATGAAATTGTGAAAATGTGTACAGAAAAGAATTTTAAATGGAATCTTATATATATACCCAAAATTATATTTAATCTGTATTTATTATTTATGTTATTTAATGTAATGTATATATTTTTCCTGTATGTATTTTTTTCAGGAAATTGAATAGTGAAAATGTTGGAAATAAAATCTAAGCCACTTAACATAGACGTGACTAGAATCATTCCCCTATGGAAGAAATGAACTGTGAGTTTTATTCATATCTATGACTTTTAACTTGCAACTAAACAACTCTATGCCTTAAATATGCAATAATTATTCAGTTTTTGAAAGCATGCCTTCAAGTCTTTCCCTTGAATTCCTTTTGCCTGTCACACCCAGCCTTTATTCTTTCTTCTTATCTCTGTAACATTTGTATTCTAGACCATTGTTGGATAAAATCATGAGGTCATTAAAAAAATAAGATACTACCTATTTACTGTCTAGCAATAATCGACCTTTATCCTCCATTATTATTATATTTTTCATTCTGTGACTCATTTGGGCTGTCTTTGATAAGCTGTTCCCAGGACTCTAGAAAACCCTTCTAAATATTTAGTGCTCCCGTCCCACTCAGGAGATGGCAGCATGCTTCATTTTCCTGTGTGAATAAACTCATTGAACATGCATCTAGATCATGCTTTTTCTGCAGAGGAGCACAATGTCTGCAGATGCTTCTCCCTGTTGTAAGGCTTATCTCCCTCTGCATCATGCCCACTAGGCCAAAGGAAATACCTGATCCCAGACTTGCCTGCATCCAGCACTAGCAGGATTCCTTGTCATCACTCCATCTTTCATAACAAAAACCTTCTCTAATATAATATGAAACATTTAATAGTCCAACAATGACCAATTACTCCTCTACTGTGCATTCTAGACTTCAAATTATCATATGCTGAAAAAAAATGCTTTCTGGTATTTTAGGAGCAGTGCTTAACAAGAATACATAGAAATGTCTGGCCCATAAAATATAAGAAGTTGAATAAAAGAGAAAATAATTCTTAAATATCAAATTTATTCAAAGTAATATTTAAAGTATATTAACTTTTAAAACCATTTATTCTGTACTTTTCGATTGTGTAATAATATATAATTTCTATTAATTGTCACATGTAAACTTCTAAGACTTAAAACTTAAAACCAAAATAATGAGTTCCGATTGAATGAAAATTTCACATATTTTGCATAATGTAAATGCCCCTAAACACTCCAGTTTCCTCTTTCTTCTTCTATTTTGATAGTGTTCTCTGGTCTCAAGTCATTAACATAACCACACAACATCATTCTAAAGTAATTAGCCATTAATACAGCCCAAGTCTATGACGTGTTCACATTAACAGATAATTTCTTATAGTCATCTCTTGTGTGCATTTTGTAATGGAAGACCTTGTAACTCCATGGTCTTTCATTCAATCCTGTCTCTGGGTTTGAAGCTTGTTGATGATAGCAGGGAGATTGTATTAATAGGTGTCTCTGGACACTTTCAGTTTTCCTTAATTCAATACGTATTCCTTGCCTATTTTCGTACATGTTGATCACATCCTCAAGCACGTAGGAAAATAGAAATAAAGTGAGTCTTCCCTATGAGAAAAAATTCTCACAGTGTTTTATGAATGTGAGCTGATGTGAAAGTCATCAACATTTGTCAAAAGTGGGAAGATAAAAACAATATGCATGGTTTTACAAACTGGCAGGTTAATGTGATACAACCCACACAATGTAGATGTGGACAGTGTTCTGAGAACAAAGTTTTAAGCAATATTTCTGAATAATCTAACTATTTGTTACATACTTTCCATTAACTGGCCTGTGTATTTGAGATAATGACAAAACAATAAACCTATAAACAGTACAGGATGAGAAATAATTATTTAATAACATTTCTTACATGTAATTGGATGGATCTTCCTTTGCTTTTTATTTCTGAAAGTATTAAAAGAAAAATATTCTTTTACTTCAGCATTGACAGGAAAAGCGTTTCTCCAGAGAAAGTAGGTGTGTGCTTTGTGTGAGAGAAGAATGCACATGCTAGGCAGGTGAACAGTTTTGTGTATTTAAGTATTTATGCTCCTAATGAAACAGTACTACCTACAGTAAGTTCTAGGTTATTCATTATGAATCTTTAAGAGAAATATGGAAATATGTTTACAATACTCTATACCATTGTGATAAAAAGGTTAATCAATATCTTCCTATGAAATCTCATTTCACTCTAAAAGCTTTACTAAAATGTTGAATATTGCAATAAAATTAATCATTGTAAAACCAACTAAGGACTTCACCAGTAAATACATTCGTTTTTTATTTTGTGCTGAGTATTGTTGTTTCTGTTGTTGTTGTTGTTCTTGTTCCATTAAAAAGAAGAGCAAATTAAGCAAAATTTTTCTTAAGCATAAAGATTGGATGCATTCAGGAGCCATGTGTCTTTGGACTTGCGGCAGTGTATGTTAATATTAATTACTTTGGCCATATCAATAGATAGACAAAATTATTGACTTATTTTAATTCTTTTTTATTAGATATATTCTTTATTTACATTTCAAATGTTATCCCCTTTCCAGGTTTCCCAGAAACCCCCTATCCCATTCCTCTCCCCCAGCTTCTATGAGGATGTTAGCTATAAGTTTATATGCCTTTCATGGTACTGACCATTTCTTAATTTATAATAATTAAATGTATAACTTTAATCATTGGCAATGCTAACTCAAATCATCTATGTTCAGATTTCTGTTTTAAGAAAAGCACAGATTATCATCATTTATGTGAACAAGTATTAAACATAATTAGTTAAGATTGTGAAGTCCAAATGTTTGATAATGAGGATGTTGGCTGACTCATAATCCAGCAGTATCCCTTTCTGGAACTCTTCAACTCAACCTTTTCCAATTTATTAATAGACATCATGATGAGGTAAAGGAATAGCAACAATAGTTTAATAATGTCTTTTTATTTCCAATTTCCCAATGGGTGGAACAAGTTTTTTCTGTTAACTAACTCTACATATGCTCTTGCTTTGTGAAAAGAGGGTCAGACAAACATTGAATAATATCATCACTGAAGCCATGATCCATGAATTATCATTGGATCAATTTCATAATAGTTCCACAAGTCTTCCAACAGTATTTGATTTCATTCATTTGGAAATTGTTCTTAATTAGGGTTTTCTTGAAGCAAATGAAAATAGTGAAAAACACAAAGACAGTATAAAAATAAGTCCTTATAATATAAAAACACAAAGACAGTATAAAAATAAGTCCTTATAATATAGGCACAGAGATAAAATTATAAGTCAAATTAAATTTTGAACAGATGCCTGAATAGATGAATTTTTAACCTAACATTAAAGTGTCCTTTGTCACTCAATTTTCCATTGATGTCTCCACAGCAGAATTATTAAGGAATCACACAGTGATCTACTACGAGTTGCTAGGCACGCACTGAATGGGTATTCAATAAGTACTAATTATTGCTGCTGTTTCTGTACTCAGCAGCAGCCCTGGAACACTGTATAATCGATGAAAGACAAATATAAATTACATTAGTATACTTTTATTACCTCTGGATAAGAATAGCAAGAAATACAGAGAGTGAACATCATGCAGCCCAGGGTTGTTAAAGTGATAATTCTGAGACAGAATAAACAAAGTACCTATCATATTGCCCATGATCCACCATTCTTCCAGGAACAGCTGAGCCTCAGGGAATCCTAGCACATTTGTAGAGCAAACAGCAGAATTCAAGCTCCCATTTTATCTTTGAATTCACAGAATACTTAATTTTCAATTAATAAAAAGTAGAAAATAGAAAGCATTAAAGATAGAAGGTTACAAGAAACAAACAAAGAAGGAAGGATGAAATGGAACGAAGGAAGGAAGGAAGGAAGGAAGGAAGGAAGGAAGGAAGGAAGGAAGGAAGGAAGGAAGGAAGGAAGGAAGACTTTGAAATATCAATGTCTTAAGGAAAGACTCATTATTGGCTGATAGTGAAGAACAATGGAAATTGCTAACATTTTCTGTGAATCAGTGGTAATTAGAACTGTCAGTGAGTGTGTCTAAATACACAAACTGCATGCAACTTTGTTTGTATTGGAGAACTTGTTACCAAGAATATACAGCATGAGGCATCAGTGAGTTCCAACTTTGTCTGAACATCGTGAACATCACGACCTTCTGAAATCCCCACTGCTTGGTACAGGGGCCAGTTAAGTCATGTTACATGCTCAGAGGTGGATATTACATGCTTATGATTTTGCAGTTCTTCTTCTTCTGGTTGGTAATTCTAATGTTTCAAATTATTGCTTACTGCTGGAATTCATTAAATTATTAGCAACTAAACAAACAAAAACCTATATACTATTTCCCACTGCTTGTGCCATTAGTAGAATTTTTCAGTAAAATTAAGAGATAATACTCATTTAAAAATTTCCTAATTCATCAGAATTTTGCATACTACATATATGATCTGAACCCTAAGTTCTGTTGTGAAATAAAAAGAGCTAATTATTTATCTATGTAATGTGAAAACTGAGTTTTTCCCAGTTAACTTGGTCAAAGATGACAGTTACACATCAGAGGTTACCTGCCTCTTTTTCTCCCAGAACATGCACTGAAGTCTAATATTACAAACATTTTCATGGAATGGAATCCTAGCCAAGATTGTAACCATAGGAAGTCAAAGGAGATTTTCCCCAAAAGGAACCTTGCAGGAGAGTAGTAGGTAAGCTTTGGCCAGGGTTCAACTCCTGATCTACACCTTTTATATTTAATGTGGTTTGTCAACATTAAACCCATGAGACAAAAATTTAAAATCATGAATCTTAAGCATAAATTCAAAGCTTGTAAGTGGTCATGGGAAGGACTAGTTTACAGAAAATAGCATAATTTAAATTCTTAAAGAATATTCGATTTAGAGCTAGAGTTTTTAATTCATAAACCATGACACATCAAATATAACAATTTAAAAAATAATAATGAAGTTATGTATTGCCATCATCCAAGGGAAATACGTGTGTATACTTTATAAATATCTTAACTACAGTAGGCTAACCAGAAGATGAGGTTAAGGTAAGTACAGCCATGAACATAAGGTAGTTATAAATGCTATTCATGCAGAGTCCCCTTTAATCAGTTTCCTTGGAGGATTGTGGAGAGAGAACGAAATAACTCCACCATTCTCCCACAGAAAAGAAAGGAGAAAACCTTCAAATCCTTCTAATTTATTTCATCTCAATATGCAACACACTGTGTATCTTTGTAAAGCTAGAAAACATAATAACATATTTTGGGGTTTTGATTATAAATGTTATAGATATAAAGGTTTTTCTAAGGCTGGAATAAATATACCTGCTTGTTTCAATACAAACCCCAAAGAAGTTGCACACATCCATGCTCATCCAATATAATTTACTCATTCAACAAGAGTAGAATTAAAAATTACAGTTGATGGTAGATTATAAATGACATTATATGTATTCTCCAACTTGTCATTATGGTAATTCATGAAAGTGACATAACAAAAATGTAAATATGTCTTACAGGTCTAAAAAACCCAAAAGGAGCATCTGTTTGGTGTTCTTTGTTTCTTTTAAATCAAGTTACATGAGAGGTATCATGACTAAGATTTTAAGTTTACAGTTACCTGCATAAGTTGCTTAATTGAAAACATTTTCAAATATTTTAAGCAACATAATCTAAAAACCTGTGAGACTGAAGTTGAGGAAATAAATGACCTACATGACCAGCTACTGGGTTTGTAATCAAATCACTAATATCATGTCTTGAAAGGAACCATGGGTCTGCATACTAAATACCTAACATTATTGTCCCTACTCCCAAAGAGAATATGCCTTTCCCTTGCAAAACATTTAAATTGTAGTTTGTATCCAATGCTCTCAGACTCTCAAATTGTTTAAGACTTTAAAATTTAATCAAGGGATTTCTTAATGGAAGCTAGGAAGAGTAACACCAGAAATACATTTGACAAAAGGGTAACAAATTTCTACTTAATTATTTACAATGGCCATATATGGCTACACACAGACAGAAGAGCAGTCAGACCCTGGTGCGTCAAACTCAGCTGTCTGAAAGAACAAGGGCATCAATTCGTCCTCACACCATGCAAACAGTTTTCAAGATTGCATCTTGTTGATCATGATGAAATTACAAGACTGGAATCTGAAGCTTTGTGCTGGTAATTTATGGCCACAGGTCACTCTGAATTGAATGTGTTCAGGGAGCAGACAGCCTGCTTGTCATTTACAGGCATCTCATTTTTGTCACGTAAAACATGCTTTTCATCATTGCTAAAAGCCACTAATGTTTTTATCCTCTCTCCATGCTTCGCTATCCATTCTTCTAGAATAAAGCAGATACATTTTTCATTGAGCCAAAGAGTATAACATTAGCATAAAATAAATGATTAAAAAATGTTAGCCACTACATTTAGATTATTCTTTCCCTATCTCAGGCCCAGCTTCTCTCTCTCTCTCTCTCTCTCTCTCTCTCTCTCTCTCTCTCTCTCTCATACACACACACACACACACACACACACACACACACACACACACACACACGCAATGCACGCACGCGCGCGCGCGCGCGCGCGCGCGCGAGAGAGAGAGAGAGAGAGAGAGAGAGAGAGAGAGAGAGAGAGATCTCCCACATTTGTGTGAATTACAAAGTAGACTTATAGTGTAATCAAAGACTTTAGTTGTTTTGTTTTGTTTTGTTTTGTTTTGTTTTGTTTTGTTTTGTTTTGTTTTGTTTTGTTTTGTTTTGTTTTGTTTTGTTTCCGGGTAAGAAAATCATACTTTTAAATGTTATTTTACCTCTTTCTATCATAACAAATTGCAAAACCTAGTCTTATTAAAAAAAACATATTCAGATAAACATATGAAATCCCTGAACCTGTCACTATGTATTTCTTAACTTTATTTTTTTACTTTCAAGTCATAATGCACATTGGATTTTAAAAACATTTTTGTGTGAAGTCTGGATGGTTCCTTAGGAACGTTATTAGCAGAAAGAATGGAAACAGGCAACCTCAGGAGGTAGGAGGTTGGGAGGACCCTCCAGAATACACCAGAGACCTGGGAGAGACTCTCAGGAATCAAAGGGAGGGACCTTAGATGAATGCTCAAAAGTGGGGAGAGGGAACATGAAGAGCCCACCTTCAGCAGAAAGACAGGGCATCAAGTGAGGGAAGCCATTGCCATCCCACAGTCAGAGCTCTGACCTGTAATTGTTCCTGTCTGAAAGAACTGCAGGGATGGGAATGGAGAGGAGCCTGGGCAAAAGAAAGTCCAGCAACAGGCCCAAAGTGGGATCCAGCTCAAAGCCTGACACTTTTACTGAGGCTATGAAGTGCTCACAAAAGGGGACCTATCATGACTGCCCTCTGAAAGACCCAACAAACAGCTGAAAGTATCAGATGTATTTGCACTCAACTAATGGACAGAGGCTGATAATCCTTGTGGTTGAATTGGGGAAAAGCTGGACGAAGCTGAGGAGGAGGATACTGTAGGAGAATCAGCACTCTCAATTAACCTGTACTCTCCTCCCTCCACCCCCCCCCAGAACTCTCAAATACTGGACCACTAATCAGGCAGCATACACCAGCTGATGTGAGGCCCCCAACACACATAGAGTAGAGGACTGCCAGGCTGTGTTCATTCAGAGATGATTCACCTAACCCTCAAGAGACTGGAGGCTCCAGGGAGTTTAGAGGTCTAGTGGGGTTGGGGGGTGAGCATCCTCTTGGAGAGAGAGGTTGAAAAGAAGGTATGGGATGTGAGGCCCATGCTACATATGTGGATGAATGCTTGAGTCTCTCCTTGTGTACTCTGGTTGGTAGTTTAGTCCCTGGGAGCTCTGTGGGTACTGGTTGTTTCCTATTGTTTTTCCTCCAATGGGACTGCAAAACCCTTCAGTTCCTTAGGTCCTTTCTCTAGCTGCTTCATTGGAGACCCTATGCTCAGTTCAAAGGATAGCTGTGAACATCCACGTCTGTATTTGTCAGGCACCGGAAAAGACTTTCAGGAGACAGCTATATCAGGCTCCTGTCAGCAAGCACTTGTTGGAATCCGCAATAGTATCTGGGTTTGGTATATGGGATGGATCCCCAGGTGGGACAGTCTCTGGAGGGCCTATTTTTAAATTTCTGCTCCAAACTTTATTTCTGTATCTCCTCCCATGGGTATTTTGTTCCCCCTTCTAAGAAGGACCAAAGTATCCAGTCTGAGGTTTTCCTTCTTCTTGAACTTCATGAAGTCAGTGAATTTTATCTTGGGTATTCCAAACTTCTGGGATAATATACACTTATCAATGAGTGCATACCATGGGTGTTCTTTGTGATTGGGTTACCTCACTCAGGATGATATTTTCTACTTCCATCCATTTGCATAAGTATTTCATGAAGTCATTGTTTTTAATAGCTGAGTAGTATTCCATTGTGTAAATTTTCTGTACCCATTTTTCTGTACCCATTCCTCTGTTGAAGGACATTATTATTATTTCCAGCTTCTGGATATTATAAATAAGGCTGCTATGAACATAGTGGAGCATGTATCCTTATTGCATGTTGGAGTATCTTATAGCTATATTCCCAGGAGTGGTATTGCTGGGTCCTCAGGTAGTACTATGTCCAACTTTCTGAGAAACCGCCAAACTAGTTTCCAGAGTGGTTTTACCAGCTTGTAATCCCACCAGCAATGGAAGAGTGGCTCTCTTTCTCTACATCCTCACCAGCATCTGCTGTCACCTGAGTTTTGATCGTAGCCATTCTGACTGGTGGGAGGTGGAATCTCAGGGTTGTTTTGATTTGCATTTCCCTGATGACTAAGAATGTTGAAATTTTCTTCAGGTGCTTCTCAGTCATTCTGTATTCCTCCACTGAGAATTCTTTGTTTAGCTCTGTACCCTATTTTTAATAGGGTTATTTGGTTCTCTGGAGTCTAACTTCTTGAGTTATTTGTATATATTGGATATTAGCCTTCTGTTGGATGTAGGATTGGTGAAGATCTTTTCTCAATCTGTTGGCTGCCTTTTTGTCCTATTGCCAGTGTCCTCTACTATACAGAAGCTTGGCAATGTTATGAGGTCCTATTTGTCCATTGTTGATCTTAGGGCATAAGCCATTGATGTTCTGTTCAGGAAATTTTCCCCTGGACATATGTATTTGAGGCACTTTGTCACTTTATCTTGTACTAATTTCAGTGTATCTGGTTTTATGTAGAGGTCATTGATCCACTTGGACTTGAGCTTTGTACAAGAAGATAAGAATGGAATCAATTTGTCTTCTTCTACATGCTGACCACCAGTTGAACCAGCACCATTTGTTGAAAATGCTCTTTTTCCACTGCATGGCTATAACTCCTTTGTCAAGGATCAAGTCACCATGGGTGTGTGGGTTCATTTCTAGGTCTTCAATTCTATTCCATTGATCCATCTGTCTGTCACTGTACCAATACCATGCAGTTTTTTTAATCATGATTGCTCTGTAGTACGGCTTGAAATCAGGGATGGTGATTCCCCCAGAAGTTCTTTTATTGCTGAGAGTAGTTTTTGCTACCCTGGGATTTTTGTTATTCCAGAGGAATTTGGAAATTGCTCTTTCTAACTCTATGAAGAACTGATTTGAAAATTTGATGGGAATTGCATTGAATCTGTAGATTGCTTTCGGCAAGATTGCCATTTTTACTATAATCCTGCCAATCCATGACCATGGGAGATCTTTTCATCTTCTGAGAATTTCTTTGATATCTTTCTTCAGAGACATGAAGTTCTTGCTATGCATATCTTTCACTTGCTTAGTTAGAGTCACTCCAAGATGTTTTATATTATTTGTGTCTATTGAGACCATTTGCTTGGAAAATTATTTCCCAGCCTTTTACTCTGAGGAAGTGTCTGTCTTTGTCACTAATGTGGGTTCCCTGTATGCAGCAAAATGTTGAGTCCCACTTACATATCCAGTCTGTTAGCCTATGTCTTTTTATTGTGGAATTGAGTCCATTTATATTTAGAGATATTATGGAAAAATGATTGTTTCTTCCTGTTATTTTTGTTTTTAGAGCTGGTATTATGTTTATGTGGCTATCTTCCTTTTGATTTGTTAAAAGATTGCTGTCTTGCATTTCTAGGGTATAGTTTCCCTCCTTGTGTTGGAGTTTTCCATTTATTATCCTTTGAAGGGCTGGATTTGTTGAAAGATATTTTTATGGATTTGTTTTTGTCATGGTGTACCTTGGCTTCTCCATCTATGGTAACTGAGAGTTTTGCTGGGTATAGTAGCCTAGGTTGGCATTTGTGTTCTATTAGGGTCTGTATGACATCTGCCCAGGATCTTTCATAGTCTCTGGTGAGAAGACTGGTGTAATTCTAATAGGTCTGCCTTTATATGTTACTTCACCATTTTCCCTTACTGCTTTTAATATTTTTTCTTTGTTTTGTGCATTTGGTGTTTTGATTATTTTGTGATGGGAGGAACTTCTTTTCCGGTCCAGTCTATTTGTAGTTCTGGGAGACTTCTTGTATATTCATGGGCATCTCTTTCTTTAGGTTAGGGGAGTTTTCTTCTATAATTTTGTTGAAGATATTTACTGGCCCTTTAAGTTGGGAATCTTCACTCACTTCTATACCTATTATCCTTAGGTTTGGTCTTTTCATTGTATGCTGGATTTTCTGGATATTCTGGGTTAGGAGATTTTTGCATTTTGCATTTTCTTTGACTGTTGTGTCAATGTTTTTTTTTTTTTTTTTTTTATGGTATCTTCTGCACCTGAGATTTTCTCTTCCATCTCTTGTATTGTTGATGATGCTTGCATCTATGTCTCCTGATGTCTTAACTGGGTTTTCTATCTGCAGAGTTGTCTCCCTTTCTTTATTTTTTCTACTTCTATTTTTAGATCCTGGATGGTTTTATTTAATTCCTTCCCCTGTTTGGTTGTGTTTTCCTGTAATTCTTTGAAGAATTTTTGTGTTTTTTTTTTAAGGGCTTCTACCTGTTTAGCTGTGTTCTTCTGTATTTCTTTAAGAGAATTATTTATGTCCTTCTTAAAGTCCTCCATTAGCATCATGAGGTGTCATTTTAAATCCAAATCTTGCCTTTCCAGTGTGTTGGTGTATCTCGGGCTTGCTGTTGTGGGAAAACTGAGTTCTGATGATGCCATGTAGCCTTGGTTTCTGTTGGTAAGGTTCTTGTGTTTACCTTTTGCCATCTGTTTATCTCTCATGTTAGTTAGGCTTTCTGTCTTTGGCTTGAGCTTGTTCCTCCTGTAGGCTTGTATGCCTGTGTCAGCACTCCTGGAACACCAGCTTTCTCCTGTCAAGACCCATGTGCAGAGGGCTGAGGTATAGCCCCAACTCCTGTGTGCAGATGAAGGCCAAAAGGACCTTGTCCTCACTGATCCACTGCTCCTGCAGCCTGTGTGCTCCTGTGTTCTTGCCTTGAACATTTTTTTACATATGTGAATTTGAAGCAGAGATATTCCCAAGGTTCCTCTTTCCTTAGTCATATGAATTGTAACAGAAAATCCTTATATTTTCTTAGTATAATTTTTAAGATTTTTTTGCAACAGCATATTTCAAAGAGAATTTGTATAGGATGACCAAGATGTTCTCATAACTACAACACTTTCTACCTAGGTTTTTTTTTTTGGTGGGGGGGGGGGGAGGGGGGAATCACTAATATTTCACTGTGTTGATATTTGTAATTGTGGCATACATGTGTACTTGTCAATAAATGATAATGAAATGATGGTGAAAATGATCATTTTATATTTTCATAAGTATACAGAATTTGCAGCCTTCACCTCTCAGCAAGTAACAAGTTTCTAGCCTGCCACAACAGTAGTCTGTGAGAACAATGAACAATTTGGAGCCAGTAAGGGTGTTATTATTTTATTAAATGGATAAAATGGATATTTCAATGTTTCCTCTTATACACTAGATCACCAAAGTAGAAACAAAAACTGGATGAATTGCACACAGACAGATTATGTCACAGCTGAAAAGAATGAGTTCTGAAGCTTCCCTTTAAAACACGACAGCTGGAAGATTTTAGCATATTTGTTCTTGAGTAGAGACAGTATAGTATCTCATCAAAACAGTCAGCAGACAAACTCGTCCTTATTCAAGATAGTGACAGTGTTACTATCTCCTGTGTCTGAATGCTATAGAAATATCCTGTAATTTTGTAAACCACAAAAAGCTTACACAAGTGCTTAAATAAACCACCATAGAAAATGTTGCCCAACATTAATACATCATTATTCTATATAGTAATTATAATATTTCAATACCAGTATAAACATCTATCAGACTTAAAAGTTGCAGTGATCAAAAAAATCCAAAAAATTCAACTATAAGTTAAATAGAACCAGAAAGCTATCTTGGGGACCTACATAATTTTAGTGGAATTCATATATAGTTATTTTTCTCTAATCTAATGACACCCTTGGTACACTGACAAGATTATAATTACTGTTAAATTATCTAATTAAAATATTCATTGATTTTTGTATGAAATCAACTAGATAATAATTAAATTTTTCCATTTTTTGATAATTTTTTGTTTTCTCATTTTCCTTCTCTGATTGTAATAAATTTCCTATCATTTTCAGAGTCATAAAATATCTGTCTTGTTCTTCTGCATCTCGGTGTACAAGCTCCAGTATAAACTTTATGTTTCATCAGCATAACCTTTAGGAGGATGCTGCCAGTGTTTACAAAGGTGAAGTCAATGTACTTTTACTGTCACACAAGGACTATTCTGGAATCTACATTCATAAAGGATATGGGCAGAGCAAAATGTTTCAGAGACTTTTTTATTTTCCTTTTTTTTTTTTTTTTTTTTTTTTTTAGACGGGGTTTCTCTGTGTAACCCTGGCTGTCCTAGAATTTACTCTGTAGACCAGGCTGGCCTCGAACTCAGAAATCTGTCTAGCTCTACCTCCCAAGTGCTAGGATTAAAGGCATCTGCCACCACTGCCTAGTCAGAGATTTATTCTTTTGAAAATGTTTTCATTTAATGCCTATAGTCTGACCACAGTTTATTTTTAAAATAGGTGTTAACATCACGACAAAGAAAAAAAGATAATGTAAAAGATATTAAAATTATTTCAATCTAAACTACAATTAACAATTGCAGTATGAAACCTCATTGATGATTTTGAATATAGATATAAACACTACAATTACTATTACAGTTAAAATATAATTAATTCAATGAAATAATTTAGTTCAAAAGAGCTAAATATTAATAAAAGAATGACTTGATTCACATTTTAAACTCATATATGTAAAGTATATTTGTTTCAAAGAATTAAAGCACTAAGCCAAACTATCTCAATAGTTTCCTTTTCTTCTTTATCAAAGCATAAAACTTGCACATGTATATACAATACCATGAGCTGTTTCTTTTTTTTTTTTTTGAAAATGGAATATATATTTTATTCTTCACATAAAGAATCTGCATCTGTGCATAATTTACAACAACATTATCAATTGGGATTTGCTGATACTCAGTACACATAAGAAAATGTGTGTACTATCAAAAGCAAATTTTGACATGCCATGAGCTGTTTCTAAGCATGATCAAGTTGAGTGTTTGGGAAACCTAATGAGACAGATTTAACTCATTTAGCATTTCCATGGAGATTACAGTCTTTTTTCTAGGTTTTCAGCGCTATGTATTGCAACAATGTATTCATCTATCTGATATTAAAATTGTATATTTGGAACATATACTTTCTTTGATATTGTTTCTCATGATCACAGAACAATCCTAGAAACAATTATTGATCTGAGAGTTTGGAGAATCATTTACCATGAATGTAACAAATACTTCCTTTAATATTGGAAAGGTTTTTTTTTCTTTGTTTCTTTAAGTTTTAAACTAGAAACAAGAATGGAGACTCTAGTTTCATAAGCCATTTATTGAAGACTATTTCTTTCACTTTTCTTCCTTATCTGTTTATAAAATATTTGCCTTTGATCAAATTAAGCTTTCAAGTAAATTTTCTATAGTGTTGATACTATTGTATAATACATCTGTTTTATAGACTAATCAATTATTAATCACTGAATTTTAAAATGAGACTCTTGCAAAACCCCATTAATATTGCATGAAACGTTGCTGAATTCTGTGTTGTCTAATACATGTATTCATTTCTGTGGCATCCACTGATGTTTTTTCTAATGAAAACTTTTGCTAATGTTGGGTGGTATGTTAATATTATATGAGATGGATTTAGAAAATTTGGGACACAGTTTTCCATGTTATTGGCACATTTAAAATTTTTGGAACTCAATAAACCATTACCAAAGCTACTCATAACTGCAATGAATATAAACTATGACTACAAAATTGATATTTTCAATATCGTCATGAATAATATAAAACATGTAGAATCTTCATTCTGATTTACACTCTTAATTCTAGATTTTGGAATGAGAAACTGGACAGGTTTCTATAGTAACAATTCATTTCTTTATAACTATTTTATAATTTGAATTTGTGTCTATATTCTAAATTTTAAGTCAGAATTATGCATTAGGTATCATTATAGGGTAGTAAGTACTACACTACCCTTAAAATATATTTTTTAGAATGTAAAACTATAAACTTATCATTTTTATGAGATAGCAATATTTATATCACTTTTAGCTTAGGAATGTATATATGTTATTAACAATTTTTTATACAATACAACTCAATTTACTGTGATATCTTCCTTTCAATGTTACAAAAACAGGGGAGGCAATTTGAAAAAAATAATAAGTTATTGAAATTTTCTTCATTTTTATTTAGTATTTTCTCCAATGCTTTGGGCAGCATATTTATGCCTTGTTTAAAAATTTACAAATAACTGTACATTTTATACTTATGACAATGCATGCAATAATGTATGCCTATGTGCAAAATTATATATTTTTGTAGAAGGTTATAAAGACATTTAGATATACTGATGACATATAAGAAACACTGGTGATACATAGACAACTGATGATATAAAAGTTGACATGTAACTAACATGACTGGAAGTAGAGTTTCCTGATGTCAATTATTGCAATGCAGCAGTAGGAAACTGTGCTCCAAACTAGGGCCTGGTGACTTGCCTTAACACAGAGTTTGGCCCACTCTGCCCTCATTTTAACTATACCTGAGAAGTTTCCATGCTTCACACTGTCAAGATGCTTTTGATTCTGCAAAGGTTACCTGAAAAACCTAAAAAAAAAATAGAGCAAAATATTTTATTCCTGGGATACTGTATCCTGTAGCATTTATTAACTAAATGACTCACACCTATAGTGGCATGAGAAATGATAACTGTGAAATAATGTAAGGAAACGAAATTTTTTAGTTTTCTGTTGACTTTAAAATTGCTTTAGGAATAGATTATGTAAGACCTATTGACACTGAAGGCATAACTTGGTTTGGATTTTAGTTTTAAGGAGAGAAGCATAGAGGTCCAAGAGAATAAGTGTAAATAAGCAGCCTCATGGAGAGGAAGATGGGGGAACCCTCTAGAGAGTACCAGAGATCTGGAAGGTGAGACACTCTCAGGACTCATTGTCAATGACCTTAGCCAAAATTCCCAACATTGGGGAAAGGAGAACTCAAAAAGTCCACCTCTAGTAGAAACCTGGGGCCTCAAGTGGAGGGAGAGGGTTACTTACCCACAGTCAAAATTCCTTACCCAGAATTGTTCCTATCTAAAAGAACTCCAGGGACAAAAATGGAGAACAGACTGAAGGAAAGGAGGTTCAATGACAGGACTATTTTGGGATCTATCTCATGGAAGTTGGGGAGGAACCAAGACCTGACACTACTCCTGAGGCTATGATGGGCTATGGACAGGAGCCTGGCATGGTTGTTTTCAGAGTCATGCAGCTGACGAAGACCGAAGCAGATACTTACAGTCAACCATTGGACTGAACTCTGGGACCCCTATGGCTAAATTAGGAGGATAGAAGAAGCAGAAAGGGATAGTAAGACAAACAGTCTCAACTAACCCAGACTCCAGGAAGGTTCCAGAGACTGAGCCACCAACCAGGAACATACACAGGCTTGTCTGAGGCCCCTGGCACATATGTAACAGAAGTCTGCCTGGTCTCACTACCATGGAAGATAATGGGCTAAATCCTGGAGAACCTTGAGGTCCCAGGGAATGGGGAGGCCTGGTAGGGGGTAAAGTGCCCTCTCAGAGGCAAGAGGGAGGAGGAATGGGATGAGGACCTGTGGAAGAGAGTCTGAAGGGGGAGCAACAACTGGAATATAAATAAATAAAATAGCTTTAATTAAAACAACGAGTTCAGTTGTTTTTTCATACATCAGAGTTTCATAAGAGTTTTACTGTCAAAAAGGTTTACATGATATGATAATTCTAAATCTTATCTCTACTAGATGATACAGCTGGAAGATAAATATTGGTTTATATAAGTATCCTTGTATGTCATATGTAGCATGCATATAAATATAAGTCTAATGATCAGATGATAAATATGAAGCTAAAATTCTCTCTGAAAAAAATGAACTGAAAAATAAAGTATAACCTTTTAGCATGTGTTCATTAAATCATTAAATCTAATCTACAATCCTTAATGTTGACAGCCATGTTTTATGGCATTTTAAATGACTGCATGATAGTGGTTCCAAATGTAGGCATTGCACAGTGATGGAGCCATCTTAATTTTTGTAACCACAGAATAATGTTGGCAAAATATGTTTTCTAATGATGAATTTCTGCAAATATATCCTATCTTTAAGCTTGAAGGCCAATATTATGCAATTAATGAGATAGGGTATTTTTCTTCATTTATTTAGTTCTTGTTTCTCAGGGAAAACTTGCTTGCAGCTGGGTCTGCATTTCTATATGGAGGCTCACACATTCAAACTTAAACTCATATAAGATTTCCTTTGTTTTCAGCACCATATGGCCCCTTATTAAATCTTTTGTCATGCAGATTGAATAGACAGTCGCTATTGATTGGACTTATCTAACTCATTTTCAGAAGGGAAATGAGGTTTCTGATTAACTTGACTCATTCTTAAATGTATAGATTAAATGTCTCTTAATGTGTCTGCTCACATCTGGTATTCCAGATGTTTGCTGTAACAATCATGAAAATCAACACAGCATTTCCAGAGACGTGAAAAAAACACTTGGGCAAGAGGGAAGCAAAATTTTATCCTTTTTCTGCATACTTGTCAGAGAATTAAGTATTCTGAACTATTTTGCTAAAATTCAATTCATCAAAACCTAAACACTCTTAATCCAGCAAGGAGTAAATAGCATAAAATATATTTCCCTATTGAGATTTCTCCTATGAAGTGAAATCTTTAAAAACAAATGTATAAAGGAAGATTAAAGAGGTGTCTGGAAATAGCGGAAGAGCAGTCTTCTATGTTTCCATCTCTACCCTCTTTGTTTGTGACTGGGTTGGCAGTCTGGACCCAAATAATCATGATCAAAAGCTAGATAGGAATACAGAAGTAAAATCAAAACGGGATGAGAAATTCCAGTCATTAAAGAGAAAGAGTACTGATCAGCAGATGTGACTGCTGGGTTGACTCATATCATATGCTGGGTTGGAGCCAGCAGAATAGATCATCATCAATATTTCTAGGTGAGTAACACATAGAATTCTTTATTATACATAGTCAAAAGACTCAGAGAACTACTTTGTATTAAAAGGAAAGAATCTGGTATACTAAATTGAATGTGCTTCGATTATTTCTTAGTTAAATTTCTGAAAATCCCAAGAATATTGATGAAAGCAAAATTACAACTTACAACTTAAGATTCTAAGAAAGGTGAATTCAAAAAACTATTAAGCAATTTTATAACATTTTTAAATTAATTAATTTTTAATTAGATATTTTCTTTATTTTCATTTCAAATGTTATTCCTTTCCTAGTTTCCCCTCTGAAAATCCCCTATTCTCTCCCCCTCCCTATAATCTCCAACCTACCCACTCCCACTTCCTGGCCCAGGCATTCCCCTATAGTGCTGCATAGAACTTTCAAAGAACCAAGGGCCTCCTCTCCCATTGATGATTGTCTAGGCCATCCTCAGCAACATATGCAGCTAGAGCCATGAGGTTCTCCATGTGTTTTCTTTGATTGGTGGTTTAGTCCCAGGGAGCTAGTTCATAGCAGCCTTATTTATAATAGCAAGAAGTTGGAAAGAACCCAGATGCCCTTCAACAGAAGAATGGATACAGAAAATGTGTGACATTTGTACAGTGTAGTACTTCTCAGCTATAAAAAAAACAATGACTTCATGAAATTCTTAGACAAATAGATGGATCTGGAGGATATCATCCTAAGTGAGGTAACCCAAACACAAAAGTACACACATGATATGCACTAACTGATAAGTGGATATTATCCCAGAAGCTCAGAACATCCAACATACAATTTGCAAAACACATGAAACTCAAGGAGAAAGAAGACCAAAGTGTAGACACTTATATCCTTCTTAGAAGGGTGAACAAAATACCCATGGAAGGAGTTACAGAGACAAAGTTCAGAGCAGAGACTGAAGGCATGGCCATTCAAAAACTGCCCCACCTGGGGATCCATCCCATTAACAACCACCAAACCCAGACACTATTGCAGATGCCAAACAAGAGCTTGCTGAGAGGAGACTGATATAGCTGTCTTCTGAGAGGCTCTTCCAGTGCCTGACTAATACAGAAGTGGATGTTCATAGTCATGCATTAGACAGAGCACAGGGTCTCCAATGAAGGAGCTAGAGAAAGTACCTAAGAAGCTGAAGGGGTTTGCAGCCCCCTATGAGGAACAACAATTTTATAACATTTGTATTCAATAACATTTCATATTTAACAATATAACTATCTTACTTTCTGAGTTTTAGTATAAAAAAAGAAAAACAATAATAATGAAATATCATTAAAATATGGATATAATTTAAGAATAAATAAAATTCATGGTGAAAAACAGATTATAAAAGGTAAAATAGAAACCATAATAATATGGAAAATGATAGCCCTTTAATTTGGTACACATTTAGTTCCTCTAAATCTAAACTAATTAAAATATCAGGTAGATTATTGTTTGAGGTGAGTATCACCTCTTTAACCTTGTATTCTATTAGTTGCTGCAATGGAGATCAACGTTGCAAAAAATGCTAGTAATTAATTATTTTTTTTACAAGAATAACCAAATGAATTCTATTCATTCACCTTGTTGCTTTGTAGAGAGTTCAACATTAAGTCTATAGAAAATGTAATTTGTATAGTAATGATAGATTGGAAATGACAAATATTTGGATAAAGTGTACTGTAAACTGTGGTAATAATTTTCCTATTAATTTCTATTTTCAAGCTTAACTTTGGTGACGTGTTTCTTCACCCTTATAAAAACATGATGCTGCATCTTACATTTGCTAAAGAAAATTTTGATTCTTTCCAGCTAGTTTATGAAATATGCAGAAAACAGATTAGAGATACCCAACCCGTTCATCCAAATATTTTAAAATCTACTTTGTTATATTTAAAAGATTATCCTGTTTTGGCAGTAGGAAATGCATTATAGCCACCCTATAGTAGAAAATATGATCTTAGATAATTTTGCTCCATCTATTTAAATCATAACCAAAAGAATACCATAAAGCTAACAAATATGCCAGAAGAATGGGAAATTATATGCCCAACGAGATTATCAAGAAAAATTTGGAAAAGCTATTATTTGAACCTGAGAAAACAAGTTTTCTGATACTGTTTCTGATACTATTAGATATAGAAGCCATATTTTGCTTTTTTATATCATAATTATTTTATACATAATTTCTACATTCTCTATGAGAAAGAGATTTGTGTATGAGAATTCATTGAAATTTATTCAGCTGTTTATAAATTGGCTTGGGCAAAATAATATATGGAAATAACATTAGTTAAACATGTACTTATCTTATTGTGGACTGCATAGTGTGTTGTAGATAATTAGTAGACATAATTCTTGATATCATATGTTTTTAAGAGTTATTTTTACTTTCAGTTATGTCTCTGTTTGAGTCTACGTGAGGGTATGTAACATCTTTGAAGATGTCCATAGACCCCAGAAAAGACATTAGATTTCCTATTCCTAGACTTGCAGGTAGTTGTTTGTATTTAATGTGGATTCTGAGTGCTTTAACTTCTCATAATCACTTAACCATATCTCCAATTGCTTAAATAGTTTTCCTAGGTTTTATTCACACAGTGTAATAACACTTTCATTTATGTTGAATAAAAAGTCCATTTCAATTTAGTAAAAATTCAAAGATAATACAATACTCTATAATACTCTATAATACAAACAATTTAACTGGTAACACAACTTTAAAAGAGCTGTAAAATGTTTTTTGAAACAAGTAACTTATTGGGTTTTTTGAAGTAACCTTTCATCCTATGGTATATACAGAAAACAATGAGGTTCTATGTATAAACAAACAAAGTCATAGTTTTGCAGAAAGTTCAAATCTAAATATTTAGAATTTAGGAAAGTCTTCAATACTCGATGAGAAAACAAATAGTTTTCTTAAAGAATTAAGTCATCATAAGGTAGGTGATATAAAAGTCATTGGTAATTAGCAAAATATTAACCCAAAGAAGACAGAGATGTTGTTGGCTAACTCTTTATATTAATAAATGTATATAATTTGGAATATAACACATCAAATGAATCTGTAGATTCCATTGTTTGTATGAGTACATTTTATTACTAACAATAAAACTTTAAAATACACAAACTATTTGCTTGAAAAGTTTTTATTGCTAGTTTGGACTAGATTGATGGTTCCTAGAAATTTTACAAGTTACAACCTCAAATTATACAAAGAGATAATCGGTCTATGTGTCATGGAAGCTCACAGGGAAAAGATAACATGAGTGTAGAGAGCCTGGCTAATGGGCTGGAGGTCTGGAAGGAACGAAATGATGATGGAAGGAACTCCAAAATATGTTCCTGCTCAGGTCTTCATAAGCAGACACAGACACTGCTTCTGTCAAAGCCCATGCTTATCAGATTTAAGTCCTCTTAAATATGAGTTTATTCCAGGACTTCAGTTTTTGATGGGAGTGCTTCCTGTTTTGAAAGTTTTGGCTCTTTGGACTGTGCACTTAGAGATTTATCTGAACATTTAGCCTACTGAGAGTCATTGCAGGAAAGTTCAGATTCCAATCATGTAACCAAGTTTAATAAATCTTCTCTTATGGTTATGTATAATGTACTGATGGTTTTACAGAGTCCTGCTAAGACCAGTTTGTCTATACTTGACAAATTAAATAAGAATTTCTGAAAAAAAATACTTAGAATAAGGTTATATCACAAAGTTTAATAATATTCCCTCCAACAGCCATAGAATACCAAATAAAATCCCACAAAATCTTGAGAAATGAATACTCTCTTCTAGAGTTTAGTCAGTAGGTCTAAGAGATTCCAAACATACACCTTCCACACAGGACATGCAGATAAAGGGTTGCAATTGAATAGGAATAGGAAAGGGGGGGTATATGCATCCCAGCCAGGAATAAAACTAATCAGTATTCCTACCCTGATATGAGGTGTAGAGCCTCAGTGACCAGCCTGGGAGGATATGCTCAGCAGTTAAGGCACTATTTACTGGGATGTAACCAATAGATGTTTAATTGTGGACTTCAGGTCCATTAAACAGAATGAAATTCTTGTCTGGTTCTCTAAACCTACTTGATTTCAGAAGAATAAAAATACTTTCAATTTTTTCCTAAGTGGTGTGATTTCTGACTATACTCTAAATGCTTATCACCCCCTCCCCCCAGATAAGTGTAACTTCTATGTTTTGCTAAATACTTCTTTCTTTGTGAGGGAGTTGGAAGTTTTTACCAAGAATTATTCAAATTCCAGAGAAGAAGTGGCCAGAGGCTACCCAGTCCCAATTCATACGTTAACCACTCCCTATATCTAAGGCTCAGGAGACACTATAGAGGAGAAGATAGAATAATTGGAAGAGTCACTGTTACAAGAGACCTGCTACTCAATAGTGTCTTTTAGGTATGGCAGGAATGTTATGCCCATAAAATTCAATAATATGTTTTCCTTAAGTAGACCTCTAACATCAGTTGGCATGTTAAAATGAATAGATGATATTTTCCCAAGGTCTCACGCCTACATGAGGAACTATAGAACATTTTAAAAGTCGCCGATTCTCCATCCTGAGATTTTGTATTGAGATCAGGTGAATCAAAGAGAGAAGATAGGTTTTGTAGGTCAGTGTCCAGATGTGTCGTAGGGACACTTATTGCCAGGTGCGGAACAGAAGTAGAGGTTGTAGAGGTTGTAGGTAGGTAGGTCAGTGTTGCCAACCTTTGTGCCATCTCTGATGTTTGACCTGGTTCTGCCTAGTAAAGTTACCTTGTTTCTGCCTACCAACTGAGATATATTCTTTAACCTACCCAAGTTTCTTGAACATTATCTCACATCCTTTCAAAATCTGTATGTTCTCTACAAAGAATTCAACCATTTGCTTACTTGTTATCAGTTGAAAAACTGATTACATAATGTAATTAACTGACTGAATGTTTTCTCTGATACTTAGAATAGCCACAGTAATAAAAATGGATGGATTCTCAGATTAAACAGGTGGATCTTATGCTTTTGAATTCTTCTTTATTGTCCAAATATTTTCTTTTAGGGTTCTCTATCATTTTAATATCTTAATATGCTAATTCTATCTTGTGAATATTTGAGATATCTTTGGTGATTGCTTACTTGAAATAGCTTCAAGTATAGATACTTCATCATTTGTTTTATAGTGCAGACCACTACAAGAACTTAAATTACATTATGGCAATCACTCTACAAGAGTCAGTTAAATGTAACACATCAAAGTAAGGGGGCTGATATATTACTAAAGTATACTTTTCTGTTTATAGTTATTATATTTTTTAGCAAATATGATATTTCATACTCTTCATTTCATGTAATGGAATTGATGGTTCCTTCCAAGGACTGATTTATTTGGCCTAGTTTATGTGAACTGATTCATTATAAAACCTTTGGCAATATAGTAGGTATCAAAATAATGCTGTCTACAGAACACATAAAAACATTATTAAGTGAAGAATGAACTGAAAGACCATAAGTTCTCAAAGATGATGCTCACAGCAAGAGTATTAAATTGCATAAAAATCAAGCCACTACTGTAAAATACACGGTATTATAAAAACTTCAGAGAAAAATGGACGATGAACTCAATTTTTCAGACATTGCCATGACTGTAGATGCATATCCTGCTGCTCTGTGAACAATTACCATGCCTTGAGGGAGCAGAATGAGCTTAGTACCTATCGGTAAATGGAATAAAAGCCTGGGCTCATTCACTTATCAGTAAGCTCACTTGCCATATGTCACAGACTAATACATTAAATAAGTATAATGAAGACAATAACACATTTTGCCACTGTTTGCTTACACTGCAAAAACTATATGGCCATTATATAAATTGCCAGTAATTCAATGAAAGTCTTTGTTCTTGAAAAGCTTAAACATTTAGAAGAACACAACTGATATAGAAAAGAATGCAGGGTGACTGAGTAGTAAGTAAAGAGTTAAAGATAAACGTGATATCCAAATGCTAGTTGATATCCATGGGAGGGCTTCTTTGTCCAAGGAGAAGGGGGAGGAATGGATGGAGGAGGATGGAAGATGAGAGGGAGGGACTGGGGTGTGAGGAGGAAGGGGAAGCTGAATTCAGGTTGTAAAGTAAGTAAATAACCTAATTAATAAAGAAAAAAGAAAAAAAAAGAGGAGTGTAAGTTACCTTGAATTTTGACTTAATATTACAATGCCCATATTCTCTTGAAACTTACATTATATGCTAGTAATTTGCATTTGATAATTGTATTTTGAGTGTATTTCTTACAAAGTGCATAGAAAATATAGAATTATGGTGTTTTACTTATATATACCTTTGACTGAATGTCAACTCCTGTGTTTTTCATGTATAATATATAGAGTGCCTTTATAGTACTGTGATTAACCTTCTCAGTGTGTCAATGTCTAGAGTTAGCATTGTAACACAACCTTTCATCTTGTTTGTAATAGATTATCCCAATTTGATCATGTGAGGTAGGAATACCCACAGTAAAGTATGTGGCTCCATTCATTTATCTAGGATCTTGGATTGCTTTAAACAGAGAAAATAAGTTCAGCTCATACATTCATTGCTCTGTTTCTCATCGTTCTGTTTCTTGACTGTAGCTATGATGTAAGCAGCTTGTCAACTTACCCCCACCATGATGTCCTTACCACCATAGAGTTTACCCTCAAATTTGAACCAGCTCTTCATTGAATTGAGGTTGTCAGATACAATGTCCTCCCAAAGAGACAAAACAATGCAGAAAATAATTCCTGAGAACTATGTCTTGCTCAACATAAAAACAACAGTGATGTTTTTAGCTTTAGGAATGGTTTGCAATAGAAATGTGGAAATTTGGGGAATTTTGTGTCAAAAACAACCATTTGAATATTGTAACAAAACTTGATGAACATTTCTGGTAGAGTCTTTGAAGATAGTAATACTGAAGGAAACCTAGACAATTAAGGGCATGCAGTTTCAGACGGGAGCAAGGACTCAATAAGGAACCTGCATAGGATTCATTAATTTGAGTTCAGGAAAAAGAATCTAGCTGCATTTTGTCTAGATAGATATCAATAAGCAAGTAGATTCTAACAACATGTAAGGTAAGCAGCTTCGCAGCTATTGTGCTGCTTAAGACCTATTGGAAATATAAAGGCTGTGAGCATGACTGTTATCTGGGAACTCAATGAACAAGGCAGGGTAGAAGACCCATCTGGGATATTAAATAATTTCTACAACAACATTTAACAATAAAAAAAAAGTCCCTGAGAGAAAGACCAGCACATCAAAGGCTCCAAGTTGTGAAAATGAAGAGACAATAGAAATGAAAATCCAAAAATGAGACTATAACTGAAGTATTACCCTGATGGAAAGCAACCAACTAGAGAAGTGTTTTCAAGAATCACTCTTCACATGTTGCAAGAAGCAGAGCAGCTGGGTCAGGGTCTTACAGGCCTACATCTGCACCCAGGAGGTGGGGCTGTTCCACAACTTTAGATGTGACTTTCCTGCCAGGGGAGAGCTTGTTAACAGGGAGTGCTGACACAGGCTTACAGACTCAGAAGAGGAACAAGCTCCAGCCAGAGAGAGCAAGAACATCTAAAACTGTCGATTACAAGATGGCGAAAGGCAAACACAAGAATCTTACCAACAGAAACCAAGACTACTTGGCATCATCAGAACCCAGTACTCTCTTCATAGCAAATCCTGGATACCCCAACATACCGGAAAAGCATGATTCAGATTTGAAGTCATATCTCATGATGTTGGTAGAGGATTTTAAGAAGGATATAAATAACTCCTTAAATAAATACAGGAAACACAGCTAAAGAGATAGAATCCCTTAAAAAGGAAACAACAAAATTTCTTAAAGAATTACAGGAGAACACAGGTTATCAGGTAGAAACCCTTAAAGAGGAAACACAAAAATCCCTAAAAGAATTAGAGGAAATCTCAACCAAACAGGGGAAGGAATTGAACAAAACCATCCAGGATCTAAAAATGCAAGTAGAAACAATTAAAAAAATCACAAAGTGAGACAACTCTGCAGATAGAAAACGCAAGAAATAAATCAGGAGCCATAAAAGCAAGCAGCAACAACAGAATACTAGAGATAGAAGAGAGAGTATCAGGGACAGAAGATTCCATAGAAAACAATGACACAACAATCAAAGAAAATGCAAAATGCAAAAGTATCCTAACCAATAACATACAGGAAATTCAGGACACAATGAGAAGACCAAACCTATGGATAATAGGTATAGATGAAAAGGAAGATTTCCAATTTAAAGGACCAGTAAATATCTTCAACAAAATTATAGAGGAAAATGTCCCTAGACTAAAGAAAGAAATGCCCATGAACATACAAGAAGCCTACAGAACTCCAAATAAACTTGACCAGAAAAGAAATTCCTCCAATCATATATAATCAAAAAACCAACAGCACAAAATAAAGAAAGTATTAAAAATAGTAAGGGGGAAAAGGTCAAGTAACATATAAAGGCAGACCTATGAAAATTACACAAGACTTCTCACCAGAGATTATGAAAGTCAGAAGATTCTGGGCAGATATAATATAGACCCTAAGAGAACACAAATGCTAGCCCAGACTACTATACCCAGTAAAACTCTCAATTACCCTAGATGGTGAAACCAAAGTATTCCATGACAAAACCAAATTTACACAATATTTTCCCACAAATCCAGCCCTTCAAAGGATAATAAAGGAAAAATTCCATCACAAGGAGGGAAAATATGCCCTAGAACAGGCAAGAGTGTAATCTTTCAACAAGCCTAAAAGAAGATAGTTACATGAACAGAATTCCAACTCGAACAACAAAAATATCAGGAACAATTACTTTTTCTTAATATCTCTTAATATCAATGGACTCAATAACCCCCCAAAATGACATAGATTAAGTGACTGGTTCTGTAACAGAACACAACATTTTGCTGCATACAGAAAATCCAGCTAAGGGACAAAGACAGACACTAGCTCAGAGTAAACTGCTGGAAAACAATTTTCCAAGCAAATGGCTCTAAGAAACAAGCTGGAGTATGATTCTAATATTGAATAAAATTGACTTTTAACCTAAAGTTATCAAAAAAGGTAAGAAGGGACACTTCATACATATCAAAGGTAAAATCTACCAAGATGAACTCTCAGTTCTGAACAACCATGCTCCCAATGCAAAGACAACCATATTCATAAAAGAAATTTTACTAAAACTCAAAGCACACATTGCACAGCACACAATAATAGTGAGAGACTTCAACACCCCAATCTCAGCAATGGTCATGGAAACAGAAACTAAACAGAGACACAGTGAAACTAAAAGAAGTTATGAAACAAATGGATTTAATTGATATCTATAGAACATTGTACCCTAAAACAAAAGGATATACCTTCTTCTCAGCACTTCATGATACTTTCTCCAAAATTGACCATATAATTGGTCCAAAAACGGGCCTCAACAGATAAAAAATATTGAAGTAATCCCATGCATCCTATCAGATGACCAAGGACTAAGATTGATCTTCATTAACAACATAAATAGAAAGCCCACATACACGAGGAAGTGTAACAATACTCTACTCAATGGTAAATTGGCCAAGGAAGAAGAAAAAAAGGAAGAAAGGAAGGAAGGAAGGAAGGAAGGAAGGAAGGAAGGAAGGAAGGAAGGAAGGAAGGAAGGAAGGAAGGACCTAAAGACTTTATAGAATTTAATGGAAAGGAAGCCACAATACATCCAAACTTAAGGGACACAATGAAAACAGTCCTAAGAGAAATAGAGATAGCTCTGTGTACTAGAAAGACCATACACTAGCAGCTTGATAGCATACCTCAAAGCTCTACAACAAAAAGAAGCAAATTCACCCAAGAGGAGTAGACCACAAGAAATAATCAAACTCAAAACTGAAATCAATCAAATGGAAACAAAAAGAACTATGCAAAGAACCATCCAAACCAGGAGCTGGTTCTTTGAGAAAATCAAGATAGGAACTAGAGGAACTAGAGGAACTAGAGGAACTAGAGGAACTAGAGGAACTAGAGGGCATAAGGACAGTATCCTACTTAACAAAATCACAAATGAAAAGGGAGACAAAACAAAAGAAACAGGAAATCCAAAAGATCAGCAGATCCTACTACAAAAGACTTTACTCAGCAGAACTAGAAAACCTGGATGAAATGGAATTTTCTAGACAGATACCTGGTACCAAAGTTAAATCAGGATCAGATTAATGATCTAAACAGTCTCTCTCTCTCTCTCTCTCTCTCTCTCTCTCTCTCTCTCTCTCTCTCTCTCTCTCTCTCTCTCTCTCTCTCTCTCTCTCTCTCTCTTTTCAAGACAGGGTTTCTCTGTATATCCCTGGCTGTCCTGGAACTAACTTTGTAGACCAGGCTGGTCTCGAACTCAGAAATCCACCTGTCTCTGCCTTCAGAGTGCTGCGATTAAAGGCGTGGGCCACCACCACCAGGCCTAAACAGTCTCATATCCATAGAAACAGCCATGAATAAGTCTCCCAATCAAAAGAGGGCCAGGGCCAGATGGGTTTAGTGCAAAGTTCTATCAGACCATCAAAGAAGAGTATGAATACTCCTCAAAATAGAAACAGAAGGTACGCTACCCAATTTGTTCTATGAAGTCACAATTACTCTGACACCTAAACCGCATAAAGACCCAACAAAGAAAGAGAACTTCAGACCAATTTCCCTTATGAATATCAATGTAAAAATAATCAATAAAATTCTAGCACACCGAAACCAAGAACACACCAAAAGGATCATCCATCACGATCAAATATACTTCATCCCAGTGATACAGAGATGGTTCAAAATATGGAAATCCATCAATGTAATCTGCTATATAAACAAACTCAAAGAACAAATGACATGATCATCTCATTAGATGCTGAGAAGTCATTTGATAAAATCCAAAAACTATTCATGATAAAAGTCTTGGAAAGATCAGGAATTCAAGGCCTATACCTAAAAAATTAAAAGGAATATACAGCAAACCAGTAGCCAACATTAAACTAAATGGAGAGAAACTTGAAACAATCCAACTAAAATCAGTAACTACACAAGGCTGACCTCTCACCTTACCTATTGAATATAGCACCTGAATTCCTAGCCATAAGAATTAGATAACAATAGGAGATCAAAGGAATACAAATTGGAAAGGAAGAAGTCAAAATATCACTATTTGCAGATGATATGATAGTATGCATAAATGACCCCCCAAAATTCTACCAGAGAACACCTAAACCTGACAAACAACTTCAGCAAAATAGCTGGATATAAAATTTTTTTTAATTTTTAATATTTTTTATTACATATTTTCCTCAATTACATTTCCAATGCTATCCCAAAAGTCCCCCATACCCCCCCACTTCCCTAACCACCCATTTCCATTCTTTTGGCCCTGGTATTCACCTATATTGGGGCATATAAAGTTTGCAAGTCCAATGGGCCTCTCTTTCCAGTGATGGCCGACTAGGCCATCTTTCAATACATATGCAGCTAGAGACAAGAGCTCCGGGGTACTGGTTAGTTCATCATGTTATTCCAACTATAGGCTTGCAGATCCCTTTAGCTCCTTGGGTACTTTCTCTAGCTTTTCCATTCGGAGCCCTGTGATACATCCAATAGCTGACTGTGAACATCCACTTATGTGTTTGCTAGGCCTCGGCATAGTCTCACAAAAGACAGCTTTATTTGGGTCCTTTCAGCAAAATCTTGCTAGTGTATGCAATGGTGTCAGCGTTTGGAAGCTGATTATGGGATGGATCCCTGGATATGGCAGTCTCTAGATGGTCCATTCTTTTATCACAGCTCCAAATTTTGTCTCTGTACCTCCTTCCATGGGTGTTTTGTTCCCAATTCTAAGGAGGGGCATAGTGTCCACACTTTGGTCTTCATTCTTCTTGAGTTTCATGTGTTTAGCAAATTGTATCTTATATCTTGGGTATCCTAAGTTTTGGGCTAATATCCACTTATCAGTAAATACATATTGTGTGAGTTCCTTTGTGATTTTGTTACCTCACTCAAGATGATGCCCTGCAGGTCCATCCATTTGGCTAGGAATTTCATAAATTCATTCTTTTTAATAGCTGAGTAGTAATCCATTGTGTAAATGTACCATAATTTCTGTATCCATTCTTCTGTTGAGGGGCATCTGGGTTCTTTCCAGCTTCTGGCTATTATAAATAAGGCTGCTATGAACATAGTGGAGCATGTGTCCTTCTTACCGGTTGGGACATCTTCTTGATATATGCCCAGGAGAGGTATTGCTGGATCCTCCGGTAGTACTATGTCCAATTTTCTGAGGAACCGCCAGACTGATTTCCAGAGTGGTTGTACAAGCTTGCAATCCCACCAATAATGGAGGAGTGTTCCTCTTTCTCCACATCCTCGCCAGCATCTGCTGTCACCTGAATTTTTTATCTTAGCCATTCTGACTGGTGTGAGGTGGAATCTCAGGGTTGTTTTGATTTGCATTTCCCTGATGATTAAGGATGTTGAACATTTATGATAGTATATATAAGTGACCCTAAAAATTCCACCAGAGAACTCCTAAACCTGATAAACAGCTTCGGTAAAGTAGCTGGATATAAAATTAACTCAAACAAATCAATGGCCTTTCTCTACACAAAGAATAAACAGGCTGAGAAAGAAATTAGGGAATCAACACCCTTCTCAATAGTCACAAATAATATAAAATATCTTGGCATGACTCTAACTAAGGAAGTGAAAGATCTGTATAATAAAAACTTCAAGTCTCTGAAGAAAGAAATTATAGAAGATCTCAGAAGATGGAAAGATCTCCCATGCTCATGGATTGGCAGGATCAACATTGTAAAAATGGCTATCTTGCCAAAGCAATCTACAGATTCAATGCAATCCCCATCAAAATTCCAGCTCAATTCTTCACAGAATTAACAAGACCATCCTTTTGTCTCAGCTCTAAACTTTGTCTCTGTAACTCCTTCCATGGGTGATTGTTTCCAACTCTAAGAAGGGACAAAGTGTGCACACTTTGGTCTTCGTTCTTCTTCAGTTTCATGTGTTTTGCAATTTGTATCTTATATCTCGGGTATACTAAGTTTCTGGGCTAATATCCACTTATCAATGAGTACATATCATTTGAGTTCTTTTGTGATTGTGTTACCTCACTCAGGATGATGCCCTCCAGGTCCAACCATTTGCCTAGGAATTTCATAAATTCATTCTTTTTAATAGCTGAGTAGTACTCCATTGTGTAAATGTAGCACAATTTTTTTATCCATTCCTCTGTTGAGGGGCATCTGGGTTCTTTCCAGCTTCTGGCTATTATAAATAAGGCTGCTATGAACATAGTGGAGCATGTGTCCTTCTTACCGGTTGGGACATCTTCTGGATATATGCCCAGGAGAGGTATTGCAGGATCCAGGGCTCCATCCCATAATTAGCCTCCAAATGATGACACCATTGCATACACTAGCAAGCCTTTGCTGAAAGGACCCTGATATAGCTGTCTCTTGTGAGACTAGGCCAGGGTCTAGCAAACACATAAGTGGATGCTCACAGTCAGCTATTGGATGGATCACAGGGCCCCCAATGTAGGAGCTAGAGAAAGTATCCAAGGAGCTAAAGAGATCTGCAACCCTGTAGGTGCAACAACATTATGAACTAACCAGTACCCCGGAGCTCTTGACTCTAGCTGCATAAGTATCAAAAGATGGCCTAGTTGGCCATCACTGGAAAGATGATGCAAACTTTATATGCCCCAGTACAGGGGAACGCCAGGGCCAAAAAATGGGAAAGGGTGGGTAGGGAAGTAGGGGGGAGGGTATGGGGGACTTTTGGGATAGCATTGGAAATGTAATTGAGGAAAATACGTAATAAAAAATATTAAAAAAAAATAATTAGCAAGAACAATATGCAAATGCATCTGGAATAACAAGCAACTGAGAATAGCAAAAAATATTCTCTATAATAAAAGAAATTCTGGTGCAGTCACCATCTCTGACCTCAAGATGTACTACAGAGCAATTGAGATAAAAACTACATGGTACTTGTACAGGGACAGACAAGTAGATGAATGGAATAGAAATGAAGACCCAGAAATGTACCCAGACACACGTGGTCACTTGGTCTTTGACAAAGGATATTAAACCATAAAGTAAAAAAAAAAAAAAAAAAAAAAAAAAAAAAAGAGTATTTTTGACAAATGGTGCCAGCTTGACTGGTGGTTAACATGTAGAAGAATGCAAATGGATCCATTCTTATCTTTTTGTACAAAGCTCAAGTCCACATGGATCATGGACCTCCACATAAAACCAGAGACAGTGAAACTTACAGAGGAGAAAGTGGTGAAGAGCCTGGAATATATGGGCATAGGGGAAAAATTCCTGAACAGAACACCAGTGGCTTGTTCAGGAAGATCAAGAATTGACAAATGGGTCCTCAGAAAATTGCAAAGCTTCTGTAAGGTGAAGAACTCTGTCAAAAAGACAAAAAGGCAACCAACAGATTGTGAAAAATCTTTACCAATTCTAAAATCTGATAGAGGCCTAATATGCAATCTATACAAAGAACTCAAGAAGTTAGATTCAAATAATTCTATTTTTAAAATGAGGTATAGAGCTTAACAAATATTTCTCAACTGAGGAATATCAAATCGCTTAGAAGCACCTAAAAGAAAAAGTTCAACATCCTTAGTCATCAGGGAAGAGCAATGAAAAATAACCCTGGGATTCCCCTTCACACCAGTCAGAATGGCTACGATCAAAATTCAGGTGACAGCAGATGCTGGCAAGGATGTGGAGAAAGAGAAACACTTCTCCATTGCTGGTGGGATTGCAAGATGGTACAACCACTCTGGAAATCAGTCTGGTGGTTCCTCAGAAAGTTGGACATAGTACTACCAGAGGTTCCAGCAATAGTTCTCTTCGGCATATACCCAGAAGATGTTCCAACTGGTAATAAGAACACATGCTCTACTATGTTCATAGCAGCCTTATTTATAATAGCCAGAAGCTGGAAAGATTCCAGATGTCCCTCAACAGAGGAATGGATACAGAAAATGTAAAATGTACATTTATACAATGTAGTACTACTCAGCAATTAAAAACAATGAATTTATGAAATTCATAGGCAAATGTATCTAAAGGATATCATCCTGAGTGAGGTAATGCAATCACAAAATAACACACATGATATGCAATAACTGATAAGTGGATATTAGCCCAGAAGCTTTGAATACTCAAGGTACAATTCTAAAACCACATGAAATTTGAGAAGGAGGAAGTCCAAAGTGTAGATACTTCAATCCTTCTTTGAAGAGGGAACAAAATACCCATGGAAGGAGTTATAGAAACAAAGTATGGGGCAGAAACTGAAGGAATGACCCTCCAGAGACTGCCCTACCTGGTGATCCTTCCCATATACAACAACCAAACCCATTTGTGGATGCCAACAAGAGCTTGCTTACAGCAGCCTGATATAGCTGTCTCCTGATAGGTTATTCCAGTGCCTGACAAATACAGAAATGGATGTTCACAGTCGTCCATTGTTTGGAGCACAGGGTCCCCACTGAAGGAGCTAGAGAAAGTACCCAAGGAGCTGAAGGGGTTTGCATTCCCATTGGAGGAACAACAATATGAACTAACCAGTACCCCCAAGGCTCCCAGGGACTAAGCCACCAGTCAAAGAAAACACATGGTGGAACTTGTGGCTCTATCTGTATATGTAGCAGAGGATGGACTAATTTGTCTTCAATGGGAGGAGAGGCCCTTGGTCCTATAAAGGGTCTATGCCCCAGTATAGGGGGATGCCAGGGCCAGGAAGAGGGAGTGGATTGGTTGATGAGCAGAGACATGGGGAGGGGATAGGGGGTTTCTGGAGAGGAAAAAAGGAAATGGGATATTTGAAATGTAAATAAAGAAAATATCTAATTAAAAAGAAGGGTCAGTCTTGAAGGTAGAGAAATTGATATTACTGGTGCACAAGAAAGTCAGGCTTTATTTTCCACTGGCACCAGAATTTGGCAGTGTGAAACACCTAGCAAGCATATTGTGGGAATTTACAAGACCAAAAAGATTCATGGACTTTTGCTTCCAAGGTTCCAGAGATCTTCTGAGATTAGCTTATACCTGACAGTCTGAATCACCTCGAGGAAGCCCTGAGATGCCATTACACACCAATGGGAAAGAGATGCTTACAAAGAGATCTGTGCATGTTGGAGGGAAAAGGGCTATCTGCTCAGTAGTACTGCATGAGTGGAGCTTTTTGTAATACAGTTGACAGAGCAGGGTGAGTGGACAGTTGGAGGTATTCAAGCCCTTTGGAGACTACATCATTCCACTACTAGGTCCGCATACCAAATATTGGGCTGTAGGATTAGTTTTTGTTTTCTAAAGTTTTGTTCTTTCTTTAGATTGATATTGTCCTGCTATGGCCCATCTCTTTCTTTGGAGTAGGAATGATTATTTAGGCATCTTAGGTACTTGGAAATCTGCAATCTGTTTTTGGTTTTGTATAATCTCACAGTTAATGGCTTGCCTTGAATCTCAAAGGGGAGTTAGACTTTAGACATTTAAGTAATTTGGAAACAGTTAAAAACATGAGGACTTTCAAATCTGATAAAATTCATGTACCATGGGATGAACATGAGGCTCTGAGGACAACCAGTAGAAGAGTGTACATAAAAAGTTACAGGTTTGAGGGTCAGACAGATAGGGAATAGAGTTGTGGTCAATCTTGATTCTCATTTTGACAACATCTAGAATTATCATAGAAACAAGCCTCCAGGCACATTTATGATGGATTATAAATAGATTAAATGAATCAAGGCTGAAGTTCTGATGAGCTAAAGTGATAAAGTGAGCTCAGCCACAGTATTCATCTATCACTGCTCTCCTGATTGTGCATACAATGTGATCAGCTTCATCTAGGTTTCTGCCACCACAACATTCCTGTTACAATGGACTGTACTTGCAAATCGTGACTCAGAACAAATGGTTTCAGCCTTAACTTGCAATTGGCTAATAATAAAAAGCAATGAAATGGAATTATTATGTCTTATTTCTTCTCACTAAATCAGCCAGTACCCCTACTACTTTGCTTTTCACCATGTACTATAGAATGTTCAAATAGAGGAGACATACTTTCTCCCCAAGATGTTAAAATTAAAAGAAAAAATGACGTAAATGGTTAAATTATAAAATCCCAAAACTTCAGATGAAATAAAATTCAATATATGTTAACCTAAATTACTGTTAAGCTCCCTCAAATAGCTAGGTACTAGAAGATAAGAGCTGATGTGATTCACTAAGGATCAGTGGAGATATAGATAGATTAAAGACAGGGTGTCAAATAATTCTATGGAAAGACAGGGTAGAATAAGAAAATCATCATGTTGACAATGAACATGTCTTATTTTAAGATCAAGGAGGGAACAGTCTGATGCAATGTCAAAAAGTAATTTGAAGTATTGTGGTAGGCAGGAGTAGATAGCTAATGCAAAATTATGAAAAAGTATAGACAGTTTGATATAGTCTAGATTGTATGGAAATACTGAATAAATCATAATTTTTCTCAAAGGAAATACATATTAATGTAATCCCAGGCTAATACATGGCCATTGTTCAAGATTTTATCTCAATAAAATAATTTTCCCGTCCCAATAGATTCAGAAAAGTGATGTTTGTAGCAGTTATACCAACTAGGATTGCCAGGAGTTATTAATGTTATATTTTGTTAAGTTACTCTATGTGTTTCTATTTGTGATTAATTATCAAGAAAATACTTTTTAACTCACTCAGAGTTTATTTTGAGATGGTGAAAAAAAAAAAAACAAAAGTAAATTGGAATTCCTCTTTAATAAAACTTTTAAAATTGACTTAAAAAAAAAAACTGTGAATTTTCCTTACAGGCAATCTTCTCTAGTAAAATGTGTTACAATTGTTGGTAAAGCATAAAAGTCGATATTTAAAGTCCATGTAGTTATTTTCAATTAATAAATATGAAAAATCAAACTATAAATAAAAGCTAGAGCTATATATTTCTTGGCTCTGTAGTTAAATTTCTTAGTATATCAAACAGAAACTAGAATTGTATTTTTATAAGGAAAAATAAATATGTGCTAAGGTTGTACAGGTCCCTGTCTATTACCTACTAACCTCATATGTGGGAGGTGGGAGATTGTAATAAGTTAGCATGCAATGGTGGGAGCATATGATGTAGAAATAGAATTAATCTTGTACTATAAAAGCCCACAAAACAGGGCAAATTTGCAGTTCTTGGCTTGTTATCCCTCTATAACCTTCAAAAATATGGCCTGGATGACCTAAATCATCAGGTTCTACTTCTTAGAATTTCTACCTACTAACTTTAGTACCATTCTATTCCTAGGTGACACATGGGCCTAGAGGTACATTCCAGATACCAGCTGAAGTCATCATTCCTGTATTAGTGGAGAATTCTTAGTAAAGATGAACTTATATAAGATAAAACTTCAGACATAGTATCCCCTCTGAAAACCAACTTTACCAATTTCCAGTGTTAAAAAAAAATGTTATCTAAAATATATTACTATCTATAGGCCTTAAAGTTATGACATATTTGAAATGAAAGAACTGGGAATTGGGTGAACAAAGATACAACATAAAATTAGAATTTAAGACAATCCATCCTTGTGCTGGCAGAATGAAATTCCAAGTCTGCAAACCTACATTCAGCTCCTGGGTCTTACATGATAAAAGGTAAGAACTGTTTCCTGCAAGTTGGTGTGGCCTCTGCACTTGCCTTGGCACAGGTGTCTGGATGTACACAACATGCACATGCACACATAAAGACCATGGTAGATGGTATTACCATGCTTAATGAAAATATTTCATACTTAATGAAAATATTTAATCTACTACCTATTTGATAGTAGATTAGATTACCACCTCAATTTTTCAAAAGCTGCCACGTCAGAGGATATCAGGAGTCTATGTTTACTCTTTTATATTGGCTCTCCTTGACCTTAGTGTTCAATATCATCTCAGATTATTTAGTGATGGTCCTCACAAACTTCTATTTTGAACAAGTTGCCCCAAAGTATAAATCCTTGCCATTTGTACCAGAAAAAAGACACTATTTTAATCCTATCTCTTTGTAATCTACTGGGTATAAGATAAGGCTGGCTGATTGGTCTTGTGACATCAAATTCTGATTAATTCTTATTTAAGGCAAAAGGAGTTTGGATGTGTACTGCAACAATTCTGCATACTATAAAAATAATAGAATTGCTAGTATATCCCAGAATGTCATCTAGAGGATAAGGTAATGTCCATAAATTTATTGACTCAAATTTTGTACTATTTGTGCTTCATTACATCTCTTCTCCATTTTCTTACCTACAGATTCATAGGGAATATAGTGAAACTCAGTGAGAAGCATGTATAGTGATTCTGCCCTAACAATTGGGCTGGGCAGTTTTAGAAGAAAGTAGACTGTGTACAAACTATTATATCTCTAGAGGAGATCCTAAGGAAGAAATATTAACTATGGGGCACATCTCTCCATACCTAAATTCTGCTCAGAGAGAGCTGTTCTCCCAGCAGTGCTCTCACTCATAAGTTCACAGGTGAGACCAACACTTTTGCTTTAATAACTGGCCAAAAGGACCTGACAGGAGACCACAGAGCACAGGAACTGCAGAACAACTTGGAACAGGATCCTTCCAGTCTCCATCTATGACCCAGAGTTAACCCTGTGACACAGCTCTCAGTAGCCAATCCCCTCTCCCAACCCCCAAAGAGAGCTGGTCTCCCAGGAGTGCTGACATCCCCTAATGTCACAGGCTCACAGACTCACAAGACAGGCTCCAGTCAGACAGCAAGACCAAGTACCACCAGAAATAATTAGATGTCAAGAGGCAAGCTCAAGAACCTAAACAATAGAAAGCAAGGATACTTGGCATCATCAGAACACAATTCTCCGACTACAACAAGTCATGGATACTCAAACACACTGGAAAAACAAGATTTCAATTTAAATTCACATCTCATGATGAAGATACAGGACATTAAAAGGACATAGCTAACTCCCATAAAGAAAAACAGGAGAACACAGGTAAACAGAAGTCCTTAAGGAAGAAACACAAAAATCCCTCAAAGAATTACATGAAAACACAACCAAACAGGTGAAGGAATTGAGCAAAACCATCTATGATCTAAAAAAAATAAATAGAAACAATAAAGAAATCACAAAGGGAGACAACCCTAGAGATAGAAAATCTAGGAAAGAGATCAGAAGTCATAGATTAAAGCATCACCAACAGAATAAAAGAGATAGAAGAGAAAACCTTAGGTGCAGAAGATACCATAGAAAACATTGACACAACAGTCAAAGAAAATGCAAACTGCAAAAATTCCTAACCCAAAACATCCAAGAAATCTAGGACTCAATGAAGAGGCAAAACCTAAGGATAATAAGTATAGAAGAGTGAAAATTTCCAACTTAAAGGGCCAGTAAATATCTTCAGCAAAATTATAAAAGAAAACTTCCTTTACCAAAAGAAAGATGCCTATGAATATATGAAAAGCCTACACAACTTTAAATAGACTGGGCCAGAAAAGAAATTCCTCCGGTCACATAATAATCAAAACACCAAATGCACAAAACAAAGAAAGAATATTAAAACCCATAAGGGAAAAAGGTCAAGTAACATATGAAGGCAGACCTAGCAGAATAACACCAAACTTCTTACCAGAGTCTGTAAAAGTCAGAAGATCATGAGCAGATGTCATACATACCCTAAAAGAAAGTAAATGCCAGTCCAGGCTACTATAACCAGCAAAACTCATGATTACCAAAGAAGGAGAAGCCAAGATATTCCATGACAAAAACAAATTTACACATTATCTTTCCACAAATCCAGTTCTACAAAGGATAATTGATGGAAACCTGTAACACAAGAGGGGAAAGGACACCCTAGAAAAAGCAAGAAAGTAATCTTCTTTCAACAAACTCAAAAGAAGATAGTCACATAAACATAGTTCCTCCTCTATCAATGAAAATAACAAGAAATAGCAATCACTTTTCCTTAATATCTCTTAACAAAAATGAATCAATTCCCCAATAAAAAGACATAGACTAACAGATTAGATACATAAAAAGGAACCAACATATTGCTGCATACAGAAAACTTACTTCAGTGACAAAGACAGACACTACCTCAGAGTAAAAGATTGGAAAAAACAAGAAGCAAGCTGGACTAGCAATCCTAATATCGTATAAAATCAACTTTAAACCAAAAGTTATGAAAAACAAAAGATAAGGAAAAGCATGTCAGACTTGTCAAAGAAAAAAATCTACCAAGATGAACTATCAATTCTGAACATCTATGCTCCAAATGCAAGAGGACTCACATTCATAAAAGCAACTGACATAATAATAATGAGAGACTTCAACACCCTACTCTCAACAATGAACAGATCATGGAAACACAAACTAAACAAAGACAAACAAAGAAGTTATGAAACAAATGGAATTATCGCATATCTGTAGAATGTTTCATCCTAAATCAAAAGAATATACCTTCTTCTCAGCACATCATGGGTACTTTCTCCAAAATTGATCATATAATTGGTCACAAAACAGGATTCAACAGATACAAGAGGATTAAAATGATCCCATACATCCTATCAGATCAACAGGGACTAAGGCTGGTCTTCAATAATGAAAAAAGCAACAGAAAGCCCACATATATGTGGAAGTTGAACAACAGTCTACTCAATGATAACTTGGTCAAGAAAGAAATAAAGAAAAAAATTAAAGAGTTTTTAGAATTTAATGAAAATGAAGCCACAACATATGTAAATTTACATGACACAATGGAAGCAGTGCTAACAGGAAAACTCATAGCTCTGAGTGCCTCCAAAAAGAAATTGGAGAAAGCATACACTAGCAACTTGACAGCACACCTGAAAGCTCTAGAACAAAAAGAAGCAAATTCACCCAGGAGGAGTAGACAGCAGGAATTAATCAAACTCAGGACTGAAATCAACCAGGTAGAAACAAAAAGAATACAAAGAATCAACCAAACCAGGAACTGGTTCTTTGAAACAAATCAGCAAAATAGATAAACTCTTAGCCAGTATAACCAGAGGCCACAGAGGTAGTATCCAAATTAACAAAATCACAAATGAAAAGGGAGGTATAACAGAAACTGAGGAAATCAATCCTACTACAAAAGCCTATACTCAACAAAACTGGAAAATCTGGATGAAATGGACAATTTTTTAGACAGATATCAGTTACCAAATTAAACTGGGATTAGATAAACGATATAAACAGTCCCATAACCTCTTGAGAAATTGAAGCAATCATTAAAAGTCTCACAACCAAAAAAAGCCCAGGACCAGATGGGTTTACTGCAGAATTCTAGCAGATCCTATAAGAAGACCTAATAACAATACTCTTCAAACTATTCCACAAAATAGTAACATAAGGAGCACTAACCAATTTGTTCTATGAAGACATAATTACACTCATACCACAGACCAAAGACCCAACAAAGAAAGAGAACTTTGGGCCAATTTTACTTATGAATGTCAATGCAAAAATACTCAATAAAATGCTTGCAAACAGAATCCAAGAATACATAAAAGTGATCATCCAACCTGATTAAGTAGGCTTCATCGCAGGGATGGTTCAATATGTGGAAATCCATCAATATAATCCATTATATAAAAAACTCAAAGGAAAAAACAAAACAGCATTTGACAAATGTCAACACCCCTCCATGATAAAACTCTTGGGAAGATATACAACAAACCAATAGCCAACATCAAACTAAATGGAGAGAAACTTGAAGCAATCCCACTATCATCAGGACTAATAAGGCTGCCTACTCTCTCCCTACCTATTTAATATAGTACTCCAAGTCCTAGTCGGAGCAATTAGACAACAAAAGGAGGTCAAAGGGATACAAATTAGAAAGGAAGAAGCAAAACTATCACTATTTGCAGATGATAGGATAGTATACTTAAGTGACCCCAAAAATTCCACCAGAGAAAGTCTAAACCTGAAAAACAACTTCAGCAAAGAGGCTGGCTATAAAATTAACTCATAAAAATCAGTAGCCTTCCTCTTCTTAAAAGATAAACAGGCTGAAAAAGAAATTAGGGAAATGACAGACTTCACAATAATCACAAAAAATTATAAAATACATTGGTGTGACTCTAACCAAGCAAGTGAAAGATCTGTATGAAAAGAACTTCAGGTCTCTAAATAAAAAAAAAAAAAGAAATTAGGATCTCAGAAGATGGTAAAACCTCCCATGCTCAAGGAGTCACAGGATTAATATAGTAAAAATGACCATCTTGCAGAAAGCAATCTATAGATTCAATGTAATCCATATCAAAATTCCAACTCAATTCTTCATAGAGTTAGAAAGATCAATTTGCAATTTCATCTGGAATAACAAAAAACCCAGGACAGCGAAAACTATTTTCAACAATAAAAGAACTTCTTGGAGAATCACCATCCCTGACCTCAAGCTGTACTACAGAGCAATTCTGATTAAAAACTGCATGGTATTTGTACAGTGACAGGCAGGTAGATAAATGGAATAGAATTGAAGATCCAGAAATGAAACCATACACCCATGGTCACTTGATATTTGACAAAGGAACTAAAGCCATCCAGTGGAAAAAAGACAGCATTTGTAACAAATGGTGCTGGTTCATTTGGTGGTCAGCATGTAGAAGAATGCAAATCAAGCCATTCTTATCTTCTTGTACAAATTTCAAGTCCAAGTGGACCAATGACCTCTACATAAAACCAGATACACTGAAAGTAGTTCAAGAGAAAGTGGGGAAGAGCCTTGAACACATAGTACTAGGGGAATTTTTCCTTAACAGAACACCAGTGACTTATACTCTAAGAACAATAGAAAAATGGGACCTCAGAAGATCTTCTGTAAAACAAAGGGCACTGTCAATAGGACAAATTGGCAACCAAAAGATTAGGAAAAATCATTACCATTTCTACATCCTATAGAGGGTTAATATCTAATATATACAAAGAACTCAAGAAGTAGGACTCCAGAAAACGAAATATCCATATTAAAATGGGGCAAAACAAAGAATTCTCAACTGAGGAATACAGAATCGCTGAGAATGAATGAAGTGTTCAACATCCTTAGAAACCAGGGAAATGCAAATCAAAACAATCCTGAGATCCTACCTCACACAAGTCAAAATGACTAAGATCAAAAACTCAGGTGACAGCAGATGCAGGTGAGGTTGTGGAGAAAGAGGAACACCTCTCCATTGCTGGTGGGATTGCAAGCTGGTACAACCAATCTGAAAATCAGTTTGGTGGTTCCTCAGAAAGTTGGACATAGCATTACCTGAGGACCAAGCTATTCCATTCCTGGGTATATACCCAAAAGATGTTCCAACTTATAACAAGAACACATGTTCCACTATGTTTATAGCAGCCTTATTTATAATAGCTAGAAGCTGGAAGAACCTAGATGCTCCTCAACAGAGGGATGGATACAGAAAATGTGTTACAGTTATACAATGGAGTACTACTCAGCTATTAAAAATGATGAATTCATGGAATTCTTAGGCAAATGATTGGAACTAGAAAATATCATCTTGAGTGATGTAACCCAATGGCAAAAGAGCACTCATGGCATGATTCACTTATTAGTGGATATTATTCCAAAAGCTGGGAATACCAAGACACAATTCATAGACCATATAAAGCTTAAGAAGAAGAAACACCAAAATGTGGATGCTTTATTATTTCTTAGAAGTGGCAACAAAATACTCAGAGGAAGAAATACTGAGACAAAGTGTGGAGGAGAGCCTGAAGGAAAGGACATCCAGAGACTGCTCCTCCTGGGGGCCCATCCCATGTAAAGACACCAAAACCCAGACACTATTGTGGATGGCACAAAGTGCTTGCTGACAGGAGCCTGATATAGCTGTCTCCTGAGAGGTTTTGCTAGAGCCTGACAAATACAGGGTAGGATGCTTGCATTCATCCATTGGATTGAGCTCAGGGTCCCCAATAGAGGAGTTAGAGAACTCACTGAATGAGCTGAAGGAGTTTGCACCCCATAGGAAGAACAACAATACCAACCAACTCACCCTTCCCCGAGCTCCTAAGGACTAATCTACCAACCAAAGAGTATACATGGAGGGTCCCATGGCCCCAGCCACATATATAGCAGAGAATGGTCTTGACAGACATCAATGGGAGAAGAGGCCCTTGCTGTTTTGAAGGCTTGATGCCCTATTGTAGTGGAATGCTAGGGCCGGGAGGGGAGAGTTGGTGGTTGGGTGACAGAGCACCCTCAGAAGCAGGGGCAGAGGAGAATGGGATAGGGGGCTTTCAAGGGAAAGAACTGGGAAATGGGATAACATTTTAAATGGAAATAAATACAATAGCCAATAAAAAATGAAGAAGAAGAAATATTCTCAATGGAAAGAGTTTCTCATAGCACATCTGGCTATTTACTTTGGGAACTTTGTAGTTTTCCTTAAGGGCAGACATGTACTGAGGGACATAAGCATGAGTTTGTATGTCTGTGTTTATTTACACATACACACATACAAATAATTTGCAGTTATCCAATAAGAATAGTACTTAATTGAAATTAAAATTAACCCTAATAAATAATCAAATTAATTCACCAGTGTACTGAAAACATATATTTGTGTCTCATAGCAATGCTACACAGAATAATCTTAAAGACTCCTAGAACAGAAAAGGATGGATTGAGTATTTAACATATATATCTAAATAATATCTCTTCTTGCAAAATACCATGCTTTCATAAAGGATATAATACTTAGACTGTAGAGATAGTGGTAGCACTTTAAATAGTTATAGGCTAAGACTTTATGGTGTTTTTTTTTTTTTAATCCCATAAACTTGTCAGAAAAAGAGAACATCTTTGCACTCTTTATTTTAGCACCATTTTCTAAAGGATCTCTTAGTATCAGGTTAAATATGTTGGATATTTCCTATTCTGAAAGGTTCAATAATTCCTTCTAAGTAGAATTGGCATCTTCTTTAGATGGTAGTTTGTCCTTCTTGACATTTTCAGTGTTTCTGTAAGCATACATTCGTACAACTAAGAGGATCTCTCATTGATATAGGTTCATCATACCAAGTGATCAATTTATGCAAAGATCTATTACAATAATTACTGATGTCAGAATCCACTGACGCTTCAACATATTGCTTAAGAAATATAAATTTAGAATAAGAAATAGAAAGGTTGCCAATAAGAAATAGATTAATATAACTGATCTGTTAAAGCTCCTATTTTCTAGAGGATGCATAGAAATATTAGCATATATGTAGTGTTTAATCTAACGTAGTTAGAATACTTAGATCTAAAGGCCATGGTATTGGTATGAGATCGGTCATTTTAAACATTAATTATACAAATGTTTCTTAGGGGTAAAATGGGAAGAAAGTATAAAAGAAAGATTTAATATTAACAAATTTATGAGAAATCATTCAGTAACTCATAGAAAGTATTCTGTTTTCCTAGTGATTAAAGTTCACCTAGCTAAATGACACATTTGGATTTTTGTTCTTTTATTGAAATTATATATTTTTTTTCAAAAACCTATATTTTCTTTATGGTATTCCCTCCCTGTACTACTCCCACGTTACTCTCATTTCCTTTTTATCTGAATGTGCCCCATGTTTTCCTCTCCTTCAAAAAACACAAAGACATCTGAAAATGAGAAAATAAAATAAGATAAAAAATAAATATCAGAATAATACAAAACAAAGTAACTGCAATGTAACTTGTATTCACTGGATGGAATTTTCTTCTCAGAGGCTTACTGCCGAATATGCTCACCATTTCTAATTCTTTCTGAACTTGCTGGCTGGTTCAAATCAGCTGCTCTGATTCCTTTAAAAACAGAGAAAAAAAGAGAAGAAGAAGAAGAAGAAGAAGAAGAAGAAGAAGAAGAAGAAGAAGAAGAAGAAGAAGAAGAAGAAGAACAAAAGGAGAGGGAGAGAGAGAGGGAGAGGGAGAGGGAGAGGGAGAGGGAGAGGGAGAGGGAGAGGGAGAGGGAGAGGGAGAGAGGGAGAGGGAGGAGAAGGAGGAGAAGGAGGAGAAGGAGGAGAAGGAGGAGAAGGAGAAGGAGGAGAAGGAGGAGAAGGAGGAGAAGGAGGAGAAGGAAGGAGAAGGAAGGAGAAGGAAGGAGAAGGAAGGAGAAGGAAGGAGAAGAAGAAGAAGAAGAAGAAGAAGAAGAAGAAGAAGAAGAAGAAGAAGAAGAAGAAGAAGAAGAAGAAGAAGAAGAAGAAGAAGAAGAAGAAAAGGCACAAGAAACAAGTGATTCACTCATTAACGTGCTCTGAATTTCCATAAAAACAATTAAGAAACACAAAATTGGAAGTAAGAATAATATATATATATGTTTACATATATATATGCATACATATATATACATGTATATGTGTATATGTATATGACTGCCAGATAAAAATATTTGAATTATTAAAATAAGTAATAAACTGAATTAAGTCAAAATGAAAAATAATGAATTTGGGTGCCCTTGCATTTGGAGCATAGGTGTTCAGAATTGAGACTTCCTCTTGGTGGATCTTTTCCTTTGATGAATAGGAAGTGTCCTTCCCAATCTCATTTTATAACTTTTGGTGAAAATATCTAATATTACATATTATAATAGCAATTCCAGCTTGTTTATTTGAACTATTTTCTTGGAAAACTTTTTCCAGTCTTTTACTCTAAGGTAGTGTCTGTCTTTGTCTCTGAGGTATGCTGCAAAACGCTAGAACTTATGTATGTATCCAGTCTATTAGTCTGTGTTTTTTATTGGGGAACTGAGTTCATCAGTGTTGAAAGATATTAAAACAGATGATGGTTTGTTCCTGTTATTTTTGCTCCAGGATGTGGTATTGTATGAGTGTGTGTGTGTGTGTGTGTGTGTGTGTGTGTGTGTGTGTGTGTGTATGTATGTGAAAGAGAGAGGGGGGATTCTCTTTTTTTTGGGGGGGGGTTGTTGTGAGATGTTTAATTTCTCCTGAGTGTAGTTACTCTCCTTGTGCTGGAGTTTTCCTTGCAATATCCTCTGAGGGGATGGATTAGTAGAAAGATATTGGTTCAATTTGGTTTTGTCAGAATGTCTTGGTTTCTCCATCTATAGTGAATGAGAGAATACTTTCCTGGCATTTGTGTTTAGGGATCTGGATGACATCTGTGAAGAATCTTCTGGCTTTTGGAGTCTCTGTTGAGAACTCTGGTGTCACAATGATAGGTTTGCCTTTATATCTTACTTGGACTTTTTCCCATACAGTTTTAAATTTTTTGTGCTTTTGGTGTTTTGATTATTATGTAATGAGAGGATATTCTTTTCTGGTGCAGTCTTTCTGTAGGCTTCCTGTACACTTATTGTCATCTATTTCTTTAGGTTAAGGAAGTTTTCGTCTATGATTTTGTTAAAGATGTTTTCTGGCCCTTTTAGCTAGGAATTTTCACCCTCTTTCACTTCTAGTATTCTTAGGTTTGGCCTTTTCATTGTGTCCTGAATTGCTTGGACATTTTTGGTTTGGAACATTTTACACTTTGTATTTTCTTTTACCAATGTGTCAATATCTTCTATGGTGTCTTCTATGCCTGAGATTCTCTGCTCTATCTCTTCTGTTCTGTTGGTGGTACTTGCATTTCTAGCTCTTGACCTCTTTCCTAAGTTTTCCATCTTCAGGGTTGCCTCCAATTGTGTTTTTCTTATATCTATTTCTAGTTTTAGGTCTTGAAACATTTTGTTCAATTCCTTCATCTGCTTGATTGTATTTTCCTGTATTTCTTTAAGGGATTAATTTGTTTCCTCTTTAAGGGTTTCTACCTGTTTGCTTGTGTTTTCCTGTATTCCTTTAAGGGAGTTATTTATATCCTTCTCAAGGTCCTCTATCATCTTCATGAGATGGGAGTTTAGGTCAGTATTTTGCTTTTCCGGCATGTTAGGTTATCCAGGGCTTACTGTGGTGGGAGAACTGGGTCCTAATGGTGCAAAATTCCATTGGGTTCTGTTGCTTATGTCCTTGTGCTTGCCTCTTGCCATCTGGTTCTCTCTGGTGTTAGCTGGCCTGAGTGCCTCTGGCTGGAGCTGGCCTCTTTGAAGGCAGTTAGAATTCTGTGACATGGGTTAGAGCCTGTCTTCTGGCAGGCAAACAGTGTTGTCTCTAGTTAGGAGGTAGGGTACCTCCTCTGTCTCTGGTTGGATCAGACCTCCTGTGTCCCTGACTATATCAGAACTTCTTTGTCTCCTGGGAGACAGGCAGGCTCTGGGCTCCAGGAACAGGATCTGCCCCAGTCCCAGATGAAGGTACAAACTGAAAGGACTGTGCCCCTGGTTAAGGTAGCCTTCCTGTGCTGCTGGTTATTCCAGACCTCCAGGGAGACAGGCAGGGTGTATCCCTGGTGTTGTTCTTAACTTTAGTGGAACAGCTTTACTTTAGTGGATCAGCTTATCTCCATTTAAACTGATATTGGCTATAGGTTTCTGTACATTGCTTTCGATCTGTTTCCTTATTTTTTTTTTTTTTTGTATCACTAGTCTCTCCTGGAATTTCTTTATTAAAGAGTTTTGGAATGTTGTCAAAGACTACATCTTTGGAAGAAAGCATACTTGATGTTGCTAGATGATCTCTTTGATATGTTATAGGGTTCTGCTTGCAAATATTTTACAGAGAAGTTTTACATTCTTCATTCAGCATTTATAGTTTATTTTAAATTACTTATCTGATACTGATTATTCTATATCTATTGTGATTGATTTTTTTTGGGGGGGGTATAGTTGTCTATGTTAGCGTCTGTGGTACTTTAGATTCTGGAGAACATCTGTCCAAACCCTGTCTTTCAGGATCTCCATTGAAAAGTGAGATGTAATTCTAATAGATCAACTTTTATATGTTACTTGATCTTTTTACTCAAAGCTTTTCATATTCTTCCATCTGTAAGTGTTTGTTTATTGTAGAGCTAGAAGAATTTCTTTTCTGGTCAGGTCTACTTGGTTTTCTATGTGCTTCTTGACCTGATAGATACTTCTTTCATCAGATATTTATGATTTTACTGGAAGTATTTTCTGTGCCTTTTCCCTAAATTTTTTCTATTCCCGATTCTTTGATTTGTTTGTTTGATGGGGTCTCAGATGTTTTGTTTTTAAATTTAACAATTTCTTTGACTAATGTATCCATTTCTCCTATCATATTTTCATTGCCTAAGATTGTCTTTTCTATCCCTTTTATTCTGTTTGCAAAGATTGCCTCTATAGTTCCTGCTTGGTTCTTAAAATTTTCATTTCCAGCAATCCACAGTTTTGATTTTACTGGTTCTATTTTTATCTTCAGTACTTGAGTTGTTTTATCCACTGCTTTCAGATTTGGACTTGTTGAGCTCCATGTAATGTTTGGATATGAGGCTCTGCATCTCTTTCCATTGACTGCTAGGTGGAGCCATTCAGAGGAAAATTATGCTAGGTTCTTGTCTGCAAGCATAAGAGTATCATTAATAGTGTCAGAGATTTGTTATTACCCATTGGATGAGTCTCAATATGGGACAGAAACTGGCTGGTCATTTCCTCAGTCTCTGCTCTGTCTTTTTTCCTGTCCATCTTCTTGACAGGACATATTTTGTGTCTAAACTTTTAGGAGTGGGGGTTGCTGTCCTTATCCCTCCACTAGGCATCCTGCCTGGCTGCAGGAAGTGGCCTCTTGAGGATCCATATTCCCTACTGTGAAGAGTCCATCAGAATGGCTAAGATGAAATAATCAAACAACAGCCCATTCTAGCAAGGTTGTAGAGCAAGGAAAACACTCCTCCACTGCTGGTGGGATTGCAAACTTTTACAACAATTCTGGAAATCAATTTGGTGGTTTCTTGGAAAACTGGGAATAGTTATACATCAAGACCCAACTATACCATTCCTGGGCATATAACCAAAGGATTCTCCACCATTCAGCAAGGACACTTGCTCAACTATGTTCATAGCAGTTTTATTCATAATAAAATTTACTACTTTAAAATAAAGTTTAAACAACCTAGTTGTTCCTCATCCAAAGAATGGACAAAGAAAATGTGGTTCATTTACACAATGGAATGCCACTCAGCCATTAAGAGCAAGGACATCATGGATTTTGCAGGAAAATGCATGGAACTAGAAAATATTCTCCTTAGTGAGATAACCCAGATCCAAGAGAACATGCATGGTATGTTCTCACTTATAAATAGATATTAGCAATAAAGTACAGGATAACCACACTATAATAACAGACCCAAATAAGTTAAATAACAAGTAAGGCCCAAGGAATGATGGTGGATGTCTATTGAAGAAAAGAACTGGGTAGAAGAGGGAATGAGAAGGGGCTCAGGGCTTGGGGAGAGATCATATGTAAGGAAAACAGAGGAGAAAGAATAGAGATCAGTGGTGGATGGGTGCAATTTCTAGGATTTTCCAGAGACCTGGGTAGGGGGCAAGCCCCAGAGGGTCTATGAGGGCAACTCTAGCTGAGATGCTTTTTAATTGAAGGTGCTGTTATCTGCTCTTGTCTTTGTTGGTTTTCTTCCTCATTTTCTGTTACTCTTTCTGGGTCTAAGGAGGCCTTGGTCACATTTCTGTGTTTTATGGTTAGGAATGTATATAGGATGCTGTCGTCTGTGGCTACTTGGGTCCTGAGTATGATGTTTTTCTAGTTATTTAGAGCTGCCACTTCAGAATGAGCGTAGACTAGAAGAGGATCCACAGGACAGGATGATCTTCCAGGTTTGGGGAGGGACTGAGAGGAAAACCACAGTAGGAGGTCTGTTATAGACCTGGGGATGCTACTGGGAAATTGCTTCTCAGGCATGGTGCAAAGTTCCTAGGTTACACCTGCTGGAGTTAGGGACTGAGGCAGAGAAGAGTAAGGAGGAAGATCTGAAAAGTCCTCTGGAGACAGAGGCTTAGAGGAAGGGACAGCCACTTCAGATGGTCTGCTACAAAGCTAGGGATGAGGTCAGGAGGTGGGAAGGGCTTGGATTTGGAGATGACAAGGAGGGAGAAGTGACAGTCTGAAGTTAGCCTACCAGTTTTTCTGGCAGGGTACACCTACTGTTGGCAGCTTGAACAAGACTTTAAGTGGGCAGGAAGTTTGGAGGAGAAAATTCACATTTGCATTTTCAAATTCATTACTAAACTCTTTTTTTTAATTTTTTTAGTAAATCCTGGACAATTGCTAGTTAATGTGGAGACCATGAAATTAAATTATTTCTTCTCAAAATATAGCAAGAGTAATTCCAGGTAGATGATGGTTCAAAAATGTAAAAGAAAACATAGTGATATAAACCCTAAGGTTGGATGAGGCTACTCTGAAGTAGAGAATATATCATTTTCTACAAGAATAATTAATTTAAATTATATTCAAAGAAAAAAGATCAATGTAATCTCACATATTTTATTAGACATATATTAGGCATATACAAAAACCAAATACTGAATAGAATAGGACACCTAAATGGGAAAATCAACAACAATGAAAATAATTTATATAAAAGGAAGTTAAAATTAGCAATGAGCATAGAAACCATAATGAAAATAAACCATATGCATGAATATTAAAATACCATTCTAACTACTTAAATATGCAAGCACTTTAAAATCTACTTGATGATCTAAAGCTACAGTAAAGACCTGGGAAAATAAGTCCAGACTCATCTTATATAGGAGAAGCATAAATTATCAGTGACATTTTAGACATCAATTTGGTCATCTCCAGAAAAGCTTAGGAGTTACTGTATCATTGAGGGTAATATTCAAGCATAAGTAACTGTAAACCAGATTAGAGTAACATAATCAAGAGTGGGGCTGTATCTCAGACATGAAAATAAAAATTATCTTGGCAAGCAGTACAGGGCTGGCATGGTAGCTAACAGTGTCCTCAAGGAAGCAGACCTGGTTTGTCACTCTGCCTTCCTAATGTGTGGCATCTGTACTTCCGTGGTCATCAGAATTCCAGACAAGATAGAGTCGGGTTAATTCACTCAGCACCAGAGCTTTGTGTTTATATTGCATTACCCATCACTGTCTCAGAATTGTGCCAGCCCAAGCAGGAAGAGAGAATGGAAATTAAATTATCACACTTTAAAGGTGAGGTGGCCAGTAGCAAGGTGCTCTGCATAGTGTGTAATGAGTCAAACTAACAACACCAGTGATAGATATGCCTCAAAGTCTTGATGCTCAAAATGTTTTCTGTGTTTATGGTATATTAATAGCTAAGGTGTTTTTTTTTAATTTAACAATAATCTATAGGGTTACTGAATTAGTATGAGTCTTATCACATAGGTCTGAAATACATGTGCAAATATAATTTAAGAAATACTACAAAGAAATATGGCTTATTAACATGTTGTGGTTAAGTGTGTGCATTGTGTCATACAGGCTAAAATATAAATAACCTAAATGGATACAATAGGAAAATTATCAGACACTTAAATACTAAGAAGTTAAAATAAATAACAGGACTATTGGCAATAGTTGGACAAAACCAGAGCATCACTCAGCCAGACAGTGTAAAATAAATCAAGGTATAATACCAGCCATGTAGATGTTTAAATGTACAAAGTGATGTTTTGTATGACTATCTGCAGAAATGCAGATTGTAAAAGGTGTTGTGTTGGATAATCTTGGTGGACAACTTGATATACCTGGAACTAGGTAGTCACACTGCTGGAATTGCCACAATCATACTGGTCTGTGGCATGTCTGTGGAGACATTTTCCTGATTGCTAACTGATGTAGGAGAGCAAAGCCCATTGTAGGTGGGCCTTGTCATCCTTATCAAGTACTGAGCTATCCAGGAAAGTCTACTGATCATGAACCTCAGGACAAGTGAGTAATCAAATTCCCCCATTGTCTCTGCTTCAGTTCCTAGTTCCTGGTTCCTGCCTTCAGCTCCTGTCCTAGGTTCTTTCCATGATAACCTCTACTTCCACCTTGAAATAAACACTTTCCACAAGAAGTTGGATGTGGTTAGTCAGTATTCAAACACAACTGAAAGCAGTCCAGGACAGATATATTATCAGGCAATATTACTGATAATAGCTGTTATTAGATGAAAGAGGACAGAAAACGTGATTGATAAACTACATAAAGTAGTTTAAGGTGTAACTTTTTTATTATTTTATAAAAATTCTGAATCTGTTATGAAAATATGTTAATGTATGCATGTGCAGGTACATTGGCATCTGCAAAATTATTCTCGAACTTTTCACATTAAAAATGTTTCACAAATTATTTTATGGTAAAACAACTTGTTAATTTATGAAGAGATAGCAACGGTGTAACTCTTTCTACCCTGGCAATCTGTTCGTAAATGATTTACCAATCACCGGGTAAAATGCATACATTATTTATGAAGGCCTACTAAGTCTGTGCTATATCTGTGCTAGATTACATTTGTAACTAATTTTTATGATAGTGAGTCAAGGATGTTCTGGCGAATTTGCAGCGTTTTCCTAGTTATAAAACTCAAGAATATATATTTATTCTAACACAGAGAGAGCCAGAGACAGAGAGACAATGACAGAGAAAGAGACACACAGAGAGAAAGGCAGAGGTGCTGGTAACAAGGACTGGGAGTCTCAGGTTCGGGTTGGGCAGAGTTTCTGTCTTTGAAAGGGTGAGGGATTCCTTTGTTACTTTTGTGACATTTCCCCAGCTCTTGTAGTCTTGTCTCTCTACCACTGGCTTTGACTCTGTAAGTGATGTTTAGTATATGTTTACTCTTTTACAAGACAATGTATCTGCCTGGTAAATTTGCATCCACACTGTTGTCATGCTTGCTGTACTTTGTTACATTTTTAATGTGTAGCTTCCTCTGTGTTTTCAATGTTTGACATTTATGCTGCTGGAATCTGCATATTGTTTTACATTGTAGAGAATAGCTTCACAGCTTAAAATGCTCCTACCTAGGGACTGAAAAATAGTTCAATATGTAAAATGCTTGTTGAACTAGCCTGTTCCTGGGACTTAGGTTGTACAGAGTAGTGTGTGCTTGTAGTCTTACTGCTCTGTAGGTGGAAGGAGGTAGATTTGGGGGACTCAGTGGACAGCCATTACTGACCCCTAGGTACCAATGGGAGAAGAAGGGTCACAGAATGAGGAGAACGGTCCTGAAGGACAACATCCCGATGGACCACAGGCTTCACACACATGTGCACTCAAACCTGAGTGCACACACGTGATTCACTTCAGAAATAGAGTGCTCTTAAATAGAAGCGACAAATGGGGTATTCATTTAATGCCTTTGCTTTCTTGCCTGTTTCATTTTTATTAGCTATAAGGCATGAAAACATAAAGAAAAATATAACAGGAAAAAACTTTAAGTGACCTCATTTGTAGCCCCACAGAAAGAGGTCAGAAAGCAATGCGATTCCCTCAGGTTCCTCTCTCCTCTCTACAAACCTTTTGTTCTGCCCCTGATTTTGATCTTTTTTTTTTTTTTTTTTTTTTGGTCACTTTTTTTTTTTAAATTTAAAGCCAGAGATGTGTAGCAAGGAGACATTACAACAAAAATACAAAAGCCCATTCAAAAATCTGTCTAGTATACTATGTGTTGTCTGTTCCTATCACAGATGCCAGGTTATTTGATTCTAAAGCAAGCTAATTGGTGGCTACTTTATCAGTTTTACCTGCACATATTAGTGCCTAGGGCTACAGCAATCAGTGAGTAATTATATCCAGAAGTGGCAGACTTTTAAATTAGTGAATCCAAAAGGAGAAAAAAATAATAAAAAGCTAAATCATCATTAGTTGCAAATAATGTATTTCTATCCCTGCTATATGCAGGAGAACCACTTAAAACCTAATAAAAAGCTAATGAGTATTCGGTGAAATAGCCAGATATGAAGAAATACACCAAATTAATAGCCTCCTAAGTTCCAGCAATAATCAGGAACACATACTATTTAAGAAAAACTATTAAATATTTAAGAATTAACTTTGCAATTAGAGAAATGTAGAACTGAAAACAATCACAAGAAAATAATTTTAAACTATTCCAAACATGATGCTGCTGGAGTGTGGGTGTAGAGAGGGGACTGCAGTCCACGTTGGTACAGGACGAGTACTTGGAGGCAAAGTGATCTTTAAACATGGACATGGTAGCAGGTTATTGGCATCTTAAACTTGGCAAGGGGTTTGGTACTTCTCATGCAATTCTGAGTTAACTTTCAAGGGAACTATTATCAAATACTACCCTGGCTCTCGATTCACTGGCTTCTGACCTTAACGTTGATCTCTTACCTGTTAACATACACTTCGCTATGAGAACACTGGACATTAGGCAACCACCAGGAGAGAAACAAATAGAGTTGAGTTATCTTAAACATTAAGTTTGCAAAAAACATAAGCTCTATAATCCTTATAAAGTTCATTAGCTTTAGGCATTTCCATATAGTGACTGATATAATTAACCACTAGACTATGCTACCAAGGAGCATACTAGCTTCTTGACTGTGAGGAAGAAATCAATTTATGAGGTAATATATACATGGGAAGGAATTTGTCTGCATTCTTTAAAAAAGAAATGAAGGATTTGAGGCTTTTCATTACACATTTTTGCATCTCAGCCAGGAAAAGCATCTTTTCTTCATAATGATGCATTATATATGTACCACACTGTCTATACCACTATAGTTACAAAGCAAGGAAAAGCAATCAAGAAAATGATGAGACAAAGACATTTTTTTCTGTGTAAAATTTGATTCATCTCAGGTACTTGTTGCAGCGGTAAACTTGACTATCATTGTAACAAAATAATAGTGGCATTGATACTATTCTTAGATATAAATCAATAATTAATATGCCAGTCATCCTAAAATAAGCAAGCCCCTGTGGTTGTGGTATACAATAATATGAAGTAGATACACAACTGTTAAATTCAAAACACATTCCATATTCATTACTGGTAAAAAAAAAAAAAGCAAGCTATATAAGGTAAACTTAAAAATGACAGGAAGTGGATGGAATGCAAACAGAGAAGAATGAATGATGGGGCCATGAGACAAAGATATCAGTAACCTCTGAAGGCTTAATCAACCAAGAAACAGGCTCACTTTTTACATGACTGCAGAAGGATCCAGCCCTGGCATCAACATAATTTTAGTCCTACAAAATTATATCTTGAGCTTCTGACCTCTAGACCTTAATGATAATACAGCGGAGGTCAAAGGACTCATCCCAGACCGATCAATGACTCATTGCAAAGAACATTGAAAGTAAAGGTGTGCAGACAAAATGGTAAAGTAGGTGACTATCGGGAACTAGAATGAAATGTTGATTTTGCCACACAAAGGAAAAACTGAGTTTCATTTAACAGTGTTGAAATAATGTCTAGCATATGCAGTGTCCGGGTGTGACCGCTACATCTCTAGTAAATGCTAGATCAACTTACCTATATAGGTTGTAGGCCAGTGTAGTGTTCTGTACCTACAAAGTCATTACTGATGCCAAGGGAATGTTCAGAAGCTTGGCCCTGGAAGGAAAGTCTAAAGTTACATATATTCTAAAATTTGGGATATGTGTTTTCCTTGTCTATATAGGATGATTTTAATATAAAACAGAGCAAAAGCTCATATCCCCAGCCAGCATTCAATATCAAACAGTTACTCATCACAAAGAGAATGCCAGCATCCTGATATTTATGTCAGGAACAATATTGTTAATTTACTTCTTAATGTTATTGCTAATCTTCTACATAATAGAGAGATGAAGAATAATGACCATCCATATATGTAAAGATACTTTCATATTTATTTTACACAATACCTGAAACCTTTTAGACCTGAGAAAGATTATTACTAAATATCCAGATTTTGTTTTCATGCTGGAGTATTAGTTTAAAACATAAACTTTCTGAGACAAGGGGAGCATGGTCTTATTAGTCTGCTCCAAAACCATTACTGTGTGGTGCACACATTATGCGCTAATTGGATTCCTGATGCATCTTTAAAAAACTAATTTCAAAACACTAAGTAATCAGAGGCTTTGTCTTCAATACAAGACATTGCATCAGCAAAAAGTGTTTATTACTCAGCCACCTGTGTTCTTCACAAAGCAATGTAAGCAGACTGAGTCCCTGCCCTGAGGACATCTCTAAAGCCAATGCCTTTGAAACGTTCAAAGACTGTCAGACAACTACACTTAATGACAAATGCCTGCTACTAACACTAAGATAAAAACAAGAGCATCCACTTCATAATGCCATTTGAATCAAACACAGAGCAAATATTTTATCTCAGGAGGAAAAAGTGACATGCGAATTTGCTAGATATTCAGTCAGCATTGTGGAGCTAAATAATGCATGCAACAATTATATTTCACATCTGGAGATGGAAGAATTAAGGTATGAAGATGGCATATCGATTGAAGTAAATTATGTATAATACAGTGTATAAGAAATGGACAAGTTTACTTCCAAAAACACTAATATTCTACGGTCAGCTACACGTTGTTTTAGATTGTAATCTACAAGAAGCTGAGAATAAAGCTGAGATCACTGCTTACATACCACTTTTCACCATTGTGTATGGCATGAAAGTTAGATATTAAAGATTGGTAAGAATAACTAACACTGAGTCATATAACTTAGTACTGGCATAGAATCAATTTCTAAATAGAGAGGCTCATACTTATGTTTCTGCTTGATGGTGCCTAATATGTGTATAGGGCCATGGTTATATTCACTCCCTTCAGTGTGGAGGAAATATTAAATTACCCAGACTTTTCATGCAGCCATCTCTGAGAATATAAATATTCCCATTTGCTTTGTTTCCTCCATGATCAAACACATCTATCGTTACGGCACAAGGACATTAAATGGCTTTTGGTTTAAAGTCGAAATACTATTTCATAAATTGAGCCCTTTAGATATGACATTCAAGACACAGGGCAGGACAACAGGGGCTCCAGTTATATGAATAAGCGAATGTAACTCAGGGTGGTGCCCCAAACTTTGTGCATGGCCCAGACTTTGAGTGCTTGGCTACTTAGCATATGAGGTTCTCAATGTGGCCAGTGATTTTTCTCACAGATCTACCTATCCAAATACTCCCTCAATTAAGCTTCCCTCCCCTGTCCTACAGTTCTCTCAAAATATAGCCTTAGCCTTTTAGTAGAGAAGAAACACATTAACACAAAAAGTACATTAGAATATCTCTGGCGTCTTGGTCTAGGGTAAAGGAATTACAGCACTTCCATTAAGCAATGAGATAACGTTATTTAATAAAACTCTGAGACCAGAAGCTCGTTAACTTAAATCCAATTGTTCAAATCTGTTTAAAAATATTGATGACAATTTTAAATCAGATGTGTACTGAGATGCAAACTTTAGGAAAAAAAATTAGCCTCAGTATTTTCAATCTTTAATGACATTGGGAGAAAAGTGAAAATTACAGAGTACACTTAAATCAGAATTTTCACAACTTAGGAACTTCAGCCAATCATCAATTTTTGTAATCACATTGTTTTGAATTTACATCTAATGTAATCATCTCGGTTATATGAAAAATAAAGAATATTACACCAAAGAGAGGAACAAAGCACAATCCAAATGAAAAGAAAATGCATGCCATGCAGCTCTCTCTCTCTCTCTCTCTCTCTCTGTATGTGTTTTATGAGTTCGAGTACATTCCTGTACACATACATATGCAGGATATAGGTCAAATGTGGTTCCATTCTTCATGTGCCTTCCACTTTGTTTCTTGTGACAAAAATCTGACATTAGCTAAAGCTCGCTGATTTGCCTAGACTTGTTAGCCAGAGTTGCTCCTCACCTATCTCCTCTCCTCCCTCCCTGCACAGTGGAAAGGGGACAAACCTACACTACCAATTGTGGCTGTTTATATCACATCCTCTTTTATCTGTCTGCCTACCTGCCTATCTATCTATCTATCTATCTATCTATCTATCTATCTATCTATCTATCTATCTAACATCTATCCATCTATTCAATTTACATCCCAATAATGGTCCCTCAGTCCCTTCTCTACCATTTCTTTCCTCACAAACCTCTACTCCCATTAGCCCTCACCTTCTTCTCAGAGAAAGGGAAGCTCCCTTAGATACCACCCTACTATGGGACATCCAGTCTCCAAGGGCCGAGGCAAATCCTCTCCCATTGAAGCCCAACCTGCAGTCCAGTTAACGGAAGAGAATCCAATGTCAGGCAGTAGAGTCAGAGATAGCCTCTCCTCCCATTGTTAGGGGATTCACATGAAGACCAAGCAACATATCTGCAATAAATATTCAGGTGGCCTAGGTACAGCCCTTTTATGATCTTTTGTTGGTGGTTCAGTCTCTGTGAACCTCCATGGGCCCTGATTAGTTGACTCTGTAGGTCTTCTTATGGTGTCCTTATCCCCTCTTGCTCACTCAATCCTATCTCTCACTCTTCCAGAAGACTCTGTGAGTAGCACCTGATGTTTGACAATGGGTCTTTGCCTGTGTTTCCCTATATTGTTGAATGCACTCTCTCAGAAGACATTTATATTAAGGCTTCTGTCTGCAAACGTAGCAGATTATCATTAATAGAGTCGGGATTAGACTATCTTACATGAGAGATATTTAAAATTGGGCATACATTGATGGTGGGAGTGCAAACTGATACAACCACGTTGGAAATCAATTTGGTGTTTTCTCAGAAAATTTGTAATAGTTCTACCCCCAAATCCAGATTTATCACTCTTGAAAACATATCAAAATGAAGCCCTACAGGGACACTTGATCAACTATGTTCAAAGCAGTTTTATTTATAGTAACCAGAAACTGGAAACAACCTAGATGTTATTCAACATAAGAATTGATTAAATAAAAAAAAAAGATCGCACATCTATACAATGGAAAACTATTCAGCTATTAAAGACATCATGAAATTTGCAGGCAAATGGGTGGAACTAGAAACTATTATCCTGAGTGAAGAAAACACAAACTCAGAAAGACAGGCATAGTATGTTCTCACTTATAAGTCGATATTAGTTATAAAGTAAAGGATAATCATGCCACAATTCACAGACTCAAAGAAACTAATTAATGGGGGGGGGTGAACAAGGGAAGATACATAAAGTTCACTCAGAAAAGAAAACAAAATAGTCATAGGAGATGGATGAGGGGAGGTAAATAAGTAGGAGAAGGAAGATGGGGATCAGAAGGGGGTTGTGGGAGAGGGAAAGACAATCTGTTGGGGATGGGCATCTCTGAGAGTAAACAGAAACTTGGAATTGGGGAGACCCTAGCTGAGACTTCTACCAGTAGAGGGCATGGAGACTGAAGCAATCATCTCTGGTAGCCAGGTGGGACTTTAAGTGGAGGGAGGGGGACATCAACCCACCCACAGAACCTTCAATGCAAAATTCATTTTGCCTCCAAGATGCCCAGGGATGAAGATGTGGCAGAGAGTGAGGTAGAGCCAGCCAATGACTGGCCCAACTTGAAACACAAACTCACATTTTAATCCTTGCATAGTAAGGTTATTCTGTCTCTGCCATTTCCTTAGCCCCATCATATTTATAATTTCTCTAACAGGTTATTATGTTATAGTCTGATGAGACTGTAGATATTACCTCATTTGCAAGAGTCTTTTTAAAGTGTAGAGTTGGATGTTGGAAGTTGATATGGAAGATTAGCCTGTGTTATGGGAATTAGCAGTTAATTTAATTGAATATGTCCTTATGAGCGGGAGACAGGATAAAAGGAAAGAAAGGGAACAGGAATGTAAAAACACACAGAAACTTGAAAATACTATGATGTTTAACTGAAAGATGAAGAAAGACAGAATAAGACAGAGGATGTAGCTCTGAAGGCTGGGTGAGGTAAGAAAAACTCAGTCCCCTTTGTAGTCACATGAGCAGGGTTCAACATGCTTCCAAGTTTCAACCCAGTAAATCTTTAGAATTAGAATCTTTGAAAATTCTCTTAATGATTTTTCCATTTTCTCAAGTAGTTCCAAGCACTAATATTTTCATAAACAATTAGTAAGTTAATTGATGAATATTTATATACTTGTGTGTGTGTGTGTGTGTGTGTGCGCACGCGCTAAGCTGCAATGGGCATACTATCTCTCAAATATTGCAAGAAGTAACTGTTTATTAGACTTCTTTAAGACTGTAGCTGACTAAATAAATAATTTTGCAAAGCCAGTACCTTCTTCAGGCAAGGTTTATACTCTATAGGTTTCCTGACCAGCCTTTTTGAACTGACAGTGAAGCTATAATACTGTGGTACATGAGACTATACTCATTTCCTCATTATCTTCCAGCTCTGGTAATAATGTCATTTTTTTTCCCACTCCAAATTAATGTTTCTGACATTTGCATATGCTTTATAATCAATGTCGAGGGAAATGTGCCACATGAAGTTTAGACTCAGAAGTAGAAATGTACCCAGTACTTTTCCCAGCAACCGGCACCAAACCTCTACACAGACGTGCTCACATTCATTGTCAATGCATTTGCTAACACAATAAAAATATCTGCCACTTAACTACAGTCAAAATTCCTACACAGTTCTTAATGTGCCTATAAGTATATACCGTGTCTTTAAATGATAACACGATATGATATACCCAACATCAGAACTTTTTTTTTTAACACAAAACTTGCCAACACGTAGGAAAGAAAGTAACCAAAGATAGTGGGATTTGACGCATCTCTGATCATAAAATAAATCATTTTAAAGCTAGGAGTGTATACCTATGCTATTTGTACAAACATGGTTGGGGGTTTGACAGATGTGCTAATAGCTACTGAAAGTATTCGGGCATATTTAAATCTTCAGCGATATGTAATTCAATTTTAAAGAAAACAGGTATTTAACCTTTTTTGGAGAAGAGAAGGATTAGTGTTTCTCCTTTGAAGAGAGAGAATTGGCCTTAAGTGGGTAGGATTAGTGCTTTCTTGCTCATTTCTCCAAAATACAAGTGGCTTTATAGTTGCTTAATTATATATCTCAGGATATCTTAAAGTGAAGAAGATTGTTTTATTTAAACTGTATTTATCAGGTATTGTAATGTAACTTCCAATTTGCAACAAAAATGAGTACAAGGATGCAAGAGAACTCATGCATGTACTATATTAGAATCTAACAGCATTCACTGTGTTTCAAGATATAAATACAAAGGTCAACTTAAATAATATGTACAGACACCTACTCCAGCAACTACATACATTTCCAAGGACACTGACTAAATGACTTATTATAGTGTGAATTTGTACTTCTTGTCCATGACAAAATTGCCACCGTCTCCTGGTTCTTTCTCTTCCCGTAGACTATTCGAATAGTTGTTACCCCTATTTTTTTTTCTTGAGAAAATATTTTTTAATTTAAGAAAATAATACTTTTTGGTAGAGTTAAAAAAATCAAGTGTCTGGATTCTTTGACTGGTAGTTTCAATGGAGCCACAGAATGAGTGTGAGTATATCTCCTCTCTCTTGAGGTTCTAGATTTTTGTTCTAAAAAGAACTGCTCTAATTTCAAATTGGTGGACCAATTTGGATGCAGTTTCAGTAGAGACTTACATATCTTCAAATATTTAATACAGGAGTATCATTCAGTCCTTTCATAGTTTACTACTAATATCTTCAATGGGAACTCTGGGAAGTCCTTCTTCGACCTCTTCAAAGAAGAAAGTTATAATATAGTCCCAAGTGATTTTTATCATTTGAATATGTTAACATATCTTTGTGGCATTAACAAACTTTCAATTGTATAGATTCTAACTGCAATAGAATTCACTTTTAAAACCTAGTCACATACCTTTAATTTTCCATGATTAATATAGCTATAATACTAATGAAAAATTGAGACTATTTCTGAATTTCTGAATTTCATCTCATTCATTTTTTTTCATATTTAAGCCTTCTGTTGATATAGATAGTCTGCTGCATCTTTATCTCATTCTCTTGGTTCTTAAGTGTTCATGACGTTTTAAAATCCTCAACTGACAGAGTTTTGGACATTCTGTGCTGATAGAGCCATGTTTTCAATCCACCATGCTTAAATGGCTGCTTCTCCTTTGATCAATTCTTCATTAATGATGACTTCTCCCTAACAGTTGTCCTCATTAGACTGCAATGCTCTTCATTTCTCCATTATTACAGAGTGATGAAGTCTTCATCTCCTGGGAGATGGAAAGAGTTGTGTTTGACTTCCTTGTCTCCAACAGCACTCACTTGGCTGACTATATCATAATCTGAGATTAACAGCACTTCATGGCAGTCAAAACAGGAGTAATGCAAATAATGGGGGAAAAACACTTTGGTGAATGTACACTATCTAAAATATATTTCCTTTATCTGGTCTATAATGGTTTAGAGTCGTTGATTTAAATATACTTAACCCATGCTCATCTATCCACTGAACTTCAGTTTATGTTCTATTAAACATATGTTCTATTAAACATTAATAGAACATAAATTACGTTCTATTAAATCCCGTTTGGAGATTTGTTTTTCTCATCAATATCAACTAGTTTTCATCTTCCGTGTACACTATGAAATTCTTCCTGTTGCTCTTTTACAGGAATACAGAAGTACTCACTGTGAATAGTACAATTCTATATGGGAGACTTGGAGGGTGAGGAAAGGAGACACCACACAATTGTATTAATTCAATAAATGCCTAAAGAATTCCTTCAGAAATATAAATAGTTGGTGTTCAGTAAATTACACCAGTGAAATTATGTGGAGAACAAAGAATTTCTATGGGAATGGTTGTTAAGAAAAGAAAATATATTCAAATTTTCTCTGTATGAGTTAGAGTATAATTTGTTTTAATGTAACTTATAGGAAAGAAAGAGACTAGGGAAAAGAATAGGTAATTTTATGAACTCTAGTCCTGGATGGAAGATGGATAAGGATGAAAATATAAAAACAAAAATATGTTTTGACTTGAGTGTTTTCTTCCTAAAGATGAATTTTAATACAATGTAGAACTATTAATGTGTATGTTAGGATATGTACACTAAGTATAATCACATAAGAATTTACAAATGCCTTCTTTACAAAAGTTGGCATATTGTATTATTGAGAAAGGAGCAGAATGAAAAGCATACTGAGTAGTTGCTCTATATTTGACCCACAGTAGCCCCTGAGAGCACCAAGGAAGGGTAAACACTTGTATCCCTCTGAACCTAATGGTCAGAGATCATGGACCTAGGTTATAATTAATTCCAAAATCTGCCTAAATTTGGCCTTTTACCACAGAAGTAACTAGTAAGAGTAGTAATTCATAAGTTTGATAATAAAAGAGTAATAATTATCTTTCAGTAAATAAAAAAAAAGTGCAATATAGAAGTGGATGCTCACTGTCAGCTATTGGATGGATCACAGGGCTCCCAATGGAGAAGCTAGAGAAAGTACCCAAGGAGCTAAAGGGATCTGCAACCCTATAGTTGGAACAACATGATGAACTAACCAGTACCCCGGAGCTCTTGTCTCTAGCTGCATATGTATCGAAAGATGGCCTAGTCGGCCATCACTGGAAAGAGAGGCCCATTGGACTTGCAAACTTTATATGCCCCAATACAGGAGAATGCCAGGGCCAAAAGAATGGGAATGGGTGGGTAGGGAAGTCGGGGGGGGGGTATGGGGGACTTTTGGGATAGCATTGGAAATGTAATTGAGGAAAATACGTAATAAAAAAATAAAATTAAAAAAAAAGTGAACAAAATCCATACACTGCATTTCCATTAGTACTTGAAGATACTTGTTTTAATGTAAGTTATAGGAAAGAAAGAGACTAGGGAAAAGAATAGGTAATTTTATGAACTCTAGTCCTGGATGGAAGATGGATAAAGATGAAAATATAAAAACAAAAATATGTTTGAGGCCCCTGTTTAGTATCCAAACCACTTTTATGTCCCGCTTCAACGTTATTTGTTAGTTTTCTATGTCATATCTTATTTGCTTAAGTATATTTATATATATGTGCCTGTCATATATCCTTCTTAAGGTTATAAATTTAAAATTAGGATAATCTCACTTAGAAGCATGTCTAATTTGTCTTTGTTAGTAACAAAGTTACAAACTAAATATTGGGGGGGGTCTTTTTTATTGTTCTAATAGGACCTGTCTGTAGTCATTAGGCTGAACTAGGATTCTGTGGAACACACTTTGAAAATGACGGAGTGGATGCTTCCCCGAGGTACATTCAAGAGCTAATATTAAATGATTTCATCATTTCCTTGAAATATGGCCCCTTCCTGAGCTTTAGGTTGGATATTCTGTGGCAGCTTATTAAACAGCAGATGCTCAGGTGTCCTGCTGTCATCCCAGGAGCAGGTGTATTTTGTAGCAAGTGACAATTCCAGATGGTAAGCTGGATGCAGACTAGCAAGCTGTTGATGAAATGACTAAGGATGCAGTGTAAGGCATCCATACACAGTCCACAACTTCTTCACATTAGATATTAACTCTGGGTTTTGAACCTTCAAATATTTTAGTAAATATGAGGGATTGGAGTTTTTTCTATCATGTCCATACACATCATAGTATATTGATTATTCACCTCCAGGAAATATCTACATTAAACTATCAGCTAAGTAGCTGTCTTTTTAAAGAATCTATTTTACTTCTCAAATTAAAAATGACTATGTGCAATGTACAAGTGTGCTTATGACCTTGAATTTAAATTTCCCAAAATCTAATTCATAACTGCATTTAAATGCTCTAGATTCAATTAAAGAAACCATATGTTTTGTATTTTCTCTTCATTCTTTCAAGGTCATAGAAACTATTATTTATTTATTAACTTCTTTTGGAGCTGATTTGTAAGTTATCACTTTAAGAATGATACAGTTCAATTTATTCACTAAAGGTTTTATTCAGAGCTCTCAACTTCTTGGTGAGGACAGAGTGATGTGGTTTCTGCCACTGGTACAGGTCCTTAGTGTGAGCCTCCATGAGTGTGGATGGCTGTTGTGGGTATAAAGCTCGTTAGTGTAATAATGTACAAATTTTCTAGACTCAATAGCAGTGGAGGACAGGTTAGAAGTAGAGTCTCCTCCCTGTTAATGTTAATGACTTCCTATTAATAAGAAACAGCTTGAGTCTAGAAGTTGAGGGTGTGGCTATGTCTTAACAAAATGGTAAACACTGGGACCTTGAGGACAGCTCCTAAGGCTATGGGAAATAGATCGAAATACATAAGTTTGAAAATATATAATTTCTCAACTATACAAAAACTAAGGATGTAATATGAATTACATGAGTGGCCTCACAGAAACAAAAGCAGCTGCACGGTGAGCCATGTTGTTAGAAAATTACTAAGGAAAGAGATAAAGAGATTTAGGGAGTGGTGATCACAGGAGATCCCACCCAGCTAAGTTTTTTTTGTTTAGACTTACAAAGACAGACTTCTGAATTCTAGAGCAGCCTAAAAAGGAGCAAGGTTAGGCTCAGGCCTGGTGCAAATGGTAATTTAAGGGCAGGGTCCTTATCCAACTAGTTTTACTTAGGTGCTTAACAAAGAAACATCTCTGATTTCTTTTGCAAAGTTAAGAAAAAAAATGTATGCTTGCTGTCTCCCAAGACTCAAAGGCCTGGGGCAAGGGGATGCAAATTCATAAGATAATCAAGACGAAACCTAGTGTAAATGACTGGATTGATAACATAAAAGATTGGACCTCTGTTCTTCAGGAGATGAGCTATCTAGAGAAGTTTTTAATTAGAATGCTTTCCCTGTGCCCTCTAGTGAGTCTGGCTAAGGGTTTATCTATCTTGTTGATTTTCTCAAAGAACCAGCTCCTTGATTGGTTGATTCTTTGAATAGTTCTTCTTGTTTCCACTTAGTTGATTTCACCCCTGAGTTTGATTATTTCCTGCCTTCTACTCCTCTTGGGTGAATTTGCTTCCTTTTGTTCTAGTGCTTTTAGGTGTGTTGTCAAGCTGGTAATGTGTGCTCTCTCTAGTTTCTTTTTGGAGGCACTCAGAGCTGAGTTTTCCTCTTAGAAATGCTTTCATTGCATCCCATAAGTTTGGGTATGTTGTGGCTTCATTTTCATTGAACTCTAAAAAGTCCTTAATTTCTTTCTTTATTCCTTCCTTGACCAAGGTATCATTGAGAAGAGTGTTGTTTAGTTTCCATGTGAATGTTGGCTTTCTATTATTTATTTTGTTATTGAAGATCAGCCTTAGTCCATGGTGATCTGATAGGATGCATGGGACAATTTCAAAATTTTTGTATCTATTGAGGCCTGTTTTGTGACCAATTATGTGGTCAATTTTGGAGAAGGTACCATGAGGTGCTGAGAAGAAGGTATATCCTTTTGTTTAGGATAGAATGTTCTGTAGATATCTGCCAGATCCATTTGATTCATAACTTCTGTTAGTTTCACTGTGTCCCTGTTTAGTTTCTGTTTCCATGATCTGTCCATTGGTGAAAGTGGTGTGTTGAAGTCTCCCACTATTATTGTGTGAGGTGCAATGTGTGCTTTTAGCTTTACTAAAGTTTCTTTAATGAATGTGGCTGCCTTTGTATTTGGAGCATAGATATTCAGAATTGATAGTTCCTCTTGGAGGATTTTACCTTTGATGAATATGAAGTGCCCCTCCCTGTCTTTTTTGATGACTTTGGGTTGGAAGTCAATCTTATCAGATATTAGAATGGCTACTCCAGCTTGTTTCTTCATACCATTTGCTTGGAAAATTGTTTTCCAGCTTTTCATTCTGAGGTAGTGTCGATCTTTTTCTCTGAGATGAGTTTCCTGTAAGCAGCAAAATGTTGGGTCTTGTTTGTATAGCCAGTTTGTTAGTCTATGTTTTTTTATTGGGGAGTTGAGTCCATTGATATTAAGAGATATTAAGGAAAAGTAATTGTTGCTTCCTGTTATTTTTGTTGTTAAAGTTGGCATTCTCTTCTTGTGGCTGTCTTCTTTTAGGTTTGTTGAGGGATTACCTTCTTGTTTTTTCTAGGGCGTGGTTCCTGTCCTTGTATTGGCTTTTTTCTGTTATTATCCTTTGAAGGGCTGTATTTGTGGAGAGATAATGTGTGAATTTGGACAACCACTCTGGAAATCAGTCTGGTGGTTCCTCAGAAAATTGGACATAGTACTACCAGAGGATCCAGCAATACCTCTCCTGGGCATATATCCAGAAGATGTCCCAACCGGTAAGAAGGACACATGCTCCACTATGTTCATAACAGCCTTATTTATAATAGCCAGAAGCTGGAAAGAACCCAGATGCCCCTCAACAGAGGAATGGATACAGAAAATATGGTACATTTACACAATGGAGTACTACTCAGCTAATAAAAAGAATGAATTTATGAAATTCCTAGCCAAATGGATAGACCTGGAGGGCATCATCTTGAATGAGGTAACACAATCACAAAGGAACTCACACAATATGTACTCACTGATAAGTGGATATTAGCCCAAAACTTAGGATACCCAAGATATAAAATACAATTTGCTAAACACATGAAACTCAAGAAGAATAAAGACCAAAGTGTGGACACTATGCCCCTTCTTAGAATTGGGAACAAAACACCCATGGAAGGAGTTACATAGACAAAGTTTGGAGCTGTGATGAAAGGATGGACCATCTAGAGACTGCCATATCCAGGGATCCATCCCATAATCAGCTTCCAAACGCTGACACCATTGCATACACTAGCAAGATTTTGCTGAAAGGACCCAGATATAGCTGTCTCTTGTGAGACTATGCCGGGGCCTAGCAAACACAGAGGTGGATGCTCACAGTCAGCTATTGGATGGATCACAGGGCTCCCAATGGAGAAGCTAGAGAAAGTACCCAAGGAGTTAGAGGGATCTGCAACCCTATAGGGGGAACTACATGATGAACTAACCAGTACCCCGGAGCTCTTGTCTCTAGCTGCATATGTATCGAAAGATGGCCTGGTTGGCCATCACTGGAAAGAGAGGCCCATTGGACTTGCAAACTTTATATGCCCCAATACAGGGGAATGCCAGGGCCAAAATAATGGGAATGGGTGGGTAGGGAGGTTGGGGGGGTGCGTATGGGGGACTTTTGGGATAGCGTTGGAAATGTAATTGAGGAAAATACATAATAAAAAATATTAAAAATTAAAAAAATAAAAAAATTTAAAAAAATTAAAAAAGAGAAGTTTTTAGCATAAATGAGCATTGTTTGGGGAACTGAAAGACACGCACACACACACACACACACAAACACACATACACACGCAAACACTCACACAAAGAGCAGGACAGGGTTCTTTCCAGCTTCTGGCTATTATAAATAAGGCTGCTATGAACATAGTGGAGCATGTGTTCTTATTACCTGTTGGAACATCTTCTGGGTATATGCCCAGGAGAAGTGTTACTGGATCTTCTGGTAGTACTATGTCTAATATTCTGATGAACCATTAGACTGACTTCCTGAGTGGTTGTACAATCTTGCAATCCCACCAGCTATAGAGGAGTGTTCCTCTTTCTCCACATCCTCGCCAGCATCTGCTGTCACCTGAATTTTTGATCTTAGCCATTCTGACTGGTGTGAGGTGGAATCTCAGGGTTGCTTTGATTTGCATTTTCCTGATGATTAAGGATGCTGAACATTTTTTCAGGTGCTTCTCAGCCCTTCAGTACTCCTCACTTGAGAATTTTTTTTTAGCTCTATACCCCATTTTTTAATGGGATTATTTGAATTTCTGGAGTCCAGCTTCTTGAGCTTTTTGTATTGGATATTAGTCCCCTATCAGATTTGGGATTGGTAAAAATCCTTTCCCAATCAGTTGGTGGCCTTTTTGTCTTTTTGACAGTGTCTTTGAGCTCCTGTCTCTAGCTGCATATATAGCAGAAGATGGCCTAGTCAACTATCATTGGGAAGAGAGGCCCCTAGTTCTTGCAAACTTTATATTCCTCAGTACAGGGGAACGCCAGGGCCAAGAAGTGGGAGTGGGTGGGTAGGGGAGCAGGGTGGGGGGTGGGAGGGTATAGGGAACTTTCGGGATAGCATTTGAAATGTAAATAATGAAAATATAATAATAATAATAATAATAATAATAATAATAATAATAATAATAATAATAATAGAGCAGGACAGGATCAGAGAGATCTCTTAGAATAGCAAGCAAGCTAAATATAGACAGAGAAATCTCCAGAGAGAAAGCAGAACACAGAGAGCAGCAGCAGACAGAAAATGCTGTATCAAGCAGAACACAAGGTCCTCAGTTGGGATCCATGATTTGACTCCCAGTCATTCTTTTCTCTGCTCCCAGACACACCTTCTCTCAAAACTCCTCTCCACGTGGAGGTTGGTCCTTGACAGTTTTGTAGTATAGAAGTATAATTATGTGAAAAGTTAAATAGAAAATAAGAAAATCTCTCATCTAAAGAAAGTATTTAGTAAAAGTATGAAAGCAAAGATACAAAAACTTATAATCTGTACCCTTCTGAAATAAATACCATAGCCCTGCAATAATGGTTTACCTTCTTTATACTTGTTGTGATCATAAAAAGAGAAAGACCTATAAAAATATGTTCTGGCTGGGTGAGGGGGAACGGGGTGCCTCTGTGGGCCCATACCAGGGCATCCCTTCCCCACTGAGAGATCAGCCACACAACTGGATAGTATTGAATAGTATTGAATAGGGCATGGAGAGGAGCCTTAAGAGAGTAGTAGAGGCAGAGAAAGGCAGAGAGCAGGAGAGAATAGAGAAATAGGGGTCAGTCATAACCACATGGAGAGAGAGGGGAAGATGCAAAAGAAAGAGGAGGGGCCAAGCAGACCCTTTTATACTGGGTCAAGACTGCCTGGCTGTTGCCAGGTAACTATGGGGAGGAGCATACCTGGCTGCTGCCAGGAACTGGGAGAGTGGAGTTTAGACAGAATATCAGAAATACTTGTTTCACAAGAATGTAATGGTGTTAGCTGTCTCTCCTCAGAACATACTTCTCTCAATGATTTGTATTTGAAATACCCATGCTGGCAGTTTTCATTTGAGTTTTCATATATTCACTACAACTTACATTAATAATTTTAATGTCCATATATATGTAAAATTGAGCTGATGAGCTAACTAATAGGATATTTAAAGTTTATCAGAATACCTGTCATCGTTATTCCTGTGATTTAGATATGAAGTGTCTGATAAGCCTTCCCTGTTGGAGAAATCCTCTACGAGTTGATGGAGATGGAGCAGTAGTTGTATCACAAGTGTGGACTGATCGATACATAATAACATAGCTGAAAACAGTCCTTGGAGATAGGAGAGATCTAGGTGAAGGAAGCTGGTGACGGAATGGTGTGCCTTTGAAAGGAGTATGGTCTCCCTGAGTCCTATCTTTATTTCCTGGAGGCCATAAAATAAAGAGCTTCCGCTTTGCCTCACCCTTTCAAGACTATTGAACCTGTATCAAATGAGAGCTGACTGTGAACTGCAACCAAGAATATAGGCTGTGTGTTGCTGTTGCTGTTGTTGTTGCTGTTTTACTTTTAGTTTATTTCTTTCTGGTATTTTTGTCACGGTCACAAAACACTTACCCTGCTATTTAACATGGAGAAAGAAAAGAAGTGTTTGAAGTTTAATTCCTTAAAATAACCATTTATCACACCATATTTATGGTGTATCAGGTTTCCCACAGTGATCTAATTATGTCTTCTCTTTTTCAGACCTAATTTAATGACATCAAACTTTTGGCAGGTATTGAAAACTCTGTCAAGACACTGACTGCAGTTGAAAATTCTTGTTTGGTTCCTCACCACAGATCTGTCCACAGGCATTGCATTTGGCTTCTAAATCCAGGAAAAAGCAAGAAACATAACCTAGACTTTAAAGTGATATCTCAACCCTTGCCACATCCTACATATTTGGATGGTTAGCAACAGCCACTGATAGTCAGGAAGACAGAGCTACAGAGACTTATGAGCAATTCAAGGCAATAGTTTATAGACAGCGATTTACCAAAGCATGTTCTCTCTTGAAAAATGATAAGTTTGATTGTTTATAAGCTTTTAAATATGTATTTTAGTAATGGTTGTATAAATATCTTGCCTGAACATTTATGGGTGGAACATGTTCGTTACTAATGATGGCAGAATAAGCACCATATACCCTGGAACTAGATTTATTGATGTTGTGAGCCTCCATGTAGGTACTAGGCATATAACCCAGCTCTCCACAAGAACAATGGCTCTTAAGTACTGAGCCCAAAGTGCATATCATTTTTTAAGAGCAGAAAATAAGCATAGTATACCATGCATTCTGGTCAAAAACCTAAGGAAACAATACAGAACGAATAATAAAAATATCAGTTTTATTTTGATAATATATAACAATATAATGTTAACAGGGAACTGAATTCCAATAGTTCTATGTTGGGAAGAGTGAATTTACCCTTATCCAGGGACATAATCTTACTCCAAATACAAACATTTATGCATATAAAGATTATAATGAAACATAGCTTTATGATTAGTGAAAACTACTTGATAAAGTAACTTTTTCATACTTATAAAACAAATATGCTAATTTTAATATCATGAAGTAAAACAAAGCAAAATATTATAACCTTGTTAAATGTTTTTAAAAATATGTGAGTTTTACATATAATAGTAACATAAATAGACATAGAATTATTAAGATTTATAACAATATTTATGTAGAAACACTACTTATTTAATTTGCTGTATAAGAAAACATTTTTCTTCTTCTCAACAAAGAACACAAAATAATAGGTTATTTTAAAATCCCTCAAATGCATAAAAATGTTAACATGAGCATTCAATGAGAATTATTGATTCCTGCATTCTCTCTTTTACATAATTTTTCTATTAAGGTTTTAGATTTTTACCTGAGTTCATAATTGTTTGCATTTAAATGCTATAAGGCATAGCTATTCAATTGCAAGTGTAGTGTTGATTTGTTAATTTTTTATTTTTTATAAAATAAAACCTATACTATCAAATAATTTAGCACATATTTATTATAAATATGTAGAAAATATTTGTTGGTTTAAAAGCCATTTCCCAAAATCAATAGAGTTTCCCATACCCCAGATTAACATTCACCCTTTTTCAAATTACTCTAATTACCATCTCATATCTAAACATTGGAAGAGTGGCCTCTTTCTGATCAATATTTCATGAGATACATTTAATGATGGCTATCCATATCACACAGCTTTTGTTTGCTAAGCTGACACAGAAAATTAGTTCCTATTTTCACTTGCACATGAACCAGATGGCACTAAGAATCAGATATAAAAATAATAAACTTAAGCCAGAGAATTAGAGATTGTTTGAAACAACATAAAAATCTCAAAGATATAAAAACACTGTTGGTTAGATCCATTTTCTTTTGCTCCTCGCATGAGCTGTCTAAGGCATTTATTCCCATCCACCTTTATTGGAAAATCTGTCCATTAAATTAAACCACGGAAATGCAGGGCAGATGAGTCTTCGTTCGGGGAACTAATAAGCCCACTAAGTCACGAACAGTGAACCAGAAGAGATGTCGTTTTTCACCTTTCATACACACCTGGGAGGCATTAAACAATTTTTGCTCAGAAGGGGACTTTTTTCCTTGTCCACTGGAAATACTTTGCTTCCACAGACTCTAAATAATGAGCCACTTTAAGGTAACTATGTGTAGAGGGACTTGTGCAGCAGAAGTACATCTCAGGATAGATGCCATTAGAAAGCCAAGCTTATTACTTTGATGTGCCAAATGATGCCACAACTCAAAATTCCCCAAACTCCATCTTTTTTGGCATGCGACTTGTGAGGGAAGTGACACTTAGTGCTTCGCTGTTTCCACATCCAGTCCCAGGTGAAGCAGAAATCTGCCTCCTTTAAAAACATCCTTTGAGACACATACATGATCAAAAATTTATAGAAAGATTGTAAATATGTCCTTTTTACATTAGCTGCTGGCTTTAACAGCAGATTAAATATAGTGATAGAAAGTTTTCTACCACTGGATAGAAGGGCTCATGACGCTGAACTGGTAAACGTGGAATAATAAGAAAGGAAAACTTAAAATTGCACTAATTTCATATTAAAGAATATTTAAGAAAGGACATTTATTCCAATAAGTTTCGTATAATCCAACTTCTATTTTAAAAAATAATATGTAACAAAAGAAGAAAATATATCTTTTACAAGTTCAAAATTATTTTCAAACTGTTTAAATGGACAACTTTCTAACATTGTCAATTATTTCAAATAAAACTCAAATTGCATTTCTGAAAGCCTAAAAAATGTGTAACAGTATATAAGTTCAAAAAATTAACAGATTGAATATGAGCCACATTGATTTGAATTACCAAATGTAATTTTTAAGGAGACCTTCTTTTTAATCATATTATTTGAGCTGATAATTTGGCATAATTACATGAAATCTAACATTCTTTAAAATGAACTTTCAAGGAGGTAGAGTGAACTATGTGCTGATGCTTAACAATAATTTATGTTTATTTGACATGTATTAGTTTGATTATAATGAAAATGGATTCTTTTCCAACAATATGTTCATATGATGATTTTTCTTTCCCTCACTCGCCCCTCCCACTTTCTCAATTCTCCTTCCATCTGGAGTCACACCCCTTCTGTCTCCCACTAAGAAACAGAGATATCTAAGGAATAATACCAATAAAAGAAAAGAAAGTCAGAACAAAGAGATCAGAATAAGACAAAACAAGGAAGAACAAGAGCCAAAGGAGATGCATGAAATACATATAGATACAAAGACACACATGTTTGCACACACAGGAATTTCATAAAGCACAAAATGAGAAGCCATAATATATACAAAAAGGACATGTAAACAGGAAAATAAAAATTCTCTGACTTACCACTGAGGGAAAATACACTGTCAAAGATGTCTTTGAGTTTATGTTGTGTTGACCATCTATTGCTGAACATACCACCTACCCTTAAAAGTGATTTGATTCCCTACTGAGCCTCTCTTAAAAATTAAAAAAAAAAATCCAATCAACTAAACAAACAACACAATCACCATACATTTTTTTATTTACAAAGGGTTATAGTTCAGATGTACACCAGCCCTGTTGTCTAATAGATCATGATTCTTGGTTGCTTTTGTCCTATCTAGCTCTGATACTCTTTTTTTTAAAATTGGGTATCTATTTCATTTATATTTCCAATGTTATCCCAAAAGTCCCCCACAAGATCCCCCACCCACTCCCCCACCCACCCACTCCCACTTCTTGGCCCTGTCGTTCCCCTGCACTGAGGCATATAAAGTTTGCATGACCAATGGGCCTCTCTTTCCTGATGGCCTACTAGGCCATCTTCTGATTCATATGCAGCTAGAGACAAAAGCTCCGGGGGGGGGGGGTTATTAGTTAGTTCATATTGTTGTTCCACTTATAGGATTGCAGATCCTTTTAGCTCCTTGGGTACTTTCTCTAGCTTCTCCATTGGGGGCCCTGTGATCCATCCAATAGCTGACTGTGAGCATCTGCTTCTGTGTTTGCTAGGCCCTGGCATAGTCTCACAAGATACAGCTCTATCTGGGTCCTTTCAGCAAAATCTTGCTAGTGTATGGAATGGTGTCAGTGTTTAGAAGCTGATTTTGGGATGGATCCCCAGATATGGTAGCCTTTAGATGTTCCATCCTTTAGTCACAGCTCCAAACTTTGTCTCTGTAACTCCTTCCATGGATGTTTTGTTCCCAATTCCAAGAAGGGGCAAAGTGTCCACATTTGGTCTTCGTTATTCTTGAGTTTCATGCGTTTAGCAAATTGTATCTTATATCTTGGGTATCCTAAGTTTCTGGGCTAATATCCACTTATCAGTGAGTACATATTGTGTGAGTTCCTTTGTGATTGGGTTACCTCACTCAGGATGATGCCCTCCAGGTCCATCCATTTGCCTAGCTGATACTCTTAATGGCTCCTTTTCTGCAGTTCCTTGTACCCTGAAGAGAGAGAGGGATAGACCTGGGAGGGAAAGGACAGGGCTGGGAGTTGGGAGAAGTGAGAAACCTGATCTGGTATTGGGTGAGGAAAAAGGACTGAAGACCTGAGCACCAGAAGAAAAAATGTAAAAGGCAGCCTCAGGAAATAGGAAGCTGGGGGAACCCAAAATACACCAGGGATCTGTGAGGTGAGAGACTCTCAGGACTTAAAGAGAGGCACCTTAAATGAAATTCCAGACAGCAGGGAGAGGTAACTTATAAAGACCACCTCCAGAAAGAAGACGGGACATCAAGTGAGGGATGGGGTTGCCATCCAACAGTCACATCTCTGACCCATAATTCTTCCTGTCTGAAAGAACAGCGATGGAAATGGAGAGGAGTCTGAGGGGAAAAAAAAAAGTCCAGAGACAGGTCCAAAGTGGGATCCAGCTCAAGGGGAGATCCCAAGGCCTGACACTATTATTGAGGCTTTGGAACACTCACAAAAAGGGAACTAGCATGAGAGCACTCTGAAAGACCCAACAAGCAGCTGAAAGAATCAGATGCAGATATCACACCCAACCAATGGGCAGAAGCAACTGACCCCTGTTGTTGAATTAGGGAAGGCTGAGAGAGGCTGAGGAAAGGGGTGATCCTATAGGAGGACTAGCAGACTTAATAAATCTGGGCCCCTGAGATCTCTCAAACACTGGACCAAACAGGCAGCATATACCAACTGATATGAGGCCCCCAACACACATATAGTAGAGAACTGCCAGGTCTGTGTTCATTCAGAGGTGGTACACCTAACCCTCAAGAGACTGGAGACCCCAGGGAGTTTAGGGGTCAGGTGTGGGGAGGGGAGCATCCACATGGAGATGAGGTGCATGGGGAGGAGGTATGGAATTTGTAACAGAGTGGATCAAGTTTGGGGGGATAAAATATGGAGGTAAAAATATAAATTAGTCAATTTTTTTAAGAGAGAGATTTCATGAAGACACTAGGACTGAAGACATCTTCATTGAAGATGGCCAAACAAGGCACTGATATATGATTATAGCTAGATATCACCAGGATTCACTTTATTACTATGATTGTTTTTGTTTGTTTGTTTGATTTTTAGGCAGCAGACTGTGGTTACTCTAGGTCCCTTGGATATCTACTCTAGTTGCAGTATCATGAATACCAACCATTGGAAGAAAGCCTAGGGTAGGCAACAGCTTGACTTCTTCATGTTCAGTGAATTGTGTAGGAGGTGTGGTCAGCTGTAGGACCTTGCCATCAGTTTTTGGAGAGCCAAAAACTGCCTTTGCAATAGAGTAGTCATTTGGATGTCCCCACAGAATGCCTTTGGACAGGAGCTCTTAGATGCAACCCATTCTCTGTCCTGGAAGTGTCAGTTGGTGAAAATACATCCAGTTGCCCTCTGTCTACTCCATTATTTGCTGATTTTGTTAACACTGCCTTCATTAATTTTATATATATTATGCATGTGAGTTTGTACGTATATGCATATGTATATTTTTTCAGAAGTGTTCAGTATACTCAGCCTCCCTATGTAACTCAAATTACTTCAGTTTTAGTTGTCCCTCCCTGCATTTCCTCCCTCATTTGCCTTTTCCCTCCATTTTCTGTTTTACTTACCATTCCATACACTCTAGCTAACCTCCATTATTTTACTGATTGTTACCTTGCTTATCAGATAATTGTTGACAGAAATAAAGGCCAATAAGACACCAAACAAATTCGGCTACATTATAAATAATTTATATTATTAATTTTGTATTATAGTTGAATTCTAACTACAAGAATAATGCTTTCAATAAATATCTTATAAATATTGATCAACCTTAATTTTAGACATAAAGGACAAAAGCAACTAAACATATATTTTGCAGTTAGAAATCTAAAGTTGTCAGAAAGTAAAAAGTTTATTTAGAAAAATGTACCCATGTCTATTAGAGAAAGTAAATAAATATTAAATTCAATGTTTCTTAACAGTTTAAAAAGTTGGTTAAAATAAAATCTCGATAGTTATTCATTTTTATATGATTCAACGTACAGCTCAAATACTGGAAAATCTTAAAGTATCATTTTGGCAAATAAAAATATAGAAAATTGAATATTACTGGGATATATATTAACAACTGCTAAATCTTACATAATGATCCACTAACTCCTTAAATTGCTAGAGCTATTACTTAAATTTAGTAAATAGCATAGGTGGGTACAGAAATCCCATGGGAAGAATACTACCAAAATAGGAATGGAGAGATACCTGGAGGGTGTCTATCATTAAGTATGCTTTAGGGTACCACGAAACAGACTTTAAAGTGGACACTGAATGACAGAGAACTGGTTATCAAACCATTTTCCTATTCATTCATTCTACCAATAAGTCATATTCAAAGTATGCTTATATATATATATATATATATATATATATATATATATATATGTGTGTGTGTGTGTGTGTGTGTGTGTGTGTGTGTGCATATGTGTGTGTGTGTACACCATGAGTAGTGTCCTCCATGTAACAGATATTCATTGAGTTTATGAATTTAAAGAGTTTATGAGTTTAAACCCATCCCATAAGATAGTATACTAATTCTTCTAACAAAGTTGACCTCTATTAGTAACAAGCTATTTTGTATTCTTCAATGTATACTGTTCCATCTAGAAAAAAAAATTGTTTCCTACTTTAAGAAACATAAAATCAGTTAATATGCATAACTCTTGACTTGTTTTCCCTTGGCAATTAAAATTGTCCCATGTAAATAACATTTTTAAACATTTTTTTGGTCAGATATCATCACTATGACCATTATTATCACCACCACCACTGTCACCACCATTACCATCATCAAGATCATCATTATCATCATCATCATCACCATCATTATCATCATCAATATCATCATTATCATTGTCATCATCACCAACATTATCATCATCAATATCATCATTTTAGTAAGCAATGTAGAATAATTTTAACCCAGCAATAAGGCAACCAAGGGATCACATGCAAAGATCTTCTAGATCTGTGTGATCCAGCTTGGATGAAACACCTTTAATCTGATTAGTACATACCTTTCATAAGGTAAAGTTAGTTTGTCAAAGGAAGGAGCTGTGTTTGGAAGAGACATATAATGAGAGGCAGACAAAGTGATGAATCTGAGAAAGATTTGACAGACTGAGTCAGAGATAGAAGAGGTTCAACTCTCACTAGAACATACAAGAAAGAGAGGTGACTCACAAGAGTACCAGAAGTGGGCAGATTTTACCTGGACACTTTAAAGGAGACAGGTTACAGAGAGAACAAGTCAAACAGAGTGGAAGACAGAATGAGCCAGAGACTACAAATGAACCAGAAGATTAGAACAAACTGTCAGTGTTAGTCTGAGGCCAAGGAGAGCAATTCAGTGAAGCCAAAAGAAGCCAGATTGAATCAGTTAGATAGGAGAATAGCTGGAGCCTAAACAGCTGAGTTGAACCAGCCAGCCAGAGTTCAGAAGGAGCTATAACGGGTGAGCATATTCAGCAATAAGCTTCTGAAATGACAATTACATCTGGATACTAAATGTTACTTTTAGGAACCATGCCCAGTATTTTTCTGTAGATGCCCATCTCACACCTGCCATTCCTTCTTTTGTCCTTAACGATTTTGAGCTTAATGTGTTTGTTCTCTCATGGTGGAAACAGAGCTAAATTGAAGATACCCTGAAATAGCACAGGTAGGTGGAAAGTCTTCACTCCTAGTTGGAGTTACTGGCTCTTCATATGTCTGTACAGTTTAATTTGGAGGTCCTAAAGATAGACTGCAAGTGAGAATCTCGTCTTCTGATATTTAGCTTGAAAAAAAAAGTTCTTGATATTTTCATGCTTGGAGGCTCAGATTATCAGTGGTTCTGTCAATGTGATTGCAGCTTGGAAACAGAGATTGCTTCTCCTAGCAGTGCTATATTTTGTCCCTCATAAAACTGCACATCTTATCATTTCTTGCCTAATCTCAGTTTCCTTTTTTCCCCCCAAGTCATTTTGCTAAAACAGCAAAGAGCAGCCAAAACACATCATTACTCCAAAATTTCCTAAGAAATTCTAGTAAAACTGCAGACTTGCTAACTACATGGCCTTCAACTGAAGTTACTGTAAGTGACAACTAGACTGGTTTGTCATACCCTAACATGACACTTTCCAGGAAAACACCCCGTCTTTCCCTTGTCACATTCCATGACACATAATTGAAGATTTCTAAAGCACCCCATTATCAGGGTTAATAAATGGCTAAGCAGATTCAAAGTGAATCACACAATTTTAAAGTTTCAGTATGACTCAGACTACTAAATTGACATGAACTTGGATCAAAGACACAGGGATTTGAAATTATTCCTTTAATTACATATATAAATATACTGTAAAGATCCAGAATCACTAGGGGTTGATGAAGGCTAGTGGTGTGTGTGTGTGTGTGTGTGTGTGTACATATGTGTGTGCATGAGTTACCATTCTCCTACAAATGCAGTTAAAGTCTTCTGCTATTCTAGTTACAAAATCACCCACACCCTCAACCATAACAGGGGTTGAGACTGTTCTATGCCCATACACATCCTTTCTAGCACCCCCTATCTCATAAATCTTTTACAAACCAAACCAAAACAAACAAATAGAAAGCTTCAATAATCTTATATCTACTACCCTTCATCCCACTGACTACTTCTACAGGAATATGCAAATCTACGAAGATAAAGCATTGTATCTGGTTAACATATACAAATATATATTCATCTAGTTTTGGTAGCCTTAGCAAGATAGAAACAATAGTTTCTCTAATCATATTTCCCTCCTGATTCAAATTCACATTAATGCAGGGAAGTTCCAAATATAATAAATCACCCTTGACCAATTGACCACAGTATCAAATGCATAGCCAACAAGAGAATAAAGTTATCACATTAATCTTTCAAGTATATTTCCACAAGCTTCCTTAATATTGCACTTTTATATTTATATGCAGAAGCCAGAGCCAATAGGAGGAAAAGGTATTTTTTTTATCATGTGCTTACAAATTTACACTGATTTATACCTGATAGAAATAGTCCCCTGTTGTGGCCGCTATTTATAAGAATGATCATTCAATTTATTTTGAAAAAGACTGAAATACTTGTGTTACTGTTGACAAAATAAGGAAATATTTGATGTGCACTTTAAGCAAGCCCTATGAAACAATGTAGGAAAGAACATGAGATCTATGAAGAAATGAGGAGGCTAGACAGTATCAATTTGCTCTTTCCCCTTAAACACAATCAAGGACTGGAAAACTACACAGAGGTGACTCCTGCTTTAAACAAGGCTTGAGACATCCCCAACACAGGAAACAAACAAACAACAGTGATTACTTCTTGCTGGCTGGAAGATAAAGCTTCACTCTCAATAGGCTATGCCATTTCTATCTTGCCATGTCACCTTTTCCTTGAGTAAAATGAAGGCCAGAATTTTAATACATTCTATATTACATGAATTACCATAGTGTGTTTTGCCATTTTGACCTTTTCAGCATTCGTTCTATAATTTGATTGGGCAGCTATTATGCTTGCTTTCTGTTTACAGCATTTAACCTGAAAGGAAGAGAGATATTGAGCCAAACAAGCAAAATACTAAAATAACACAGAGACTTAATTAGAGGTATAATGTGCTGCAAGTCAGGGGACCTAAATGCCACAAAGCCTGGAACTGCGTTGTGAATGTCTTGATTGACAGAGGCAGCAAGAGAACTGAAGGTAATAAGTAAAGTGAGGACAAATAAAACCAATTATTGACATAATTTAAAGGTCGTGTACATTAAAATTCCATCTGGTATATTAGATGGCATCATAAAAATGTTATTGAAATGAATTCACAATTGAAAAAAATTGCAAAATATGCCAAGTTTGCGATAGCATCACCTAGATAAGTACAATTTAGCAAAAGCTATCCATCTCTTGGCATTCCTCACTATAAAATGCACACTTTGGGAGGGGGTTACAAAGTAAATATAAATAATCACAACATATATTTCAACAGCTTATAATTGTCAGTTATCACTATGGGCAATGGATAAGTACTGACACAAATCTATACAGTGGAGTGGTTTTATTCTAAGAGCATTCAGAAACCTGAATGAAGAAGTAAAAGAAATGGACAGCAAAGGTGATTGAGGACCGAACATTTTACAGTCCATGTAGTAGAAAGGTAGAGGCTTAATAAAGTTGTTGGCTTCTGGTATGGTTTCACTGAGTCTGGGCAATTAATAGATAGGATGCAGCATGTAAATTCAGGGAAAAGAGACAGTGAACACTGCAGTTGTAGAAAGAGCAAAGCAGAGATTAGTTGAGAATTAAATGTATTGTAGTAAAAAAGACATAAAATTAATACCTACACTACTAGGCTTTACCAAAAAAGGAAAGGATATGAAGCTTGGGAGTGCTAACTGATTTTAATTCTGCCTGTAGACGTAAGAGACACAGAAAAATAAATATAGCAGAGTATGTGAATCTCAATTTTTAAAGAATGGTTTCAGATCAGATAATTTTTAAAACATCTTCAATCTATCAAAAAGCCATTATCATATTGCCTTCACAAATCTGATAACTCCTATTTGAACTTGGATTTGTTATAATCCACTGGAAGTATAATCATTATCATTGTGAAATAATGACACTGATCCGGTGAATGTGAAGCTATGAAATTGCATATTAAATAATGTATTAATTCCAATATATTTAAATTAGTATTATGTTTCAAATCAGCTTCTGTGTAGTCAGTCTAATAGCAGTAGACAGGTGGATGGTTTTGGATTTCTTTGATTTACCACCTTTTATAATTGATAAGTTATACCTCAGGTAAATCCAGGTATGCACATGATTTAAAGAGGAAATTACTCACTTGCAATAAGTCATGAGTACAAAGAACTAATATAAAGTAGATTTGAATGGTAAAATACATTTTTCAGGAATTCTGAAAACAGTAAAAAACATATTTTCACATTTAATATATTAATATATTATCATTACTGCAGAACAGGTAGCTTTCTTTCCATAAACTACAAAGAGCAGCAAGAAAGCATACTTTATTACTTTATTTATAAAGTATAAATATACTTTATATATATATATATATATATATATATATATATATATATATATATATCAAAGACTATATGAAATTTTCAATTGATAAAAGGCCCAGAGAGAAAAGAACAATGGCAGCAGGAATTTATTTTGTGACATCCGTCAGATTGTGTCTCTTTGAAAGGTGAGAGAAACTACACCCATGAATTCTCACCAATATGACTGCCTAGACAAAACCTGAACAAAGTTGACAACAAGAAACCTGCAAATATGGAGGAGGAAAACTCAACTGAGATAAACAACTACAAGCAACTAAGGAATGCTAAGAACAGGAAAAATTGTTTTCCCAAGGAATGAGACCCCCCTCCCCCAATTTGGTTGTGTGTGTGGTGTGTAACAGTTGAGGAATTTGAGGCCATGAGTTTGAAGACTACAATAAAGGGTACACGGCCCGGCTTAGAGTGAGGAAAAGAATGGGGGAATTATATATAATGTCAAAAATATCTTTAAAAATAAGAAAAGAAGAAAGAAATCAATATTTAGACTGTATATCTGAGGAAATTGGTAACTTTCCTCTTTCTGCGACTCAATAAAAACACATACTTCAGCCATCACATACACAATAAGTTTAAACACAAAAACACCGAACAAGAATCTTTTGGTTCCACTCCCAGGTCTAATCTTCAATCCAGAACTTTACTCTATAAGGACTAATCCAGGGGAATTTTTAAAATTATAATTAGATTCTTTTCTTAAACAACACACTGATCAGAGTTCACCCTTCACCCACTCCTCTCAGCTCCCTGCCCCCCACATTCTTGGTTTCACACTTCCTTTCCTTTTCTATTTCCTTTACAGAGAAGAGTAGGCCTCCAAGGAACAACAGGAAAACTGGACAAAACAAGATTCAATAAGACAAAGCCATCATATCAACACTGAACAAGGCAACATAATAGGAGGACAAGAGTCCCCAAAACAGGCCAGACCAGTCAGAGATACTTTTCTACTTTCATCCATTTACCTACAAACTTTATGACTTCATTTTCTTTATAGCTCAAATACTCTTCTACTGGGTATATGTACATTTTCAGTTTCCATTAATCAGGAGAAAGATATTTTAGTTGCTTCCATTTCCTAGGTATGTGGGTAGAGCAACAATGAATATGGCTGAACAAGTATCTGTGAAAGAGGATGTCAAATGCTTTGGGTACATGCCAGGATCATAGGATAGATCACTTTTCTGTCTGTTGAGAGTTCTCTATACTATTTTGTAGAGTGGTGAGAACAGTGGATGAGTCTTCATTTCTCCTACATCCCCTCTAACCCTTGATGTCTGTTGGGCAGTTGATCTTTGCTCTTCTGACTAAAGTAAGCTTAATTACTAACAGGAGCAATGGTGACTCAAGTGCAGCCAATTAGCATTCCTAGAGCTCCCTGCCCAACTTTCCCATACCTCAGCTGCATAGAGGATGGGAGTTTCTTCAACAGCAAGTATTCCCTGATTCTATAAACATACAGAGTAGCATTATTCATCTTATCTGAGCCTTGTAGGTTTCACTGGTATCCTGAGTCTTATGATCCCTTCTTTTATCAGATAGAATGCTTCAGTTTATAGGAAATAGTTACACAACAACAGATATCACTTAACTTTAAACACATACATATGGCCCTGTGACCATAGCTATAGTGTTCATAGTCCAATTGCACTGGTAATTGGATGACTAAGGGGGGACTATAGCTTTTCAACTTGCTGTGTAGGTTATTAGTAAATATTAATGGTTGAGTTGATAGAGCATATATTCTGCAAGTATAAATAGCTGAGTTCAAATAGCTGAGCTCCAAACTGACAGTAAGCCCCCCATACTAGTACTTATCCTTACTCTGTGCTCACATAGCAAGGAGGGAGGCAGACACAGAAGTTTTGTCAGAATCTTGCATACCATTTAGCTTTGTATATAGAGTAGGAGAAAAAAGGTAGAAGGTAAGAACTGCTATGTAACATTATGCTCTGGACACCTTATGTTGTGTGCATGCAGACATACATACACACATACACACTCACAATTCACATACACAAATATAGCACACTATAAATAAGTGCCTTTTGCCATATGTTTATCCATTTAACTGTTCTCTAGACTTCTTTACCCCCAGTGATCAGTTCTTTCTTCTCTTACATTACTTATTAACATGTTTCAGGTTCACCATAGATTACATAGCTCATTATATCACAAGTATATGGCTGAATATGTTGCCTATACAACTGACCTCTGACAAAATTTAATTTTCTCTATGTCTTTCAAGGCAACTTAGGCATGGGGTGCACTGCAGTAGCAGCCCTTTTATTGATAATGCCAACACATTGTGGTATCCCATCTGGGAGCCTCAGGTGTTTCCTTCTATCAGTTGGTCAAAAGTTAGCCTCCAGAAGGACATAGTTGTGAGTTGAAAGATAAACATTGAATAAACACAAGTAAGTGACGAGGGAGCCTGGGCCATCTGTTCATTTAATTTATTTCTGCTTTCTGGATCTGCTTCAGCCTGCTACATTATGTGTCACTTGCATCAAATATTCAATTGTTAGACCACCTGCCTAACCTTATGACTAAATTTGAAGTAACTTACTTCATTTTAAGCAGTTCTGACTATATATATATATGGTGTTTCTTGGTAGTCAGACAGACTCAGATGCTAACATGAAGACAATTCTTCCATGTAAAGATTTTTTTAAATGTTTTACAGCTAAGAAGGTAGATGAGAAGAGCTATTAGAATAGCATAGTAAACGTTTTGCATCTGATTGCCATTACTGTGATTAATTAATCATTAGTTAACTAGTCTATACTTTCCATATGGAAGCTGATTTTCTATCCTTGTAGGCAGAGCTTTGTTTCAGAACTCTGTATGAATATCATATATCCACATTGAATCACTATATAAAATAAATATTTCAGAAAAAAGCCTGCAATGTAAACTGAAATTCTTAACATCATTCAAAATTAATAATGTTCATAGTCTCCTGATAACTCACTTAGAGTTATTTTGTAATAAGAATCAGGGAACCTGACCAAGCATCCTGGCTCTTTTTAAACATTGCTTACTTGTATTAGCTCAATTTGACTTCATACATTTCATTTTGTTATTTGCATACATATGTATTATATACTTTGTTAATCCACTCTCTACCATCAGCTGTCCTGATTCCTCACACTCTCACTGTCCACTCCAAACAATCTCCTTTGTACTCTCATGCCATAAATACAGAGAGAATGACCCACTTTTTCCAGTTCCACTACCTTCTAAATCAACACCACAATGTTGGAAGCTATTACTCAAAAATGTGGGACTATGGAAACATTTCACAGTCAATCCACAACTAATCTCTACAATGAAAATATTCAAGAAATTACAAGGCATTAGAAACTGGAAAGATCCCTCATAGTCCTCATGGATAGGCTGAATCAGTATCATGAAAAGGATTGTTATTAAAGTTATTGACAAATACCTCACTGTCCAGAAGGCTAATTATGAGACAAATAAATGGCTGGTAATAAAACAGAAAACAAAGCAGGAATGTGGAAGTCAGTGAATCTGTGTGTTATATAAGCAAGGTCTGACAACACTAAACCAAAGTGTAAACATAAATTCTAACCACTGTACAGACTATATCTTCGTCTTATAGGTTTTGCTTTTATTATTGTAGTTATCTTTACAAAGTATGCTAGTTAGTATCATTTTCTTTGTGTACAGAATGTACTCAGAAATCTTATGCATACTTGTTCTCTATAGAATCATAGCTACTTGGTAAAACAAAAGCCACTGGTTTTTAATCATTTCATAGTATTGTAAGTCATGAAGAGCTACCTTGTCTCTTTAAAACTTGTAAAATTTTCAAATTTACTTATATGGAATAATTTAATACTCTTATTTAACAAGTAAGAAATCTGTAGTGCTGAGAAACTAAACATCCAACCCTGTCCATATTCCTGGATTGCAGTATAACAAAACATTTCCAGTGCCTATCTTACCTACTTAAGAAGCTACCATAATGACCCCACAAAATGGGGACACATTAAACTGTCTCTCGAATTTATATTATGTGTTATATCTTATTTATCTTCGTTGCTTATTTTAACATCCTAACTAGATGACTGTTTTCTATTAAACAGTAATAGCTGATTGTTTTGACATGTACTAATAGGGTATGATAAAGAGGCAAAGGCAGGGGGATTTCTAGTTGAAGGCCAGTCTAGGTGATAACTTTCAGAGCATTTGAAAGTAGGTGAGAATAATAATACACATGAAAGTGATTAAACAGTGTTGGGCTGGGAGAGTAGGGGAAAACGAGGGTCTAGGTAAAAGGTTGGTTCTCACCAACAAAGAATGTATTTAAAAGTATAAAGAAACGTAAGATGTTATAAACTAAAATTTTAATTAAAAAACAAGTAAAAGTGAATTTAAAATGGAAATGTCATTCAGGAATAAGTAGTATTATTTCTAGAAGTGTCAGACTTTCATACAAGAACCTCATGCAAGAATACATTTGTTATCTCTCCCTAAGAGATTTTGGGCAGAATTCCAGTAGTCAACAAAGGGAAACAGGATAATGCCATTGTTTTTGAATGATAGGAGAAAGTGGTCAGATCCTATTCTTGACAGTGTACACTTGGGTTGTGGGAATTGAGAATGCATAGTAGATGTGAACAGTTAACTCCTTCTTGGCTGGTGTGCCTTTATAAGGCTGGAGGGTACAAAGCAAGCAGTTGATAGAGAAGACTCAGAAACAGTCTTACTCAACTGTAGACTGTGCTACATCAGTGACTCATTAGGCAACTCAGACCTAAGGGTGCAGTAGTGAGCTAACTCTTTCATGGATAACCAATTATAACGCTCCCTAAGGATTATTGCAGATAAAAAAAAGGCTCAAAGAATTTAAGGGCCAGCGGATACACAAGATGTCATAATGTGCTGCCATGCTGGTATGATATTTCCCTTACCATCATGACTGCAGAGGCATTTCTAGTTTGTTTTTTTTTTTTAACTATGGATAGAAGTGGTGCTTAGGAGAATCCATTTCTTCCTCATAGTCACTATAACCAGAAATTGCTCCTGAAAAAGTGGTTGCCGTTTTTCTAAAGTTGTATTCCTGGGAGATTAAGTCAGAAGAGGACTGGCTTAAAAGAGGAAAGAGAGGGGGTGATCAGAGGAGATGTACAATACATAGTATGTATGGATGAAGCTGACAAAAGTAAAGACAAAATTAAAAATGAAGAAGCATGTGATAGCATTGAAAAGAGCAAAGGGGCAAAACAAAATAAAGAAGGAAGACAAAGTTCTATTCTATCAGGAGATGCCATAATAAAGTCTTTACTCAGAAAACATTCCTACTAGCAGAAAAACCACAGGAAAATAGAACAAAACAGCATGTGATGTCTAAAAATAAGGTGATGTGTTTATAAAAAGGCAGAGAGGTATAAGATATGTTTTATGGAGGTATGGTGATGTATGGGGGAAGGAGATGTCTCAGTAAGCCCATGCCAAGGCATCCCTTCCGCCTGAGGGACCAGCCACACAACACTATAGTATAGAATAGGGTTTATTCAGGGCATGAGGAAGGGAGTTAAGAGGATAGTAGAGGCAGATAAAGGCAGAAAGAGGAAGAGAATAGAGAAATAGAGGACTTCCATGAGCACATGGAGGGAGGAGGAAGGGAAGGGGGAGGGGAAGAACCCATGAGGGCAAGAGAGAAGCAAGAGGGAAGCAAAAGTAAGAGAGGAAGGAGGGGGCAAGCAACCCCTTTTATAGTGAACTAAGCCTACCTGGCTATTGCCAGGTAACTGTGGGAGGAGCATACCTGGCTATTACCAGGTAACTGTGGGGTGGGATTCAGACAGAATGCTAACAAAAAGTATCTCAGTGTGGTCTTTAGAAGTAGAATTAAACAAACAAACAAACAAACAAACAAACAAATATTGTTGATGGGGTGGTTGAAGTGTGAAACTCAAGTATGTCTCTGTGTACTTGTAGACTTGGGATCTAAACTTTGTAGCTACTTGACAATTATTTTTTTTTTTTTTTTTTTTTTTTGGTTTTTTCGAGACAGGGTTTCTCTGTATAGCTCTGGCTGTCCTGGAACTCACTTTGTAGACCAGGCTGGCCTCGAACTCAGAAATCCGCCTGCCTCTGCCTCCCGAGTGCTGGGATTAAAGGCGTGCGCCACCACGCCCGGCTGCTACTTGACAATTATGAGGCCTTGGGGAATCTAATGAGCTTTTCTGATCTCATTTTTGTTAGGTTGAAGCAGAGACAATTAATCTGCATCAAAGAGAGTAGCATTCAATATAAGTTTGCAGGTTCATAGTTCTAGATTTCTCAATACCTGGCAACTCTCCAGTGGGTTTTCGCTGTTTTACAATTCTACATTATTCTTTATGATATTTCAAAAAAAAAAAGGCAGAGATTTCATTCATTTCATAGTCAATCCTCATATAGTCCCACAAAGTCAGTCACTAATGAGGTTAACTCTCAGTTGCTAACTAATTAATTTGAAATTGCTAAATACTCACGTGAATAAAATCCTTGTTTTCACGATGAGTCACTCACTAAAATTGAAGAGCTGTTTAAGTTTGTGTAAAACATTGATTAATTATCTTTCCAAAATAAGAGTCCAGGGATATTTAAACTCTTTGCCTCTCAAACAGCAGAGGGATTACCTCAAATCACTAAGCCATTTTATGATTACAAGTAGGACAAACATCACAAAAAGCTCTTGACTATGAGAATGAGGTAACAGGACACAGGAGAATGACCCTATCCTCCATTTTTGCAGCAGCATGTGACAGTAGCGCTGTGAGGTGAACAAACACAGTCACAGATGGGGAGAGGCAACAGCTGTCTCCATAAAGACTCTGGCCTCCTGCAGTCTTGCATCCTAGAGGCAGAAGGGTTGGTTGATGGCTGCCCACCATGCCATACTTTATTGCTCCATTGACTGTGTTGCAAATGCTGACAACAATTTGCCAGCCCACAAAAGAAATAATTTGATTTACTCAAGTTCGTTTGCTAACACATTCCAGAGTCTTGCATGTCCTTGGTTAAATGGTGCCCTTGTAAAATTGAAAGGCAAAAAATAAACTGTTTTCCCCTAAACCAAATAGATATAGTGCTGTGATGTGAAATTACTGGTGGAGGGGGGGTGATTTGGGGAAATTACAGTTCCTTGTTTAGTATGTATCCTGCATGCCCTACAGCCTTCCCTAACCAGTAGCTCCCAATTTCATTTAAATTGTAATGATTTCCTTTAAGGACAATTAAGTTGCCTAAGAGCAGAGCATGCATACTAATGTGTCAGAAGCAAGGCTCAGTGTTAAAGAGAGTAATAACTGGTTATTAATATGATAATTAAATGTTAATGCTTAGCAACCCAATGAGATCTGTTAAATAACTTAAAATTTGGTGCCAAATCCTGGCAGATGAATGCTATCAAAAACAATAAAATGCAGCAAATATCAAGATAAGTGATTCTAATCTGCCATTAAATTGCATAAATTTTGGTAATTTGCATCTCATAAGAGGGGACCTTCCTTTTCCCTCCTTTCTGCCACTGTGTAAAGCCAATGTAATTATCCATGCACATTTCAGATTTTCATACTTGTGTATATTCAAAAGGAAGAAGCAATAGAAAGTAAATATGGAGATGGGTGCCATTCTAGAATAGCCTTTCATAATTCTTCTTTTAATTATATGTATACCCTGGGATAAAAAGAAAGAAAAGGAATTTCAACAATGTGCTATTTGGGATTTTAATAAGTTTTATGGCTCCAAATTATCCAGTACCACCTTTGAATAGAATATTTGATGATAAATGTTTATAGAGTCCCAGTATTATTTGATGTTTTTCTCTTTAAAATTCCACTTATAAATGTTAAACTGTATATTCCCAATTATTCATTATTAGTTGTGATGTATAAAATTATTCATATATTTTCATTTAAGAGTATCACCATTTATCCTTTTTTAATGTAGCATTAGCTTCATCTAATGTTAAATGCTAAAATAGGAAACAGGAAATTTCAATGTTCACTTAGACTGTTCATTAGAAGACTTGTTCTACAGCTGTGAGCAAACCTTCATAAACTTTCTTCATGTATTGTTGGATAAATTTTTTTGGGAAGTGTTAAAATTACTTCCTAACCCAAGATGAGATGAATAGTAAGCCGTTCATTAAATGAAGCAACTAAGAATGTCAACAAAATGAGACAAGGTCCCAGCAAAAGCTGGATTTGTAAATGATTCTGCTTGATGTTGGCAGTTTTCTGCTTTACTTTCTTCTGTTTTACTGGTATTTTCTCAGACATCTCCTTTCTTTGAACAATTCTGTTGCATTTCTGGGTCACCCAAGCATCCTTTTATGAGGATGAGATGCTTGCTGAGGCTCTACCTGTGGAGTAAGGAACTTGAATGTATTTATAAAATTAAGGGAGTCAAGTGCATGACAGCTTGACTTAAAAAAAAATGAGACTGAAGTAATCATGGGATTCTTTTTTTTTCATTTTTGAGATCATAATTACATCCTTTCCCACTTCAGTTACTTCCCTCCAAGCTCTCCTATATGATCCCTCTGTGCTTTATTTCAAATGCGTGACCTTTAAAATATTAATATTTTCAAGATATCTGTCACTAGATCAGACTGTAATGAACAGAAGTGTAAAGTGAGTTAAATTAAGAAAAAACAAAGAAATGAAAACGAAAGCATTGTTTACATTAAGTTTTACATTAAAAAGGGATAAATATAAGGAGACTATAGAAATTAAAACTGTTTTGAAGACAAGGCATATTTGTTTAATTTAAAATTGGTTAAAGTTACTACAAAGATGGGAAAGAATAGAAAGGATGGAAAATTTCACTGTAAGAATCCACAGAAATAATGTACCTCTATGGCTTTTACTAGGCTACAAATTTGGTATAATTTCCAGGAAAGTGAACAAAAGTAACTAATTAATTTTTTTCTTGAAATTTGTGAGCATCTACAAAAGGCCTTGGACAGTGGAAACAATCCTGAGAGGAAAAAATATTCTAGAGACATACAAACATAATTATAACTCATGTAGGATCTGATAATTACAGATATCAGGCTTTGGACAAGACTATGTGTTCATCTTAAATGATGTCAGAGAAACAAGAACTCCACGTGCTAATAGCAATTAGGAATTTAGCAAGATCCTTTTCTTTCACAGGGCATAAAGTGATTACCACAAATTAGACCAAATATATACATATTAAAACCCTACTATGAGCACGGGAAACATTTTCAAGATATTATCATAAGCAACCAGGATAGGAACACAAAGGAAGACAAAAAGAGTAATGTAGACAAATAGGATTATATCACAATAAGTAAAAATGTGCCACAAAGAAAATAATCAGTGGAATCAAAAGATAATTCCTGAAATGGGAACAAATATTTTCAAACTCTTCTTGCAGCAAGATGTCTCTCCTGAGAAGCTCTGCCAGTGCCTAACAAATACAGAGGTGGATGCTCACAGCTAACCATTGGACTGAGCACAGGGTCCCCAATGGAGGAGCTAAAGAAAGGACCCAAGGAGCTGAAAGGGTTTGCAGTCCCATAGGAGGAACAACAATATGAACTAACCAGTACCCCCAGAGCTCCCAGGGACTAAACAACCTGCCATAGTAGGACTCATGGCTCCAGCTGCATATCTAGCAGAGGATGGTCTTCTCAGTCATCAATGGGAGGAGAGGCTTTGGTCCTGTGAAGGTTGTATGCCCCAGTGTTGGGGAATGCCAGGGACAGAAAGCAGAAGTGCATGGGTTTGTGAGCAAGGGGAGGAGGAAAGGGTTAGCGGGAGGGGGTTCTTCAGAGGGGAAGCCAGGAAAGGGGATGTAAATAAAGAAAATATCCAATTTAAAAAAGAAAATAAAGGTTAATAAAAAAAACAGGCATCTAAAAAAATGGGTGAAAGCACTAAAAAATTTTTCAAAGTAAACATACAAATACCTAATAAATATCTGAAATATGTTCAGTCTCTACATTCCTGACAACACCCAGGTACACCTGACTCACTATAAAAGGGGCTACTTGTACCCTCCTCTCTCTCTTGCTCTCTTGCTCTCTCTCTCTTGCTCCTATCTTGCTCTTGCCTTCCTTCTCTGCCTCTCCCCCTCCATTCCCTTCCACCACTCTCTCCATGTGCTCACAGCAGGCCCCTACTTCTCTTCTCTTTCTTCTCTCTTCTCTTCTCTTCTCTTCTCTTCTCTTCTCTTCTCTTCTCTTCTCTTCGCTTCGCTTCTCTCGCTTTCTCCCTTTCTCTGTCTCTACTATCCTCTTGACTTCCCTCCCTGTCCCCTGAATAAACTCTATTCTATAATATAAGGTTGTGTGGCTAGTCCCTCAGGGGGAAGGAATGACTCAGCATGGCCCTGCCAAGGTACCCCCTTCCTCATTTCTCACCACACATCCAACAAACATATCATCTCCCCTCTTTATTTTTTGTAAACATATCGCTTATAATTTCTTCCAATTTATTAAGGATAGAATTTGTAGGAATAAGAGTAAAACTTCGCAGAGCTTCAGGGAAATTGGAACAAGTAGACATCATAGGTATACTGCAATATGAAAGAGTCATTACAGAAACTTTAGAAATTCTTCCAAAGGTGGAAAAATAAAAACATAGAACTTCTGTATGATTATCCTTAATCATATAGTACTGGTCATAAATAAATTAAAAAATAAGATAAAGTCATTTTTACCATGTTTTTTAGACTTTTTTCATAATAGCTAAAATGTAAAATCAAACCAGATGTCCTTCAGCCAGTAAACGGATTAAAAACATTATATACTTGCACATTAGAAAACAATTCAGAAATACAAAACAAGGAGATAAATCTTATTGTTTGAAGCTCCATAATTAAAACAGAAGCCCATTTTGTCAATTTAAATAAGCCAGACACAGAAAAACAAATACCACACGTTCTTACTCATTTGTTAAAACAAATAAGCTAATCTTATCGAAAAGAATAGAATAGCTGTCATCAGACATGTGGAGAAGAAACTAAAAAGGGGTAAAAAAAATTGATAATGGTCACTGAAATATCTTTGAAATAGTAGAGTGACCATCAGCTAAAATAATCCATTTTACATTTCAACATGACTATGAAAATAATGTAGAAAATCCCTACTCTTAAAAAACATTAATGGCTAATATCCACTTCTCAGTGAGTGCATACTATTCACATCCTTCTGTGTGTGGGTAACCTCACTCAGAATGATATCTTCTAGTTCCATCCACTTGCCTACAAAATTCATAATGTCCTCATTTTTAATAGCTGAATAGTATTTCATTGTGTAAATTAACCGTGTTTTCTATATCCATTCTTTGGTTTAAGGGACATCTGGGTTATTTCCAGCTCTTGGATAGTACAAATGAAGCTGCTATGAATATAGTGGAGTATGTGTCTTTGTGGTATGGTGAAACATCTTTTGGGTATATGCCCGGGAAAGGCCGTCCAGTGACTGGACCAACTTGGGATCCATCCCATGAGGAAGGAACACCAAGGCCTGACACAATCACTGATACTATGATGTATAGGAGTCTGACATGTCTGTCCTATGAGAAGACCTACCAGCAGTTGACTGGGATACTAACACAGATACTTAAACCCAACCAACTATTGGACTGAAATCAAGGACCTCTATGGAGGAATTAGGTGAAGAATTGATGAAACTGATGGGAAGGGTGACCCTATTGGAATACCAGCAGTATCAACTGTTTTGGACCCCTGGGAGCTCTCAGAGACTGAACCATCTACCAGACAGCATACATAAGCTGATCTGAACCTCCCCTCCATATATATACACAGTGTGTGTGAGTATGTGTGTGTGTGTGTGTATCAGAGGACAACCTGGTCTGGCATCTGTGGGAGAAGAGTGCACCTAATCCTAGAGAGAATGGGATGAGGAACTATATGGGAAAGTGAACAACAGGGACGTCAATGTTTGGAGTATAAATAAATAATTAAAAAAGAAAACATTAATGGCTAAAGATACATAAATGCTTACTAGTATGATTTGATTATTATGTATTTAACAAATGTTTTATATAGCATAATATAAATTTAAAAATGACCGCAACAACAAAAAAGGAGATAGCTTTAATTAGCTAGAGATGAATCCAATACAAAGAGGGCATTGACCTAGAATACTAATGGAACACCTCTTGTTTCTGAGACTGAAAGAAAGGCAATGTGTTTGTTCTGCTTATAGTTATGAAAGCAAGATTTTCATTCAGCAATTTTTAAAATTCTTGGTGAAATAACCATGCCTGCTCTTTAGACATTAATTCAAGCAGCTGTATGTTAGATGTATTTCACTTTGAAAGGAATAAGTCATGAAATTTCCAAAATAGAGACTTCTACCTCCATTTTTTTTTTTTTTTGGTTTGATTTTGTTTTTGTTTTTTGAGACAGGGTTTCTCTGTATAGCCCTGGCTGTCCTAGAACTCACTTTGTATGTAGACCAGGCTGGCCTCAAACTCAGAAATCCGCCTGCCTCTGCCTTCTGAGTGCTGGGATTAAAGGTGTCTGCCACCATGCCCAGCTCTACCTCCATTTCTTATGTTCTGTTAGTCGGTAGTTCTCTCAGCAGCAAAGGTTGGAGCAGTCCTGTTAGTCTTTCCTCATGCCAACTTCTGGCCCAAGTTACTATCTAGGGTTTTTCTTTCTTGCATTCTCTAGGATAGTAAGAAGTTTTTTGTTATCTGGTTCCCAGGTTCATCTCTTCAGCTTCTGTTCAAAATTATACTTACATTGTGTCCTCCATGCAAACTTGTCTGATAGCCATAACGTATCTGTAGAAGTTTTTGTTTTTGTTTTTCATTTGGCAAATGCTTCTATTCCGAATGAGGAATAAGTCGGGTCTCCTAATAAAGTATTCTGTGCATCATCCTTTTCTTCCTCTGACTTTGGCTTTTTATGTCTCAACTTTTATAACAAGAAATAAAAAACAATGCAGAGAGATTGCTTTTGCTGGAAATGCTTGCTAGCTATTTATATTCAGGAGTTTGAAATTTCCACTAATATTCTAAAAGCTTAGAAATCATTTGTTATTTATTGTATGCTTCCCAAACAAAAGTAAGGTACATATCTCTAGAAATACTGGATAATGTTTTGATTAAGTTTGTAATTAAAAAGTTACTTATTTTATTTCATGTTTCTGTATAGGACAATTTGTGTACCAGGTTTAACCATGTATAGCTAGTATAAATAAACTTGACAATAAAAATGTTCCCAAGGAAAATTATAGAGCTTTGTTTCTAAATTTTCAGCTCAGGAAAAACCAAAAGTAAAGAATTAGTGGGAATAATACAGATGACTCTAAGTCTCTTGATGACAAACTTAGCTACCAAAAGTGTCATATGCGAGGAGACATATAATTCGGGGTTTGATTAAGAAATCCATCCAGTGGGTAAATTTATTGAGAGTCCATGTGTGGCTAAGACATTACACCCTCTTAATGATGCCTGTCTCATACTATTGTTTTTTTGCTTAACAATATTTCCTAATAGAACTGTGAACCATGGAGCTTATAAAATATTATATCTCCTCCCTATACCGCAAGGAAGAGCATATATAAAATAAGCCAAAAGTTTCATATCAGTATAAGCATTATGAATGATTTGATATTTGGTTTTTTTATTTACCATTTGATGTATTGTTTTATACAAAGTCTTTTAAATCTAAATCCATCTCCAAACCAGCTAAATTACCAGGAGATAACATCTGCCTGGTAATTTCCCCTCCTCTGCCTGCCCTGTTGGAAATACATGCCTGGCTTACTGAGGGGTAAAGAGGTAACTCAGCAATTTATGCTTATTGGGCAAGTTCTCTGTCAACAGCCTGCCAGCCAGAATGCTTTATTTTTTAAAAGGAAGCAAAAATTGTTCATTATCTTCATATATAATATATAGGTATGCATGTGTTTGCCTATAAATGTTTCACCCATGAGCCATAGACTACTAAAATTCCAATGTTAGCAAAGAGAATCCTCCCTCTAAGTAAGAAAAAAATCCCCCCAAACATCTTCTATTGCCATTTTTCTTAGTTGTCCCCAAGAACTTAAAGGGAAAACTTTATTGCTCAAGATACCATATGTCTTAAGACACACAATTTGGCAGAATCAAGCTAGTATTGACTAGGAAGACTCCTTCCTGAATACTGGCTCTCGTTGTATCAAAAGGTGTGATGCAAGCTACTAAAGGAGAAAAGCAATCAATACTCTACCCAGCTGTAAAAGCTTCAAGTCACAGAGATAACCAGCATGACAAGATATCCCCAGTAATGCACTGGAGGCAATTAATTTTTAGGGTAACCAGGAGTCACTTAACTGAACTAAAGGCATGTTCAGAAAGTATGGGATTCTGTAAACACAGCCAGCAACTAGTTGCTTGTGAGGTCTCTGTCACTTTCCTAAACCACAATAATTAATATCAGCATTCTAAATATATATCCTTATATTGCACATATCCCTATCAAAGAAGCTCTTTTCTGCAGTATATGGGGGCTTCTACAGAAATCTACAACTAGTCAAAATGTAAAGAAAAACTGACTATTGTTTGTGGTGTGCCCTATGCCAATTAATATACTAACAACCCAATCACTACACCTGAGGCTCAGGAAACAGCATAGATGTGGATCGTAAATTAATAGCCTGAAAACAAGAATGTGTTTTTGTTTGGTTGTTTTTGTGTTTGGTTGGTTGGTTGGTTGGTTGGGTTTTGTTATTGTTGTTGGTTTTTCTGAGATAGTCTCTTCTATATGACAGAGAAGCCACACCCATTAAAAAATCTCAACATTTGCTCTTATAATCAAGACCTGCACAATGAAAACATCAGTAGACATGTCACTATGGATTCAGAATATCTCACAAGGCCCTATCCCAAATGAATGGGAAATTAGTGTCCATTGAGAGAGGTAGAATATGTATTCATTATAAGAAAACCTCCTTATCAGTAATTCAGTCCCAAGTGATCAAACAAAAAAACCCATATATATATATATATATATATATATATATATATATATATATACACATATATACACACACACACACACACACACATTCATACTACTGTACTGACTGATTTTGAGTGTCAACTTCACACAGAGAAAGGACTTCTTTTGAGGAAATGCCTCCATGAGATCCAGCTCTAATGTATATTCTCAACTAGCGATCTAGGAGGGAGGGCACAGCCCATTGTGGGTGGTGCTATCCCTGGGCTAGTAGCCCTGGTTTCCATAAGAAAGTAATCTAAGTAAGCCAGCAGAATCAAGTTAGTAAGCAGCACCACTCCATGGCTTCTGCATCAGCCATGCATCTCTCCAAGTTCCTGCCCTGCATGAGTTCTAGTCCTGACTTTGGTGACGAGCAATGTGGAAGTGTAAGCTGAATAAATCTGTTCCTCCCCAACTTGCTTCTTGGTGTTTCATTGCAGCAATAAAAATTCTGTCTAAGTCACATACATACACACACACACACACACACACACACACACAAACACACATACACACATACACACACACACAAACACATGTGCATCAACACTAGACAGATACAGTAGGCTGTATTAATACATACATATGTGTGTTTATGTGTGTGTAAGAGTAATAGTAAATGAAGAAGAAACTTGTTTGAGGACAAGTGAAAGGACAAGTGAACAGGGGTGGTAGAAGTGACTCATACAGAACTCTTGTGTAAAATTTTCACAAAAAAAACCCAAAATAATTTAAAATTTTAAGAAGATATAGAACTGATGTGTTCTTATTTCTTTCTTTTAAGTTGAATAAAGCTATCAATTAAAGTGATACACTTCATAGTTAACAAAGAAAATTCATGATTATTAGTAGAGAAACATTTGACCTAATACTTTGTGCTAATACTTCTATAAAATTGGAATAAGAAAAAAGCCAATTAGTATCAAATGGCAGTGGATTGCTATATCAACGTAAAACAAGAGCAAGTGAAGTTGCCCACTTTCCCAACATACCACCAATTTGAGATTCAGATTCATTAAGATTTTATGTAAAAATCTGCATTCTCCTCTCTCTCTCTATCTCTCTCTCTCTCTCTCTCTGTGTGTGTGTGTGTGTGTGTGTGTGTGTGTTTATAGAGCCTGTTTATGTAGTGACATATTTTTATTTTTCAGGTGGCTCGTTGAGTTGACAATCCAGCTAGAGTACACAATGGAAACTGACAGGTTTAAGTATTGAGTTGTTGATTCTCCTAATAACTACAAAGGGAAAGATCTTTAATAATCAATAAAACCTGTAAGTCAGAATAGCTTTGACAATGTCTCTGCTATATGGTACTCATAACTACATTTAGAGTGAAAGACATTCTCAATGCCTCACAGGCAGAAGATGAAAGTTTATAGAGGTTGTTGAACAGTAGGCAAAGATTAGATCAAAGGCTTAAGTAAGTCCCTTAGCAGGTCTCCTTGAGGATAGTTGGATTCTTCATTTAGAAGTGAGTTTTGCCCTCCAGCACCTATCATCAGAGGTTACCATCACAACCACAGATGTATTTGGAATAGTCTCTTGGAATATGGAGAGAATTTAATGGTGAGCAGCCTAAAATTTCATATGTTGTTCATGTCCTGATTTGCTTAAAAAAACAAACAAACATAAAATATTGATATAATACTCTACTCCAAGTTAATAAATTAGCATTACTTGCACACATTATACTAAACGTAGAAATTAGCAACAAAAGCTAAACAACAAAATAACCAAACTCGTTAGATATAAAATACTAAATTGCAACTCACAAATAACTATAGAAATACACAATGAGGAGGCTAAAGCATACATGTGCACTAATTTGTACATGAAATATTTAGAAAGGCACAACATGGAGAACAGCACCTAGAGTAGAGGAGCAGAATAAAAAATAAAACCGAAAACTCAGAGATCAATTAAAGTATAAAAAGGAACAACATGGATGCTCTGTGTCAATCTTCTGCTCCCACTCACATTTGCACACAAACTGTATACACCTGCCACGCACTCCAGTCGAGTCAGCTTGACAGGCCAAGATGCCTAAAAGCCATTCACGAGACAGAGAGTTTCACAGAACCTCACTCCTAGAGTCTGGGGTTCTCTTTAACCCATATACTCATATGCTATTCCCGCATTAGTCTGGTGTATGGATCCACGTGCTCTCTTTTAGTATTATCCTATTATAAGTGCCTTTTAAGATTGAATTCTGACATAGCCAAGCCTTCACCAGTGCTCCAATGTCCTAGAAAATCCTTGACCTGACCATGGGCTTGGAATTCAGGAAGAATGTTGCCTATTCTGTGACATTCAGAATTGCCTCTGGCATTACACTATCACTTTGAATAAAAGCTAGGTCACTGCCCTACACAGGAATTTACCATCTTCTAGGAAGAAGGAAGTTTGAGACCTAAAGAGGAACCAGAATAGATACTTAGAACTATAGATAGCTGAGTTACACCCATACACACGTATTTACAATGGCCTAAGTGAAAGGTGGACTATACAATAGACTGAAATAGGAACTATGGCAAGGGCACAAAGCCCTTTACCCTGGCTTCTAAGATTAAGTGGATCTTAGATGGAAGCTCTTTTTGATTCCAGTTGTTAACAATGAATTCTATCCCAGGTGGTTCCTGTTAGACCTTATGTGTTTGTATTCCTCTATTTTGTGTAAGAATCCAGTAACCTCTTTGTACCTCGCTGGTGTGTCACCCAACTTCCCTGTTTTCTTCTGTATAAAAAGTTTGATGCTCGATTTGACAAATTACATTGAGATTCTATACAACCTCTCCTGTGTGCATCTGTCTGTCATTCTATCCAACACTTTGCCCACCTGCCCCAGAGACCTGTTCCATGCAGACAAAGGGGCCCAGAGGGTCTGCAGCATACACCTTCACACACATCATTATTGTCTGTGCTAAAGTACAAGTAGATTTTCCTGAATAAATGGAAAAGTTAAAATATATATTATATATAGTCATATAGTCATATATATATATATATTCATATACATATATTCATATATATATAATATATATGAATAATGAAACATTGTGGATTATCGTCAATACCTTTGACTGCCCACAAGAACAAGATCAGAGTCCATAAGTTGGTTTGCAGGACATTGAAAAATTAAAGTGGAACTGAGCTTGGAATTTCCTTCCTCATTCACAGCGCAAACAGGTGCAATGCCAGCCAGGAAGAGAGAAAGGACCTCCATTTTTCTAAGCAGTGGACTCCATGACCTGCTCTGCAAGATATGCTCTCTGGTAGGACTGGTGGCATGTGTTTGATGAAGATAACAAGCTGTTTTGATGTGAGGCCTAGTTTATAAGAAGGAACTAATTTATGCTATAGCAGGGTAACTTATGACCAAATAAAGGTCATAGGGCCCAGAGAAGAATATGCTACTCTTTAGTGAGTGGTCATGGTCTATAAAACTCCTTTGTAAACATTTGTATTTGTAACTCCAAATTAGTATTGTTCTAGGTTTTTACCAAAAAGATCAGCACTACATTGTAGTTAGTGCAGAGACATATAACTAGGCAAAATGAGGAGAATAAGTGACTTGAGGTGCTCTTCCCTAAATAAAATATCTATATCATCCCTTCAGGGCTCAGCAGGAGCATCTGGAAGACAGGATGGAAAAATGTATAAATAAGAGATTGGGAAGTTGTATTGTGAAACTGTAATAAGGTCATTTAATAGGTCATTTAATAGGGTCATTGCACCCATGAACTCGCTGTAGTCATGGTTTCATAGCACACAACCTGAACAATATTGGGAATTTCTGCATTTTGTCTTGCATTAGGGAGGACTCCTTAAGGCCTGGCACCTTATTGTCAACACTATGTGCAGCTAATATATGCTGGTAGTGGAGGATTGTACATGCCATTTTGTTAGTGCCATAGCCACTGCTAAATTGCCATTGACCCTGAAACAAAATTAAAGTCAAAAGATTTTTTTGGAAAGAAGGATTTAAGTAGAAATAATGATGAGGAAGGGTAATTCGGGCTGAAGATATCAATTGATATAGATATCTATCGATTGACTAGATCTATACTAGTTCCTCAGTATGAACTAATATAAATGAAAAAGTTAAGTGTAGCAAGCAGATATATGGTGACAATAAGTGGCATAAAAGTTAACATATGACCAAGGAAACAAACCTTGATTATCAGATAAATACTTTAGTTGAAATCAGATATAAAATACAAACTTAATTGCACACATATACAGCAGAAGACTGCCCGTTCTGGCCTCAGTGAAAGAAGACTCACCTAAACCTCCATAGACTTGAGGTCCCAGGGAATATGTAGGCCTGGCAGGATGGGGGTGGTGTGAAGACAACCTCACGTAGACAGGAAGAAGGAATGGGATGAGGAACTAAGGGCAGACCAGGAGAGAGATAACAAGTGGACTGTAAAATAAAAAAAAGATTAAAGACGAAGAGGAAGAAGAGGAAGAAGAGAAGAGGAAGAAGAGGAAGGAGGAGGAGGGAGAGGAGGAGGGAGAGGAAAAGAAAAGGTTTGATGTGGTCCTAGATCATTTATGTTGCTGTTTTACCACTGACCTTTCATTTGAAATAAGAACGGGAGTGTCAGAGGCAGACAGATTTCTGAGTTTGAGGCCAGCCTGGTCTACAGAGTGAGTGCCAGGACACAGGTCAGCCAGGGCTACACAGAGAAACCCTGACTCGAAAAACAAAAACAAAACCAAACACAAACAAACAAACAAAAGAACGGAGTGTCTTTCAAATAATATTACTACTACTACTACTACTAATACTACTACTACTGCAAATATTTACCAGGATTGCATTGTGTGAGTTGAAATGTGTGAAGCCAGCACTTGATTAAAAACAAACAAACAAACAAACAAACAAACAAACACCTTTTAAATCCGTAGCTCTAGTTGACAAATATTAAAGGAATTATATAATTTCTTTACAAATATTTTATTAATCATGTTGTTATCTCCTCATGAGATTACAAATTTGATTGCTACATCTTTTGTTTCTTTGTTATATCTAAACCTCTTTTTACTTGATTATGGCTGTGAAACCAATTTCTAGGATGATAAGCATAAGCCGTTAGTACATATTAATTAATGATCTTTAAAATATTTATGAAAGGTGAAAATTGAAGGCAATGATTGAAAATTTAGTATACATAGAGTCTACTAGAAACATGTCTAAATAATAGAGATCTCAGGTGCAGTTCATTCATTCACCCAGCTTCCCATGTCTTGGATTCAGTCCTTTCATATGCATTTGAGAAATTAAAATATCTCTGTCTCTGAGTCAGCTATTTCTGGTTGAGCCATTTATTACATCTTAAACTATTAATAGAGTTTAATGTCTCCATCTTTACTCTTACTTTAACTCAAAAGGAAGAGATTTCTGCTGTAGGGGAGTCAATTAAAGTGCTCATTACTATAAATATGATGAAGGTAGAACATTTTATATTACCATAATTCCTGTAAGGTACTTGCAGAAGGATGTAACAGAGATTCTAGGAGATGTAGTTGCATTCAACTTAACAGGTATAAATTACAACGAGGCACACAAACCTACATTGATGCTATTTTATTACTGGTGGTCCTGTGATTTGATAGTTCCATATGCGATAATAGGTCCCACTGGAGGAAAGATTGAAATTTATTCAATCCACCATATCACTTTCTTATATGGATCTATGAGAGCAAAGTTATTTGCTTCAACTTCTAACTGGTCCTTTAATATCTAACCAAAAGCCACTATTAAATTAATAGTTTTAATCAATAACAGTTGAAGATATGCCATGTACTAAAAGTTAATTTATGGTACTCTTACACAAAGGATTTTATTAAAAACATATATTTCAAATTTCTGTTAGTAGAAAGAGATAAATTATTAAAAGGTTAAAAATCAGTATGACCATTTCCATCTGCAAACATCTTAAAGTTATTTTTACATTTCTGTCTTCAGAGACAGTAGGTGAGTTTATCAGCATTTTAGTTTTGCATTTTTGGACATGATCCAGTTAAACATAGATTATCAATTCATCTGCATTTGAAGTCACTCAAATAATTACATTCTAGACTAGAATAATTACATTTTAGTCTACATGCTTATCCACTTATCAATGGGTCTGCCCTGCTTTAAAAGCCTTCCTTCATTTCTTTTTCTTCTCCAGGAAATTTTATAGTGTTTCAAGGGAAAAGAAACTCTTCTAACATGTCCAATATAATAATTTCCTGCCAAAGGGGAAAATTCATTCAGAATACTTTGACCTACTAAAAACATCTTTACACCATTTTTTTCCAAATATACATTTGTGGAATTACTAAAATAATATAAAATTCTGACAAATTTCAAAATGAATTGAAAATAGGTAATGAGTAAAATCACATGTATTGGTGAAGTTGATATAGTACTACATTTGAAAAGATTTAGTATTCATATTAAAACATATTAGGATAGGAATCATAATATAAATCTGGATATCTTCTAAAAATTCAGTGCCATGAATCTCTGACAGAATGAGTTTACCAATATTTCTCTAGGAAAATCAGGTTCAATTTGTATCATTCTTACTTAAAATATCTTTTATAAATATGTAACTCACTCTAAGTGTCAAGATTATTTTTGTCTCTCTTTTTTTTCTTTTTCCTTTTCTAAAATTTTTCAGTGAAAACCAACTGCAAAGACTTCCAAGGCTATTAGGTTTAAAGGAGTAACATCATCCAGGAAAAAAAAAAAAAGCCTTTGAAATGACCTGAAAAGATGACAGTGGTTATATACAGTTAAGTACAGGTAGTAAAACTATAGGAAGGAAATAAGCAAAACTGATGAGAACTGTAGATAGTAATCTGCTAATGGGAAAATAAATAAGTTCATGAAAGATCTGTGAGAGATAATAGAATATACAGTGAATAAGTCCTGGCAGCTAGAATGCCATTTTCATGAGAAGTTGATTTTGGTAATTAGACATTTTAATACTGAAAAAGCAATCAGATATAAACAAGGAAATGCTGACAGTTTGAGGTTATGTGGCTTCTAAAAGGTCATTCTTGTGTTACAAAATAGTCAAAATAACTCCTCAGTTTTACTGATTCGATGCTTAAGACCTGAAATGATACATAGAAAGAATTATGCATTTGTAGACATATAAATGAATAAGAATATTTTCATGAATATCTCCCCAAATTAACAGAGGGGATGAAAAATATGCTTAAAAAATACTGTAACAAGTCTGGCATGTCAGAGGTACTTACAGCACGTTTATTATCTTTTCAACCTACTTTGTTGATTCCCCAAATCCATCAGGAAAGCTGAGGATAGGATTTCTTGTATATACAATCAGTTGTCCACATTCATATGCAGAGGCTGTGTTCCCCAGACCCTTTATGAAACACTGGATTTGTGTTTTTCATCATAATATCTTGCCAGCCAGTGTCTAGATGTCTTGTCTTCTTCCCTTTATTTCACTTTGTATTGGTTACTTTGTTTGGTTTCCAGAACAGTATCATATTGATATGATTATAAAAATGATATATTATGAAGTATTTTATAGTTTCATTTCAGCTGGAAAAAAATTGAGTGACTTCTTCTTATGTTTAGTGGTTGTGTGGTCAGATCCCAACGGTGGTGGCAAGCCACCCTCTGAGCTTTCTCCTACAGAACAGACTCCTTTCTTTTCTGAATTATGAGGTAGATTTTCTTTTGCTTTTCTCCACTTAATCTTCTGGGTATGGAGATGGCTAATGAGTTGGCTTTCTCTCCTTCTAAGTCAATTCAGAGATGTAACATCGAGGTGTTCAAAATATGTTATTATTAACAAGTATACTATAGAGAGAAGTCCGGGGCTAACAGAAGCTTCCCTTGTATTCCAAGTTGGCCACACTTTGAGAATAAGTTTGGGTCACTAGCATTAAACAACTGCATTTGGCCCTGAATAACAGAAAAGAGACATTTCTATTTGTGACCTAGTTACATCAGATCACGTAGTTAAGTTAATGGTGAATTGATAAGACAAGAAAGAACTTTCACTAATGGATTGCTTGCTGCAGTAAGAGTAGGATTTTTTCAAAATAATCCCTGTATCAAAATGATGAACCTAAAAGAAGAGAACTTTAAATTGCTTATTATTAAATTTTAGGTAATACAGGGTTATGATAGGGTATTAATATCCTAAGAAGTGCTCATACTTTTGACTCGAGTAAGTCTTTTTAAATTTTATTTTGTTTTTATTTTGTTCTCAAACTTTATTTTGAACTGCCTCAAGAAAACACCAACATAAGCTACTAGTTTTCACAGGCAGAAAAAAAGTGAGGGAAAAGGAAGAAATGAGTACTTTTCCTTTCACTCTAAGACTTTTAGCATAAAGTGATGTTGGATTTCATCAAAGCCTTTTCAGCAGTGGATGAGATATCATGTGGTTTCTGTTTTATTTGTTTGTTTGTTTGTTTGTTTGTTTCTTTCTTTCTTTCTTTCTTTCTTTCTTTCTTTCAGGTTGTTTATATGGAGGTTTAGCTCGTCATTTAAAGTCTGGTAGAAATTCAGCACTGGGCTTCCTCTGTTTGTTTGTTTGTTTTGTTTGTTTGTTTTTGTTTTGTTTGTTAATTTTTTGTGGTTCAGAGATTTTGAAATAGCAATTTCAGTAGCAATTTTCTTCTTCTTCTTCTTCTTCTTCTTCTTCTTCTTCTTCTTCTTCTTCTTCTTCTTCTTCTTCTTCTTCTTCTTCCTTCTTCTTCTTCTTCTTCTTCTTCTTCTTCTTCTTCTTCTTCTTCTTCTTCTTCTTCTTCTTCTTCTTCTCCTTCTCCTTCTCCTTCTCCTTCTCCTCCTCCTCCTCCTCCTCCTCCTCCTCCTCCTTCTCCTCCTCCCCCTCCCTCTCCTCCTCCTCCTTCTATTTTAATTTTTTTTTTTTTTTTAGCTTTCAGTTGTACTTTTATATTGCGGGTATGAGGCTTTCTAATTTGCTTATGGAGGCATTTAGTGTTATAAACTTTCCTCTTTACTGCTTTCATTGTGTCCCCAAAATTTGGATATGTTGTGCCTTAATTTTCAATGAATTCTAGAAAGTGTTTAATTTCTTTCCATATTTCTTTCCTGACACAGAGATCATTCAGTAGGGAGTTGTTCCATTTCTATGGGTATGTAGGATTTTGGGTATTTCTGTTGTATTAACATCCAGTTTTAATCCATGGTGGTCTGATAAGATACAAGGTATTATTTCAATTCTTTTATATCTGCTGAGGCTTGAATTGTGACCAAATTCATGTTCAGTTTTCTTTAGAAGGATCCATGAGCTGCTGTGAAGAAGATATATTATTTTGTGTTGCGGGAGATATTCTGCAGATGTCTGGTGAGTCCATTTGATTTATACTGTCTGTTAGTTTCATTATTTCTGTTTAGTTTTTGTCTGGATGACCTATCATTTAGTAAGAGTGATGTGTTAAAGTATCCCACTATTAACGTGTGCAGTTCAATGTAGGAATTAACCTTTCTCCATGTTTCTTTTACAAATGTGGATGTCCTTGTGTTTGGGGATTAGGTATTCAAAACTGAGATATCATCTTGGTAGATTGCTTTTCCTTTGATGACTGTGAAGCGTCCTTCCCTGTCTCTTTTGATTAGCTTTGTTTGAAAGTCTATTTTATTAGATATTATAATGGTTATTCCAGCTTGCTTCTTGGGTCCGTTTACTCTGAGGTAATTTATGTATCTTTATTGCTGAGGTATGTTTCTTGGATACAGTGGAATGGATAGATCCTGTTTTCATATCCATTCTGTTAAGTCTGTGTCGTTTTATTAGATACTTGAGTTCATTGATGTTGAGAGGTATTAATGACCAGGTATTGTTAATTCCTGTTACTTTGATGTTGGTGATGTTATTATGTGTTTGTTTGCATGTGCTTCCCTTGTATTTGATGGTATAGAATTATTTCCTGTTTATTCTTGGATGTAGTTATCATCTTGTGTTGTGATTTTCCTTATAGTATTTTGTAGTGCTGTATTTGTGGATAGATGTTTAAATTTGGATTTTTTTGAAATATTTTATTTTCTCCTTCTATGTTGATTGAAAGATTTGTTGAGTATAGTAGTCCAGATAGGCATCTATGGTTATTTAGAAGTTGTAATATATTCATCTAGGCTCCTAGCTTTATGATTCTCTATTGAGAATTTGAGTATAATTGTGGTTGGTCTGCCTTTGTATGTTACCTGGCCTTTTACCCTTGCCACTTTTAATATTATTTCTTTGATTTGTAGAATTTATCTTCTGATTATTATGTGGCAGGAGGACTTTCTTTTTTGGTCCAATCTAATTGTTGTTCTATAAGTATTTTTATAGGTACCTCTTTCTTCAAGTTGGGAAAGTTTTCTTCTATAATTCTATTGAATATATTCTCTCCTTGGAGCTGGGGATCTTTATCTTCTTCTATTCCTATTATTCTTAGGTTAGGTTTTCATGGTATCCCAGATTTCTTTAATGTTCTGTGTCAGAATATTTTTAGATTTAACATTTTCTTTGACTGATGTATCAATTTTTTCTCTTGAATCTTTTCTGGCCAAGACTCTCTCTTTATTAAAGAAAGACTCCATCTTCTTTATTCTGTTGGTAATGCTTCCATGCTTTGTTCCTACTTTCTTCCCTAGATTTTCCATATACAGGATTCCCTTTGTGTGTGTGTGTGTGTGTGTGTGTGTTTCCTTACATACATTTTCAGGTCTTGAATAGTTTTATTTATTTTCCACACCTGTTTAATTGTTTTATTTTCCCTTGTACTATTTTAAGGGGTTTCTTTGTTTCCTCTTTAAAGACATCTACCTGTTTGATTACATTTTCCTAAATTTCTTTAAGAGATTTACCCACTTCCTCTTTAAAGACCTCTATCAACTTTATAGATTGATTTTAAGGTTATTTCCTTATGCTTCAGTTGTGTTAGGATATCCTAGGTTTGTTGTAGTAGCATAGCTGTACTCTGAAGATGTCATATTGTATTTTTTGTTCATTTTGATCTTTTGAGGGCCTTTAACCATCTGGAAGGTTTTGGTCACTGGTTGATGTTCCTGTTGTGGAAAGAATTGGAAGGGGGCTTACAAGAGATGGTCCTGTGTGTGGCAGGCTACTGATGGGTACCCTTGAGCTCTCTGGTTCTGGACCTACAGGGCTATATGTTTCAGAATTTACAGGTTGGAAGAAGGTAGGCAAAGAGGTGGTAGGAGAATGGAGGTTTACAAGGATTACCAGGTTACTCAGGGAAGTTTGGGATGTGCCAGAAGACTCTGTGAGCAGAGAAGATGGGTAGGTCAAGAGCATCTAACCTGTATGCTACACAATCTAAAGGTCTGATGAAGCTGGGCTGAGAGGTCTGAGACTTGAGTTCCACTGGGAATATCAGATCGCCCATGGCAACTGGTATGCTCCCAGAGGAGTTCACTATCAGTGAAAGCAGGTGAGGGAAGGGAATTTAAGGTATATGGCTCAGGATCTGAAGTTCTGATGAAGGAGGTCAACCAGGGATAGAAGACTACAGACTTCCCAGGACAGCTAGGGGTGTCTCAGAGCAGGAAAAGATAATGTTTTCACTTTATCTTAGAAAATTTCATACATGTATCCAAACATTTTGATCATATCTATCCACCATTTCCTTCTTCCAACTCCATCTTCTGTTCTTCCCAATTCATCTCCTCCCAAAAAATATATGTTCTCTTTTGCTGTTGCTACCAATAGTTCTGTCCACATGCTCATGTATGTAGGACCATTCACTGAGTTATGGAAGACCTCCTAATACCCAGGTCCCAAAAGGAGAGTAACAGCCCCAGCACTAAGCTCCCTTACCAGGTGTGGGGACTAAGATGCCCTGGTCTGTCGATGCTGGAATTTTGACTTGCATCCTCTAGTGCAAGTCCTAGAAGATATCTACAGTTATTAGGACTGTTGTTAACTGGAGCCATTGTTTGGTATAAAGGCAATCTCTATAGTGTAGTCAACATGTACAGCTAAGAGTGTACCTGTTTACTAAAATTTCCCTTACCTAATTGCCTCACAAATACTACTCTGCCCTCATCTGTGCTGGCTACATTCAGATTTACCATAAAAGCCTACCATGTACTGTTTCTCCTTCTGTGTCCTGCTGAGTTCATCTAGTAGTTTATCATCTAATGCCATTCATATTTACACAGATAACATAATTTCTTGATTGCAGCTGACTAATATTCAACTGTACATTTAAAAACAAACCTCTGTGCTCACCTACCTTTTGATTTGTGGGTTGTTGTAGTATCTTCATGACGATGAGAAATGCAAAAATCCACTAAGGAATAGTGATGTTGCTCATGCATCTTCCTTTCAATTTGATTACTATCAGGATTTGAGCTATGGGATCTTGTAGTGATACTATTTTCAATTTTGAAAAACTGCTGTGCTATTTGCCCTAACATTTACACAAATAACATCAACATAAAAAGAATATAACTCTTCCCTTTCCTCCACAGCTTCAAACACACTGTCATCTTTCAGAAATTGTTTATTTTGATCTTTAAAAAATAGGAATATGCATCAGTGTAGTTTTGATTTGCAAATCTGTGATGATCAATGCTGCTATGAACCCTCTGTGTAAATATAGTCATATACATATATCATGAATATATGTTTTTGTACCTTTGACTTCTTTGCGAAGCAGGGTTGCTTTTTCTTTGTTTGTTTGTTTGTTTGTTTGTTTGTTTTGCCTAGGCTTGCTTGGAACTTAACCTTATTTTGGAAATACCAGGTGTCAAGCATTTGTAATGATTTCCAGGTTCAGTATTGTTTGTCTTCAATCTCTTTTGAGACTTATTTAGTAGAATATAAAACAGAGGCTTAATTTTATTCTTTGTTATGTGAATATTCTTTTTCAGATACTATCTGTCTACCCTTTTCTTCATATTATTATTATTGTTTACTCTTTTGCTGATAGTCAAATATTTATACATGATGTAAATTCTTTTTAGTTACCTCAATTTCCATTTTGTTATATTCATTTGCATGCTATTTTTAATGACAACAAAAACTTGGCTATTACAGATTTGTAATATTTCTTAAAATGATGTGCAATTATGATTTTTATTCACAATTTCTTTGAATACTTGACCTCTTTCCGGAAGCTATGTACTATTTCTTTTTCATTTCTAGGAAAAATGCACTGGGGCTTTTGGTAGTAATAGCATTGAATCTGGAAATCATTTTTTTATATTTTCCATACTTTAACAATATTTAATTACTTAAAAGTGTGAAAACAAACTGCCCTAGCATTTATGTATGCCTATTAGCTTTCTTCAGAAATTTCTATTTGCAGGTTATATATCTTCCATACTCTAAGGAGGCTTACTTCTAAGAGTTTATTCTTATTGTCATTATTGTAAATGGGATTATTTTCTTAAATAAGTGTAAATGTGTAGAGTGTGCTTTTGAAGTGATTTGTAAAATTATTACCTTTAAATCTATATAGCTTTATAAATTTAAAGAATCAATATATGTAGATACGTGAAAGCAAACACAAGATTTAGAAGAGGAGGTTTAGGGAAAATAAAGGATAAAATACTGGTAAGATCGTTTGACTGGTAAAACCCAATACTATTAAGGAAATTAAATTTTTGTTTGAATTTATGATATAGAAATATTAGAAAGTCAGATGGGAACAAGTAGACTACAATGAAAATATGGGGTTCCTCCGAAAATTGGACATATTACTACCTGAGGATCCCACAATACCTCTCCTGGGCATATATCCAGAAGATGTTCCAACTGGTAAGAAGGACACATGCTCCACTATGTTCATAGCAGCCTTATTTATAATAGTCACAAGCTGGAAAGAACCCAGATGCCCCTCAACAGAGGAATGGATAAAAAAAAAATGTGGTACATTTACACAATGGAGTACTACTCAGTTATTAAAAAGAATGAATTTATGAAATTCCTAGACAAATGGATGGACCTAGAGGGCATCATCCTGAGTGAGGTAACCCAATCACCAAAGAACTCATACAATATGTACTCATTGATAAGTGGATATTAGCCCAGAAACTTAGAATACCCAAGATATAAGATACAATTTGCAAAACACAGGAAACTCAAGAAGAACGAAGACCTAAGTGTGGACACTTTGCCCCTTCTTAGAATTGGGAACAGAACACCCATGGAAGGAGTTACAGAGACAAAGTCTGGAGCTGAGATGAAAGGATGGACCATCTAGAGACTTCCATATCCGGGGATCCATCCCATAATCAGCTTCCGAACGCTGACACCATTGCATACAGTAACAAGATTTTGCTGAAAGGACCCAGATATTGCTGTCTCTTGTGAGACTATGCCAGGGCCTAACAAACACAGAAGTGGATGCTCACAGTTAGCTATTGGATGGATCACAGGGCCTCCCAATGGAGGAGCTAGAGAAAGTACCCAAGGAGCTGGGGGGATCTGCAACCCTATAGGTAGAACAACAATATGAACTAACCAGTACCCCAGAGCTCGTGTCTCTAGCTGCATATGTATCAGAAGATGGCCTAGTCTGCCATCATTGGGAAGAGAGGCCCATTGGTCTTGAAAACTTTATCTGCCTCAGTACAGGGGAATGCCAGGGCCAAGAAGTGGGAGTGGGTGGTTGGGGAAGTGGGTGGGGTAGCGTGTGGGGGACTTTTGAAAATGTAAATGAAATAAATACCTAATAAAAAAAAGAAAAGAATAGAAAATATGGACAAAATAATGCTCCATCTAAAGTATCATCACATATCCCACAACAATTCAATATTATACACAAAATTCTAAACTTGTAAGGTGTTAGAACAGGCAGGGAGACAATACTTTTATTAAGTTGTTTCTATAGCTGCCAGCTATTAGTTGATGTATAATACTTTAAAATTTCCTTGTTCGCAAATTTTTCTTTAACATAAATAATCTCAAATATTGGCTTACATGATTAAAAAGAAACTAATTTTTTTAAGGATCGTACATTGTATTATTCAAAGAAACTATCCAGGGACATATTGTTTAAGACTAGTAAGACTATGACTCAATAAATTTTATCCACAGGACAGTACAGTTTGTGATATGTTCACCAAATTAAGCACATCACAGTAATGAGTGCACGCACATCCAAACAAATACTATTTAATTTAATTGATTCTATATTATGATTTACTTAACAATTTTTGGTAAAAAGCTTAGAGAAGTATCAAATGAAAACCCTGTTTTGTTATGATACACATGGAAAGAAAATCTTTAAGAAGATTTTATATATATATATATATATATATATATATATATATGTGTGTGTGTGTGTGTGTGTGTGTGTGTATGTGTATGTATATATATATATATATATATATATATAGTGTGTGTTTACATATATATTATGTACATGTATATAATTATATATATATACATATATATGAGTATGTATGTATATATGTATATACATATATATATACACATATACATATTTATTGCCCTGGAAGGAGAAGACTAATTTATAAAATGGATAAGAGAATTGAATACTAATTCTTTTAAAAGTAATATAATTTAAATGATTTATTTTCAAATGATTCCTTTCAGTATTCTAAACTAAATTTCCATTTTCATATCATATGAATTCACTTTGCCATTGGATGTGCAGACTACCTCCATTATAAACTATAACCATTATCAGATGCACTGGGTATATTTACCTTTGGTGCCATTTTTATCTTTAGAAACTTTCCTATTAGACAGCAATATATACTATAAAATAAGCTTTATTAAACTACTCAAAATATTGTAAATAAAAATATAATTGAAACACACTTTCATTTTTCTCTTTCTCCTTCTAAGTCCTTCCAGGTCCCTTTTTACTTCCTCTTGAATTGATGATTTATTTTTCTTTGATTACTGTTATACACACTGTACATACCACACACATATATATATATATATATATATATATACATTTATATGCATATATATAATGCTCATAACTATATACATACTATATTTGTAGTCCAATATTTGTGTTTGAATGTGTTTCTTTCAGGACTGGCTTCTATTATTGGATAATTGGAGGAATCCCTAGAAGGCTTTAACTGTTCCTCTTCCATAGGCATATAGTTATTTGTCTACGGCTAACGCTCCATGCTATTTTCCCTTCAGTAGTTGAATGTCCATTGATATTGATCTTGTGAATGTATTTATTTAGTCATGCAATTTAGGGATCTTGTGTGAAACTCCCTGTCATTTATTGAGATTATAGTCTCATAGCATATGCCACGTCCCTCTGTTTTTTATGATCATTTATCTGCTGTTTTTGGAAGTTTTCTGAAAATTGAATATAGGTTTTCTTTTGTAGATATATCAGTTGCCAATGGGTTCCCCAAGATCAGATGATTATTGTCTAGTTGTAATTTTCTGTAAAGATCTTTGTTTACTGCAAGAAGACTTTTCTTTGAATTGGGATAAAAGATAAGCTTACTGGTGATTATAAGAATAAGTTTTAGAATACTGTTAGGAAAATTTCTGATCTAGAAAAGGGGCAGTATTAGGCTTTCCTAAAGATCATAACCTTATGAGTCCTAGGTATTTCGTTGCATTTCTCATACCAAACTTGATTTCACTCGTGTTGGGCAGGTATTGTCCAATTTAACAACTGTTAACCACCCAGTTATGAGTGCCACTCTCCCTCCCACCTTTAAAGATCAATTGTCATGCTGGACATTTTGTAGCTCATAGGCATCACAGATGTGTAGGATTATTGCCAGCTTTTCTTTCTTGTCTCTTTGTGCACTTTCTTCTAGCATGGTACTAGCTAGATTGCAGGAATAAGGCTTTCAGGTTACATTCAAGTTGAATCTCCAGAATCCTGCATTTAAAATGCATATATCTTTAGCTAACATAGGAGTGTCAAGCATAAGCAACAACAATAGGTTTTATTGTTTGAGGAGTCATTTGGACTACCCTCACCAAGAGTTGAAGAGGTATTTCTCATGCCTCATACTGGAATTGTAATTGAGACCATGGGATGAAGGTCAATACCAAAGGATTAGAAGGAAGAAGTGACAAACAAAAAGAAAAATATTTTTCAGAGGAATTATTTCATTGGTATATTCTATTTCTACACTATTACAATATTTCTCACTTCTTTCCTGCAAAGTTCCCTGAACCCTAACTGTAGAGGTTTGATGGAGACAGCCCTATTATTGATGAGTCTTCTAAGTTCTCTTTGCACGTTGCACAGTTGTGGTTCTCTGTATTTGTTCCTATATGTTATGCAGGTTCTGATGATGGCTTAGCAAGGTACTGATCTTTGAGTATACCAGAAGGCCTTTAGGTGTCACTGTATTGCTAGATTTCTTTAGAAAAACAATAGTATTAGGTTTTCCACTTGATTCACAGGCTAACTATTCCTAGATTCTTGGCAATGTAGTCAGTGTCAGACCTGTTCCATCTCAGGGAGCGGTCTTTAAATTCAATCAGAAAGTTGTTTTTATTCCATCAAATGTTGTGCTACTTTTGTGCTATTATACTATGTACACAGTTCACAGTTATAGATTCAATGGTTCATTGTTGCTATTTAAATTTCTCCTCTGGTAGAATCCCAAGTAAATTCTAGTACTATGAACACTAGTTAATAGGGGTAAATTCTCTAGTTAGGTACCAACTCAACTTCCGTGTCCTATGAATTATAAAGGTATCATCTTCAGGAATAGGACATTACCATCAGTTTGTGGACAGCAACAGAAAGCCTGCTACCAAGACGATTATTTATACATACTGATTGCTGCTGTATTCAGAATGGCCAGAAATGGGAAAACACTTAGAGCTCCATCAAATAATAAATGATAAACAAGATGTGATATGTTTAAACAGTGGAATATTAATAAGCTGTTTGAAAAGTGATCACAGGCAAGTGGGTTAAACATCATGCTATACATTTACTTATATATGGAATTTTCCTTTTAAACCTCCTATAGGCTTGCTACTATCCATATAACAACATAGGATACCGTATATGATGTTCATAAGATTCATTCATTGGTTGTGTGATACATAATACACTTGGCATTTTATCAGAATTTCAGCTGTAATTGTATATTCATATTCTAGATATTTTCATTGAAATTATCTAGTTTCTGAAAGAAATGGAGAATCTGAGATATGTTTAAAGATTAGTGTCATGGTGGTACAAACAAATACATCCCAAATGATTTGAAATGAATTTAGTTTCAGAGAATGTCAAGCAATACATTTTCAATGAGAGGCATATGAAGTTCTGTATCCAACATTCAGTAATGGAAGACATATTATAAAGTTTTAAGAATGAGTAAAAAAGCAAATCTTCAACCGGGTAACACTCAAAGTTGATTTCTCTAGTAGTGATACTAGAATTCTAAGACTCAGGCCAATTTTACTTACAAAATGATCTCTATAAAAAAAAAGCTATGGATGGGGAGTATACACATTCATATAGTCATTCACTAATCTATGTCTTACTGTGAGCCTAAAATATTGTATTAGCGCTACCAATCTATTGACAAATCTCTGCTAATCCTACATATTGCTGCTCTACGAATGAGGAAATTAGCCATATATCCACCTTCGGAAGATGAAAATATGAGAACTGACTTCTGCTCTATAGAGGGTGAAAGATTCCAGCCAAAGAGCTGATGCATGAAATATTGAATTAACAATTGATTGTTGGGTAAAATATTTTTCACAGAACTGATCCTTAAAATATCATTATAATTCAGCTTAGTAATGTGGTAGTTTATAAGAAATGTTCACGCCCAGATCATGTATTTGAACATTTAGCCATCAGTTGGTGGCACTGTTCCAGTGATGCTATGGGATTTTTTAAAATTATTATCTTTAAACTTTTTTATGCAGTCTAGTCATTATTCTCCTCCTGTTTTTCTCTCCAACACTTCCTCATCCCATTCCTCCTCTCCATATCACCACCCCAAATCTCAATATCCTTCCAGGCCTCTCCATTCCCTAAGGTCTCAAGTCTTTCAAGGGTTAAGTGCTTCTTTTCTCACTGTAGCCAGACCAGGAGGTCCTCTGATATATATGTGTCGGGGTGGAGGGGCTCAGACTAGTAAAAGTAAGCTTCCTGCCTGCCTCTTTCGTCTCCCTCTCACGTCCCTTCCTCCCTCTGCCCTCTGCTTTCTTCTCCCTGTACATACATAGTATGTATTCACTGATAAGTGGATATTAGTCAATAAAAGTAAGAATACCCAGGATACAATCCACAGAATTCAAGATTCACAAGCAGAAGGGCCCAAGTGAGGATACTTCAAACCAACTAGGGGGTTTGCTATGGGAGAGGCTATGGGATCTTTAAAGTGTGTGGTTTGCCAGAACAAGACACTAGGGGTGGCTATGAGAGTGTATTGGCTTGTCTCACTTGCTCTCCATTTATTGCTGAGGAGGCGAACTCAGCTTCCATATCAGACTGTTTGCTGCCTTGCTTCCCTTACCACAAATAAACTCATATATTTTGATGGTGGATCCATAATAGATACTCCCACCCAAATCTTGTCCCAAATAAGAAATAAAAGCATAACCCAGAAAAGCATAACCAGAAGAGGTAAACTAAAAAGCTGAAAAGAGGAAGATGATAGTAATTGTTAATCATGCACTTTTGCAAGGGCCATGGGGAATTATAGCAAAGATATTGAAGAGAAGAGAAAGGAAGAAGATAGTGAGCTTTATGAGAAATGATAAAGAGATCAGCTCTTTCAAAAAAATTCAAAGCAATATTATTGAACCTGACACAATATAAGACAAGGATTAATAGTTTAATTAATATGTACCTCTAACTTTTAGACCACCTCTGGCATTTAGATTGCTATTTCAAAAAAACTACTGATATATTTTTTTGTGTAGATATTGAGAAATTAAAAATTGGTATTTTTATAAGGACTACTTGGCCTGGCAACTATTAAGAAGTATAGGTTTTATTTTAATTTGTATCACAACTTAGATACCTAAATATCTTATACCCTGTTGAAGCTAATCTTCAATACTTATCATTAATATCCAACCCTGAAAACCTCCTTTAGCTATATTCAGGCTTTTTGAGATGAGGAAATCTCAGCTTTATAGTCATTAGTGATCATTATCCTTAAATGAAAATGTACTGGAAATAACTTTTATATCATTCTTAGTGGGTAATTTAAGGAATAAAATGGGAATATTAATGTTGAAAAAGTACAGTGTAATAGGGACGAAGCCTGTTGAAGAGGATATTGAGCTAAAGGACATGAGGGAAAGATATAGCATTGTTGAATAATTGTATGAAGGATCTCTACTCTAGCATTGCCCTGGTCAGAAAGGAGGGGGGAAGGGGAGAGTCTGTGACTAATGCCTGCCTTCCAAAGCCTGGCAGGGTAGCTTTCATTCTCTATCTTGATAATTCTTAGGGAAGCATAAAGTCTGGCTTTGTCAATGCTTACATTTTGATACTGTCACTACATCTTGTCTCAACAGTGGATAGAAGTATGGGTTCAAGGAATGACAGAGCAACAACACACTGCTCCTGGATGCATGAGATAGGAAAGGGTATTCACTGCTCTATTCAACTCAGAGTCAAATGATAGGCTATAAGCTGATATTATTCTTTCTGCCAACTCAACCTAATTCCACATCAACTCTTAGGCATCCTCCTGTCCTCTTGTTACTTTTTCAGACATATCACCAATAGTTTCATATACAGAGGTTTACTTCATCCATAGTTCTTATTACTAAGGACTGTTTACTCTACCTACCCATTTTTTCAATATCTCATTTAAATGTATTTTCCATATACTGCATATGATCTCAGAGTACTGCTTATCAAAGTTCACTGTTTTAATTTTCTATAATGGAAATTTCTAATTATTTCACTCCTGAAACTCAAACTTGAATTCCACCTTCAGCATTGTTTTGCAGTATTCACCAGAGAAAAGATTCCTTTCTCTTCTCAAATTTTTGAGCATGAACTCCTGAGGCACAAACATGAGATATTCTTCTAAATGTGCTCTGAAAACTCTGTTGGTATGCTTCAACTTTAAAGTTTTGCTACCTTTGTATTCAGACTTTTATCTTATTTCTCAGACATATGTTTTGTCCCGCTCACTTGCTTTTCTGTTGTTTTAGAGAGAACATTTCATTAGATAGCCTGGGGTGTCCCATAATTGACCAGGTAGCACAAGCTAACATTAAAGTCCCGACAATCCTTCTACATCTTCTGTAGAAGTGCTGAAATTGTAGGCATGTGCCACTGCATCCATCCACTTATTTGTTTTACCTGATTTCTCACCTTCACTCGGAAATTAAACTGAACTAACATCCCTCTCATTGCCCCAAACCATTCCACTAGACTGAAAAAATCTGCTCACCAATTCAAATAGTTATCAATCTACCAACTCTAATTTTTAAACTCTCCATTCCGTAATCTCTATTTGGTTTCTTTGTCTCACCCCCAAGATTACACTTTACCCTTGATGAGTATTAAAATCCATCAGTTAATTAATTTATCAACTCAACTTTCTATCCATTACAACCTCATTTAAAAACCAGTATTACTGATACATAGTGGATAATTTAAAAGATTTTGATTTTGCCATTGGATAAAGAAATAGAGTAGGATATATCTAAAACTTTAAGGAGGATATAGGTGTTAGGGTGATTTTCTTTACGTTGTACAAGGAAGACATCTTGGAGGGTGGAATTGCTGTAATTAGAAAAATGCTTACCACACATGAATGATCTGAGTTTGATTGCAGCAGTCATATATAAAGCTAGGTGATTATGATTACACTCATAACCTCAACAGTGGAGAAGCAAGGATGAGAGGGTTTGTGGGACTCACAGGCTAGCCAGGTTAGCTTTATAAACATGCTCTCAGTACCCGTAAAACATTATATGTCAATATGAAAGGTTGACAGATATACAAGTAACATTTTTCAAGTTATGCTTAGGAATATGTATGTTTGTACAAATACATGTTTGTATATAATAACAATTAGTGGAATAAAAGAGACCATAGATTTTAAGGAGAAGAGTAGGGAGAGTTTGAAGTGAGGAAAAGGAAAAAAAAGAAATGTTATAAATGCATTCAATTTTCAAAAATAATATAAAAATCAATTAAAAATCTGAAATAAAACAGACAGCTCCTGAAGAACAACACTCAAAGTTTACCACTGACCTCCAATTTCAGGGACATTCACATACACACTTATAACATACATCTCTAGATATGAGCACAAACACACACACACACACAAACACACACAAACAAACACACACACACAAACACACACACACAACCAGAGAGGGAGAGAGAGAGAGAGAGAGAGAGAGAGAGAGAGAGAGAGAGAGAGAGAGAGAGAGAAAGACAGAGACGACAGAGACAGAGACACACACATAGAGAGAAAGACAGAAACAGACACAGAGAAGTAATGCATAAAGAATTGATTATTTTGTGTGTTCAATAGAGAAGAAAGAAATTTTACAGATATAACAACATTAGAATTGAATTAGAAATATCACTATTGAGATTAATCATGGTAAACACAAAAGTAAGATTTAGAAGCAAAGTGAACAAATAGGAAAGAGATCAAAGGTAATATTTAAATGTCATAGGACATTATAAATAAGTCTTAGATAAATGAGTGTGGTACTTTCTGCATAGTGTTAACCAATTTCTTATTGGCGGAAGAGGCAAAAGAGGAATTGAAATATAATCATATACTATAATTATTACTAACATGAACCAGTAGGATGAGAATGTTTGCCTTGGACATACAGAACATACTGATCTCAGACAGTTCTTTTTCTGTAGTATAATATTGTTGACTTTCAATGCTTTAAGCAAGATTTCTTGAAAGAAAAACGTTAAGACTATATATTTTCCACCCAAATAGTCTTATTCCAATGTAAATGCTTCGAGGTGACAAAATCTCTTCTGTTCAAAGGAGTTCAAACAGGAAATTAGAATGATAAGCAGCATAAAAGGGGACAGCCATCTCCTAGACTGTCCCAGTAACAACAGCAGCAAACAAATTTTCTGGACACTCGGTGACTAAACACAGCATCACTTATTTTGCTTCAGTGTGACAGAAATGTCAGGCAATCTGTAAGCATAGGTTAAAGGCATTAGATGAGCCAAAGATCTGTATTTTTTAAAAGAAGCGATGAATAAAAGTGTGTAGGAACAAGACTAGAATAGTGCCTGTCTAAAGACAGTGTTCCTAAATGAATAACCTAAACAGTATATTTGAGTCTCAGAAATGCCTCGTACTGTGAAGAGTGTTTGGCGGAATAACAGGACATCTTTTCCTCCAGCACCAATTTATAATTTCTACCTCAACCCAAAGGATGCTTAGAATTTTAATCTGGATAATGTGAGATTATATCTTTAAACTGTGAAATGTGTATGGAAAAAATCTTCATCCCAGTGACAGTTATCGGTTTTGCAAAATTATGCACAATAAGTGATATTAAATGTTTAAAATTGACTTTTTAATAAGCTTAATATTGTACAAAAGTATGCCAGGTTTCTACTCCATAGCCTTTCTTTCTTCCTCTCTAATGGTTGGCAACATTTCTTTTAGAGTGGTAGTAATGTAAGACAATGAGCTATTTTGCACGCCCCCTTGTGGAACGTAATGGACACATGACTATTTTGTCCATGTACATATCTTTAAATTGGGATTCCAAGAAGCCTTCTAATGAACGAGCTGACTCAGCATCACCCTTCCACTTCCTGTCTAGACTGCAGATGTCACCGCCTAAACTATTAGAGTCATTTTTGGAGTGTGAAGATTGGACTCATAATTACTTTCAAAACTTACCATCCCTCTAAACCACATGAATTTACTCTCTCCGCTCCATTTCTACCTCCTCCTCCCTTTTTTAATATCCTTTCCTTACTTGGCACAATATAAGATGAAAGGAACAGCAGATATTTAAGAAAAATAATTTATTATTTTATTTCTAGAAAGAGTTTGGGACTGTAGCAGTAACCCTAAGATTTCCCAGTAGTCCAGCAACCATCTAACTATGGTGCCTCTTGTCTTTGAAATGTGACTTTTATCCTGAGTTGCAACATGGCTCCTTCACTGCTAGGAATGAGAAAAGCGTCACAGAAGATAAAGGGAAGAGGGGAGAGTAAAGGGTGCCGACAGCTAAATCTGGCTCTGTGTTCTTTTATGTGAGGATGAGCTGCTCTCTTGGAAGCATTGACTGATATTATTCTCTTCCATTTTATTGGCTAAAAATGTGCCACCAGGCCACCCTCAATGACAGACAGAGAAACCAAATGTTTAACTGGGTATGTTACTAAGCTGTCAGAATTGGGGTTCTATTTTCTAAAGGGGTGGAATGAATACTGAGTTGATGGATTGGATTTTTTTCCTTTTTCTTTCTTCTTCTTCTTTTCTTCCTATATACTGTGCACCTCTTTGCTCAACAGTTTGATCTTTGTTCAGTTTTCTATACTATGTCAAAGCCATTGGACTATTTAAAACTCAGTTGAAATGAATATGATTTTTAAAATAAGAAGTCAAGAATCCAATGAATTCAGCAATGGTTGTAATTTAGCTTAAAGGGAAGAAAAGAGTCCACGACAGTATTCATGTTGTTGGGTGTTTTAAAAATAAGGATTCTTTATTATATTTGTTATTTTTTAAAAAAGAAAATCAGCTATAGTAACTTTGTCTATCTTCCTAGTGAAAGCACTTGATATTATTGTATTCTTAACCCAAATGTCCTTATTATATTTTCCTCTGGTGTCTAGCCATTATCTTACATCTTATAGCAGCAATAACTCTCTATTCCATAAAAATAGAATTTTACAAGCAAGACAAACACTTCCATAAATTAATAGAAATACCTGTCTAGTGAAACAATGAATTTTCTTTCTTATTCATACTTTTGTGATGTATTTATCTCAGGATCACTCCCATTATTTTTTAAATTTATAGCTTTTTATGGGTTGAGAATCTAGAGGAAATTTGCTTGACATCTAGAGTATCAAGAAGCACGGAATTTATAAGAAATCCATATTTCAAATATTTTCTAAAAATAGGCATGAATTCTAAGACATTTCCAAATATATTCAGGTAGAATACAATTTCCCCAAAATTAGATGTCCTATTCATATATATGTATATATGTACATATATATACACTAGATGTATATGTATATGAATAGGTATATGTATATGTATGTATATATGTGTGTGTATATATATATGTATATATATATATATATATATATATATAGTGTACATATATTGAAATTTAGTTATTTAGGACAGCCTTAACATCATGCATTTACTACTTCTTTTTAAAGTATATTCAAAGGCTATAATTCTGGAACTTTTAAAATAATACAGTATTATTAACTATATTATCCAATGTAGTAACACAACAGAGCAGACAATTATTTCTCCTAACTGTACAATTCTTTTCCTCTTATCAGTTTCTTGTTATAACTCTATCTTCTGGCTCTAAGATGTCAGCTTGTTTCAATTACACATGTAAGTGAAGCTAGGAAATGTTTGTCTTTGTATGTGTAGCTTATCTTGCTTAACATATCAGATTGCTGTAATCAAATAGGTCTTAGTCCATTATATTGCTATATTACTATATATATGCATATACACCAAGATTATTTCGATAGAGTGCATAAACACAAAATTATTTTCTTGAGTATATTTCCATTATTTTTCATATAAAATATAATTTTAGGAATAAAAGGTTATTTATCTCTAAGTGTAAGTCTAATAGTATTAAAATAATTTTATGCGTAGAAATTACTGAAGAAAACTAATTCATAGAAATAAAACTATAGCAACAATACCTTATATTTTGCAATCTGAAATTTTAAATATTTTAACTTTCCCTCATATGATATAATGAGGCAGTTATTAATAGATAATAAGGGTTAAATGATTTATATTTTTTTTTCTTGAGACAGGGTTTCTCTGTGTAGCCTTGGCTATCCTGGAACTCACTTTGTAGACCAGGCTGGCCTAGAACTCAGGCCTGCCCCTGCCTACGAAGTGCTGGGATTAAAGGCGTGTGCCACCACGCACAGCACATTTTATATTTTTTATATTTGCACTCTATGTTTATGAACATAATTCCAAATAGAACCCCAAATTTTTCATGATACTCGTGCAGTAATATATACATATATATGTATATATATGTGTGTGTGTGTGTATATGTATATATATGTATATATGCAAATATAAAAAATGACATTTGTAGGAATACAAAATTTTTGGCATTTCTTTTTATCCCTTATAACACTGCCTATAAATGTTTCAAACCAATGTATAGGGGTCTAAAACTTACTAAATTTCCCCGAGATTGTTAAGACTTAAGAATTTTAATTATAAGGTTCTGAAATGATTCAACGGTAATGCTCTGAAAAAAGTCTACTGAAAATAGCCAATACTGATTTTCATTTTCATGAGTGTTTATTTAATATGTATGAGGTTGCGGTTTGTGCTGGATTGCATCAGGCTTCACGCATAAATATGTATTAAGCAGCTACTACATGTAAGGATACATGTTTATTGAAAATGATTTGCAGTCTAACGTCATTCATAAAATTCAACTTGTCTGTACCCAGAATGGTTCATCCAGTAAGAACACTTGTGACCAAGCCAAAAGAATTGAGTGTGAAATAATTGTTGTCTTCATTCACCAAGTGTCTACTCCAAATACCTAGGAGCTTAAGCTGGGACATAGAATGGTAACAGTGATACAGGCACTTATTACCATAGACAACCTACTTTCATTCATGACAAAAATAAATTCATCTAGCCAAAATGTGATCGTGGTGCCACTCAAAATGTTAGACTGAATGTCTTACATCATTGTTTACAGTGGAAGAAAGGGAGCAAGAAGGAGAATCGGAGGAGTGATATTTTCTGTAATAGAAACAAACTTACAATACATTATTTCAGCGAGTCTTGCAAAGGAGGATATGATTGTTTTCATTTTATTGCAGAGAGAATGAACAGAAATTTAAAACTGCAAGTTTTACTAATCTGTATCCTAGGAACTGTGATGGAAAGTGCTAAAAGTCGTTTGTGATTCTCACTGCTGCGATATGCTCTGCATTGACCTCTGTGCATCATGAGATATCAGCAAGAAATTTACACTTACAGGGTTTTTTGTTGGACAGGTTTGAGTGGTATTTCTTCCTGTTAATAATCTTTCATTGAAAATTTTTGAACAAAAGAGTATCCGTACTTGCATCTATCAAGAAGTTAAAATAGAACCCCTTTTAGCTTGTTAATCAAATAATAAAATAATAAAAACCAGCCGAGTCAATATTATGAAAGTTTTTTCACCCAAGAGAGGAAGCAACGATCTTTAGTTTCTCTACACCAGGCTCTATCAGATGATCTGAAGAGTAATCAACAGCCAGATATACATAAAATATAAGTGCTTTCTAATCAATTAATCTTATATTCTATACTTTATGCTGTATGATTGTATTTTAAGCCATTCTTTTATAAAGTCAAATAGTAACATAGCAAAAGCAACAACACAAATGACAAAAACACACCTAAGACTCAGAGAACATGGAAAAAGAGAGGCGATAAAGTCTGGAAAACTCGGAGGATCTGGGACTTTGCCTTAAGTTTGTGTTTCTTAATGGATACGGAAAGTGTGGTCCATTTACACAATGGAGTACTACTCAGCTATTAAAAACAATGAATTTATGAACTTCCTAGGCAAATGGATGGACTGGAGGGCATCATCCTGAGTGAGGCAACACAACCACAAAGGAACTCAAAAAATATGTACTCACTGATAAGTGGATATTAGCCCAAAACTTAAGATATCCAATATATAAGATACAATTTGCTAAACACATGAAACTCAAGAAGAACAAAGACCAAAGTGTGGACACTTTGCCCCTTCTTAGAATTGGGAACAAAACACCCATGGAAGGAGTTACAGAGACAAAGTTTGGAGCTGTGACGAAAGGATGGACCATCTAAAGACTGCCATATCCAGGGATCCATCCCATAATCAGCTTCCAAACGCTGACACCATTGCATACACTAGCAAGATTTGCATAGCATACATTAGCAAGAAAGTACCCAGATATAGCTGTCTCTTTTGAGACTATGCCGGGACCTGGCAAACACAGAAGTGGATGCTCACAGTCAGCTATTGGATGGATCACAGGGCCCCCAATGGAGGAGCTGGAGAAAGTACCCAAGGAGCTGAAGGGATCCGCAACCCTATGGGTGGAACAACATTATGAACTAACCAATACCCCGGAGCTCTTGACTCTAGCTGCATATGTATCAAAAGATGGCCTAGTCGGCCATCACTGGAAAGAGAGGCCCATTGGACATGCAAACTTTATATGCCCCAGTACAGGGGAACTCCAGGGCGAAAAAAATGGGAATGGGTGGGTAGGGAAGTTGGGGGGAGGGTATGGGGGGCTTTTGGAATAGCATTGGAAATGTAATTGAGGAAAAGATGTAATAAAAAATATTTTAAAAAATTGTGTTTCCTAGATGTGTCAGAAGCTACATCCATACTAGACCTATAAAGTTTCACCAACAGGACTCTAAAAATGAGGTGAAGTAGAAATATAGACATGGAAACCTTTAAAACTCTTGGTTTGTTTCTATAAAACGTAGTGCAAAAGAAAAATGAAAATACGCATAGCCTTATCTTTTTAAACATCTAATCAAGTACATATTTAATTAACTTTTTAATAACTCAGATTGATTAACACTATTCTTAGATCAAGGCTATACTTATTCATATGGAGTGATATGTATAGGAAAAGCTTTGTTGTTTAATAGAACTAATACTGAGTTCAGAAAACTAAATCAGATAAAAAACAGAGAACACGGAATTGGAGAACTTCATCAATGAAACTGGACTTCATATAAAATATTAATAACATTCCTTTCTTAGAGTCATATCAGCTTTGTATGCTAGTTTTCCTTCAACTTCTTACAGATTTTTAACCTATGGAATTTTCTCTGCCAACTTCTAGGTTTATTTATATCCTCAACACGGAGCATTTTCAGAGGTTTAAATTCCATCGTTTTACAACTCACTCTGTAAAATAGAAGTGTCTTTTATTAGTTCTAAAAAGTGTCTTTTGTGACTTTCTAGGGACAACCTCTTCAAATGTTCTCACATTGCTGAAAATATTCATCTCCATTCTCTCATAATATTTTTGAATTTATGGATTTTGTAACATCCCTTCTTGACTTTTATTTCTCCAGGTCGAAGAGTTGTAATTTTTTTAATCTATACTTATATGAAGCATTTGTCTCCATAATTCATGCAGCCTCGAGCTATTGTGATGAGAGGAGAATCTGCTGTTTTTGAAACTTTGAATTCAGTTGGTTGGAAGAAAGAAATGGGGGCAGACATGGAACAGACACCCACCCACTAACTAAGCTCCTCTGAACTGTGTAAGTGGTTTCTCATTGACTTTTCCTAACCTAGCAGTTATATCACATACCTTTAAAATTACTAGAAAATACAAGTTCTAACAAGTATGCAAGGGCCCAAATATAATATTAGCATACAGGGATTCTTGTAAATTAATTCCTTCAAGAAATAAACTGTGAAGGACTTGGGGTATAACTTACAGGCAGAGTACCTGCTGAGTGTGTGACCGGCCTTGCTATTTTGCTTCCTTCTACCCCCAAATATACACACAAACTCACACACACATACACACACACACACACATCAGTGCACATCTTTGATCCTCTTTACTGTTGTACATACATGGTCATATGAAGATGGCACAAAGGTAGACAGAGACAATGATTATGATGTAGTACTTCACTCTGCTTGATTAATGTCCAAAAATGGCTAACTGAAAAATAGCGATTTATGTACTGTGATCATCATACCTGGATACTTTAATAAATAGTGGATCTAAGGGACACACAACAATACTCTGAATGACTGAATTTCTAATCTAAAATTCTATGTAAATGTTTGAAAGGGCCAAAAGTAATTATATTACATAATCTAAATTTTGGGTCCACAGATATCTAGAATTTGACTTTTGGCTGTGTTGGATATCATTTCATCTGTACTCTAGTGATCATTACATCTTCTAATGACCTTGTGGTATTTTTTATGAATGCATTCAATGTAGAATTTCTCACCTTAAGAACAGTTCTATGAGCCATTTTTTTATTATTTATTAGGTATTTCTTTTTTTTTTTTTTTTTTTTTTTTTTTTTTTGGTTTTTCGAGACAGGGTTTCTCTGTGTAGCCCTGGCTGTCCTGGAACTCACTTTGTAGACCAGGATGGCCTCGAACTCAGAAATCCACCTGTCTCTGCCTCCCAAGTGCTGGGATTAAAGGTGTGCGCCACCAAGCCCGGCTTATTAGGTATTTCTTCATTTACATTTCCAATGCTATCCCAAAAGTCCCCCATACCCTCCCACCCCACTCCCCTACCCACCCACTCCCAATTCTCCACCCTGGCTTTCCCCTGTATTGAGGCATATAAAGTTTGCAAGACCAAGGGTCCACTCTTTCCAATGATGGCCGACTAGGCCAACTTCTGATACATATGCAGCTAGAGACACGAGCTCCGGGGGGTACTGGTTAGTTCATATTGTTGTTCCACCTATAGGGTTGCAGACCCCTTTAGCTCCTTGGGTACTTTCTCTAGCTTCTCCATTGGGGGCCCTGTGATCCATCCAATAGCTGACTGTGAGCATTCACTCCTGTGTTTGCTAGGCCCCTGCATAGTCTCACAAGAGACAGCTATCTTTGGGTCCTTTCAGCAAAATCTTGCTAGTGTATGCAATGGTGTCAGCATTTGGAAGCTGATTATGAGATGGATCCCCAGATAGGGCAGTCTCTAGATGGTCCATCCTTTCGTCACAGCTCCAAACTTTGTCTCTGTAACTCCTTCCATGGGTGTTTTGTTCCCAATTCTAAGAAGGGGCAAAGTGTCCACACTTTGGTCTTCGTTCTTCTTGAGTTTCATGTGTTTTGCAAATCGTATCTTGTATCTTGGGTATTCTAAGTCTCTGGGCTAATATCCACTTATCAGTGAGAACATATCATGTGAGTTCTTTTGTGATGGGGTTACCTCACTCAGGATGATGCCCTCCAGGTCCATCCATTTGCCTAAGAATTTCATAAATTCATTCTTTGTAATAGCTGAGTAGTACTCCATTGTGTATATGTACCACATTTTTTGTATCCATTCCTCTGTTGAGGGGCATCTGGGTTCTTTCTAGCTTCTGGCTATTATAAATAAGGCTGCTATGAACATAGTGGAGCATGTGTCCTTCTTACCAGTTGGAACATCTTCTGGATATATGCCCAGGAGAGGTATTGCGGGATCCTCTGGTTTTTGTTTTTAGTTTTTTGGTTTTTGTTGTTGTTGTTGTTGTTGTTGTTGTTGTTGTTATTGTTTGTTTGTTTGGTTGTTGGTTTGATTTTGGTTGGGAATCTTTTAATGACTGCTTCTATTACTTTATGGGTTATGGGATTGTTCTGAGTACATATTATACTGTGGTATTTATAAAACTTTGAATTTTGTTTAAAAAACAGGTCTAGATATGTTTCTATGTAAGTAAGCCTGAAATGTTAATTATTTTATAGAAGTAAAGAGCAATGTTTCCCATTCTATTCTGTGTCTAATTGCCCTAGGATTCTCAATGTTTAAAAATACCATGGTGATGTATTTCAAGGGATGTACACAATGTAATGGTGATAAACATAAGGACTAAAGAAACATAAATTATTTTATGTATGTGCATAAATTTTACCAACTGTTTAGTTCACAGGTTCCCTTTGTTTCATGCATTTGAATTCTCTTAATAGTCTATAGATTTTACTTCTCATGAGTCTCCTTATTATCTAGACACATTACAAATATCAGAAGTTTATTTTCAATGACCGATAAGATATAATTTGAATTAGGAAAGTAAAAACAGTTCTAGCCTCAGAAGCAATTTTATGAATCATTATATTTCTAAATCATATTATTCATACCATTCTATCCATAAATTATATTCAAATTTAATGTTCATTTTCTTTAATTCAACTATGAGACTGGTGATGATGTATAAAGTTTACTTTTTCAGACTTCAAAATACTATACAGGTAACTATCTTAGTATTTTGTTTATTTTATTCGACATTGTGTTTTTCATCAAAACATTTTAATGCTTTAGTTTACTTATTCTTCTGCTATGAAACAAACACAAGAACAAATGAAATTTTAATAAATTATAAAAGAAAATTACTACAGAAACTTTGGCACCTTTTCCTTAATATTTGGTTTGAAACTCTTTCAAAGGCTTATATATCATGCTCTCTTAGAGCTCAACAGTAAGCAGGTAACTGATATAACTCCGGGTCTTCCAGAAGCACGAAATCAGTTATTATATTTTTTAAAACACTTGCAAAATGTAGGTATCACATATTTGTATTACACCAATACTTTTTTCTCTGAATTCTTAGGATTTATCTGGTTACTCATCTCAATTGTTTCCTCTAAACTACTTTATTAGGGTTTGGTATAGAGTTAAATGATAAACTTATTTACCTAATATTCTCAAGGTCTGAGGTTTAGGCCCCAGTATTGACAAAAAATAATAAATAAATACTAAAACAAAAGAAATTGACATTTAAAGATATTTACTATTGTATCAATGAGATAATTCTATATGGTTACCAGAAGAATATCGAAACAGAAAATGATTAGAGGATGTATTTTCCTTGCCAACCCACAAATTCCCTTCCAAAGTTTTGGATTGCAATACCCCTAGATTGTTCTATGACTCAATAAATGCCCATAGGTCTATGCCAAGGAACTTCTTGCTGGATACCCAAAACCCATCTTGAGTGATTTTGAAAGAAATCAAGAAGTTGGGATGGAGAAATGATTCATTGTTAAAATAATTTCTACTGTTGCAGAGGATCTGGCTTTGGTTTCTTTCACCCACACAATAGCTTATAACCATCTTAACTTATCTATGGAATCCAATGTGCTATTCTGGCTTTCATAAGCACTAGGTATGCATGAGGTACACATACATGCAGACACAACACTCATTTAATAAATATACATTATTTTTACATAAAATAATTAATTTTTAATGAAGAAACCAACCTTACAATCTTTCTTCCTCTGATTTTGGGACAATTGATACTCATTGAAATTTGAATACATATTATTTTTCTCATTTTATAATTGTCATTTTTGTAATGGATCCAAAATATGCCTTATCCACATTAGATTAAAGGAACTAAAACTGAATAGAAGTTGTGTGTGGCTTGGGCAATTGCCATCTAGCTGAGGTGTGTATGATATCCCTTTCAGTGTTGGACAGCTCCAGAATTGGAATTCTAAACTGAATAAACTTGGAGAAACTTTTAAAGCAGAGAAATAAAGTTTTGCCTGTCTCTACTTGCCAAAGACACTAGAAATCATTTATTTTTACAAATTTTATTCAAGGCAAGAATAGTTGGATTTTTTTCCTTTAAATATACAAAGTATCAGCTATATTTTTTTAGGATGATGATGAATACTTCTAAAAATAATATGTTTTTTGAATTGAAATATCTCGCCTTGAAGAAAGCCTAAAGGCAAGAAAGTTTAGACACTTGAAATTCCTAAGTTTTCTAAAGCTAACTTACATCATCAACTGAGACATATGCTCTATTAAACTCTAATTATTTGCAGGCTCTTGTTAAAAGTTAGTCTCCTAAATTTTAGGGACACATTGTTTAGTTTACCAGTCAAGAACAAGGATTATAATTAGGTGACTTCCAAACATTAATAGTAGTAAAATTAAGTAACTTACCAGTGTGGGAAATATAGAACTAAGGCAGAATCTCAATGTGAAAAGATGAAATATTAGATAATGTATGTCTGTAGATAAAAAAACAGATGCCACCAACTTTTGATCATCTTAAACATGATTTCAATAAGGGACACTATTTTAATAACATGTTTCATAAAAATGAACCAAGAAGAGAAAGTAGAAACATTAAAATATAGGAAAAACAAAAAATATAAAAAATACTTAAATATTGGTAGTGAGAATTGATTATCTAATATAGCATTTTAGTTCTTTTAGTTGTTTCAATAAATGCAATCAAATAATAAATACACAAATTCACCACCATGTAGCAGTTAGACATCTTTTCAAAATATAGAATAACACAAAGAAAACAAAAACTATTGTAGAACTAAGTAATATGAATTGAATTGGTTGCAATATATTTTAGAGATAGGTAAAATAAATAGCCTGCTTTGAAGTAAAAAATGAAATAGTTTTAAATCTATGATTCTTGAACTAAAAATTTCATGAATCTATCTTGTCACTTAATTTTAATTTCTTATATTAACTAAGAGTCAAATAAAGATGATAGATGTTTTTAAGAAACTTCCCTGAGAAATATCAGTGCACCACTTATGAAGGCATCAGGCTCAAGCTAAGCCTTCAAAGAGAGGCTCACAGGTTCAGTGGTGCATATTATTTCTCAAGCATGAAGAGTGGAAAAGATAATAGAAAAGGTTCCAATGTCAAGATATGTGGCCTCCCTTCCCCCAGCCTGGAACCTGCCTGCTCAAGGGTGGAGCTACCTGCTCATTCATCCTGCCACGCCTACCTACTGCTGGAACCTGCCTCTGCTGCCTGGAGTCACACACGTGTTCGTCCTGCTACTGGACCCTGAGTTACTTGGCGGGAAATTGGGTTCCCTCCCCCTTCTTTTATAAACTGAGTGTCTGGAAATATTAAATTGAGTCTTGATCAGAATGTTGTCTTGACTCCATTGTTTCTTCCGCCCCGTCTAGTTTCCTCTCTTTCAGCCTGAACTGCCATTTTCAGTTGAACCGTTCGTGTTGCGGACCGTGGGCGGGCCGCAACAGTTGGCGCCGATCACCTCTGTTAAGCATTGCCTATTTAAACTTAATTAATAGGGGGGAGAGAGATTGGAGACCTTGCTGTCGTAAGGGCAAGCCCTTCACTGCCTCCCACCCAAATAATAAAAAAGCCAATTGGCCTTGTACTAAAGAGCTGGTCTTAACCCCTTCTCATTGTTCCCCTGCCTTTTACCCAAAATTGCAGAGGATTATCAGTTCAGTGTTATTCTAAAATTGTTTAGTTAAACTCAGCCAGGGTTCCAACGCCCTACTTAAAATGCAAACAGGTAGCTACCTATTCAGCACTAATTAGCATTATAAAATCAGAGCCTACAGCCCAGTGCTGCTATTCAGTCAGTGCTTTTAAGACAGTCTCAGCCAGATACAGTTTACCATTAGAATAGTTAGGGAATCCCACGGAAATAGTTTTTTTCTTTAGCCCTAGAAACTCAGGCAGAACTATTGAACATAGATAATTTTTCTGCCACAGGCCACCCCTTTTTTTTTTATTATTTTTGTTTTGTTATCTAATGTGGGGAAATGTGGCCTCCCTTCCCCCAGCCTGGAACCTGCCTGCTCAAGGGTGGAGCTACCTGCTCATTCGTCCTGCCACGCCTACCTACTGCTGGAACCTGCCTCTGCTGCCTGGAGTCACACACGTGTTCGTCCTGCTACTGGACCCTGAGTTACTTGGCGGGAAATTGGGTTCCCTCCCCCTTCCTTTATAAACTGAGTGTCTGGAAATATTAAATTGAGTCTTGATCAGAATGTTGTCTTGACTCCATTGTTTCTTCCGCCCCGTCTAGTTTCCTCTCTTTCAGCCTGAACTGCCATTTTCAGTTGAACCATTCGTGTTGTGGACCGCGGGCGGGCCGCAACAAAGATAGTTTTGAAATTTGACCTCAGGGTATGACATTTATAAGTGGTTTTCTTATTAGTAACATTTGGTTGCTGAAGAGTTACTTGTCCCTACTCTTGGCATTTTCATAATAAAAGCACGGTATAAGGAAAGTAACTGCTTATAGTTAGAGTTATTTAATGAGTTAGCTTGAATCACAGAAATCAAAATATGGTGACTAAGACTAGCTTATTGAAAACACGGTATGACATCAAATCAGCTCATTTCAACATATCTAAGGACTGTCATCATTCAATTTCAACGAAACCATTCTTGGCTCAATACATTTTTCAAGGAATCAAGAAAATTTCATCTATTTTCATCAATTTCCTGAGAGTTTTTGGCATTTCCAATGAATTTCAAGGAACATGCTTGGGCTGACAATGGAAACGTTCATTCCCATTTGTATTTAGTATAAAATTAAGTATAAGATTTAGTATAAAATTAAGTGACTATGGCCTGCCATTTAGAAGATCAACAATATTACAGATTTTTGTATTATGGGAGGTCCTTACTTTCTTCAGAGTCAGAGAAGAAACAAATGGACTAAGAATAGCATGAGTTATTCTAGATGTGAAAACAAGCAGTATTCTTAAGGATGATATCAACCCAAAGTTAATATTTATAAATGACTCGACCCCAAACCTCACATTCATTGTTTCTATCAATGTTCCTGTGAACCATGGAAAATTTGGGGGTTATTTTTAAAATTTTAAAGTTTTAAAAAATTCTAACATGTAAGTACAATCTACAAATGAAACAACCAGGATTAAGGCAGGAACAGTAAAGCATTCATGAAGTAAAGACAGTTACTACAACTTACACCAGAAATTTCACCAAAGCCTTCTGTGATAAAAGCTTATTTGACAGATGAGGGGCTCTGGTGAAATATTGGTTCCTGGGAGCTGTAATTTAATTAGAGGTTAATCCTCTGGTTGATTCATGAAATAACAATACTCTCTGGATGTGGTGCAAAGTAGGAGATAGACCTTAGCTGCAATAATGAGACCCTAGAGATATGCCCTGGATAGATACACACGGCCATCAGCCAGCTCGGGTCTTTATTAGCTTTCCCGGCTGCCACAAAGTGAGAGATTTTGCTCTGTTCCTCTATTCACCATGATATTTCAGCCTCACCTCAGGCCAGCAACAATGTAGTTCACAGATCTTCAACTGAAATCTGTGAAAGTAATTTCCAGAATAAATCCTTCTGTCCTTGTTCTCTCAGATTTTTATCAGAAGACAGACAGCCTGTCTAACCCAACGTGCAGAAAAATACTCTTCTTGACTGTCAGAACTTGGCTTATTGAGTAAAATAAAATCCCTATTGTATGTAGATAACTATGTGTAGAGCCTGGAGTAGGTGAGTTGGGGAGCAGGGGAAGAGGGGAGGGGATAAGAGATTATCGTATTGGAAACTAGGAAAGGGGATAAGATTTGAAATGTAAATAAAGAAAATATCTAATAAAAAAGAGCTCTTACTTAGCAGATAGAGAGATAGAGAGAGAGAGAGAGATAGAGATAGAGATAGAGAGAGAGAGAGAGAGAGAGAGAGAGAGAGATAGAGATAGATAGAGAGATAGAGATAGAGATAAAGATATATATAGAGAGATAGAGGTATATATCTATAGATTTATAATTAATATATATAGATATATAAATAATATATAATTAATATATATAATTAATATAGATATACAGATACATAGATGATATATAGATATATAGATGATATATAGATGATATATAGATGATATATAGATATATAGATATATAGATATAGAGATATAGAGATATAGAGATATAGAGATATAGATATATAGATATATAGATATATAGATATATAGATATATAGATATATAGATATATAGATATATAGATATATAGATATATAGATATATAGATATATAGATAGATATATAGATATATAGATATATAGATATATAGATATATAGATATATAGATATATAGATATATAGATATATAGATATATAGATATATAGATATATAGATATATAGATATATAGATATATAGATATATAGATATATAGATATATAGATATATAGATATATAGATATATAGATATATAGATGATATATAGATATATAGATATATAGATATATAGTTATATAGATATATAGATATATAGATGATATATAGATATATAGATATATAGATATATAGATATATAGATATATAGATATATAGATATATAGATATATAGACATATAGATATATAGATATATAGATATATAGATATATAGATATAAAAGAAAAACCACCAAAGGAATAGAAAACATGGCAAGAGAAACAGGGGATGACTTATCACACAAAGGGAAAAGAGGATTGCGTGTAGAGAAAGCTGAGGCTTTCTTCATAAAATAGTTTTTAGATAAAGAGTTTCTTGCTGAAAGAGTCAAATAAATCAAGAGAAAAACAACACTTTGGTGAATAGTCTCTTGAAGAGATGGACAGTGGTGCTAGAATTTAAATTTGAAGCAATTAAGCAAATACCTAAAATATGTATTTCTAAAGAAGAAAAGACCAAGATCAACTGATTATAATACAATCCAACCTGTCTCAGATCTTGTCTGCTCTATGTGACCTTATTTTCCGTAACATCACAGACATAAATATGGTAAATGTTGAAGGTAACATTGGCTGAAACAGATACAAGGAAAAGAACTTCTGCAGACTGTGGTTGCTAGTCTACATAATCTACAACTGCTGTCTTCTAGAGTGACAGACAATCAGGATTCTTTCTTGTTGAAAGGAGATGAAATTTCACAATGACTGGTTTGGAAAGATTGAGTAAAGCCTCCTACTCAAAAGTCATTAGCCCTATTAACATGTGAGGTAGAAGACTACTGTCAATGTGAGATCATGTTACAATGTTACAAGACAGAAATGTGACTAAGTGGTTCTTTGACCTTGTTGTTTTTGTGGTATTTACACACATTGTAAAAAATTGGTTGATATCTTGGATTTGAGGTATCTGATGAATGCTGAGTGCTGGTTGGTAAATCATGAAAAGCTAATAAATACATTTAAATAATTATTCCAGTCACTTTTATATCAAAGGACCAACAGATATTTAGAGCTTAGCTCTCAAATCCAAATTTTGTAATTCATTTTACTTTATCTCAGATCAACTCCTTTGAGATAAACATTAAATCACACTGATGTATTATTTTTCTAATTATCTGACATTATCTTATTCTGGAGGCTAGAAAATAATGAGGTTAATGTTTGTGTTGACATAAACTTTTTCTTTCTGTCTGTCTTTTTCTTTTCTTTTTTCTTCTTTTCTCTTTCTTTCTTCCTTTCTTTCTTTCTTTCTTTCTTTCTTTCTTTCTTTCTTTCTTTCTTTCTTTCTTTCTTTCTTTCTTTCTTCCTTCCTTCCTTCCTTCCTTCCTTCCTTCCTTCCTTCCTTCCTTCCTTCCCTCCCTCCCTCCCTCCCTCCCTCCCTCCCTCCCTCCTTTCTTTCTTTCTTTCTTTCTTTCTTTCTTTCTTTCTTTCTTTCTTTCTTTCTTTCTTTCAATCTCATATATCCCATCCCAACCATAGTTTCTCCTCCCTTCCCTCCAATACTCCCCACTCTCTGCCCTCTACTTATCAAACCCACCTTTGCTTCCTCTTAGAAAACAGCCAGGCATATACTATCACAGTAAGGTAACCAATGTTAGAAGGAAAGGGGGCTCACAACTAGGCAAATGTATAAGAAATAACTCTTTTACACACACACACACACACACACACACACACACACACACACAGAGAGAGAGAGAGAGAGAGAGAGAGAGAGAGAGATCAAAATAAAAAGATATACATAGATACAAGGCAGATAATAGATACAAGCCTGGTTCCTCCACTACCTACCTGTACCTACCAACTCTGAGTCACACTCTTCTCAGTATGTGCTATGTAACATAAATTGTACTTGGGTAGATACCAGTTTAGATCCAATTATTAGCATAATTTGTGCTGTACTCCTGGTAGAAATGTATTCAATGTATTCATTTGTTGCTCCATCATCCTACAATTAAAATTTGACCTGTAGCATTGCCATATCAATATATGTGTCAATAACAGAACAAGAAATTTAAATGAAAATATATAAAGGTCTTTATCTCTTTAATTACTAAATATTTTATATTGACCATGAAATGGATAAGATTCTCATAATTATAATGTGAAACAATGTTAGGCTGAAACAAATTTGATTACTTTTAAATAAATTTATAGACACATTATTAAAACAAAGAGGCGAACATTGTAACTTTTCTTCCTCTGAACCCTACACAACATCGTTGGGCACTATGTAAACTAGGCAGCAGAAGGAGTTTCCCAGTTAGTTTTGTCTTGACTCCCCTATTTTGAATGCAAAGAAAATGGTGTTTTAGGACATAAGGTATAGTTTTTTTTTAACTTTTAATTGATTCTTTGTGAATTTCACATCATGCACCCAACCCCACTGATCTTGTCTCTTTGCACACTCCCTACACCTTATAAATACCTACACCATTAAGAATCTCATTGTAGCTGGGCATGGTGGCACACTTCTTTAATCCCAGCACTCGGGAAGCAGAGGCAGGTGGGTCTCTGAGTTCGAGGCCAGCCTGGTCTACCAAGTGAGTTCCAGGACAGCCAGAGCTACACAGAGAAACCCTGTCTCGTAAATCCAAAACAACAACAAAGGATCTCATTGTAGAAAGCTGTAGTATTTCGCAGAGTCTTCTACAGGGTATCCTTTTTTCCATACTTCTTTGCTTGTTCATTGCAATGAGTCATTGGTCTGGTTCTAGGCCTCTGGCTTTTGCTACATTGTCAATTCAAGATCCTTACTCAGATTCCTTTAATATAGCTTGATAATTGCCCTGTATCAATCAGATACTGCTGCTTTACATATGTAGGACCAGTCCCTCATGCACTCCAGGAGTTCATCTATGGGGTAGATGTTGGGTTGTGCCAACTCAAAGCCCAACTCACACCTACAAGGGGAGCTCTTGAGCACTTGATGCTGTTGATAGCTCATTGATGCTATTGCCTGCATGGGGCACAGTCAGCTCTCACACTATCATAGCATCAGGGCTGGTTCACCCACTTGCTCCCATGGTCAGCTCTACCTTGCTGCCCAGGGAAGGTACAGCACCCACTCTCATGAGATCTGTAACCTGCGAGAGATATGGCCCCTCTCCTGCTTCCATGACCAGGGGCCAGCTCTCCCATCTATTGCATGTTGCAAAGGCCAAGGGTTTAGAGGGAAAGACAGAGGGCATTGATATCTTGTCCACACCCTCTCATAGCAGAAAAGTAGCAGGGTCAGCTCTTCCATGCTCATACCTTCAGGGTCTGCTCATTAGCAAATTCTGCAACCATGGCCAGCACTACTGTGCTTTCTGTGTGACACATGAAGCCTGCTCTCTTGAATACTGCATCTGGCGAGGGGCAGGGAGAAGTGACCTCGTCTCTCCTTGACTGCCAGCTCTCCCATGATGCCCAGGTGAGAGTTAGGAAGTCTGTGTAGCCTGCAGGTGTCAGCATGGTTCTAGGTGACAGCCTAGACCAGGGAACTCCACCTGGCTTTTGGTTGTAACAGTTCCCTGATGCTGCAAGGCCAAGAAGCCAGACATGGGCCTGGATGTCAGTATGGTTCAGGACCTCACCATGGCCTTAGGTGTCAGTGATGACCATTTACATCCGGCTGTTCCACATTATCCTTGGCTCTCTAGTTCTACCTCTCTATATCGTGCCCCAATGCTTCTGTTTCTCTTTCTTGTTCAACTTGTAACCCCGTATTTCCTCACGTAATGATGTCTGTGAAGTGTGGGGTTTGGGGATCATCTCAGAAGAGGTCTCAAGATTGCACTAGCCCTGTTCATGTTTTGTGGCACCCAATTTGCTTCCTGCCTGGGCCCTGTGGTGCTAAGATATGGAGGCAGTAACCTAGGCCATGGCCTGCTTGCCAGAACATATTAGCCAAACTTGTGGGGATGGTTTAGCTATAGGGTTTCACCATTTAATTGTGATAAAACTCAGAGAGCAATGGCAATAGGGTGTATTGTTTTTAATGCCTCTGGGCTCTCCCTAATCTGAAATTTTCATTTCATAAAATATATCTTCTGCAAAAATAATTGAATTATCTGATGGTGTTATTATGATCATCTCTAAACATTTAAAAAATATAACATATAAAAATTTATAAAAAATATAATATATATTGGGGTGTAAATTCTATATATGCATGACTATCAATGTTTCTACCTGTAATGATAAAGTTGTAGATTTTGATGTGTGCATACATTGTGCAAGAAATAAAGATTTTAAGACAAAGATCTCTAATAAATGAACAAATATTTACATACACCATTGAATTTAACTAATCATTAGCTTTGTCATATCCTATCATACCATATCATAACATATCATATCATACCATACCATATCATTATCCCTTATAAGTCTGTTTCTTTTCTGAGTGATAGAAAGGCAGAAGCTCTGAATGGGAGCGGCAGAGAATGGACCTGGGGGAATCAATAATCATGACATAGTACATGAGAGAAAATGAATAAAGGGAGATAGTGATAAAAATAAAAATATCTAAATAATAAAATATTTTCATTGTGGATTACCTAAAGGTCACACAAAGGTTAATAAAATGGCAGAAGTTTGATTACTATGGATATTTATTTGAAAGTAATTGGCTAGGTTTTATGGGATAGTAAATGGAACACCATATTAAGCAGAAATGTTTGAATTACCAACCCTGTTACTGTAAGGCACTGTCACATTTACCTTAGATGGAAAACAAACCCAAAACTTCAGAAAAAATGTCACCAACAGACATTAGAGTGAACTAATTATTTTAGTTGTGAGTCAGCTGTCTGAAATTCATGGTGACCTTTTAAATGTGCTTGCTTGCTTAAAATGCAGGCAGTTTTCTTTTTAAGATAATGAACTTAAAGGAACAAAAGTCAATTACAGAGAAAACATTAAAGGTTCATATATGAAATATAACATAAATCAGTGCAGCAATTTTTAAAATCGTACAATACTGGCCTCCAGTGAATTTAAAAATCACTATAACCCCTGCTAGTTTGTTTAAAGGGCATTAACAAGTACCAAGAGCCAAGTAGGCAACAACAACAACACAAACAAAACCAGACATTTATTTCTCACTGTGTAAGACAGTCTTTCTGTTTGCTATCTGGTAAGGACTTATGAATCTTTTGTTTTGTTTTGTTTTGTTTTGTTTTGTTTTGTTTTGTTTTGTTTTTTGTTTTCTTCTATAATCTCATTGTAGAAAGTACAAGGGAGTTCTCTAGGGCTTCCAATGACTTCAGGAATCCTCCCTCGAGAAAGCTGTGTCCGTTCCTCAAGCAAAAGACTCTACCCTTTGCTTGTTTGAGTTTCCACACCTAAGTGGTGTGAGGCATAGACTTCAATATACTGAAGTACCTGAGATAAGAATGTTCAATATTTATGGAGAGGGAAAAAGGGAAGAAAGATCAAAGTATGAAGTGAAGGCTAAGGTTGTACATGCCAAGAAACTGGAGCCCAGCCAGACACTGAAAATAGAAGCAGAAGTTTTTCAGTAGCCAAAGTTTAACCTGGTTGTGGGGATGCTGGGCAGAAAAAGTCCATAGCAGGTGGGGAAGAAGGTAAATGTTTGAAAGGCTAATGTCCCAAGAGAAAGGAATAAAGTTCAAATAAGAACATACACCATAATGTGGCAGTAGATAAGGGCTTGTTTCTGATCATGATTTTTTTTGCAGGTTCAGCATTTATATTGACAGTCCATGCTATTTAAGTGTCTTGAAGAAGTCTTCATATATATGAACACATACACATTTATATATTTAAATAACACATATAAGCATATGTATACCATATATATATACAGATACCCATCTGTCAGAAAGGTATGTGATAAAAGAACATTGGTGCACAGCAGTTTCCATTTCATAATCCTCATCATCTCTACAGAGGATCAAATCAATCCATCATTTCTTTGTCTATTCCACTCTATTTTGATGATGATATTATTATTCATTATGTTTCAGAAATCATAGATTTTAGTACATTATCAAAGCTAGTTCTTTTCAGAATCAAGAATGTGAGAACATTTGACCCTGTTTTCCCAAGAATTAAAGCTGACTCCAAACATGCAAGGGTAGAAGTAAGACCCTTATTTATCAAAAGAATTGATGCAGATGACTGACTCTGACTATAATTTCACAGAAACTTTAACCAATGTGAAACTGGAAGGAAATCAGGGCGAGCATAGGACTGGAGAAAAAGAACTGAAAACACAAGGAATTGGAGCACCATACGGTGTACTGGCTAGTTTTGTGTCAACTTGACACAGGCTGGAGTTATCACAGAGAAGGGAGCTTCTGTTGAGGAAATGCCTCCACGAGATCCAGCTGTAAGGCAATTTCTCAATTAGTGATCAACTGTGGGGCATTGGGCTCTGCACAGACCAGACAGGCTGGTCTCCAGTTGAGCTGAGGTCTGAACCCCAAAGTCATAATTCACCTACATGACAGGGTAGGTGTTCCCTAATTCTCCTGGAACTCTGGCTCCTGCCTAAGTTACTGCCCCCCACAGCCCCCACAAGAGAAGCACAGTCAATAGTCACTTAGGCAATGGCTCAAGCTTCTGACCTTCAGGCTAAACTCCTCCCTAGTTACCTAGCAACAGTAAAGACCATAAAATGGGCTGTTGGGCCCCTGCTTGCTCTCTTACTTGTCTGTTTCTTACTTCTTGCCCCTCACTCTCCCCCTCTCTCCTCTCTCTGTCTTCTCTCCTCTCTCTTTGTTTTCTTCAATCCTCTCTCCCTCTTACTCTCTTTCTCTCTAGCCTTCTCTCTCTCTCTCTCTCTCTCTCTCTCTCTCTCTCTCTCTCTCTCTCTCTCTCTCTCTCTCTCTCTCCTACCTTCTCTCTTTCCCCTTGCCTTTCAATAATAAAGCTCTAAAATCATAGAATGTCTCTACTCATCAGGGCCCACTGTGCTTGGAGGATGGGACAGGCTTTCTCCTAATGAGCCATTTCTAATCTCCCATTAGAAGGCCTTCCTGTGCTCCAGTCAAGATCTGCTGCTCACACTCTCGCACTACCTCTTCCCTTATCCCTCTCTCCATAACCCTGGTGGCTTTAGCAAGGTAGCTTTGAGAATCCCAGGTAGGGCTGCCTCTTGGCCAACCCCTGAAGAGTAGGACAGAGGCTTGAATGCCCACTTGAGTGGAAAGTGTATGGCAGCTCTCCCATGCCTGACAGACCAGAGAATAGGTAAAACACTGGTGTGGGTCTTCCCCTGCCTCTCCCCTGGGCCCCTTTTTTGTTCCCTACAATCAAGGAGGGAGGTCCACTTGTGGGTGGTGCCATCTCTGGGCTGGTAGTCTTGGGTTCTATAAGAAAGCAGGCTGAGCAAGCCAGGGGAAGCAAGCCAGTAAAGAACATCCCTCCATGGCTTCTGCATCAGCTTCTGCTTTCTGACATGCTTGAGTTCCAGTCCTGACTTCCTTTGGTAATGAACAACAGTATGGAAGTGTAAGCTAAATAAACCCTTTCCTCCCCAACTAGCTTCTTGGTCATGATGTTTTGTCCAGGAATAGAAACCTGACTAAGACAGTAGGTATTGAGGCACAGCCCATGGTTGCTCAGGGAGAACATCTGATTACCTTTCAGGTTGCTTTCAGTTTTTTCTACTGGCAGCTGGGTTCACAACCTGAAAATACATGAAAAAAATGAAATTGCTATTTGTTATAAAAGGAGATGTAGAAATAGACATAATCATGAAGTCAGATTATCTTCTATCGTTACCTTTTTAAGAGACCAAAGTAGAAAGTAGACTATTACAAAATTAGAAAAATACCCTTCTTTGGAAGGGAACTAGGCATACTTATCAATAAAAGTAATATAAATTTGACTGCAATGCCTAATTTACATATGTGAAAATTTCATATTGAAACATACTATTTTCTACAATTAATATGAACTGATATTTCTCTTTTTTGATAAAACTATTGTGCCTGATTAAGAGTAGGTGGGCAACTCAAGGTCTTTCAGAACTGAAGTAAGAACCCTTCATGAAAAACACTTAGAGCTCAGTACTGGCTTATTGACTGGGCCGTCTTTCTGCCTGTTTAGCTGGGATTTGTTGTTGCTCTCCCCCTTTTGTATATATCTGCATTAGAACACATTTTCTGCAGAGAAAAGATGGGAAAACACAGACCCTTACTCTTGCAAAATATAGAAATGTAACTGGAAGTGAATTCACTTGCCCGGTTATGATATAATGATTTTTTAAAAACATTTAGTTTCTGTGGTAGAATAAGTGAAAGAAAGCTGCCTTTAGGGGTTGTGACTGAGGATTACTTTTTTTTATTTAAATCTTTTTTTATACGATAATTTCAGATCATGTTTCCCACATCCTCAACACTGTCCAGATTTTCCCCTACACTCTTTCCATTAATTCATTTTCTTTCTCTTCTCTTCCGCCAATAACTAAAAATCTAAACAAACCAACTAAACAACCAAAAAAGCAATCAGAAAAAATACAAAAACAGAACGGAACAAAGAACAAGTCTTGCTATCCCCCTAAAAACACATTAACAAAATATGGAGTCTGTTCTGTGTTGGCCAACTACCTGGTCATGGGACTGCCTCCCGTTGTTATGCTCCATGACATGTCACTGGAGATAACTGATCTTCCCTTTCACAGAAGTTATCAATTGCAAATAGTGTCCTGGTTAAGGGAGAGAATTTGTGTCCAGTGCCTTTCTCAGTGCTGAGGTTTTGTCTTGTTTGAACCTGTGAAAATCTCCTGGATGTTGCCACATTATTTATTATTATTTATTCATATGTATATCATTCCTATTCATTTTAGCTCAACAAAATGGATATCTCTCTTTGTCATAGGAAAAAAAATAAAGATACCTAGTAAATGTATTGAGCAAGCAATAGGCCACAACAGAGACTTGTGAGGTAATACTTAATGTGTTTTGGAGAACTACTACCAATGCAAAGAAAGAAAGAGAGAGAGAGAGAGAGAGAGAGAGAGAGAGAGAGAGAGAGAGAGAGAGAGAGAGAGAGAGGAAGGAAGGAAGGAAGGAAGGAAGGAAGAAAGAAAGAAAGAAAGAAAGAAAGAAAGAAAGAAAGAAAGAAAGAAAGAAAGAAAGAAAGAAAGAAAGAATCAAAGAGGCAAATAAAGAAATAAAAGCATTTGCAAAGTTTATTCTCTTAAGACAAAAAATAATCAGATGAATAGAAGCTGTTCTAAAGGCAAAGTGCACTGAAAATATTTTATGTACCATAACGTTAGCTAAAAACTAAACTTAGAGACGTATTTCTAATTTCTTATTTTCACATACAGCCTTCCCTTGGTCTCCAAGAGGGAATGGTTTGGGGGCTCCCCCGTGGATAGTAAAATCTGCAAATGTTCAAGCCCTTTAAATAAAATGACAGAATTTGCATATAACCTATACACACACTCCTGTATACTTTGTCATCCTGAGATTATTTATAATACTCAATATAACACAAATGCAATGTGAATTGTTGTTTTTGTTGTGGAGAGAATAGTGACAAGGAAAAATGTTCCTGTACAGTCAGAGAGAGGCAATTATTTTTTTTTGGAATAGTTTCCATTAATTGCTTGACACTGGGGAGGTAAAACAGGTGTTTGAGGGGTTGGCTGCACGCATGTGTTTGTATATCCAAGGAAGATTGCTTTTCCAGAGACAATAATTTTATTTGTTACAACTCTGAGAAATCTCTTTAATAACAGCAATAAAGATAGGCCAGACCCTTCTGTTAATGGCTAGCATAGCTCTTAAAAAGCAAACCTGGTGTCATTTATGAAAGATTAGACAAAATGCAGGGAGCACTTAGTTAAGCAGGACATTTTGAAATAAGTCCAGAACAATCTGAAAATTGCCAAAAGTTTAGCTGTGAAAAAGGCTCTGGAGAAGTCGCTTCTTCTAAATGAAGGGAGAGAATCTTGGTCTTGTTTTAATAATTTAGAAGTTGACAGAATGCCTCTCTGTTCTGAGTCATGACTTGTAATTGAAAATAATTATTGTTTATACAATGTACTCTGATCACAATGTCCTATTCCTTATCCCTCTGAGATCCACACCATCTATTCAACTCCATTTCTTTGCTTTCTCTGTTTAGAAAATAAACAGGCAAATCAAGCAAAATAAACTAGAATACATTTTTTAAAAGACAAAAAAAAAGCACAAGAAACACACACACACACCATAAAAACTTAAAATCAGAAGCCATATTTTCAAACAGAAGACCAATAAGATAAAAATGTAAAATTGCCCAGAAAAAGGCATCTGAGACATAAATCTGTAGAAAAATTGTTGAATTTGTTTCATGTTGGCCATCTTTTGCTGGCATGGGGCCTGTCCTTAAGTTTATCTTCCCACTGAGACTCCACTGGAGAAAACTAAACTTTCCACTGGAAGAGTTGTCAGCAGAAGGTAGCTTCTTGGGTAGGGATGGGAGCTTATGCTCTCTTCCCCCTCTCACTGCTGAGACCTCATATGGCTTGGACTTGTGCAAGCCCTGGGGATGTTTTTCCAGGCTCTCTGAGTTCATTTCTGCACAGCTTGCCTTTGATCTTGAGCCTTTTCTCTCCTATCTTTATACAGTGTATTAAAGGGCTGCTCAAACAAAAAACTATCTAGTTCATTCAAAATAATTTGAGAAAAGTGTATGCTAAAATTAAAAGATCAGGCTATCATGAAAAAAAGGAGAAACTTTTAGTAAACATAAAGGAGAATTAAGATGTAAATTATGAATGTGTCTTTGTGTTTTTAAAAGTACAAGTAGAATTGGAGGTTGGATGAGATTCCCTTTCTACTGAAGAATATCATCAAATAAAGGCAATTGTATGCTTACATAACTCTTATTTTATGACAAATATTGTGATTATTGACTTATTGGTTCACTTGAAGGACATGAATGAATGCCAGCATCTTCCAATGTCAATTTGTCAAGTAACAGAATATTCATACAGAGACACTGAATCATCCCACAGGTCATTGACTATTTGGAAGGAGATATAGCCTCTACACTGAGCTGTGTTGTGGCAATCCCTGTAAAATGAGCTCGCTTCACATTATACCTGGTGAAACAACCTGACACTACAGATGTCCTGGGAAAATGAATGTCAGGAACGCCACCTCCCCTATGAACTATTTACTATCCATGGTAGTGTTTGACTAAGTTCTCTGCCACACAATTAAAGTAGATCTATGGCTAGTTCAAACTAAGTTCTACTAGAAAATACAGGACATATTTTAGACAGGTTTGGGTTTTTTATTTTGCATTTTTATACTGGTTGTATGACAAAATGATGTATTAAGATATAGTTGGATAATTTAAATTTTAAGTTATTATTTTTTAAAAAATTATTGTAAATAGCCATAAGGATATTTTTGGTTATGCCTAGGACACCAATTACATCTTTAATGAGCATCAGTGCCTTAATTCTGCCTTCCACTTTACAAAACTGTAGGTGCTAGAGCATTAAATTAATGATCCTAAGAGAAAGTAATTAAGCAATTCCAAATTGTGAGATGATGCACCCTACAACTGTCCTTACCTCTTCAGAAAGTCAACATCTTAGAATTGTTCAGATGTTTAAACAAAGGAACTAACAGACAGCAAAACAGAGGCAGTGTAAGTATATCAGACTTGTGGAAGTGGGAACATACTGGCTTTAAATTGTATTTATGCGTAAATATAATACATAGAGGCACTAGATGATATTACAAAATGGTTGTTACTATATTATGGAGATACTACAGTTTCAAAAAGGGTCATGTTTTCTAGGTTGTGAGTTATTTGCAGTCACATGGTTTTAGTATATATCTTACTTTCCTGTGTTTGGGAAAAAAATCTACATGCATACAAAATCTTTACAGTTGGGCAAATTTTTTTTTGAAACTATACAAAATTTAACTTATATTCTTTTTCTATGCATTCGTGTCATGTTCTATTTGGTGTTTCTGATTTTGTTTTGAGCTGGGAGAAGGCCTTAGTTTGTGAAGTAGTTGTCCTTGCAAGCAGGATCCCAGAACCCAAGCAAAATCAAATGAGTTGTTGTGGCCTGCTGACAGCATTTTTCAGTATTCCCAGTGGAGAGAAGGCATCCCTAGGCAACCAAGCCAGCTAGAGTTGGTAAGTGGTTGAAAAAATACACCTCAGTAAACACGTGCATGCCCACCATCACATTTATGCACCCCCACACATGGAGATGTATGGTCACACATATTCACCATACAAAGCTTTCTTCTTAAAATATGAGAGTCCAAAGATGGACGTAAGTGGGGGAAATGTGTTACATTTTCACGGAATGTTGTTTTCTATGTCCTTTCATGTGCATTTTTAAATTGGTAAATCAATGAATAATATATAAATAGTAATACTAAATAAATTTATTAATATTATTATATTAAATAATAACTTTAATATCATTTAATAAAATAATAATATGGCAATAGTAATATTGCCATAAGGATAATATACTTAGGACAGCGGTATCAATTTCAATTCATTTCTTTCTATTTACTGATAAATTGTTGAGATCCTGAATGCTAGACCATAATTAGATACTAGGAGCCTTCCTTCACCTTCATCAACCCTGAAATTTTACTAACATTAAATATGAATAAAACTAAAACTGAACAGAACTATACAAATGCCTAAAATGTTTATTTTAATTAGAACGTCAAATAATAAAAATCTTACTTTTATTTTGCTACTGGTTTCTCTTTCCAAAGGCATTGTCACAGTACTATGTCATTGTGGTAGAATTATATTAACTTGTAACGTATTTGACTATGTTTTAAATACATGATTAACTCTCTAATCATCAACTATATTTGGAAAATATGACTAACTCTCTAATCATATAAGTAAGTTTGCAATCTTCAATGTTTTAAGATCAGGTCAGTCTTTAGAAAACACACTTCAGTGACAAACTGTAACATTGGTGTGAATTTTTATAAGTTGTGTGTCATAAATTTCACTAGCAATCAATCCAAAATGAGTGAAGCGTCCAGAAAAACTTCAAACTGGGATATCTATTTCTAACTTCCAATTCAGGCCACGTGTTTATATTCATTTCAATTGAGTAATGTTAGTACATCTAAAATTTGCCAACAAAAAGGCGTTTACTGTCCACCAGAATTTCTATTGCTTCACACGTTTAATGAAAACTGCAGCGTGGTCAGACCCTGCTCGCTTTGTACTATTTCACATCCTGGATATGTGCAGGTCTCAAGCTCGGATGAGGGATATCTTTCTCTCCAAGAAGCCGATAGGAAAGAAGCACGTTTTGAAACAAGACCAAAAAAAGAAGCACAATGCCACCAAGATGTATATTCCTAAAACCATGGATAGAGTGCAATAATAATTCATATCTGTTACCTTTTGTTAGGAAACTCCATTATAAAGTTAATACATAATATATTGACATCATTATCTTTGGACATTTTTACCTATTTATTTTACTTAAATTTTACGTCTCTGAAAAAAATTATCCCACAGGTGATGTTTAATTTGTAAGACAGAAACCTCAACTATGCTTATTTTGTTAACTTTTGAAAGTCATAAAGTAGAAAATTAAATCTTACAGGCCTTCCTCTTTTTTTCTCATTTTATATGTATTGCAGGAAAAGTCCTCTAGATGGCAGCATTTACCACAGATAGAAATTATTTTGGAAGGAATTTAACTCTAAAAGTGACAGACTAATTGATAAAGTTGAAATTTTTCCTTGTTTTACCTATGCAACCCAATACTTTGCCTATATGATTACACAATTGCTCATTTATTAAGGTGTTACTGCTGAAACTACATTTTACACATTTCCAAAGAATAGCAAGCTCAGCCCAAATCACCAAAATAAATATGTTACGTGTATCCTTCGGAGGAACTAAAATAATTTGCATTGATGCAGAGATAAATATGAAAGAAATATTAACTAAGCACATATTTATACCTGTTTTTGAAAGTATACGTTTGATAACATTTGGATGAACTTAGAGATAATTTGTTAGAAAGTAAAGTGTTAAAAATCAAGACCAGGTTTTAATTTTATATTCAGATTAACCTGTGCTTTAATGTTCTGACTCTCATTAGCATTCCAAAATTGCTGCTGTATTCGCAATGGCTAGAAAATGGAAACAACCTAAAAATTCATAAACTAATCATAGAATTTAGGGCAGTCGATATTTTGTTAGTGCATTTCTAAGTGGGTTCAATAATTTTAACTATTACACTACAATATCAATTCTAGCAATTCGATTGTGTATATTGCACACTTATAAAAATAACAAATATTTACCATATTTACGTTTTCAAGTCTTCCTGTTTGAAAACGAAGATAGACAGGAACTAGGTAGATAAGACCTTTTCCTTGACTCATCAAATTTCTGTACCTTGTACAAATTTAATATGCTTGTCTCTAATAGTTGTAAAAGAGTATTTATTTCCTACACTATTAGCTAACTATATAGAATGATGACTGGTACTATTCCAAATAAATCCCTAAAGATATTAATTGCACTGATATTATTACCTTTTGTGTGGCAATTTAGAAATTCATAAAAATTCATTCAGATCATCTAAATCAGCCATAACTGTGGATGGAGGCCGACATCAACTCACATATCTCTGTGGCTTCAGCTTTGATGTCAGTGGGTATGTTTGTGTATGCTGGGGAAAAAGGACTTTCTTTTGTGACATTTATTAATTGAAAGCATCCCTGTCCATAGAAAAACTACACTTCTTCCCACAGGTACCTCCACCATCGCTCAAAGGATTCCCAATGATATAAAAACTACTCTTAGTTGATAACATTAAAAAACAAATTTCATCTTGTGACTTATTTTCCTTCACAATTACAAGAACAGCAGTTAGGCAAGTACACGTTGTATTTTAGTCTTTTGTCAATAAATCAGGATAAAGTCAGCATCTTCCAATTTTTGTAACTATGTCTTACATTGGTTAGGACTATAAACAGCAGTAGTTATGACCAAATGGCACAGGGCGAACTTTTGAGAAATTTGGGCACAGTATTACTGGACAGTGGTGATTGACAGCCAGGTACTTAACCATGGTAATTGTGAATCCTCCTGTGAATAAACCTCATTTTCTTATTCTTTCTCCGTCTGGTCCCCAATAGTAACTGGTTTTTATATAATGCAAAACCTCATGCTTATACAACTTACTGTTCGCAATGCAATTAGTTTGCTCATGAAATATTCTTATAGATACTCACAAAGAAGCCAAATGAAGTGTAATAGGATGTTTAAAATAATATATTCAATAAGCAATTATACAAATATTAAGATATAAATCATACAAGGTTGCTATCACTAACACAAATAGATATACATACGAACATTATGTGTGTGTGTGTGTATGTGTGTGTGTTGAATATATACATCATGAGCATTCAAACAGGGAAAATATAAAGGGAGAACATATAAATGCCAGGTTTCAAGTGACAGAGGCAAGGAGGATCATAAATTAGAGGGCAGGAAATCCTAGTCTATCATCAAAAATATTTAAATAAATAAGTAAAAAGAAGCAAAATTATACAATATAAAGCAAATATTGCTGTTTGTTTTAGTATTCAAAAATAGATTATCTGATGCTAAATTTATGCATGGTGTATTTTATAACCCTAACACAATATTCTCCAATTCACTTTCTAATAATTAAGGTATTTACCTTAAGTATTGCTTTCATATATTCTCTTATTCTTATTCATATACACATTTATTAGTTCTTGTTGTAATATTCTAAAATTCCATCTCTGTTTTGACGGTAAGGATCAAATGTTTGAAATTAAGCCTATTGCTCTCTTAAAATGGTCATTAAAATCACATCCATTCATGTAAGTACAAACCGTACTAGATTTACCATGAGGTCTCAAAGACAGGTGCTAACTGGCTGCTGAGGTGAAGTTTGAATGGTTTTGAAACATAACTATTCTTTCAAAATAATTTATTGGAATGCATGCTTATCTTGTATTTATGAAGTTCATTTTACAAAGAAATTTTCCCTAATTGGGATTCCTTACAAAGTAATTCCTACAGCAATTTCAATGAAGCCATTTTATGTTACATTTTTGCCTTGCTCTATTTTATTTTGGTTACCCTAGTTTTCAAACTCAGGGCTTGGGAAGATCATAGACAGTCACTCCATCAGTGAGCCATGGATTCAATGTCTGCTTTTAAAACAACCTTGCTCCGTAAAGCCTAGAAAGACCTCTGAGGCCTACCTAACCCTTCACAGTAGTGCACCTATCATTGTCCTGGATACAAAAAGTCCATACATAGATAAATGACATGACGTTGTGAAGTTCAAAACCTTTGAAGGGCTATTAACCTTAGATTCTAATGAATGAAAGTGCCTCCCTCCCTCCCTCCCTTCCTCCCTTCCTTCCTTCCCCCCTTTCTTTCCTTTCTCCCTTCTTTTCTTTCTTCATTCCTTCCTTCTTTGTGTCTGTCTGTCTGTCTGTCTGTCTTGAGAAGACGTCACATTACTACAGCATTGTCTAACCTAGAACTCACTATACAGCCAGGGTGTCTTTGAGATTGCAGCAGTCCTCTGGCTTCACCCTCCTGGTGAATCCTAGGCAGGATCTGTAATGTTAGAAGAAATAAGATGCTTCATCTTAAAACTTTAAGGCCCTGTAACTACATGAAGAAGCATAGTTCTACATGTGTATAGTGGTAGTGAGTCAGATCCTGGACAAATTGTAACAATGTCTGCTGAAGGCAGGCCAGGTTCATCCCCAGGACACTGTTGCAGTGGGATGTGGAAATAAGTCAGGCCTGCAGCAGCCAACAAAATGTAAGGTTATCCTGACTCACCCTAATGCAGCTAGCAGAAAACCTTCTTTGAAATTTGGTTCTGAGAAACGATAAGATGAAAACGAGGCTCATCCACCCAGTGCTACGTGAGTAAGTCTATTTGTGTGCACCTTATGTAACAAACTGGGCCTCCAGAGGAAAATCATGTGAGGAGAGTTTTTAAAATAAAGTCTGGAAACATGAAAAGAATAAGAAAGGAGGAGATGGATAAGAAAGATCATCCAACATTGCTGGCCCAGAGGAAATGAAACTTTATTTTCAACAATATATGCTTATTAATGAAAGGGAAAGTTGTTCTATCAAGTTTTGAATGCCTTAATAGACAAATTTTCCTAACTAGATCTTGGCAAATGCTATTGTAGTTGAAATGTTTACTAATGTCTCCATCTTTATGTATCAATAGAGTTATTCCAAGTAGCATGCACATTTATTCATATCATTGCACATTATTCATATCACTATAAATCGAAGGATAATACTCAGTGTTTTAATCTAACAATTTTAATCTAGCTTTATCCAACAGAATCAAGGAGAAGCTGCCTATATTGTACTTAAAGTTACATAGCTTTAGAGAAGTTATTTAATTTGAAATATTGCATAAGTATATTACCATTTAAATCAAATTCTATACCGTCCTAAATCACCACAAGATACCTTAGCCATACAGGTGAAAACGTGTACTGTGAAAGAACTGTCGACATAAAATTAAACTCTTTTATAATTCATTAGAAAATTTGAGAATTCAATATTTTTTTTTAATTTACGTAGTAGTCATGACAGAAGAGTGGCTCTTAAACGTGTCAGTTTACATTGTAATAACGTTAAAGGCACAGATCTGACACATATAATCTGTGTCAGTCACGAAAATATAGCAAACTGTTTTAAATTTAGATCAGTCATTCAAGGAGAATGAAAGGTGTCACTGGGGTTCCATGATGATTTGATTACCTGCGTTAGGTTGCCTTAAAAAATGAAAAAAAAAAAAAAAAGAAGAAGTAAAGGAGAATAAAGATACTCAAAAAGAAGAGCTGACAGTCACTAAGAAAGCAAAGGAATTAACCCAGAACCCACTGTACTTCTTCAGTTTGCACAGACTTCGGAAGGTGCTAATTTCTTCTTGTAGTGTTAAAATTCTGTATTGTCATTTTCTCACGAGTAGTAATGCACACCGCCCTTAACAACGTCTTTAACACATCATTCCTCCCGAAGCACAGTGCAAAAGCCTAGAACTGTTGTGAAATGGTAGAGAGATACTGCTGTGACATCACAGGCCCGTGATCTATGCGCTGTCTGTTAGATGCAGCACCCCCTCTGGATTATATTTACAAGTGTAGAGCAGGACATATTTTTACTTAATTTTTCACCTTCAGTGCACTGTAGAAGTTGTGTTATTCTGGTCCTGAAATCCTCGAGGAGGGCATTTGATCATTTTTCAACATTAGAGCCTATGTCTTTTATATAAAATGTAACATGCAGGAATAATCTCCATATGAAATGTAATTTTAACAATGCTGTGTGATAACTAGGAAGTCATACACGAGAATCCAATTAAACTCGACTCCTTAATAATTCAGGTTATTATATGCCATTGCATGGAAATTATTGTTTAATATATAAATAGAACGATGTTGAACATGGGGAACGTGAAACCATTCCAGGACTCCATATCGATTTCTATGTGGATCTGAAGGCATTTGAGGCTTAAGTTAAATGGCCAGGGTTGACTTAGCTTTGTAACTATCCCATGACCTAGATAGCCAGGAGTGAACAGTATGTCTCTTATAGTTTTGCCCAGATGGTACTAACTCTTGAAGTACTAATCAGATAGCAAGGGTGACAGCATCATAATTCCTGGCTGTAGAAATATGCATTGCCAATTGTGAATGAGCATTAATTAAAGAGATCTAGTTGGATGCATGTATACACACACACACACACACATAAACACACACACACACTACACTACACTATTTACACATAGCAAACTAGATGACAACATAATATATTTAAATGCTTCAAAATATGAAATAAAATATAGCATAAAACAACATATAGTTCACACTAAAATTAAAACGTTATCCTAATTAATATCCATTTACTTAATTTTTAAACATTATAGTGTATTGATCTGTACTTGGAATCATATAACAAAGTATGTTGTATTTGAGGCAAGAACTTCAAGTTAAATAGCAAAGGGCTATTTAACGTGTAATTTTCTTCTAGGATTATTAACAAAATAATATTTCTCATTATAAAGTTGAACAGCTGAAATAGAATAAAGGAGATAAGTCTGCACAATCTACATTAGGTTGTTAAGAAACTATGGTGAAGGAATCTCTGTAATTTAGGTATCTTACATAAACATGAGACACAGTGTCCTGATACAAGAGCTCTATTTCTCTGTCTTAGTCACTTTCCTTAGAAAAGGATGCCCAGACTCCCCATTCTGGGGCTTTGACCTGAGGTTTTTATTCATTGAAGTCTTGAGGTCCTGCGTCTCATGCTGGGATTTGTATCTTCTCCCTTAGCCTTCATCCTGGTTCCTATTAAGATTTCGTTTTTCAAGCATGGGGTAAATAACGGCCTTACCCAGCAAATAAAGTCATCTCTTCACAGAGAGTAACACCCGTTGGTTATTAACGAGGTTAAATAATTTTTGTTAAGCTGTGGGCTGCCACTCCCTGACTTTGAAATGACTGTGGTGTGATTAAAATATAATTGCATTGTCCATGGAACCAACTGTGCTGTTGTTGATATTGACGGCATCAGAACAGTTCACAGCGAATATGCAAGCATAAGAACATGCTACATTCGCTTCAGTTTTGTGAATGGCACAAGATCATTCACCACAGTGCAATTAAAAAAATCAACCTCTAATCCACTAGAGTTGTTTTAGGACGTTGGTTTTGTCCTCTTGACATCTGGACACATAGGGGTCTTCTTTCCCTTAAACCTTGTTCATCCTAATCACATTAAATGTTAATTTATTACCTTTTGACTGAGTGCAAGCACCATCAACATATTGCCTATAAGAAAAAATGTCTTACCGCACAAGAGGTTGAAAGATTGCACGGTGAACTTTTAGACATTGAACTTTTACTGTGAGGATGCACCTAAGGAAAAGTTTTAATATTAAATGGGAATTACGTTTTTATATGAGAAAAAATGTGATGCCAAATAAGACAGTTAAATATCAGATTACACACTAGAGAGTTGGAAGGCTTGATTTGTGATTTGTTTTTACTTTTAACTTGGTTATCAAAAATTAAATGTTCATGCTTTAAAAATATATATATCAGTAGTCACAAACGTGTGATTCTCACAAATTAAAAAGCCCGAATTTAAAGCCATTACACATAGTGTAAGAAGCACAAGGTTTAGAATAAATGCCCTGTATTCTTCCTCCAAGTTAGCAAAAGTCAACCATGCCTTACGACCTCAGATAACCTTTATATTACCATTCAGGTGGGGATTTGTTGCTTAACTAATAGGGTTTTATTTCAAACTTTATTCAGGCACCTGTCTGGCACCGGTGCTGCCAAACCTTCCTAACTTACTGGTTTTTAAAGATGAGTGAGGCTTTGAGGGAATATGACAGAAATCAGGATGACCTTTTTTGAAGTATCCCATCCAGCCCTGGTATAAAAATGAGAAACACGATTGTGCGGATGTGCTACAGAGCTGAAGTCAGGGCCATGCCTGGCAGGAAAATGTGTCCAGCAGTAAGTGGAGAGGGGGAAAGGAGCTTTGCAGCTTGGCTAACAGCTGCTTGGGATTCCTTCCAGCCAGTCGGAAGCAAAGTTCGCACGTAGGTGAGCTGACAGCAGGCTCGGATGAAGCCTTGGTTCCAGTGAGCTAGGTTTTCCGGGTTCCCTGCGAGGCAAAGAGGAACGACAGAGACTGCCACGACCGGGCGCCAAAGCTCCGATCAGATCCCAGGAAAGGAGACTTCTTGCTCAGCAAACTGTCCGTGGCTGCGCCCATGGACCCCAGCTACAACGTACCTTTTCCCCAGGCACTTTCAGTGACCCTGCACGCAGTAAAAGCTCAGATTAATTTTCTTTCCATTTTCCACCGAGACTCAAATATCTACTGCCCTATCTTTAGCTCTCCGCCCTCCTCGCCCTTCCTTCGAATGTCCCTGCCAGCAAATGCCTCAATTTGCAGCACCCGGCACAGAGCCGGTTTAATGGTTTAATGCGCTCCAGGATTTGCTGGCCAAAACTCCTCACTGAGGGGTGGCTGCGAGTCTCAGCCATCTCTGCAATTTAGCCCTTTCCACTTTGCAGACAGAAATGCATCAAGAGAAGAGCGGCCTCAATGACCCTCACCACCCGGTGGCGAGAATCTAGGTTCCCGGGTTTCGCTCCGGTGCAACCGCACCGCCCTGGCTCCGCCGCGGCAAGCTGGGTAAGAGCTCGAGAGCTCCCGAGCCACCCTGGGTGCTGGCCCCTGCCGGGCATGCTCAGTGCGCGTCCTGAAAACAGCTCTCCCGGGACCGGGATCGTTCCTCCAGGTTTTCGCGGCTGCCGAGGGGCGCTGGGGAGGGGGAGGCTGAAGACAGTCAGCGCCTTGTTCCGCGCCCCCTCCCGCAGCCCTCTGCAGCCTCCCGCACTGCAAGATGCTGGCCAATCAGGACCCGGGGGTGGGGCCTCGGCCGTCACGCCCTCCCTCTGGGCTTATTGAGAGTTATATCAAGAAATTCAGTTCAGAGAGAGGAGAGAGAGGAGAGGGAGAAGGAGAGGGGGGCAGAAGAGAAGGGGAAAACGAAGAGTACGCGAGGTAGGAAGGAGAGCCTCAGTCTCTTAAGCGCGAAAGGACTCACGGATTAAGAATTTGCCGGGCAATTGGCACCCCGGGAAAACATCCAGAAAATCACCATCACCCAACTCTGACGTTTCCTACTAGAAGTTAGAGACTTCAGCAGTATTGCCATCGGATGCAAATGGTAGGCTGGATGCGGTGGGATACACTCCGGAGCTGAAGAAGTGCAATTGGATGTGGTGTGCGTTAAATACCAGAAGAGCCCAGACCCAGTGGGTAAAAGCGAGGAAATGTGGAGAGAATGACTAACGACAAATCTGTGAATTTGTTCTCGGGAGTTGCTAATTTGCCAGCCCGAAGCCACACATTTTACAAGGAGGAAACGTTTTGCTGCTTCTGAATTCTCCCCAAACTGGTGCTACCAGATGCATGGCTTTCTATGTGTTGGAGCAAATCCTTCTTAACTGCAGCCTACCGGGAAAGGGGCAAGGTTGAGGCAACTAATGTAAGTGTAAAGTTTCTCGTATTAACAATTCGAAATGCCGTCTTTAGTTGTGTCCTCGGTGTAGATGAGAGGTGTTTGTAATTGGGTAGCTGGCTAGGGCAGAGCTCGCCTACTGGGTTGTATCTGCATCCCCACCTGCACCACTCAGCTGGAACTAATCGCGGGCATCAGCTACTGTGTAGCCTAATGCAGATAAGATTAGAGCCTGGGAACTGACCAGTTTTACTCCGGTGGGTAGCTGACTGGAGCCTTGCACCCATTTAAACTGCAGTTAGAGGGGCATCTGAGCGGAAGTTCTCCTACGTGTGTTACCGGGTTGCGGTATTTATGTGTAGCAAATGTTACTAATATTCTAATGAGACACCGGATTAAGAAACTGCATTTTTGTTCTTTTATGCTCAATAGAAAAAAATACCGTGATGTTACATAGGAATGTTGGCTGTGTTTCACTTCCATCCCGGCATGCTGGTCCACCTCTGTGATAAGCAATTGTCTATTAGGATACGTTTTTTAAAAAGTTTTAATGTGTTTATTTATCTCAACGGGGGCAATGTGGAAATATGGAGAAAGAAGAGCACCCTCTGAGGAAGAAATGTCAAGTCTTGGTTTTGTGCTTTGAGGCAATGAGAAACCGTAGTGGCCAGTGACTACTGCTGTTGCTGCGGCTGCAGCAGCATGTCCGAATGCTCATTTTCCAGGAGGGTTGGATTATGAGACAGTTTGAAGAACTGGGAGGAAGGAAAAGCAGTCTTTTGAGAGGAGGAGATGACTCAGTGTGGCAGAGAAGAAAACACATCATATCTAACATGTGACAAAGCAGTTGGCAGCAATCATAGCTAAATACTTGAGCTCTTTCCATGGCAAACAACTAGGGGAGGTGGGCTAGAGAACAGGAGGAGGGTTAAATGGGGGGGTAGGGGAAAGCAAAATAAGAATGCACGCTTTGAATTAAACAGTGTTATAAAAAAACAAAACAAAACAGTGTGGGGGTGGGGGGATTCCAGGTAAAAATAGCTGCTGCTGTACTTAATTCAAAAGTAGATGAATTTCATTTTCTCTGGGCAAATGCAACAAGCAGGGGATATTCAGTGATGTGGCCACAGAGTTAACTTGCAAACTGTGGCAGAGCAAACTGCCATGTTTACTAATATGCAGGGAGAGTGAGCTTCGATGTTTTGGTGACTGTGCTTTCATTTACTGAAGAATAATATTGTCTGTACAATTGTGTTGACAGTGGCTGTCTCCACATAAGAGATGAGATGTAATGCCTCCTCCTCCTCCTCCTCCTCCTCCAGTCCATGCACACGTCCTCTTGCAATTCGTGCATCACTCCTCAGTGGGAACCTTTAAACTCTAAAATCCAGGAAAAGAACATAAAGACATTATCATGGACCTGAGGGATTTTTACCTGTTGGCTGCTCTGATTGCCTGTTTAAGGCTGGATTCCGCAATAGCTCAAGAACTTATTTACACTATTAGAGAGGAATTGCCTGAAAATGTGCCCATAGGAAATATACCAAAGGATCTGAATATTTCTCACATCAATGCTGCCACGGGGACCAGTGCCAGCCTTGTCTACAGACTGGTTTCGAAAGCTGGGGATGCCCCTCTGGTGAAAGTATCGAGTAGCACTGGGGAGATTTTCACAACCTCCAACAGAATAGACAGAGAGAAACTCTGCGCCGGAGCTTCTTACGCTGAGGAGAACGAGTGCTTCTTTGAACTTGAAGTGGTCATCCTCCCCAATGACTTTTTCAGGCTGATCAAAATCAAGATCATTGTCAAGGATACCAATGATAATGCCCCCATGTTTCCATCTCCTGTCATCAATATTTCCATCCCAGAGAACACTTTGATCAACAGCCGCTTTCCAATCCCATCAGCCACAGACCCTGACACGGGCTTCAATGGGGTACAGCATTATGAATTACTAAATGGACAGAGTGTTTTTGGACTGGATATCGTGGAAACTCCGGAGGGAGAAAAGTGGCCGCAATTGATTGTTCAGCAGAACTTGGATAGAGAACAAAAAGATACCTATGTGATGAAAATCAAAGTGGAGGATGGGGGCACGCCACAGAAATCCAGCACAGCCATTCTCCAGGTCACAGTAAGTGATGTCAATGACAACAGGCCAGTGTTTAAGGAGGGTCAAGTAGAAGTGCATATTCCAGAGAATGCTCCTGTGGGGACCTCTGTCATTCAGCTCCATGCCACTGATGCAGACATAGGCAGTAATGCTGAAATCCGGTATATTTTTGGTGCCCAGGTCGCCCCTGCAACCAAAAGACTCTTTGCTTTAAATAACACAACTGGGCTGATAACAGTTCAGAGGTCTTTAGATAGGGAAGAGACAGCCATTCACAAAGTGACAGTGCTGGCTAGTGATGGCAGCTCCACTCCTGCCAGAGCCACCGTGACCATCAATGTCACAGATGTAAATGATAACCCTCCGAACATAGACCTCAGGTACATTATAAGTCCCATCAATGGCACAGTGTATCTCTCTGAGAAAGACCCTGTCAATACAAAGATTGCCCTCATTACAGTTTCAGATAAGGACACAGATGTGAATGGCAAAGTGATCTGTTTTATTGAAAGAGAGGTCCCATTTCATCTGAAGGCAGTATATGACAACCAGTATCTGCTAGAGACCTCTTCTTTGCTGGACTATGAGGGCACCAAAGAATTCAGCTTTAAAATCGTTGCCTCTGATTCGGGGAAGCCCAGTTTGAATCAGACTGCCCTAGTAAGGGTTAAGCTTGAGGATGAAAATGACAACCCACCAATTTTCAACCAGCCTGTAATTGAGCTGTCAGTTTCCGAAAACAACCGACGTGGGTTATACTTAACAACTATTAGTGCTACAGATGAAGACAGTGGGAAAAATGCAGACATTGTTTATCAGCTAGGACCGAATGCCTCCTTCTTTGATCTGGACAGAAAGACAGGAGTTTTGACAGCCTCCAGAGTCTTTAACAGGGAGGAACAAGAGCGGTTCATTTTTACAGTAACTGCCAGGGACAATGGGACCCCTCCCCTCCAGAGCCAAGCAGCAGTGATAGTTACTGTTCTGGATGAGAATGACAATAGCCCCAAGTTTACTCACAATCACTTTCAGTTTTTTGTGTCTGAGAATCTGCCAAAGTATAGTACTGTGGGGGTAATCACAGTGACAGATGAAGACGCTGGAGAGAATAAAGCTGTGACTCTTTCCATTCTAAATGACAATGAAAATTTTGTGTTGGATCCCTATTCGGGAGTCATAAAGTCCAATGTCTCCTTTGATAGAGAGCAGCAGAGTTCCTACACGTTTGACGTCAAAGCCACCGATGGAGGACAGCCACCACGGTCCTCTACTGCAAAAGTAACTATCAATGTCATGGATGTCAATGACAATAGTCCAGTTGTCATTTCTCCACCATCCAACACCTCCTTTAAGTTGGTGCCCCTCTCAGCCATTCCCGGTTCTGTGGTTGCTGAAGTGTTTGCGGTTGATATTGACACCGGAATGAATGCAGAACTCAAGTATACCATAGTGAGCGGGAACAACAAGGGATTATTTCGGATTGATCCAGTAACAGGCAATATCACCTTAGAAGAGAAGCCAGCACCTACTGATGTGGGCCTGCACCGTCTTGTGGTCAACATAAGTGACCTGGGGTACCCTAAGGCTTTGCACACTCTTGTGCTGGTATTTCTTTATGTGAACGACACTGCTGGAAACACCTCATACATATATGACTTGATCCGTAGGACTATGGAGACCCCGCTGGACAGGAACATAGGAGATAGTGGTCAACCTTATCAGAACGAGGACTATCTCACCATCATGATTGCCATCGTTGCTGGGGCCATGGTGGTCATCGTTGTGATCTTTGTCACAGTGCTGGTGCGCTGTCGCCATGCATCAAGGTTCAAGGCCGCTCAGAGGAGCAAACAAGGGGCTGAATGGATGTCCCCAAACCAGGAGAATAAACAAAATAAGAAAAAGAAACGGAAGAAAAGAAAGTCGCCCAAGAGTTCTCTTTTGAACTTTGTTACTATCGAAGAGTCCAAACCGGATGATGCAGTTCATGAACCTATCAATGGGACCATAAGCCTGCCTGCCGAGCTGGAGGAACAGAGTATAGGAAGATTTGACTGGGGCCCAGCCCCTCCAACAACCTTCAAGCCTAACAGCCCTGACCTGGCCAAGCACTACAAATCTGCCTCTCCTCAGCCTGCTTTTCATCTCAAACCTGACACTCCAGTTTCCGTGAAAAAGCACCACGTCATTCAAGAGCTCCCGTTGGACAACACCTTTGTTGGGGGCTGCGACACTCTTTCCAAACGCTCCTCCACTAGTTCAGATCACTTCAGTGCCTCAGAGTGCAGCTCCCAAGGAGGCTTCAAGACAAAGGGCCCCTTACACACCAGACAGGTAAACGAGCACTTTTACTGGTCTATAAGTACTGCATACAAGTGCCCAGTCAACCAGTATTAACGTGCCAGTGTGTGTATTGTTTTGGTCTAACTTTAGCTTAGTTATGAAGAGGGAAAAAAAAAAAAACTTGACCCCTTTTTAAAATTCCTCTGGGGCTCAGTCAAGAATTTTTAGAACAGCTTTGAAATTTCTGAGTTCTGAGAATTATTTAACCTCCCAGTTTCCTTCAAATGGCAAAAGATGAAAAGAGGAAATTATTCCAAAATGTCCCGAGATAATGTTTGCTCAAGAAGAAAACCCATCCTGATTTGCCCAATTCTGCTCCTGGGGCTTCCAAATTACTGACTTCAAGATTTTTCACATTACCTTTTGATCTAAAAAGTCACCTTCAAGTATCAAGTTTAAATGACACTTGAAGGTCTGACATCTCTCTCTCATGCTGGAGCTGTGGTCACTAAAGGGGTTAAGGTTTTTTTTTTTATTACTTTTTTTTAACACAGTAAAAAAAGAGCGAGTAGGATATTAAGTGTACATCAGCTGTGAAGCACATGATTATTGATTGATTGCATCTAAGCCATATAGAAAGACTACTCCTTGATTTCAAGTTATTTTATTGTAATATAGTAAGGCTGGAGCTTTCTTAGAACGATTTTCAGTGTCCATAATGGTCATATATGAAAAGAAAAGAAGAAAATACAAGGGGAATGCTTTCTCTCTAATATTACTAATTTATACAGAAAAGAAGGATTCCATTGTAAATACTTTCTCATCTTAGTAATGCATAAGTGATCTGTCATAACTCATTTTAAACTGTGAAAGATGCCATATGAAGAGGGATTAAGAGGCTGAGAAACCTCATATTTCAACCAAATCCAGAATTAGTTTTTCTTAGGTCTAATAATTCCTTGTTAATAAAGATTTAAATGCAGTCCTGTCTAATTTATTTCTTTGGTGCTTCTCTGTTGCCACAAAATTTGAATGTCGATAATAGCCTGTAGATGGCACTAGGGTATCATGTCCCCTGTGCTGGCCAGGTGCCAATCCTGCAGTAGCTGGGAAGATGGGGGAGGGAAGGATCAAGCTGGTAGTACAGGCAAAGATACCTTTTATTTAATGATAGTTCCTCTGGAGCCACTAGCATTTAAGTTCATTTGTTTGCTCTTTAGTGAGTTGCTCTCAGCACATCAAGTTTCTAGGATTTTGGAAGCCACTCTCTGTTATTAGGAGTCCATCTCTGTTGGTGGCCCATACACCACCTTGCTAACCAATTAAAAACATGAATATCAAAAAAAAAAAAACAAAAAACAAAAACAGGTAAAGCAAAATTAACAGAATTGTCTTGGTGAGTCTTTGGGAAATCAAAAAGGTTTTTTGTTGTTGTTGTTTTGTTTTGTGAAGTTGTGATAGAGTAGTGTATCTTACAGAAACTGTTTCCCCTTGTAAATCCTGTAGCTGCTCTGTAATGACTTTGAGACTTCATGACAATAAGGTGTAAAAAATGATTTTTATTAGTCAATCACACAGTACCCTAAGAATATTAAGTATAATTCTTATTATTATGAATGTAAGATCTCCTTTTGTACACAGAGCAATTAAGTACACAGAGCATTGTTGCAGAACATCTGAGTAAACCTGAGATACACAACCTGAAAGAACCTAACAGTTTTGAAGTCCTAGAGAAATCTTTTAGTTGGAAGTGGAAGTCCGAAGGATAGCTCAGTTTCAGGCTAATCTTATCGTTTGAGAAGAGAGTGTTTTTATGACTTGGAAATTGTCCAAGCATAAACAAGATTTTTTTTTTTAAAGTTGTTTAATAGTTTATTATGGCAAGAAAAATAACCGCTGAAACTAAGTGGACTTAGTGAGGAAGTTTCTGTATCAATGAAGAATGATGTGGTGTGCTTTTATATCATTCCTTGAAAAGAACTAGTATAAACAGAAGTGTTTTCTGTGAGATATAAAATCGGTTTCCCAAGGAGAGTTACTTGTCTACCTTCGCATATGATCAAACCTTTCACCTCAGTGTATGGGAATTGCCAGCAAGGTCTAAGCCGAAATCTTTTAAATTTTTTCCATAGTTATTGAACTTAAATATGACACAAGGACACAAATGCTAGTCAGATGTGTTTCAGCAGTTTTTGAAAGCATCTTCTGAGGAAGCTTGGTTTATCATAAAGACATTTGTTTATATATGACATAGTCTTACTGACAGGATGATGAGGAACTCACAAACTGAATCTATGGTATGTTTCAGACCCACCTTTTGATCATGAGGCATTTTGTAGCTTTCTTGTACACATTCTAAGGTTGAAAGTTACCTGTAACTAACTCCCATGGAAAATAGCTATTGAAAAGGTAATCTTTATGTCTTTTAGAGGCTTTCATAACAAAAAAACTAAAAATATAGTAGTCACTTTGGAGGAAATAAATCTTGGAAATCATTAGAGAGGTGATGGCAGTGGACAGAGGCATAGACACAATGTTGGAGTGACAGGGTGTTTTCTAAAAATGAAAGACAAATTATATATAGCTTCCTAAAATTGTACTCACTGAACTCTATGATAACTCTGGAAGATGTTTCTGTTAAACAAGAACAAATACGTGGATTTTTTTTCTTGTTTAACTCCTCTGTTTCAATAGTAACCCTTATTTTATTACAGGAGATTCAACTCCTGTAGTTTACAACACTGAAAATGTAAATTTTATTACTCCAAATTTTAATCACACAGATGTACTATCTAATACATGATATGTGAAGGTTTTTTTTTTTTTTTTTTTTTAGTAAAATGGGCATGGCTGCCTTAAATGGACTCCTTTAGCACTTGTGGTGCTTGTTGAGCTGTGTAAAGTGGAAGAATCTTGAATAAAAGTTTACCAAATTTAAATACCACTACTTTGTAAGTCCTGCCTTTAACAAGACTCCTTTTGATTTCATGCTACTGGTTGAAGGGTGGAAAAGTGCAAGACCTTTGAGTAAAAGGTTATTTAAGTACCACTACTTTATATTGTCTTCATGAAAACGCACCCACCATCTTGTTCCTACATCCTGAGCTGGTCGGTGAGGTAGTGACTCCTAGTTTGTCTGACACTTTCTCTTTCCCTGTGGGTTTGCATGTAATGCATGAGATAATTGTGAATTAGATCCCTGTATTGACTCTATCTTACTAAGCTGTTTTAAATTTCACTGTAACATTTCTATCCTTTATTCTGCCACGAAATTTTCAGAAAAGAAATGAATACTGTCCTCTATATAGTTTTAAGCAAAGGATCATGTAAAAATCAAAGCAAACTTCCCTGCTGTAGACTGAAATTATGTCAACACTCTAAATTCCAACTGGTTGCTTCACAATCAAGTTGTTTCTGGTTTTGCCTGAAAGAAGAGAGAAAGCTCTCCTGGATATAACAAAGTTTAAAAATATAAATTTTCAAAGGCATTATGTCTGAAAAATCAATAGAGTCTCTCTTAAAACAGAGTTTGGTATTTATCTAGACTAGTTCTGGTCCACTGCTACTGGGTCAGACCTTGAAAATACCTAGCTAACAATTTCTATGTGAGGATGCATTCCGCTCGTCAAAGGACCATTCTGTGAGATTCAGCATTAGTGAATTAGAACAAGGCATGCTCTCCTTTTCTTTTCATGGTATCATATCCAACAGACCTGTTTTTTCACATCTCCACTTTGCCCACTTATTGACAGCTGTTTTATTGTAGCTGGAGGCTTTACAGTAAGCTGTTTATTGCTGTTTCCCAACTTGGTTGACAGCGTTTGGGGAATTAATTTTCTTGATCCCATGTGGTTTGTTTTCTCCAGTGGGAGGGTGGGGGAATAAATGAAAATGTTAACATAAAGAACAGTGGTCTATTTACATTTGACAAGTTCTTTAAGTAATCAAACAATCTATAAAGGTTCCACCAGAGTTTGGTTTTGAGTAAACAGCCATATTTAATTTTCTAAATGAAATGCTCATTTCAGAGCTTAAACATCCTGACATGAACGTTTTATGCTTTAAAGTATTTGCTCAGATGCACATTTATGTATAGATTGAAGAATTTATACATTGGAAATGTGTAGACAAGCTGTACTCAAGCGGATGTGTGTGCTTTTACCGTCGCAAAGGGAATTGCTTCAGTTCCTGATCATTTAGAGATGCTATATTACATTTGTGATTACTTTTCATTTTTGAGGAATCCACCACAATCGGTACTGCAATGTTATTATGACATGTGGAACACATAAGGCAGTAACACGGTGATATTTAGAGCTGTCAGAAAGACAAAACTGCAACTGAGAGTGAAGTGGGGGGAAAGGCAGTCTAACGTGTGGCCTGCAAGAACTTAAGCATGTTTTCATCTGCTGAATTTTTGATGCACAACCAGGCATGATTGTGCATGGCATATCATGGAAAATTTACCCCTACCTCAAAATCAAGCAATTTTGAAAGCTGTGAATTTTAATGCCCCTCCTCCCTTGATAGCTTCTGTTAGTGTGATATGCTGTGGCCCACATTTAGGATGTAAAATATAACCCCTTGGAGACTGATGTAGACTTCATAGGTAAAAATGAGTTGGTCACTAATCTTGGCAACCACTTCTCTTGAACTTTTAACTGGGACGTTTGATGTTCTGGTTTCTTTCCCCACTGTATAGTTCGATGAGGTTCCTTATAAGTTGTATCATTAATTCCTAGTCATATTAAGGGAAATAGATTTTTGAAAAAATGTCCACTATATTAAACAGCCTTTTTAGGGTGCAATTATGTACATAATATTTATAAACATGCAGGTAATTTCTATAGTTACAATGTTCTTATAACTACCCAAACTGTGCTTTCTCATCTCTCATGGTTCTAACCACATATGCCCGCATTGGGAAAGAACAGGTGCTGGCTCATTAAAATGACCTTGTGAGTCTGTAGATAAAGTGCAGAGAGGGATCACTGGCCTAGAGTACCCAATGCTCATATCCTGGCATTGAAAAAAAAAAACCAACCTGGAAATGTTGCAGTTATAACAATATTCCATTTTATTTTTTATGTATGAACACCTTCATTATTTAATTGCAGGCTATAATTTTCTTGTTAGCGTGGCATAAATTAAAAGACATAAAATAGATAACTGAGTTCAAATGAAAGAATTAAAGCTTACAGTGGGATTTCTTTACCATCCATTGTAACTTACATCAAATCTGTGAATCACAACTCAAATATTGCAACCGGCAGTTTTATGGGTTTTTTTCAGGAACATTATTTTAGATTGTAAGGGATGAGAGTAGGTTCTTAAGATACTATTTCCATGTAAGTTTAGTTTCAGCAATTACTTTTATTCCCTGCTTTATTTATTTTTTAAGTTCTATGGTTAGAGGATTCTGGATTGCCACCAAGTGTCAAGAGCTTAATCTTGTGTTGTTCCATCTGTCCAAGGCTAAGTGTTTGCACTGCACTGGCCTGCATATCCTGATTTGATTTTTTTTTTTCTGGTTTGGCTCTGCTAGAGGTAAAGGCTTAGTGTTTCTGTATTTATGAACAAAACAATGAAAATGCTTCTTTTCTGGACTGTTTAACGCTTGTACTTAAAATCCTTGAGGCCTAAGACTTTCTGCATGTGCAAGTATAAGCTACCTTCTTCATGGTCTTAGGTTTTTCAGGTAGTATGTTACATGGTAGCTTATTGGGTCACTAAGAATTATATGCTGTGGATATTCTTCTTTCTTAATATTAACATTCAAATAATACTCTATCTGAATTCCTATACATTGTAGCCCTTTTATTTATCTCAGGTTTGTTAGTGAAAAATTGGGACTGCAAATCAGGAAAGAAATACTACTATACAGATACGTGGTCTCACAAAACTCAGAGTATTTAAGTAATCATGCTAATAACTTGAATATTTTAAGAAGAACATACACTATAGAAGTAAATTATTGCTATAACGTAGAAATATAATCCCCTCATGTATATGAAGAGATGCATCCACTCCAGTATTTAAAATATTATCTGTTCTTAGTTCAGATAACTGCTAAAACTGTCAAACATTTCATTTAAAAAGGAATGCATGCCTTTTTGCCTTTGTTTGATATAATCGGATTGGCTGTCAGTCTTCAGAAACATACAACTTGAAAGACATATTACTGTGATTGACATTTAACTTCATATTTACCTCCCCTTTTCCTATAAGCCAAGATTCATGAATTCAAACTTCCTATGTGAGATAAACAACTGGTTTTTAATAGAGTGTTATAACAGAAAGTAGATAACAGTCTACTGTTTTAAACTTAAGTTTTAAGTTTTCACACTTACATATCCAAATCAGTGTGACTCCTATAGATAAGAGTAGAGGCAGAATTAGTAGAGCCTTCAAGGTTATAATATGTAATTCAAAAGAAGCCAGAATCCTGGCACATGCATTAGAGATCTATTTACATGTATAGCCAGTAAGACCTATAAGAATATTTTCTGATCATCTTCACTAGTAGTTTATAGAGCATGTGTTGCTTTGTAAACTGTGGACATGGTAGAAGCGGATCCAGCAGGGATAATGGAAACCAGGGAGGACAAGAAAGCACATCTGACTGCTTCTTATTCATTCTATATAAATTATTCAAGCATATGTGAGCAAAGAGGTGTGATACTTGTTCTTGAATGGACATCATTATGTAGAATTTCACCAGGTACACTAACGTGTGCAGGATTCTAATTATATTGGCTCTAGGGGAGAATAGGAATTTTGTCAATTTTTCTTGCTTGTATAATGTCTTTGGTTTGATGTCCTTCCATAGTCTTTGCTGACAAACCATCTTTGCGTTTCAGTAATGTGCATCTTTACTACCGTCCAGTTCCAAGCCTTTTTCAATCTCTCAGCAGTTGATTAAGAAACTCTCTAATCCCTTTTAGAACTCCAAGAAGCAATGGTGGCTGGGGCTTTGGTTCTTTAAGCTTCCACTGTAGTGGTGTGAAGGGTTGTTACTGAGCAGCTGTTTGCGCATGTCTCCCTGCCAGCCACTTAGACACATTTTTTTTTCTTCCTAATCTTCAGCATTCATCCTGAGAATATTTATTTTAGTTGGAAATAAGCATACCAGTGATAGAAGTTTGGGATTCACCTCCAGATGAATACCATCACAGACCAGGAAGCCCCGACGACACATTTTGTATAGATCTGTATGAACACAGTGAACCCTTCATAAGCTCTTAGATTGCAGGAAATCAGTGTTGAAAATTAAGTAGGGTTTTAAAGATTTGCAAAGTAGAGAGCTTTGTAGAATGCTGGAATTGCAGGTGCCTATTAAATATAAAGTAAAGGCTTTGTAATACAACCAGCTAACACGTTTCCCTCCACATTAGAGTGATTTATAGCCTAAAGAATTAGGTTTGCCCATTTTTTTTTTCAAATGCAGACACATTGGATATATTCAAAAGAATGAAAATCTCAGACATGCCTTAGAGTGAGCAGGTTTCCTCTTTGATGTTCCTGATTCTGAAGAACAGATGATCCAGGAGTGCGGGCACTTTATTGGAGATGCCTCTGATGCCCATGATTTGGGCCTTCACTTCTCCTACAAAAGCACTCTCAAATTTGTGAATAGAATCAGCTCTGACTGAATTAAAAATGAAAGCCCTTGATATCTCGAAACATATTTCAAGCAATTTGTAGAATTCCTTTCTTCCTCATTTTCAAATGTTGTATATCCATCCCATGATTTTTTAGTCCAGGCATGTATAGATTTTATACATTTACCTCCATGACAGTGTTGAGAAAATGGCTGGCAGTTCACTAATACTTGATGTTGCAGACTAGGGTGCTTACATTCAAAATTGTGGGAATGACCATACGTACTTCAAAATAGTTACAAATATGCTTTTAATTTAAAAAACTTTTTCTTTTTTTGCTTCCATGTAAATCATGTGAGGCTCACAATCCGAACATGGCAAAGTGGCTGGCTCTTTTTATCATGATTACTTTGGGAAACAAAAGACTAGCAATCACAATGCAGAGAGTGAAACTTTTTACTTCTTCCCCCATTTCCTCATTAAACAAACATCAATAAGGAGGAAATAGAAGCAGGAGGCATTATGAGATGAAGCTGTATCTTTCAAAGAAAGGAAATGTCTTCTGCTGACAGTAGTTCCGTAGTAGATCTTCTCTGAGAAAAAAGGGTACTACTGGTGCTTTTTTGGATTCTGAGGACACAACCAATCTGGGCCTCTGTGTGATAACAGCTGCATGCTGAGGACTTTCAAATACTCAGCTACACAGGATTCTGCAGGAGACTGTGTAGATGGTACAAGTGACAAATGGAGACAAAATGGAGTGTGCTCTGAGATGTGAGTTGATGCCCTCCTGGGTCATATATTCATGTTATTGAACTGATTTTCACATTGGAAATCCTGAGACACAATGGCCTTTTCTCTCTATCAGCTGAGAATGAACCTGTGCTAACAACTTTTCTTTGCTCTGTGTCTTATCAATTCCCTAGATGGAAGACATTCATTTGTGTTATTTAGCATAATTTCAGCTTCTCAGCATCTCAGTTGATTTTAAATGGTCTATATTGTTTCTCTAGATCTCTTTACCATAAACATAAGTATATAAACATAAACGCACATGCACCCAGAGAGGTAAATATCTTGACAGTATACATAAAGTGCCTAATAAACTTCATAACATCCCCTTCCTTTTTCAAAATACCAGAGAAGCCCTCTAATTTTTTTCCATTTTTATTTTTATTTTTTTATTTTTTGCTTCGCTCACTATGCATTTTTTATTAGATATTTTTAAATTTACATTTCAAATATTATTCCCTTCCCTGGTTTTCCCTCCGAAAACCTCTTATTCTCTCCCCCACCACCCCTGCTCACCAACCCACCCAATCCCTCTTCCTAGTCCTGGCATTCCCCTACACTGGGTCATTGAGCCCTCACAGGACCAAGGACCTCTTCTCCTATTGATGTCAGACTAGGCCATCCTCCACTACATATGCAGCTGGAGCCATGGGTCCATGAGTCCTCCCATGTTTTTTTTTGCAAACCCTCAATTTGAAGTTAATTTTTCATTCACTACTCTTAAAATTTTCCTTTCTTCATTCATGTCTTTCCTAATAAGTAGGCATAATATTTTGTTTTTATTGTACCTAGGTTAAAAATGTTTTGTCCCAGCATATTCAAATTTCCTAAATAAAAGCTGATAGAGTTTATGTGATAATTGGCTATATTTTTGCCTCAAAATTCAAATAAGTATGAACATTAACTTGCAGCAATATAAAATCAGTGACGATCTCTGCGGTGTCTTAGCATGATTTGAAGCCTTCTTTTCAGTCTTGGCAGGAAGATATTTCGCAAATACAGTGACAGAAAAATATGTTCATTACACTGATGGTTTTTTAAATAGGTAATAATTGACAAAAACACTTTGATACTTGACATCTCTTATTTTAGACAATCCAATTTTGCTTGAGGTAAGGGTTATTGACTTCTGGGTAGTACTAGGAGCAATGAGCCTCAGGGTTTAAAGTTTTCCTGCAAGGCTGTCTGCTCCTAGCAGGACAGTGCATCCTCTCCAGCTGGCAAAGGCCTACCTCAGGTAAATAGCCAAGATGGTACAAAGCACAGACCTGGTTTTAGTGTCAAAGGTCAATGCAGGCATTCTGCAGACTGAAGCATTACTATTGGCAGTATAGGAGTTAAGGAGAACTGTAGTGACTTCTCCAGAGTGTCAATGTGACTCACTTACATTTCTTTACCCTTACATGAACTTTCAGTAGTGATGACTGAAGGGAACTGAATTGATGAGGATCTGAGAGAACTTCTGAGAGAGTTTTGAATTTAAACTTAATCCTGGTATCATACTTTTCATTTATATTTTGTCTACAAAATTGTGTAAGAGGACACAAACGTTCTTAGGCCATTTACATTTCCCACCATCTAAGTTTATTTGACATGCCCAACTTGCTTTTTTCTTATGTAACAGTAGGTGTGTCCATTACATTATATACCAAGGCTTCCAAGATGGGAAGGGTGAAAGAGGAATCCTCTCATTGCATCTTCGCGTTTGTATTGTTTTCTTTCTTTTCTTTTCTTTTTTCCTCTTCTCATTGATATGACAAAATATGGACAAGATCAAACTAAGGCAAGAAGCAAAAGTTTATATTGGTTCATAGTCTGAGGGCAGTGCTCATCAAGATAGGAAAGGTATGGCAAGAGGGACAAGAAGCAGCTGGTCAGATTACACCTTCAGGCTGGAGACCGAGGTACTTGAATGCTTGTGTCAGCATACCATCTACTCTATTCCTTCTGGGATTCCAATCTTTGTGATTTCCTTAATTTAAAAACACACTGTGTAAGCAAACTAGTTGAAAGTATTTCTCCAAGGTGAGACTGGATTCTAACAGGTTGGCAGTCAGTATTAACTATCACAGTATTTAGATGGAATGCATACTGAGTGTTTTCCCCAAAATATAATGCCCACTGAATTTGTGTTGTTCCCTGGTTGAGAAAGGTAGGAAAAGATACAGGCAAAGGTGCCATGCAGTTTTTCTTAGCGCACTCATTGGTAAAGTAGAAAATGCACTAGAATCTAACAAGTGCTCTATAAAAGGAAGCAAAATAGTAATTGAATAGTGATTAATGCAGTGTCTGGTTACTATATTAATTTTAGAAAGATAAATTTAGTGTCTAATAGAACTCAGAGGATTCTTACATGCTGAAGCTTCAAATGTGCCTTTGAGATGATTTGACCTATTTAATTCATTTTTTTAAGCTAATAAATTGGAGACCATAGAAATAATTTGATATTTGTCATAGCAGAAATGACTGGATGATCTACTATATGAAAATGTTGTCATTATTAATACAGCATTGCATCACCTAGCCAGTAGAAATAGGCCCTTGATTTCTCTGTTCCATGGACATATGTATACTTATTAAGATTATTGTGAAGTTAAGTTTGCAAACATCAACCAGCTATGGAGTATGTTCTTCAGGCACTCCAGGACTGTCTTCCATCTCTTTTGTCTACATAGCAGCTCCACACTGACAGAGGTACCCAGTTTACTTAACAGATGAATATTCTTTTAATTTTGCTTATAATTGTTTTTTTTTACTGTATTTTTAAATAATTTCCTGTAGGTATGACTTTGCATTCATCTACTTTTCCTTTAACATCATTTTCATAATTAGATGTTATAAGTAGTTGATCTGTAACAACATGGAATACAATGCATAAAATGCTTTGCTTTGATCTTATTTCTCATTATTTTGTCTGTGAAATTACTTCACCTTTTCTCCTTTAGTATTTTACCTGTACCCGTTTCAGTTGTCTGCCACATTTAAAATCATCTTGTTCCTCTTAGCACTTGTTATTAATGGAGTTCTTTGTCTATTACCCATAGGAGCGGCCCCCACCTGGGGATTTTCACCTCTCACATCACTCCTATTACAAAACAACATATAAAACCAAATCTGTTGCACAGTCAGTACTTAACGCAGCTGGAATCATTTGAATCCTGCTGGTTCTTGCTTCCAATTATTCCATAGACTAGAAAGCATCTCTGTTGAAGTAACAGCATCCACCTCATAAGCAAACTCGCTGAAATGTCTGTGAATATATGGATCATGTTTCTAGAATTTGCCAAAGTGATGTCAGAAGTCGAATGTCCAACAGCTCTTACTACTTTTTAATTTTAATATAATATATTTTGATCTATGAGTAAGTTATTAATGACTGACTATTCAAATTTGTGGTCTGTGAGTATGTGGATGACATAGATATTAATAATGACAAAATATAAAAACATAGCACAATAGGATTTTACCTAAAGATACCATTTTTAATACACTAGGCTAAAATAGTTTCCTTCTTCTTAACAGCTAAAAGCATCAAGATGAAATTAAAATTTGTGACTAAAATCAAAGCAAAGTACAGTGGAAGTTTGTAACTAATTATTTTTATTAACCATATAGGAAATTACTATAGCCAAATTTGAATTGATTTCTTATGACTTTGATTATGAAAATGAAAATTTTAATATGTCACTGGCTTTCACCACACCTGAGTGACATTTTGGATTGGCCTTTGGTTTAATTCTAATCTCTTATCAGCCAGTATCTCCTAAGTGACTTTAAAACAAAACAAAACATAAAAATAATTATTGACCATTATTGCTTGTGTTCGATAATATCCAAAATCCATGGGGAAATAGCACAGCTTCATTTAGACTTCATGTTTCACATTAACATGAGTGTCTATAGACATGGATATACCTGATGCCGTTTTCAGTTCTACAGAATGTGATCCTTTAGTTGTCCAATAAACTCTTTTCAATCCTACACAACTACTCAGTCAAAAGGACACTCAATAAGGCATACTGTAAATGGTAAAATGTACTCTAAGGGTTTGGAGTCTTTGTTTAATTTGAAATATATAGCATTCTCATGGACTCTCTTAATGTAACTACATGGGATATATTCCTATCATCTATCTATCTATCTATCTATCTATCTATCTATCTATCTATCTATCTATCTATCCATCTATATCTATCTATCCATCTATCTATCCATCTGTCCATCCAGCTACCTGTCTATCTATCTCCCATATACATACTATATACAGCATTATTTGTATTTCTGTGCTTGCTACACATAGCGAAATGACAATTAAGTCAGTCCAACTCATGGTGTCCATGCTTATAATATCCACTCGTTAGGGGAGAGTTCCAGCAATACTGTTTAAATTCCATTCCACGTAATGATCACAAATATAGTCTAGAAACAGGCTCACTTGGCTTCTCAGAAAATAGTATAATTTTTTTGTTTCCTAATACTTACTGGATGTAAATCTGACAAGTATACACTGTTCAGCCTTTACTGTAGCTTAATAAACTATATCATGTTTTCATTCATGTTTGTCAAAACTTATTTCAGAGTAGTGTCTCCTAATTCTTTAGACTCTTTAAAATTATTTGGTAGAAGAATTATGAAGATTGGCTATGTGGTCTACTAATATAAACTGCATACACACATATACACACATAAACATATATATATATATATATATATATATGCACATATACACATATACATACATATACACACATATACATATAAACACACACACATATATATGCACCTATACATGCACATCTACACATATACACACATAAACATGCATAAACATACACATACACACACATCCTTTTTGGTTTTCATTTGTTTAGTAGGAAGTCTGAACTGTGTTTAACAATAGTGCCACACAAAAAGATTTTTTTTTAAGATTCATGACTTTGCTTAAAATATTTCAGTGTATTTAATCACAAATTTTCGTTATGTAACGATGAGTACTGTCTCAGTTTTAAATGGTGTCTTTTTTTTTTAATATACTTTCAATATCTCCCATTTTTTACAAAAAAAAAAAAAAGCTCTAGGAGATCTGGTCTTTCAAGGGGACAATAAAAATCTAAGATCTATTGCTCTAATTATAGGGATACTAGCTTTAAATTTATCCTGCAGTTAATTTAGAAAGAAATGGGCTCCTTTATCCCTAAAGCCTATATTCCTTCTACAGGCCAGGATGTTCATGAAATATGGTTGCAGCTAAGACCTCAGTATTTTACCTGTATAAAATTACCCCATTTACTGTTTTAGCAGTTGAATGAAACCCATTGTATACACTGGAAATGTTGAGTAGTGACCTAAGTCAAATTAGACAATCGTTCTAAAACAGAATGAAGATGGACATTGAAACAGTATCTTGGCAGGGACTATTTAAAATCACAGCATTCTGCAGAAGCAGGTTCGATGCTGAAAGAACATACAGTTAACATAGACATGGAATATAGTCATCAAACTCTGGCTGGTATATGTTTTGTCTAATTGGCTTTTTCCTCCAGATGGTTGTCATTTGGGCAAGTCCATTTTCTTATGAATATTTATTGCAATATTTCAGGGAATCAGTGTAATACCATAAATGTTAAAAAGAAGGGGACCTTCATTATATATGTTTTATTCTAATGTTGAAAACATTCATACCCTGAAACTTTGTTTTTCTGTCATCACAGAAGGAGGTATCACAGTTGGGTTTTACGTTTAGGCAAGGCATAGAGTTAATTTTAACTCATTCATTTCTAAGACACTAAATTACATAAGGATGCATGTCCTTATATAAGCCAGTCTTTCCACAATTATAGTATCATTTGAGGGAAAATCTTTGTTTTATGAAAAAGAAAAACTACAGGTCCCCACCTGTGCATTCTTGTGCAAATGTATTTGAAAAAACAAAAACCTTCACTGCCAGAAAACGTTCTATTTTAATTGCAATTAGACTTCTCTGATAACCACCAAGCTGGTGCCTAACTCTAAAAGGATCTTTCCAACTGTTCTGTGGCTGCTTAGGCAACTATCACCAAGTAATTACTATAATTAAATGAACTACAAAATTGAAACCTGTTAAAATATTCAGAGCTCAGGAATAAAATGTAAAACACACTTGTTAATTAAATACATTAATTGAAATATAAATAAGTTTTTTTGGGAATCATAAATGAATTAGTATGAGCAGTTATATAAAAATTTGTACCTCATTTTTGATTAATGTGAAAATATTGACAGTTTGGTAAACTAAATTAGAACCAATGAACAGGATAGTGTGAATTTAATCAGGGGGTACATCTAAACAGAGGTTGGCAGGCAAACCACATGTGTATCCCTCTCTGTTATTAACTCTTTCCAAAAGTAATTAGACCTATGCCAATTGCTACATTGATCACAATAATCACCAAATTTTCCATTTTCATATGTTTTCAGGTACATGCTTCTTCTTATTTACTTCAGTTTTTGTGTTGCATTAATAAATAAAATTAGCCAGATGTAGTTATTAAATTCAGTACATGTAAATTCATTCCTTCAAAATGTTGCTATACATTAATATATCTACTTGGTTTCAGTTGTATATACTATAATCCACTTTTCCTTTACTAAAATTTCACTAGATGCTATGAGAATTTGCTTTCTGACTTGAAAATTAGATGGAAAAATTACATAATCAGGCCCACAATTTTCTACTCTATCATCAAACATTGAACTATGGCCTTTACATGTCTTAAGGAGCTATCACTCCTTGGCTTCCTCATGCTACCCAGTATCCATTTGGCCTATTTTTTCCTATTATCAGTTGATGGATGTTCAAATTATTCAAATCTATGTTAACATGGACCCAAAACATTCAATCAAGAGTGAATTCCAGGGCTCTGTCTCTGCTGACAGTGAAAGAGATGTAGTATTGACACAGATGTTATGATCATGCATTGCTCCTTCACCATGTAGAGCAAACCAATAGCTTTATCTTCATGATGTAATCTTCTTAATTTTTTTCCCATTTTAAACCTAATTGTTTTTGTTCCACCCAAATCACAAATGACAAATTACAAAATGAAAGTATAAGGCTAAGTGTACAGTTTAGTAGTAAGTGATTTATTGTGTATATGCAAGGCCTTACATTTTATCCCAACAAAGCCAAATACAATTAAAAACATAAAATCTTAGCAAACAGTTGGAATATGTAGTAATAACTAAAATATAATCAATTTAAAATAGAAATGGTACTGTAATAGTTTTTCTTAGTATATTACTTTTATCATGATTTACCTATCTTTAGACATGAAGATAAATTTAATATTTTAACAGATAATTTTTGTATACAGTATTGACATAAGAATATATAAAACATTATTAGTTTTGACTGATTAGCTATAAGTACAGAGCCTAAGAGAACTAAAACAACTAAGGTTCATTCATATTATAGGCAGCAAAGTTCATCCAAAAACATAGAATGAAAATACAGAATATTTAGAATTGTCAGCTGATTACTGAAGAAAAGCAATGTTTACAATAACAAAGAAATATGGTCATGAACATAAATATCTCTATGAAATTTTGATTATGATGGGAGAATTATAGGTCCAGCCATGCTACATGGTTCTTTTAAAGCTAAAGACACTTATTATATTATATTCTAAGTTCCCCTCTTTATGTTTTAAGAAAAACACTGAAAATTCCTTCCTTAAAATGTCCAGGCATTTCAATTTTGAACCAGGAAGGACATGCAGATGTGGCAAGCAAATCTTACAGGAATCATGAATTCAGGAACTTTTCAATGGATCCCGTGTATTTTCTTATGGTGTATCCATCAGCATGTCAAGGAGATGTGACACTCAAATACAACACTTTGGAGAAAGCTTTGTTGTAAGCTTCAATACATAAAAATTAAGTAATTATTTTAATACCTTCCATTAGTGTTAGATTTCAGAACAAAACAATGGATGTCGTTATTTTTCAGAAAACCCCTATAATATAAAGCTTCATTTAAAGTGATGTTAATTCAACTTGGACGAAAAATCTAATGGGTACTTTTTAGTCTTCAATAACCAATGCCAATTGGAAATAAGGAACATGAATGGAATGGTTCTGGTTATATATATCCAGTAGCTATGACAAAGCATCGGTTCTGCATCTTGATACCTTTGTCTCTTTCTATGCAAGTCTTTTTGTTACTGATACTTCAGATCTTTGCTTGGAGAAAGCCTTCTGTCACAACAAGAATCTCCCAGTTTGTAGTGGGGCAGTACATTTCACCTACTTAGTGCTTCCTTTTTTTCAGTAATTTTTAGTTAGTTGTAGTACATGTCATCATATCAACGACAATATGAGAAACGTCATCATAGAGTCAAGTGATTTAATCAGCGTGTGTGACACCTCAATGGTTTCCTCATCCAACACTTGGGAAGACTTTAAGGGCAAGTCTTAGATTTATTACATATATTTGTCCCCAAAGGTAGACACAACATTGCTGCTAAATACTAAACAGCATATAAATGTGTCTTGTTAGGCAATGGCCAAAATTATCACTGGGCTTTATGTACTTATTATGCTTTCAGTGAGTAGCAGGCAGGCGATCATATACTTTGTGGATTCCTGGTTATTACTATTAAAATCCCCCAATTATTTAAAGGTACTAATGAATGTAATGACAAATTATAAATAATACAAATAACACAAGATCAGATTAAGAGGAAAAGGTAAGTTTTGGAATTAAATATACCGTAGATTTTGGGACTATAATTGCTTGAATAAAATGTAAATAGACTCTGGCAAGATAAGAAGATGGACAGTCAAGTTATAAAATTCTGTGAGTTCACAGAGCCTTTGTCAGAGAGAGCCATTCTGTGAACAATAGGGCAAATCACAGCTCTGTGATTAATCAAATCAGTTCTCCATTGTGGAAGTACAAAGAGATGAAACCATATGATCTCATTTGAAATTGGATGCTTGTAGCCTAATGAACTTGTGTGGACTATGCTTTCCAATATTTTGGCTGGAAAGGAAATAAATTCATTAGGAATTTAGACAAAAGCAATGTGGTATAGTCATAAGAGAATTGCAGAACTTTTTCCAAGGGAAAGGCTAACCTTGAATCTATAAATAAAATGTTACTAGTATTGTGTTATTAAAACCAATTATTGATTATTTTAGGATGATTAGTCATCGTTAAAAATTAGGACATTGTTTCAAACATACAAAACTAAGTTTCCAAAATAATCTATAATAATTTCAGCTAAATACGATCTGATTTCACAAGGATGCAGAGGGAGTTTGTGTCTCTCACAGAAAGGTTCCAGTTTTCAGGTTGGTAGTATTATCTTTGAGTTTTAAGAAAATCATTGTGCAGTGGTTTTTTTTTTTTTTTCTTTTTTCAACACCAGAGCATTGAAATAGTTAATTTCATTGGGTGTTTATATGTTATCCTTAGCATTTTTACATGTACTAAGTTGTAAGCTATAACTGACTATTTCCATACAGATAGATACTCTTAAATTGTACTCTAATTTCCAACTACAGAAGGGCAAATGATGTGACCCAGGATCCAGGGTTAAGAAGTGGGGAGCATCTAAGATTGCTTCTTTAGCTATCTGGTTTTGTTTGTTTTTGTTTTTATTTTGTTTTAGCTTCTAAACAACACTCTATCATGCTATTACAGAAACTTCATTGAAAAAAGTAAAACTGTAGTGCACCCAGAGATGTCCTTACACCAAAGACAGTAATTGGGGTGAGGATATGTGAACTCAGAGTTACTCTTTTCTAGCTTTACTTTGTCCTAATGACATCATGGTAAAACTCTACCTTAGTCATGGGAGATACTTTTCAGTTTACAATGAGAACTCACAAACTGGGCATAGTAAAAGAAGTAATTAGCATGTGTGCCTTTTAAGCAGTAGGATTCTAGTGTGCGATTATTTTTCCCCTCTTGTTGAAAGAGTGGAATTTAACAGTGAATTTAAAACAATTTGTTCATCTCTAAATAGAACAGCATTTGTAATTGTTCTTATTTTAAACAACTCTTCATATCAGGGGAAAGTTCTAGAGGAGATGGAAGGTCAGATTTTAATGATAAAAAGTAGGTCTCACTTTACTACTAGACTGCAATTAGCATTTCTTTTTTTCCCCACATTTCTTTTTTCTTTTTTTCTCCTTTCCTAGTTTTGTTATTTTCTGCTTTTAATTTTTTTTATTCCAGCCTCACCTGTAAGTTCCCAAGAAACACCAACCCTTGTTCTCTTCAATAAAAATTTTCCAGCTCTCACCACCCTGAGTCTCCCCAACTCACTCTGTCACACACTGAAGATGCATTCCCGTGTCCATTTAAGCACAATACATTCTAAATTTTTTTACTATTTTATAGTATTGTTAGTTCTTAGTTTCTTTTATTTATTGGTTATTTTATTTATTTACATTTCAAATATTATCCCCATTACCGGTTTATCCTCCACAAACCTCCTAGTTCTTAGTTTCTTAGAATATTTTTCCAGCTTTATCCCTGAAAATCAAAAATGCTTCTTTTATATATTTCTATAATACCATATTACCAGCTGCTTATTCTTCCCCTGTTATAATTTTAATAACATGTTCTAAATTTCTTTTTAGTCACACATTGAACTTATAAGATCCCTCTGAGATCTACAACATACTATCCTAGAAATATACTAAAATTAGATTGGTTTTTTTGGTTAAATCTTACATTGGATGCATTCTGATAAAACATTTGAGTGATAATGCTACGGGTTTAGTTGGTGGTAAATTTGAAGGTACAAATAGCTTAGTGGGAATCATTTAAACAATTCTTTTTGGTAAAGGAGGTGAATCCTTAGCATAGCATCCTTACCTTTTGTCTAGTATGTTTCTGGATATGTATCACGGGATGGCTTGATCAACACCATTCCTATTTAAAACCCCCATACCTGTCATGGTCATACAAGAAAAAGAAAAAGAAGTAACCATGCTTGCAGCCATCCATTGGACTCAGCACAGAGTCCCCAGTGAAGGAGCTAGAAGAAAGACCCAAGGAGCTAAAGGGGCTTGCAGCTCCATAGGAGGAACAACAATATGAACTAACCAGTACCCCCAGAGCTCCCAGGGATTAAAGCACCAAAGAGTACACATGTTGGAACTCATGGCTCCAGCTGCATATGTAGCAGAGGATGGCCTAGTCGGTCATCAATGGGAGGAAAGGTCCTTGGTCCTCTTGGTTCTCTTGGTGAAGATTCTATGACCCAGTGCAGGGGAATACCAGGGTCAGGAAGCAGGAGTGGGTGGGTTGGTGAGCAGGGGGAGGGGAGTAGAGAAACCAGGAAAGGGGGTTACATTTAAAATGTAAATAAAGAAATTATCTAATAAAAAAAGAAAAGTACATATTTGATATAACACAATTTAAGAAGACTAATTTGTGATGCAAAGCACATATAGTTTTAAATCTTGAGTTGCTTACATTGTAGTTGTGAGGACTCAGCTGTTTTCTGCTTTTCATGTTCTAAAATTTGAACTGAAAGCTACTATGAGTTAGAAATGTTTTGATAATATCAATCGTCATAAAATTTATATCATCTTTATTTTGGAGCAACACAGAGGCTATTGATTAAGGTGCATTTTCTGCTTTGATGGCAAACATATTGTTTATTAGGTGTTAGATTTAGGTAAGGGCATATTATTAGATTGGCATTGTAATTAAGCTGGAGTTTAGGGTTTTTTGTTTTGGAAACTTTAATTTTTAAGTTACAAACTCAAATTCACATAGAGATATTAGCTTTTGATCTCAGTGTTACCACTAAATTGGAATGCAATTGGTACTGGAGTTGTGAGGAAGAACTTCCCTTGCTTTGGGTATCATGATCAGAGAGACGTTAATTTCTTTAAAGCTATACATTTTGATGGAGCTCAGTTTTAATTATATGCGGAAAGTCATCTTTTAAAATAATCTCTTTGCAAGTGTACTTTGAGACTATAGGTTTGGTTGCTGTTTGTTAGACTGTCCTGATATCATTCCTTCGGGAAGTATGAAAACAATACTCTTGTGCAGACATTAATAAAATCTAAAATAATGCATCAATATACGTTTCTCAGTAACTTGAATATATATCTACCCTTTTCCTATTTCAGGAGACTAAGCTTATTAATTGTTATGAAAATACTAAATTACTTTTTACATTGGCATCATGTACATTGGATTTGCCCTGCCCTTGAACCTATTCTTAATGATTGTAACATGCAGGTAGATGCGATCCTAACAGAAACCACAAGACCTAAATCAAGTTGTCCAGGATAGGCACTTTCTGATCTGAGTATTGCAGAAGCACTTCAGAGTGTGCCTTCTGTTTTACCTTAACAATTATAGATCAATGGATGCATGTTCTAGGCAGCTGGGCAGTGACATGAAGGGATTCACAGAACTGGAGTGAAAACTGGGCAATGCTTTCAATGATGTGAGAGACAAAATAAATGCTATGAGCCACTAGCCTTTGACTCTGAATTTCAAGAAAGCAAAGCAAAGGACAACCAGGAAATTACTAGGCAACAAAGTTGATGTGATTATTCTCAGTTACCCAATCTTTTTTTTTCTCTCACAGATATCAAACACCGTTTTAAATGATGTACTACTGCGTATTGTTTAAATGATGCAGTGCAATATTGTTTTATATATATATATATATATATATATATATATATATACATATACACACACACAATCATAACCACTTTTATTTTTCGAAATAGTACTTACAGAAAGGAAATTCTTGGGCCCAAAGAGAAATAAGATTAGACTCCCCCAAAAATGGGGAAATGAAAAAGAAAAACACATAAACCAACTCATATAGAATTATAGAATTTTATGAAATCATAAGGAGAAGGTATTTTCCCATTAGATTCTAAAATTTTAATAGGGAGAGTTCAACTTCAATATATTGTAATGATTCTCCTGATTCCAAGTGTTGAATTTCTCACCCTACCCTCACCATATAAGGTTCAAGTCTTGTAATTCATATTGTGTAATGCTGTCTACAGGCAAAACTATGCATTTTTAAAAATTTTGACGTATTAGCACATATGTGCATAAATAGAAATCACTATTCCTGAATATTACTTTGGCAGAATGTTGCCAAAACTTTTATGTGTTTCTGAGAATAGTACTGATCACATTTTGGACACTGTGATTGTTTTGAGATGTATTTTTAGCATAAGACATAAAGTCCTTTTGCTCAATGCATGCATTGTATTTTGATCAACAAACTGTATTTGAGTTGTATATAAAGATTAGCAGACTAAACTATGGGAATGGTAAAATTCTATACCACTTTTGCAGACACTGCTGATTCAGGCATTGTCGATTTAATAATGCACAGTATCCTGTTTAAAACTTAGCTCTTAAATCTAACTGAAAACAGTAAATTTAAGCCAATCATATTAGGACTGTGCCAAATTCAAAATCAACGTTTGTAAAAGAGAAATTTTAAATTATTATTTATGCTGTGTTTGAGGTGATTGTAAATGAGCTTTTTGATATACAGATTGTTTCTAAGACAGAATTACACTATAAAATAACCATAATTATGGAGCTCTAAATGCTGAAAAACTGATATAATTAGTCTGAGCTTTTAATGGATTCTCCCTAAATTTAGAAGTATTTGTATGAAGCTTTGTTATATTTATTTACTATAAATAAATTGAAATATTAAATATGTTAATTCTTTTTATTTAATTTCCAACACCTTAGAAGAACTATTAAGAGACGTACATATCTTACTTTACTAGTAACATGCACATATTTCATGGATTAGTAAGTAATTACTTGCTACATTTGATGTCTTAAAGCACAGTCCTTAGAAAACATGGCAGCTTGTTAATTAACCCAGTTCATTTTACAGTGCATAAAATAGCATCCTATGTTACTTGAATCCCATTTATCTTTTGTTTACCCATAACATACACCAACATGACATCATTCACAGACACAAATACAGACACACAGTGCAGTCATAGGTGAGGATAATGACATTAAGGAGAAGTTTTGTATTTATTCTTATAAACTCATGGCAATGTTTCTGATAGTTTTTTCTTCCTGACTGAAATACAATCTTGGATCAAAAGTTTAAGGTTCTGTTTTACAGCCTTATGGCCTTTACAAAATCAGGATGTGTGTGTCCTTTGTACATCCTCTCTGTGTCAAGTGGTTACATGCAAAGTGTATGTGTGCACTTCATGCAGACCAATAAGAGGCAAGTTGATGAGTTAAGGCGATTCTTTGGCTCTCTGCTCTGAGAAGCTGATCCATTCAAAGCTCATTTGATACAGGGCAGGTGTAGAAGACTTTTTAACTTGTCTTGTTTGATTTTAAATACAGTAATAGCCTAATATCCTAAAAATAAAAATGGAACAAAATATATTTTCTTATGTTGCTTCTATGTTGCAGATGTAAACACTGAAATTGCAACATGTAGTTCCTCACTCTATAATTGTGACCTGACACATGAAATTTTGTAGACATAATTGCCTGACTGTTTTGTCATTACATAAATGCAAAATATATTTCTGATCGTATTTGCTCAAGCAGTTTTAAAGAGTGATCAGGGAGTTGGCTTTTTGCTCATCTTCCAAACTCTATGTAGGTTTATTTCTTTCTATTTACATCATTTTCATTTAAAGAATCATATATAAAATAGAACTGTCTGAACTAGATATAAAAGATGGTAATTTAAATTTCATTTTACTTCTTAAAAATTAGCCATCTTTTAATATACCCCAAGTAAATAGAACTGTATGTATATTTTAAATAAGTTTGTTTAACACATTTTGTCTACAGAAATTCACCTATACTACATAAAGATGAGAGGTAAAACACTTGACAGCAAATTTTCGTACAATATTCATGGCCTAAAATCACATTATCAATTCAATATACACCACTGCTTTTAAAAGAAAACTGGGTTCATAATACTCTAAGTCATGAGCAACGCACAACGTTATAATCAATTACTTTAGGGGAAATTTCCAACACTCTAAACCAGCGGTGTTACATCAAAAAGCAGATAACAGAGAAGATAAGAAACTTAATGCTATTAATTATTTCCATTTGGTTTCAAATAACTTTTATCCTACAAAAACAACTGAGTTCAAGAATTGAATAATATATCTTAGGAAATTTAAAATAGACAAACTAAAGTTGGAATGTGTTATATGTATAAGTTATTAAAAATTATTACTGCTAAGAACTGGTAGAGTTGTCCTTCCTGTGGTAGTACTTTCAGTTGAATAGGAGATTCTTAACTTATAGGGATGATTATTATTATCTATTTACTGGTCAGTGTTATACACACAATGAAAGCTGTCCTTATGGAAATAGACTTCTGTACACCATAATTTGAATTAAGTAGTGAATATATATATATATATAAATTATTTTAAAAGTTGTATATCACAATGTATAACATTCCATTTTGACTATATTTTGTAAAACATTTTTGATGTACTCAGTATGATGCTCACATATGTCAAATCAAGTATTCTACTATTTATTTAAATAGATATATGCCTAATGTATTTAGAAGCTTATTACTCTCATATAATTGTATATATTGTGGCTTTAAAAGTATGTACTTATTCTTGCTTTAAAAGTAGTATGTGCATTTCTTTCCACTTTATTTTTAATTAATTATATTAAGGATAACATCCTTTACTAAATGTACTTTAAAATTCACAATAAAGTTTCAGAAATTGTTTTGTACATTGTTGAGACTTTGTGTTGAATTTCTTTGTGAATATTTTATTGTCCTTTGGTCATCTAATAACAAATTTCAGAGCTAAATATCATTCCTAAGATAGTGAGCAAAATCCTGTGGGTTGGTAGATAACTAGCTGGAAGGAAGTCTTCGCAAGTGATCCATTGCTCATGTATGTTGGAACCTGGCCTGGGGACACCAGTGGGCTCCTTCCCCCAAGTGCCTACTACCTCAGTGCATACATGTTTCATCACTAGCATGCCCAGCTACATGGACATTGAATGTTCTAGACTGCAGAGAAGCCATTATGAAGAAAGGCGGTCAAGTGACCGACAAATGTACAGTTCTGTTTAATCCTTTCATGTCTAAAACATAAAAGTTAAGAAGCTACTCAAACGACAAAAATGTAAACTGTCAGCCCAACAGTGAGCCTGACAAGACTCCAGTTTTCACTACAATGAATACAGGTTTACACATTTTAAAGACTTGGCTCGCTAGTAGGAAGAGTTACTCATTTTATAAGATAATTTAGAATTCTACTCCGGGGATAAACTTTGTTCCGTGAGGAATCAGCACAATATGTCAATGTCAACCTATGACACCTAAGAAAGAAGCCCTCCTAAGCTATTACTACAGAGGAATCCATGTACGTATGAGCAGCTACATAAAGTGCACGTGGATTTGCTATGATTTTTGTTTTGCTTCCATACAAGGGAAGTAAACAATTGAACTAATTTTCCATAGAAGATTAACTTCATTGCTAACTCACTAACTACCTCAAAAAAAGCACACAGGAAAGTCATTCAAAGACCAAAGCACTTTCTTAGGAGGGGTATTTACTTTAAGTGATATTCAATATAAAAACAGATAAGCATATAAAAACTGACATATCATAAGCATGAAATAAATGTCTTGAAAGACCCGCCAGTTTAAAAGCTATATTTATTCAGGACAGAACTATTACGCCTATATTCTCCATTTTGTAATTCTTTTCCTTTTGAGTTTTGTTCTAAATAAAAAAAACAAAGTGGTTCAAGTGAAATGATACAGTCTAATTGAACAAATCAGCAAACCTTCTTTGAGTTGCTAATGTCACACCCAAAAAGAATATGGATTCACATTCAAATCATTAGCAAAGTTAATTAGCATATCAAAGTCACATGTGAAGAACAAAGAACACCAGGCAAGTAGTTTGTTTATCAATTAGTAAATGGTCAAAAACGGGAAAGGAAATCTGAAATTCTATTCAAAAGAAGTATTTTCAAATGGAGGTATGTTACTATTGAAAATGTTTGCTATTTTAATAGTTCTTTTGCTCATTTTTTCTGCATGTTTTCTCAATGATTTTATTCAAAATAGTATGTATTTTCTCAAAATGTGCCACAATGAATGTAAGTATATTCATATAAATTTAACACTCAAGTATTAAATTTATACTAATAGTCACATTTTACAACACTTTCTTTAACTGAGAAAAACTGGAGAAGATGAATAGATTCATATCTACAGGATATTTTATAGATAATACAACTAAACATATTCCCTGTTATTAATTTAAAATTACTACTATAAATATCACACTCATTGTTAGAGAGTTGTATAAGTATGTGCTCATATACTTAAAATCTTTGATATAAATAGTCATATATCCATTTAGATAACAAATAAACTTCTACATATAAATTCAGAGATGGAAGACATTAAAAACTGTAATTTTTTGTACAAACTTGAAATATGTTATTTATCAAATGTCAACAATTATTTACTTCTTATAAGATCATATTTAATAAATGGTTTAATGCATAATTTAATTTGTTTGAATACTAATCTTCCTTTTTATTATTTTTATCCAAATTATTTTCCAGATGTCATTATTAGTTAATATTTTATGGACTATTTTGCCATATGTTGAGTTTTTTAAAAATAACTATTGCTTCATACCTATTTTTTTAAACAGGAACACCAGTTTGAAGGTGTTTAATAAGATATTTACTAGTATATACATATCAATAAGCTACATTTCTCATTATTTTAAATATATTTTAACTTTTGACCATAGTATGCTGCTGTGCGGAGTGATTTTACACTTCTCTTATTTGATAAGAGAACATTTTACACAAACTGAATTGCAACAATCCATATATAGTTGTAAAGTAACTTTACTGGGGGAAGAGAATAAATATGGAAGTTGGGATAGCCTAAGGAGATTAACAAAAAACATACAGAAAACTTAAGAGATTCATGTAAACTTCCAGAGCATAGTAGACTCTCAGTAAGTTCTTTTGAATTCTTTTTGACAGAGAAATTGCTATTTTTACCTTTATGTTTAACTATATAGCACAAATTAGAATTTACAGATTTTTCAATTAAAATTTTGATAACCTTATGCATAGTGGTAAGATACATAAAAAGGTCAAATATAATATTTAATTTACTTATCCTTTTTGTGTTATAGCAAGATAGTGTAAAATATAAATTATTTTTACTTTCATGTACAAATCCTCCATGTAACATTCAATGAAATGTTTATACCTTATACATCCCCCAAAGTCACCAAGCAGATCTTATATTTAGCATTTGTAATGTCAATATGAATTTTTAACCATATTAGTCTACAAACTAAACTATTACTTACTGATTTACCTTATTTCTAAAGTAGTTTGTCCAAGCACTATAGGACACCTGGTTTATTTTTCAGTATGATACATTTGGGTTATTAGTTGATGTTTTATATTAAAATTTAAGAACATGGAATTCATTCATTCTTTTATATGTAATCGATATTAATTGCTAATAACAGGCAGTTATTAACTTAGTTATTAAATGTATGCATGTAATATTACACCTCTTGGCAATGAATTAATCATTTTATACATGTTCAATAGCCTTTAGTATGGAAGTGGTTATCAGTGTAGCATAAATAAGTTTGTTGTTTTAACTATTTCTCTGTACTATCAGAAACTTCAGTTTGTATTATAAATATTTTTGAGTAACAGAGAAAACGATAGGGCTAGATCACAGAAAAAATCATTTTTTGTAAGCATTTTCTTATATTGGAAATTCTTTTTAACAGAGAATATTTCTGTTCAATTTATTAAAACTTTCCTGTGGCATGTGAACCTTTATAATACCCAAATTAGGTTTTTTGATTCTTAATACTTATTATATATGGTTTGAAAACATCTCCCTATTTCAAATGAAGGTTCAATATTCCTTTCCTAAAAGTGGCTATTTTTTTGATAGTGAACTTTCTTCAAACTGCTGTCTTCAGTACTAGGGACAAATAATTCGATTACTTTTGTCATCTTGTGTTGTAGACCAGACTTTGCTGGATACTTCTGCATATGAGTGACAACCTAGATAATAGTCCATTCTGTTTAGGAATAATTTATGGTCCATCTTAAAGATAAACTCTTTCTTATTATTACAGGATTACTACTGTGAAAATATAGTAATGCCACACTATTCTATATATAGGGCAACTGAAACCATTTATCTTTCTTATAATACCTTTCTAATTAGCAGAGATTTTATGTCTGCTCAACAAGCTCTGCTAAAATTAAATAAATCATGACAAGTGTCAGAAACTCTCACCCTAGCTCACAAACTATGATATCTCTTGATATCCAGGAAGTAGTAGAACCATTATTTTTACATATCTTAAAATGCATGAACACAAATAGCATCAAAATACAAAGTCACCCAGTGAGACTCATTGACCGATAGACAATGACTCGTTGACTCTATTGACAATGTATCTGTGATGATGCTCTCTATGAAGACTTATCAGTGGACTGTACTGATCCAAGGTTCTAGTCTAGATCAGTCTAACAATTTTCTCTATAAAAAGCATGTCATTCTTGTTACAAAACATCTTTTTTGTATACCTACATTAATAAACACCCCTTACATTGTATTAGCTATGGCTTAGTTATTTCAATTTTATCCTTTTTTCTTCATTCTATATTTTAGCATCTTCAGTTGTTCCCTTTACAGCAAATCTTACTAAATCACCAAACTTCCCAGCTCTTGCACAGAAAATCAAATGAAAAGAAACAAGTAGTTAGAAGTTTCTTCCTTTAATTTCAAGAAACCATCGCAGTCCTTGACTGCAAGTATTAAAGATTAAAAAATCCAATAAAATAATAATTGTAAATATTTATGTAAATAAGAGGCAAGGAAAATTATAATATAAAATAACATGGGATGAGATATATCCTTTAACTTTTGATGAAATTACTAACTTTTTAGAAGGAATTATAATTTCTCACAAGTAAATTTTAAGAAAATACTAAAATAGTTTCAGTTTTGAGACAAAGTTAAGGTATTACAAGATGACAGAGGTTGGTCACTTGCAGATATTTTGGTTTCTGAAGATAAATATACACAGATGTAAATGGTATCAGAAATGAAAAAAGAAGCACAAAGCTCATTTTACTCCAAGATCAAGATCAAATTTTTGCTTTGAGACCAGTTTTAGTGCAGAGGTAATGAATGATACCTTGAGAATCTCAACCTTTGTAAAACAGATAAATTAAAACTTGTAAAATGCTCACAGAGTTTACATGGGTCTAGTAGGGCATTGATCCTTCTTGTATAGTTTAGAATAGATCTTAGTAACAGGCAAGTATCAGAGTGCTCAGTATTTGATATTGATACTACTCTCTCAACAAAGTTGGCTTCCCACTGTGACATTTAAGTTGTTCTTTGGCAGCCTCTAGTCAACTTTTTGTCATTTTAAACTCTTAGTGTAGACAGGAACTACAATAATCTACACCTATTAAAATTTGAAGCTAATGTTATTTTTGTGTTGTGTGTATGTGTAACTTAAATATTAGTGACACTTAAGTTAAATGTTAGCTATGTTTGTATAATAAAATCTGATTTAACAGAAATATTTAAAAATGGTTTCACATCCATAGAAATATGGACAGAATTAGTAAAAGGTCGTTTCCATGGGGATTTCAGGAGAGTTCGCAATTGAGAAATTAAAAGAACCTTTCTTTAATGCTTCCACAAACTTGCTACTGCAGGTTTATCCTTAATTGCAAATTACAATTAAATCTACTTTCCTCCCATTAGTCAGAAGGGGTTAAATGCATGTTCACAGTAACATAAACATTGTACAGGGGTTATATAATTTTGATATTTGTTTCTAGACAATTTTGAGGACAAATTTGAGGAAATCTAGTGAAGAGTCAAAGAAAGATAACTTAGGTGGGACTCGTGTTTGTTTTTTAATGATGTTCATTACTGCACCAGATTGTAGACATTCTGTATACTTTCCTAAATATATTTTCTTGTTTTAAATATCATTAAAATTGATTACCAAAAGATTCATTAAAAAATGTGCAAATATGTCAAATGAAGAGAAGGCATGAAGCTCTAAGGGAAAAGTATTAGACATGCCATTTCTTTGTGTGTGTGTGTCCATGCATGTGTGTGTGTTCATATCATGTAGAACATAATACAATTTCTAATACACATTTGACCAAGAATTTAACTTCCAAGGAAAAACATCATATGTAGGATGCTATCCTCTTCGGCAGGGATTAGCTTGACTTGCTAGGTATTTTTTACTTCACTGGACTGGAGAAACTAATCCAGGATACAAGAAAAATGTGACATGCCATTTTTTTTTTTAATTTAGGTGCTGACAAACAAAGGCAACTTTCATCAGAGTTATGCACAAAGAAACCATTCTCTGTGCTAGAAATAAGGGTATATTTACACTTTTCAATTTACCTTTCTTTAAAAAAAAAGAAAAAAGAAAAGAAAACACGAAGTTAGGCATTATATAGAGAGAAGCAAATGGAAGGAAGTGTTCGCCAATAGGATGGGGCCGAGAACTTGTACTGTTAAACATCCTTCCTGCTGTGTGTTAAATAGTGTAGAATTGTATTAGATCCTCCATCCAAACAGGGAACGCACATGTGTTTTGGGGAAGAAACCAGGGAACAATATTTTTCAATAGAGTGATTTTTAAAGTTATGGATACATATTAAAAAATGAGAGACAGGATGAGCCTTGCAGATTATTTTAGATTGCACCCATATAGCTTGAAAATGCAGCTCAATACTATATATTCCGGTTTTCCAAGTTTAGCCACTACTGCTTATTAGCTTTTCCTTCTAATTTTTAGCCTAACACATGACAGTTAAGTTTATCTCAAAGTAAACTTGAATTTTTGTTAATTTGGGGTAAGAGTTCCTTTTTTTCCTATAAAAGTACTTACAGACACATTGGGTGGCTCACTTCTATAATCTCAGAATTTATGAGAGGGTTGAAAAATGGCTGTCAGCTTTTGATGCATAATGAGTTCTAATAGAACCTCTGATATATAATGAGACCTTATCTCACAAAAATAAACAAATCACAAATGAAAAACAAAAGATAATCCACTTTCTGAATATGTTTATAAGAACACACATAGGCCCACACAACACACACAGACTTCACAGCTACAGAAATGTAAATACTTATTCCTTGCTAGGATGCTCAAGGACAACTTCACTGAGGATTAAGCAGGAAGATGAGCTGTAGGTCAATTTTGAGTCAAAGATAGTATTTATTGTTTGCAGTTATGTGTTGTTTTAGCATTTTTTTGTTCTCTCTCTTACAAAATATAATGAAAAATTTTGAAGAAGAATGAAAAATATAGACTCGGAAACTCCCATTCCTAGGATATAGAGTATTTCACACAGTTGCATTGACAAAATTAATGTTGACAGGTATAATAGGTTAGAATATATATTTCATATATTTATCTATCATCTATCTTCTATCTACACTAAAACATTATTAATTTTGTTTTTATACTTTCCTTGATTAATTTGTTATATATTGACATGGTCTAAGTTTTAAAATATTTTGAAGCACCCACACCGACACACAGACAGAAACACACACACAAGCACAAGCACACACATATACACACTCACACATGCACACATGCACACATGCATGCATTCCTTCTGAGATGATCAAGTTAGGCTAATTAATGTTTTTATCTGCCCCAAATTTTGCAGCTAACACACAAGCTCACAAAGAGAATTTGTTAGGAGCATAAAATAAGAAAAATCCTGTTAAATGTCCCTTAATTTCTGGACATTGTTGTTGTAGTTTTGTTTTTGTTTTTTTTTTTTTTTGTTTTTTTTTTTTGTTTGTTTGTTTTTTTACATTTTCTTGAAGGATCAACAGTGCTTCCATAGAATGAGAAGTGAGAGGTGGCTTTCAAGTCTCAAGTAGAATATGGAGAGAAGCTAGGCTGTAAGACAACCAGTGATAGTCCTCACAGCTGGACCTCGGTCTATGGAGGAGAGAGGTTGGAGAGTTACAGGGAACAGCACTGCTATTAAATTTCAGTTAGCACAGAGCCTCTCTCCTGGAGTTCTGCTGCTTTCAACCTGAAATGTAGCAACATGTTCTAATTTTGTGTGTTTGAGAAATCATGTTTTTTTTTTTTTCTTTTAAAAATTGAAGTGGCTCAGTAGGGAAAAAAATCAAGCTTGTGGATAGGAAAAGGTCTTAAAAGAATATGATTTATACGATTTAAAGAGATAAGTGTCTAATTCACTCAAATACTCTACAATGTATTGAGATATTCTTACATCCTTGGATTTGAGTTTGACAACATAGGTAATCTGAGGACTGTTCATTTCACCAAACAATGTCCCTAAGTCCCAGAGCCTTATTCCATTTATTTAGGACAGAAGCTCCAAAAAGTAATAATTATTCAAAATTCTGTGAGGACCTATGGAAGTTAATTTCAATGATGTAAAATTTGTAAAATTTAAAATAATAATGAAACCTTTCATTTTTATCATGTATAATGTCAAATTCATCAATATTTCAAGTATCTTTGTGACAATACCTACAGGTATTTCATAACATTTCATCAAATTATCTTAAGAATGTTTATTCCATTTTGCTCAGAAACTACATTTTCTACTCTTCTGTATGTCATCTAAGTAATCAAGCATGCTTTTGTCTTCACTACACTTTCTCTTTTATTCTGGTCATAGAGAGCAAAGAGGGTGTTGGATACTATGGAGATGGATGAAAAGGCATTTTTGAGCTGCCTGACATATATGCTGGGAACTGACCTAGGTCTGCTGTAAAGGGAGTGCTCATTTTAAATCAAGAATTGAGAGCACTTAGTGCCAGAAATATAATTTTTGTTCAAGCAACTCTATTATTTGCATAGTCAATATAGAAAAGTGACTTAGCGAAAAGAGAAACTTCACATAGGTGTACAGAAGTTATTATGTTAAACCTAAGTGCCTTTTAAAGATTCTGCTTAGGATAAAATGTATTAGTATACCAAAGCAAGTGAGTTGCAAACTTTTATATACTTTCCAGGTTATATTTTGCTAGTTAAAGTCAATCATTTCTAGAATATCAGCTTTAAAATCCATGTACATTGAATCTGGACAAATGGTCCCTCTGTGTTGCAAACAATTAGATGCAGTTTTTGAATTTCAACAGAATATGAAGACATGAACCACAATCTGGTTGCCATGGCTGTCGTCTAGTAGGCAGTTTCATAAGATCATATTTTGATCTGTTGTATTTTAGAAAACTGTATTTTATACCAGAACGTTTGAGTAGTATTAGAGGGTCCTTTGCTGGAAGCTGAGACTGTATCTAAGGAAACCCATTACCTGATCCTCCCGGCTTACAGCCAGGCACCTTTTGTAAATCAAATCCTGCCTTGGTCACTCTGGTACATATTTCTATACTGTGTCTTTCCTCTCTCCCCAGAGGTTCAACCAGACTCAAGGAAAGGCAGTTAGGATTGTTTTCAGTAACTGAAGAAAGAGTCTTTTTATATTTACTGGGAGGATCAGAGAAACATCCTGTAACCTGGAGAGCTCCCTTGGCTGCCAGTTTTAAGTCGTTGGGGTGTGTTTGTTCTTTTGTTTGTCTTTCAGGGCTGCCTGGAACAGCATGACCATCTTGTTCAGCTTTGATGCCTGTGGGAGATAGGTTAGATATAAAACATAACACAGAGAAAGACAGATGCTTGCAGCATTGAAAAGTTTAGAAGAAAAATGTTAGAAGTGTTTGGGTACACACATGTTCAAGCAAAGATAGGAACAAACAAAAATATTTTCAAGTTACCGACCAAAATCCTTAGGCTTCCATCTCTGAAATTTTAGCAAGTCTCTATTAAAAGTATTCTAACAATCATTTTTAGTTTTTGGTTTTGTCTTTTTTTTTTTTTTCTACACACTCTAACCACTAAAACAGCCTATGAAGCCTATGAATTTTCTCTGTCTGAAGGTAGATGGGAAGATGATATTTGTACATTTATCAAACCAGTTTTTCAAAATAAACAGTCTGTCTAGCACAGTGGAATTACAGTCCCATTGATCTGTCACCAGATAAAATAACTTCTCCTTTTCCCCTCATTCATTCTAATCCTTTCCTCTTATGACAAATCATTTGAAGTTAACTCCTTCCATTTTTTAAGACCTTGCTTCTCAAAATGCAATGTGTCTGTAAAGGAGAGAAGTCTACTAGTTTGCATGCCAACTCTCTATGCCTTCTGAGGTAGAAACTACATTTCAGAACAGTTCCCACAGGATTCAACTGCACGTTAGATTTTGGGGTAAAACTTGTTATGATAAACATTTTATTATACTCAAGATTTCCTAACCCACCATCTTTTTGTTTGTTTGTTTGTTTTGTATATAACAGAGTTTATTTGGGGCTCGGTGAGGGGAATTGAGAGGGTAGTAGAGACAGAGAAAGGAAAAGAGAGAGAGAGAGAGAGAGAGAGAGAGAGAGAGAGAGAGAGAGAGAGAGAGAGAGAGAGAGAGAGTAGAGGAGTAGAGGCCAGCCATGAGCATATGAAGAGAGCGGGGAGAGGAACAGGGAGAGAAGGGAGTAGGACAAGAGGACCGAGGGAGAACAAGAAGACAAGAGAGCTAGAGGAGCCTTTTTTGTCCTATAAAATTGTTTTTCTATTATGTGAAAACAACCATGAGCTCTCCAGTTCCTGATTACAAATCATATTCAAAGGTAAACAACTATAAGTTAGTTTTAGAATGTCCTCATTCATCAAGATTCATATTGTTCATTGGAATCTACTTTCTTCACATTCAAGTTACTATGAGAGCCATTTGAACAGATTCCTCCATATTGTTTCATCTTTGTATGAAAGATTAATGTGTTAAAAAAAAACCTAACCTAACAAAGATGCTTACAATACTTGAAAAATATAAATTGTATAATTTTTCTATGTCACTGAGATTTCTTTTTGTTTGTTTTTTAGATTTATGCTATATGTTTTCCCAATTCATGTTCTTAAAAAGGATTAAGAATAAACTATACAGCGCTGTTAAAAAAGTTTTAAAAATAAGTTGAGTACATGAACAAACTTAATATTTCAATGATTGATATTTGCACTAAACCTAGATTATGTTAGTTTCACTTGTAATATTTTCCTGGCTTGGTGAGATGGCTCAATGGGTCTAATCTATGCCACATAAGTGTGAGTAACTGAGTTCAAGTCCCCAGAAACGATATTTATTGTAGCCCTAGCCTATAATCAAAATGGTCAATTCTGCAGGAAGTCATGAGGTGGAGACAAGAGATTTCAAAACAGCTGATGTTTCATTTAGAATAGCATAAGCATCTGCAAAATAAAAAATATGTTCTTTTAACATATTAGATAGTGTGTGAAAACTGACATTCATGTTGTCAGCTGAATTCTACATGTGTACCATGGCACATGCTTGCCTACATCATCTGCATGAATGTACACACAAACACAAAGATACACACACACACACGAAAAGAGACAAAATATAATTTCATCATATGGTAATATATACTCTTTATAATCAATTATACAATATGTTGCATAACTAAGTATGAACATATTTCTATATAGATAACATGATCCCTGTTGTAGTATTACACATACTCCACATACAGGAATGCTATCTTTAAGTTACACTCTTACCAGTTGCAATTATCTTGGACCTATAATTGTCTAGGGAAGCATTTGCTCATGTAGTTTCTGCTGAATTCTAGTTGGACTTGTTCCATGCACTCAAATATTTGTAATTCTAGAGAGTAATTAGTAGGATAATGTCATTTTCACATCAATAGCTATTAATTATAAAGCTGAAAACATCTAATCATTTACGTTAGCTCAAGAAATGAATTTCTTCCTGGGCTATGTATCTTCAGATATATAGCTGGGAGCACTAGATTCTTAATGTAAAAACATAAAATTAAATGTGTTTCTTCAAAATGAAAATAGATTCTTTGTAAGAATCCAGTTAATACATAACTATATGTTGACATATACGCTTGAATCAGAAACTTCATTGTGATATTATTTCCAGGTGAATAAGATCAGATTAAATATATTAATGTAGTGTTTAGTTTTCTGGGATATATCTTAAAAACCCACAAATAAGTTCCTGTAATTTCAAAGATTAAATACAACTAGTTATGCATATTGCTAGCATCAATAATAATAAACTTTAGTTTGTGAGATACGAAATGATATGTTTTCTATAGTCATGCATGTATCACATAGAGTCACTGATAGTTTTTCATCATTCTCTACCAAACACCCAAAGTTAAGGAACATTCCTATACTAGGAATACAGAATGAACTCTGTATGGTAAAAGCATTATTAAAGAATGTATAACATTCAAATATGAAGTTCAAGGTAAACTGCCATTTTGACAGTCTTCTTTGTTCCTTTGTGCACATGGCGAATGAATAGAGGTATTTGCATATTCTAGGAAAGCAGCTCATCACTTAAATGAATCCTAAGTCCAAACAGACTAAACACAATATATTTATTTTAACTGCTAGAATTTTAGAAATGCTGAGAAAGCAGTGTCATAGTATTTCACGGAGTATGCCAGAGAGGGTTTGGTAAGCTATGAGGACAAGTATCTCTCTTTGAAAGCATCAAGATATATGACATACATATCACATGTCTTGGCATAGAGTATATACCTCTATGGAAAGAGTTACTGCAGCCAATTGGAAAAACAAAGGGATAAGGTAAGACATTTCAAGGACAAGTGAACATCGGACAGACCAGAAAAGGCCACACTAACTGAATACAAGATAGAGAAAATTTCATTTCTCAAGGCATAATTATTAACAATGTGCTTAAAAACCTTTCACTGTGACTGCAATTATTCTTTAAGGGCCGTTTCTCCACAAGTTCACAGAGATCTCAGTGGGGGATCAACACAATGATCAGACATAGCCAAGAATCCATAGAAAGAAAGAATTTAGATACCTATACAGTATACCACTTTATCACATCATGTCTTAGGATTAAAGAAGCAATATCACATTGTTATAAAAGGTGTTCTCTGTGTCATTTGATAGGATGATTCAGACACCAAACTCCCAATGAGGCTATTCAGTACTCATGTAGTTGTGAAGTATTGACTACATTTCTTTACTGCTGAATGAAATACAAATTTGAGTTATACATATAATTCATCAAATATTTTATAGAGAAGTAAGTTTATAATTTTGGATAAAGCTTTTATTTAATAAGAAACATTACTATTCTATCAAAGAATGATTTTCAATTATATATGAAGAGACATTATTAATCAATGAAAAATGAATTTTTCTTAATGGTTAAATATTCAAAGTTGAAGAAAAACTAGACTTTATAATCTTTAGGCTTCACAATATTTTTGCAGACTCAAATTAAAAAAAAAAGGATTGTTTGTAGAATAGTTTTACTTACCAGTATCAGTAGTTTATTTAGTTCTGCCTATAGTAGAAATAGTCACTTTAGTAATTATTCAGTTTATATATTAGTGGAATTGACTTTCCTTCTTAGCACATAGATATGAATCTTACACCAAGGAAATGCAGACATGCTTTTTCATTTCTGAGTACTGAATGTTGATGTCTTTAAAATATTATGTTTCACTCCCAAATTATCCAGGAAGGTCTAAGAATAACTTCCATATACTTTGTTTAAGCAATAGTTTCTTAATTATTAAGTAACCCTTTTCTTTTTTAAAAAATATTTTTTATTACGTATTTTCCTCAATTACATTTCCAATGCTATCCTAAAAGTCCCCCATACCCTCCCCCCCACCCCACTCTCCTACCCACCCATTCCCACTTTTTGGCCCTGGCGTTACCCTGTACTGGGGCATATAAAGTTTGTGCGTCCAATGGGCCTCTCTTTCCAGTGATGGCCAACTAGGCCATCTTTTGATACATATGCAGCTAGAGTCAAGAGCTCCGGGGTCCTGGTTAGTTCATAACTTTGTTGCACCTACAGCATTGCAGATCTCTTTAGCTCCTTGGATACGTTCTCTATCTCCTCCATTGGGGGCCCTGTGATTCATCCAATAGCTGATTGTGAGCATCTACTTATGTGTTTGCTAGGCCCCAGCCTAGTCTCACAAGAGACAGCTATATCAGGGTCCTTTCAGCAAACGCTTGCTAGTGTATGCAATGGTGTCATCGTTTGGAGGCTAATTATGGGGTGGATCCCTGGATATGGCAGTCTCTAGATGGTCCATCCTTTTGTCTCAGCTCCAAACTTTTTGCACTTAAAATGTTATACTGCTGAAATGCTTGCAAGTAGCAGTTTATTGAAGTTATAGACAGTAAAGTCTAGCAGTACATTATAGGTGGGAATGAAATGATTCAAAATGTTCAGTAAAGAGTAACTTGGCTTGACTGCCCATTTGTAAAGACTATTGTATTTTCTATATAAAGAACTTACCTTTTAGTGAGGAAAAACACAAAATGTAGATGAAATTATAGTCTGGACATGGATGTAATTGTGACATTACTTATATGCTGATTATATGGGGGAGAGAGTCTATGCTGAGAGATTTGATAAGGGGCAGGATAGAAAGCAAACACTATTTGAGTTAAGTCCTTTTTGTTGTTTGTTTTTTGTTTATTTTGATTTCTTACCTGAAATCATAATAAAATAGGAAAGTTCTGCAGTTTTTTTTTTGTTGTTGTTGTTGGGTTTTTTTGTTTGTTTGTTTTGTTTTTTTAGAGGAGAACCAAAAGTCTGTTTTAGGAAATTCGTAGGTACCCATCACCTATTTAAATGGAATTTTCATGGAATTACTCTACAGAAGCACTCCTGAGAGAAGATAGGGGCATGATATATTTTAAGTGACTTCTCCTAAGACTTTTAAGTAGATAATCAATGTTAGTCATGGCTGAGACAAGAGACCCAAGGGCAGAGCCTGAGATACCCATATTCAGGGCAGGGATGAGAAGCCCTGTTACAGAGGGATGCTCTTTAGCAGAAAGGACAACCTCAGGCCAGTGGTACCCTAGCAACTGAGTGTTTCTAAGGAGGACTCTCCGCTTAAGTACTCCTGAGGGTACAGGGGGGCTGTGGCAGAGAATCGACCACTGGAAGATAGATACTCTATCTTAGGAAGAATGGATCTAAATCCATTTTGTGGTAGATTTTTCATGACGTGCCTGTATTCGCTGTCAATACTGTGTGCTCTTGGTGACTTTAAAGGAGATGACTCAATGACATAGCCCCTCTTTCTTCAAAACTAAGACACTTCACTCGATTTTATCCCCCTGTTTAGAGATGGCAGTCAGTACAAGCCTCACTGGTTTTGTTTTTTATGACACTCCTACAGAATTTTCATTTATACTATCTCCTTCACCCTCTCCTGTCTACAGTGTTGTAAAGGCAGTGCTGGCTGACATGCTAGCTAGTGAAAATCCACTTTAACTTCATTGTTTTTTTGTTTTGTTTTGTTTTTATTTTTGTTTGTTTGGATTGGTTTTTGCTTTTTTGGTTGCTGTACTTTTTTTATTTGGTTTATTTGCTTTTTGTTCTTTTGGTCTTCTTTGTATTACTTTTACAAATATTTGGACATATGGAGAGTGAGTGTGATGATTCTGCCAAGTCTCTTCAGTTTCTCACCATTTATATGATATGAATTTCTTGTACAACTGCCCAGCTTAACTATAGTGATGATTTCCTAAACACGAAACATCATGTGGCTTCATATATTTATTCTCACTATAAAGCCCCCTTAAATGGCAAATGAGAAAAAATATTTGTACTGTTTGCAAGTTTGATTTACATGACTAACATTTCAATAATAAATCCCTAAAAAACCTCTCTTCCTGGCTTAACCTTAGAAAGCTAGGGAAGAGAAAGCCAGCATTGTGTACATGTGGTTTTATAAAGGACAACACCCACGGAGAGGTGTCTCTGGGTTTCATAACATCTTCCACTGTTACATTTCACATTAATTTTTAGATTGATTTTTTTAGTAATTAAAATCACAGTTATATTAGCCTCTTGACACAGATTTAAAATGAAGAGCTTTAACTTTATAAATGAACATGTTGATTGCGGTCGATGGTGCTAAGAGGTAACAATACAGCATTTGGAGTTGCTATCCCTGTACCTGAGCCAGCATCATAATCTGCTTATCAGTGAGAAATGTTCAGGGAGTGTGAAATTCAACACGACAAGCCAAAGAAAATTAATTCAGACTTGCCTCAGAAATGCCAATTGACCTAATCTCTCCAATCTATTAATTCTGAAGGTAGAAGGAGCAATAAAGAGAAAAGCCCAGGGGTAATCACAGTGACACAAGATTTAACAGGAGCTCACAAAGTCAGCCTGCCTCATGAAGACAAGCCAGGGGATTCTGAGGAGTTCTTGTAAATGGCAATAGGTCATGCTGAGTCTCATAGGTCAAAACTAACACCCAAAAATCAATAGCAAAAAGTGAATTAGAGCTCTTGAAGACACCAGTAAAGTGATGCTTTGACTTAATACAAGTGACTCTCGAACTGTAGGCATCCTGTAGTAGTGTATAGTAATCGAGTTATCTGTAGGCATCCTATAGCAGTGTCTCTGTATGCCATACAGAGATCTATCAGTGAGCTTCATTGCCAGATTTAGGAATAATAAAAGCTTTGAATTATAACATTTCTAGAATAGTACACTGTAAATAACTTTCCTGACCAATAGTGCTCATTACATATCATAGAGACCGCTTCTGCTTCCAAGTCTCTAGCTCGTCCATTACTTTTTTATTCTCCATCAGAAATAATGAAGCAGAAAATATCTGTAATTAAGAAGATGAAGCTGATATTGTACGAACTGGTTAAAAGGCTGTGCTAGCCATATCTTGATATACCATAATTGAATGCAGTATTCTTCCATTTTCTCTTTCATTCTAACCTTTCTTGGCAACCAACTGAAATATTATCTACTAATATTATGGTAATTTAAAAGAAGTTCTATTCTGTGTGACTAATTGAGTACAAATACATGCAATAATAAATCCATTTTAAAGAGTGTTTATTGGGGAAGTGTCTGAAAAAAACACATTGCATTTCTGATTAAGCCACATTTTTTATTTTATATTAAAATTAATTGAATTCAAAATGAAATAAATAAATTGATATATGTTCTTTTTCTTTTGTTTTACTTATCTTGAATTAGAAATAGGATTAATGAAGAAGATATAAATGATATAAAATGATTTATTTATAAAAGATATAAATGGATTCCCAAAAGGAGTGATGAGGACATATTTAAGATACTAAGGATAAATAAATCAGCTTTACCTAATTTTTATTGTTTTTCTCCAAGATAATAAACTTCTAGTTAGAGTTGAGCTATTTAACTGCCTACTTCATGACAGATGACTTTATAGGAATATTCTGGCAGTTTAAGCCTTAAATCTAATCGAGTGCGACAGGCATGAAAACTAGATTTGACATCAGTAATTATTATAAATTAAATAAACAGTGATTAACATTAGAAATCTGCTTTTGCTTAACCTGGTTTATTAGGATATATTCTCTGTCGTCTTGCTATGACCTATAATCCACTTCTGTTAAAACTCACTCCAGAGCTATTTAGCAGCTATGCACTGGGTAGGATTTGGCCACTGGCCTGTGGATAAATATTAAGAACGAAAACCAAATAAGGCACCAACTATATTTTGTAAGTCACCTATATACAATAATCCTAAATGATCCAGTTAGGAGTACTAGTTATGCAAATCCACAAATAAATAAAATAAAATATTTACATGCAACGTTGAATAATTATTTCTGATCATGATTACTAGCATGCACATGTCCACACACACACACACACACACACACACACACACACACACACACACAGAGTGTTATGCACACAAAAATACACATATGTAAATAAAGAAATATTAAATAAGTATTTATAGATCTTATACATGATCATCAGATTATAACTGAAAAGAAAGTTTATCATAGTATTATACTTCAAGTGTGTATAGAATATAGGAAGTTTTTTAGTCAAATTAAATATCTATCATTCTTCTTGAATGGTCAGTCTCTCTTCCTTAGGGAAGAGGCGCCCAAGCTGAGAGGTCCAGGGTGAAAAAATGAGTGTCACCATCTAAAGGTAACCCTCTGAAGACCTTGACAAGAATTGGTAACCAATGGCATTTTCCACTTTGCTTACAAGAGAAAATAAGAGTGACACTAAGATTGAGGAAGACTGGACTGTAAAAAAGGATTAAGGAAGAAAGAAAGAAAGAAAGAAAGAAGTCCTAAAAAGAAAGTTTAAGTAAAGAAGTATAACAAAATCAATAAACACTCTTATAAAACACGCCATCCACAGCAGCAAGATTATAGGGCTGTATATTCATAGATGGATAAATAAACTGGATGACTTAGGAGGCAGGTGAACATGGAAAAACAAAGCAATCATCAAGCTGGAAACACAGGGGAGAGAGTCAAAATAGTAAATGAAGACAGAGTGGATACAAAGTGAGACTAGTGTCTGAGAATCAGCTAAATGTGGTAAATGGACTTTTGTGGTGCTCTTGTATAAGACAATTTCAGAATCAAAGAAGAATCGATATGGCCAATGTGATTGACAAGAAAGTGTGTGTTAAGAAATCAACAGTGAGTGAAGGCAATTTTTTTCAGGGATGTACATTTTGAAAAACAAAAAAAAAGATACAGAAGCTTCAAGGAGTGGCACATAGTAGGGAACATCTTTGTTTAAAGACAAAGAGTGTTTTTACATAATAATAAATTGTTTTTACTTTAACTTTCTTTACATAAAACCACGTGTGGATATATGCACAACAATTTTATTGAATGCTTACAATGAGCTTAGTATAGGTATTCATAAAAGGCACTTTCATTTTTATTACCACCTATGAAGGCCATATAATTATTGTTTACTTTTTTGAAGTAAAGAAGTTAATAGATCGTATAATAGCTATAGTAAGTCAGTGACTACACTTTTTTTAATCTGCAGAAAACTCTGTGAAGTAATTTTTAATTATGGTAATAAAAACAAAAGAATAGTATGTTTCAACAGATATGTATCAAATAGATTAAAACAAGCCAGGCAATTTCATTTTTAAGGTGTTGTTAAAAGTACCCTTTCCTGACTTAAGAGATTTTATACTCAGAGAACCCAAAGTAGCTTCATGAAAAGTCAACTGAATTTCAAAGCATTTAAATGGATGCTACCAGAATAATGTTTTAATAGAAGCATTTGTGTTGGACAACTTTACTTGAGTGAATATACCTCTTATTTGTAGATGAAACAATTGAAGACACTGGGGCAAGATGCATGTACACACCCCCAGGCTGCTCATCTGGTTAAGCACAGAGGATTGAACCTGAAAAGATTTGTGAGACCCCGAGCAATTTGCTTTATGCTGGGAATAATTGTACCACCACTTATGCCTACTCCCCTTATTAACTCTCTCTGCATCACCGCTCCTTTTGAGTTCATCTATCTTAATGAAATATCCATCTCTGCCTTCCCTCCTGCTTTACATTTTAGACTTTACAGTGGTTAGAAGCTAGTTGTCTCAGCTGGACAAGCTCACTAGCCAGAGGCTAACTTGGCTTTCAGTTAAACTCCATGCAATTTCCTCCACTGGGCATTTGTTTCACTGTCTACATGAGAGCAATAAAACTTATCAGTTAGATCAATCAAACACATCAGCTGGAAACACTTCTTGCTGTAAAAGGAACAGAGCAGTTTCAAAGAAAGAAATAGAGAAAGATATAAAAGAAAGTCAATCAACAATGAGGTTGCAGGGAAGAGAAACGTTCCTTCTTTGGATTGAATTGATAAACCATTTTGGATTCTCTGAGTATTCGGTTTGTTTTCATAGTAAATTCATACAGATTTCCATAAACATGGGTGTGCTAGAATTTTTATGTCTATTTATCACAATTCTACTTCAAATTATTGAAGTCCTCTAGTCAAAAGAATGAGTTTTTTAGTGAATTCTGACTTAGAGAAATACCTTTTTTTTTTTTTCAATTTTACCCAACACGAACAAAGATTATGCCTCCATTTCTTCCTTCTCTCAAGGGAAAATGTCTCTATATGACATTCCTTCCTCAACTAAGATGTCCTTTGAATGCAGAATGGGGGAAAGCACAGGAATGTGTGTAATTAAGCAGGTGTGAAGTGAAGGCCTGGGGGAGAAGAGTGAGGAAATAGAAAGCTGGATGTCAACTGAACAAAAATGGCCGTATACACATCTGTACAGATGTGGTATTTTTTAAGAGTTTTTTTCCTCCTGATCTTTCTATTTCGCTACATGCATAATGTACTGCACATGGTGTTCCTGTTGCTAGAGAATTTGTTGGATAAACAAGAGAATCAGTGTTTAGATTATTTATAATGCCAGAGTGGTTTGTTTGTAATACATTTTATTTATTTTTTTAATTCTTTTTCTATGCAATACATAGGAACCACAGCCTCCCCCTCTCTCCTCCTCCTCCTACCTCCTCCCCAACAGATCCAATCCTCCTGAGTAGAGCTAGTAACCAAAAATGGCAAGGTAATATGCAGTAAGACTTGGCATGAGCCATAATAGCAAGGCTGGACCAGGCAATCCAGTAGGAGGAAAGATGTCCCAAGAGCAGGCAAAAGAGTCAAAGACAGCCCCACTCCCTTTTTTGTTTCCTTGTTTGTTTGTTTGTTTTTGTTTTTGTTTTGTTTTGTTTTTTGAGACAGCTTTTCTCTGTGTAGTCCTTGCTGTTTTGGAATTCACTTTGTAGACCAGGCTGACCTCAAACTCAGAAATCTGCCTGCCTCTGCCTCTGAAGCACTGGGATTAAAAGCGTGCGCCACCACTGCGCATGCCCACTTTTTTTTTTTTTGTAATTTGTTTTTACTAGATATTTTCTTCATTTACATTTCAAATGCTCTCTACTTCCCTAGTTACCTCTCTCCCAAAGTCCCCTATACCCTCTCCCAACCCTGCTCCCCAACCCACCCACTCCAGCTTCCTGGCCCTGGCATTCCTCTGTACTGAGGCATATAATCTTTGCAAGACCAAGTACATCTCCTCCCATTGATGGCTGACTAGGCCATCCTCTGCTCTATGCCCACTTTTAAGAGCCCAAGAAACAACCCATGCTAAATAACCACAGCATGAATGCAGAGGACCCTGCTCAGAGCCATATTTGCTCTAGACATTGAAATTCAAATTACTCTGAGAAAATGTTTAAATTTCTTAGGTATGAATGTCTTTTTGACAAAACACAAAGAAGATTGAGGTACTGTTAACAAGGATTATTTGATATTATTGCATTATATTCCATATTCTGTATGCCATGCACACAGACACACATACATACATTAAAGTTTTTCAAATAAATATTCCTGCACCATCTCAGTTATTGAATCAATAGGCCTATATCAATTAGGCCTGAGGTTGTTTAGTCCAAACCAATGAATAAATATTTTTCTGCAGCAACATTTTAAAAATCTCAGTAAAATATTATCAATTACACAGTAAATCAGAATAAATACGTTAAAAGTAGGTTTAAAGTGTAAATAACTCAGAATGGAAACATTAGTCTTCATTTAATATTTGGGGATTTCCTACTAGTTTACCCATGTTTATCCCGAGCTTTGGCTAGCATACCAATTCACATGTGAATTTGCTATTAACAGTGTTCAGATTCTACCCTAAAACCAATATGGTGGCTTGTGTGTTAAGTTTTCAAATATAACCATTTTATTAAACAGTCCCTTCATTTCCACTTCCTCCTTACCTCCACAATTTGGCTATCTGCCCGTCTGTATATATGTCTTTCTAGCTAACTGTAATACTTGTAATATATTGTCAAAGGAGTGTTTTTGTCTACAAACACAATATGTACATTGGAGTTTGAAAAATAAGTCTCGTTATATATTAGTTTCCTGAAAATTTATCCCATCCCAAATAAATATTCTTGTTTCTTAATTAATGTTTTGTTAGGCAGACCATATGCTCTATGAGGAAATAAAGATGTTTCTTTTAAATATTTTTGAGCCCCCAAATTCAATAATATTAAAACATATTACTGTAGAAACTTAATAGTGATATATATGGGTTGATAAACAGATTTTTTTCCACTTTTCTATTTAGAAGTTCCATTTCAGAAAGCAAAAACTGTTACTAAGTTGTTGAAATGACTGATTGTTTGTATCTTTTACAAAATTATATTTTTAATTGCAAATAATCCATGCATGTAACCTTATGCTTCAAGTTTCTTGAAGAAAGCTTATGGTTTGATAACAGGATTGTAGGGCTCTGATTTATTTTGGTCTTTAGCTAGCAGCATACAGCATCTCTCTCTCTCTCCCTCTCTCTCTCCCTCTCTCTCTCTCTCTCTCTCTCTCTCTCTCTCTCTCTCTCTCTCTCTCTCTCTCTCTCTCTCTCTCCCTCTCTCCCTCTCTCTCCCTCTCTCTCCCTCTCTCTCCCTCTCTCCCTCTCTCTCTCTCTCTCTCTCTCTCTCTCTCTCTCTCTCTCTCTCTCTCTCTCTCTCTCTCTCTCTCTCTTTCTCTGTCTCATTTTTGCCTGTATAGACTACTTAGAATTCAAAATTCAAAACATACCCAGGCTTACGCTACCCGCTGCCTTGCTAACCTATTTTCCAGGGTCATTTTCTTTCAAGTGCAGTTAGATTTTTTTTTTTCTCTGTCTAACTGAAGTATGTACCAGAGGCTCTGGGGATTTGAGTTCACCAGTCCTGACTTTTATCTAGAGCAGGTATCCTAAGTGAATTTTCCATCTTGTGAAACTCCTGCAGTGAGCCCGCAGAGTAGAAAATGGAGCTAAGTACTGACAGATGAGCCACATGTCTGCGAATGGTGAATCAGGGCTGGAGGTGGAAAAAATATATATAATTTGCTGAACTTAAAGGATATATCTTTCACGGGTGTGAGTCCTTCACCCCTACATTTTCTGCTTAGCTCCGGTGGGTAGATTCAATACCAATACTTCACAGAGGATATAATCCATCACCAGCCATCTCTACCTGTAGCTTATTTATATTCAACAAATTCCATGTTCTGTTTTCCCAAGACCACAAAAGGAAAAAAAATACAATCTTAATGTAGTTTTCTTTCAATCCTTTTTCTTCCTACACTAACGTGAGTTCCTTCTCTATGGTACTTTACTTATTTTCCCATTCCTGGGATTTAAACTTAAATCAAGATGGTTGTTATGATGGATTAGCCAAGACATAGAAACCACATGGCTGAAGGCGCTGCATGCCCTGCCTTTCACATTTGATACAATTACCTACAAAGTTCTCCATGTCTTATTTGACTTATTCCTTCCTATTTTCAACTTTTGAATTAGTTAACAATGTTTAAAACCAACAACTTCCACTGAAAATGGCAACAACACCCCACTGTTGAATGGCCAGCCCCTTCCCTAAACTGAGTTTCTGTGCCACTGCGTTGGAATTTTCTGACTCTCTTTGATCAGAATGATTGCTAACATTGCCTCTTGTCTCTGTCACTTGAAGGCAAGATTCTGATGCTGCCATTCTTCAACTTAAATCAAATTTCTCTTTATTTTATTTTGTTTTTCTCATCTATTCACTAAAGCAGCCTTGATATTCTGAAGATTTTTTTAGTAGAAGATTATAGGTTCCAAGTTTCCTGCAGTTTTATTGTAAATTAGTGTGTGCTACCTGTAGAAAATGCTTGGCCTGATGCTCAGGTTTGTCTAGTTTTAGCAAGTAAACTTTCATCAATTACTCATAGTAAGGGAGGCTACAATACAAGATTGTAAGGTGGGAGTTGACATACCATTGGAATCTGAAAGACATTAAAAATCCTTGAAATAGCTTGAAATAGCCTTACTATACCATTTGGAAGAGACTCTGCTGTTACTAGATAGTTTTGATGTTGTTGTTGTTTTTGTCATTTTAACACACATATATGGATTTATGGCATGTAATCATTGTTTTAAACCCAGTTAAAATATAAGTTAATTGCTGAAGTTCTAAATCTCAACCTATATGGTCAAATGAGTATAAGAGCAGATGTCATATCTTAGCTATAGATCTCTGTTGTATTCAGTTTCCTTGGTGTTTTGAAAACATCCTCACCTTTAAGAAGAATCAGTGACACATAGATACATCTAGCAGTTATCTGAAGAAAATGAAATGCCACTCATAATATTTGTTGAAGGTTTACAATATGGTTGCCATGCTATTAGCTACAAAGAATGTGTAATGGTTGTTTTTGTCAACACGATACAAATCTAGACATATCTGGAAAAAGGGAATCTTAAATCAATAAGAGTAGCTTGTTGAAATGATCAAATGCTTCTATAAGAGTGGCCAGTTGACAAGTCTATAGGGCAGTTTTTTTGATTAGTTATTGATGTTGGTAACCCCATCTCAGTGGAAATGGTACAACCTTTGGCCAGGGATTGCCTATATGGTGTTAGAAAGCAGGCTGAGTAGGACATGCCGAGCAAGCCAGTAAGCAATATCCCTCCATTTTAGTTCTGTTCCACATGTTCCTACCTTCAAGTTCTGATCTAATTTCCTTCTGTGACTTTCTTTAGTGATGGCCTGTGATGTGGGGGTGTAGATGAAATAACCTTTCCTTTCAAGTTGTTTCTAGTCATTAGATATATCAAAGCAATAGAAACCTCTACAAAGGCAGTATTATAGTCTTCATCTATCTCATGAAAAAATACTTAGAGATGTGCTTTCTTTGGTTCTGAGTTCCAGAGTGAAAATCATTGTTGGGAGAAGCATGGCAGAGGCAGCTGGAACAGGAAGCATAGATAACGTGACTACAAGAAACACAAAACACAGAGAGATGGATAGAGGAAAAATCTTGAGCTGGGGCTAGAGCTACAAAGACACAAACTGTCTCACAGTGATGTACTTCCTTCAGAAAGACTGCACCATCTTCCCACACCCTGCAGTCGTTGGGTCCTAAGTGTTAAAGTATTTGGATCTGTTGGGAACACATTTAATTTGAACCACCACAATAACCTAGAATGAGATACTTACCTAGATTTAGGTAGATATCAATAATGTTATAGAGATATAGAAGAGTAAAAACAACAGGGTGTTCTAATGAGTGTAGGGTTCATTTAAAACATCCCTGTGATTTGGAGAGTTAGATGAAGTGTCAGCATTATAATTTCATAAAATGCTATAGGGCTTGGAAAGACAAAAATACTTATGTGGGTCTTCCAGCAATGAACTAATTAGACAAAAGGTATAGATGTGGAAAAATAAAAGCTCAAATTTAATTTACTAACAAGGGATGCGGATTTGAAGGAACAACTTTATTAATTTAAAATAAGTAGGTATTTTTCTTAAATTTCTTATTAGACAAAGACAGAGTCACTTTGTTAGATTTCATTCTTCAGTAGCCTGAGGTTGTTAAGATTATATATGAGTTATCACTGACATGACAGTTTCAATATCCACAGAATAAGTTAATACATTGTTTAGTTTAGGTAATAAGCTCAAACATTAATTGTGGAACATTTCAATGACAATAATTAATCAAAGGAAAACTTCACAATGTGCTACATAACACTAGCTAAAAGAAGTACAATCAGCAATAATTTTCTGAATAAACCCTATGCCAGAACTACCATTTACAGGTAAAATGGAAATGCTTTTCTATGGAAAAGCATGGAGACATATCACTGCATACAGACTGTCCTGGAACTTCAGAGATTTATGCTTTTATATTCGATGTGCCATAGTTATAAGAATGTGCTGCAACATCAAATTTAAGTTCTTATTAAAACACTACATTTAATTGCAAGTAACACAATGAGTAGGGATATTGATACACACATACACACACACACATTGGACTTCATTTAGAATATTATAGCTTCAATTTTCTTAAAAGGTGCCTTTTCAATAACTGCACAGCTCTTGCCTCCTATTTGCATTTTTATTTGAATGTCTGAACCAGCTAGTCATGGGTGTTATGGATATGACTTTGGTCTCCCTTAATAAACATTGATTTTCTACAGTGGTATTGAGTACTGCCACTGGCATCTATGTGAGGAGGATAATGCCTTTCAAAGTAAAAGTAAATTGCAAAATGGTGTGAGTGTGTAAGTGTTGAGAAGTACATATGAAATGGCTGTTAGAACTACTTGTTCCACGAATCTTTATTAAGCATTTAATGAAAGAGCTGCCACACTTCAGGTTGTAATAGGAGTCTAACTGCACTCATCAGAGGGGCTAGCAAAGTCTTCCAAGATTTCTTGAAACTCAAGAAAAGGCTTCTCCTTCTCCTTCTCCTTCTCCTTCTCCTTCTCCTTCTCCTTCTCCTTCTCCTTCTCCTTCTCCTTCTCCTTCTCCTTCTCCTTCTCCTTCTCCTCCTCCTCCTCCTCCTCCTCCTCCTCCTCCTCCTCCTCCTCTTCCTTCTCTCTCTCTCTCTCTCTCTCTCTGTGATTTCTCACAGATGATCATTATCCCCTAATTCACTTGTGGCATTGTTGCACAAAATATTCCATTCCAGGTTTTTCTTCATCTTCTTTATTTACTTATTTCCATGCAGTTATGAGGATTTTTATATCAATATTTGGCATCAGTGATCCCAAACTATAGCATTCTAAGATCTCGATATGATACAGAGGGTTAGAAGAGGGATTATCTATCGAAATCATTTCAATATCAGACGTCTTTTGTTAGGGGAAACATACAAGGATAAAGATTTGTCACCCTTTATCATAAATGTAAATATGAATTGTCATCTGCTCATGGACAGCATGTGATTTACCAGAGATTCTGTATCACATTTATTTTCACTACTATCATTTTTTTTCTTACAGGATTGTGTTCTTTTTAATAAGTGTTTTTGATATCTTTGCTGAGAAGTAAACAATTTGTTTCTTCCTGAAATTGTGGGGATTTGACCTCAGGCTTCTGATTATAAGTATGTTCTTTTCCCTTGTTCCTTGGATGTATGAGGAGACTTTGTGTTTTGATGGTTTAAGTTCCCTCAAAATCCCTTTTCACATTAGTTCTAATACTTTTGCTAACATGAATTATAGATATAACTCCAGATAGTAATCTGTCTTAGTTTCATCATAGCACAGTAATAACTATTATGTTGGAGTTACGAGTTAGAGGGAAAACCCCAGAATTTTTAGCTCCATTCAGCTTCCACCTTCAGCATTTTAAAAGGACTATCGAAAACAGATTCTAAATAGATAGGTGTCAAAGCTGGGCCTCGGTCCATTATTTAAAACAAGTGACTCAAATGTTGATTTCTTTGTGCCACAAGGGAATGTCAACACTTGTAAAAAGAAATATATTGACTTGAAGCAATCCATCCAGAAAGCTACACCAGAAGCCCTTCTAAGCTAACTGAAAGCTTACTGAAAGCTTAGCCTTTGACTTGCTCACTAGAGCTACAGCAGGTCCTTGTCTAAACCAGGTGATGATGATGCTTTTTTTTTTAAATATAACAACTTGAATCTTTATAATCACACTTTAAATGTTATTTTCCTTTTTGTATAAGTTGACCTTGAGCACCTAGAAAACTCAGGAGGGTTCTTGGTTTTCACAGTACTAGGTGCTTTTGCTTTACTCTAACAAAATACTAAAAGAAACACTTAAAAGGAATGACCTACTTATTTCTGGTATGCAACCTCAGAAGTTCACCCCATGTTCACATGTCTCTATTGACTCTGGCCCTGTGGTGACTGACAGCATCACACCGATGATCATGAGGTAGATGCTATTGAGTTCATGTCAGACAAAAAGCAGAGGGAGAGACAAAACATTCCAAAGGCATGCTCACTCTGACCTACTCCTACCTGGTCTTCAAACTTCAGTTCCCAAACTTCTAGGACTTCCTTACAAACAACTAAGAATTCATGAAATTTCGAGGGTCCACTTTACATGCAATGAATAACAGTAATAGAAGCAGGTTAAAGGTTGTGTAGGTTCCGTGAGTTTCTCCTAACACAGTAACAGTATAGATTACCAGTTTTAGAATCAAATAATATAATCTAAATATCTCATTTCTGTATTTGACTATAGAGCTAATAATGGATAACTATTACATGATAATGCAATAGAATAATAGGTTCCCTTTAAAGATGAAAACAATCTAATATATTGTGAAATTATTGATAACGTAGTGTTAACAACCTAGATGTTAACATTTTGGTCCTAACTTACATAACAATTCCAGGTGAAATTCCATTTCTGTAGTAGATTATAAAAATAACACTTCTACACAATGCAAATAATGGTAAAGTTGTTGTCTTTCATGAAGTTAATGCAGAGGCCACATTCATAGACATTATCCATTGTATGTCCTGTTTTTCCCTAATTATAAATTAATTAGAGAAAAGAACTTTATTTTTATTACCATTATGACATAATAAATAATAAAATGACATGAAACAATTAGAACAATCAGTTAGAATCTTTAAAATTCTTTTTGACCATAGTGTGTATATGATTCCAACAAGGAAACGAATGTAACTTGTTTCACAGAAAAAAAATATTTGTCACCACACTAAAACAAAACAGTAACCTAATAATGTCATGTCATGTACTAAAGTACCAATAAAAATGAAAAACGACTGTAAGCTTGTACAGAACTACCTTTCATGCACTCAGCCATATCTAACAGAAAAGAAAGGCATAAAATAGTAAGATGTATGTAAGACACTCGTGAAGTGGACAAAGAACATGACAATACATAACTTGCAAGGAAGTTGTGGTTGATGTCAGAGTTGTTTAATATGGAGTTACCAGTGATGCAACAACAGATAAGATTATACTACAAAGCAAGTGGTTCTCCTGCCTGAGCTGATTCCCACGTTGTTCTCAACTCTCCTGTGTGGGTTAGTTTTGGCTGTCAGATTGAAACAACATAGACTCACTTGAGAAAAGAGTCTTTTTATTTATTTTTAATTGAGCACAGATTCTTCTCTCACACAATACATGCTTACTACAGTTTTCTCTCCCTTCACACCTCCTAGATCCATTCTCCCACTCCCGCTCTTTCTCTAATGGACTTCTCCTCCGTATTCTCTTCAGAAAAAAAACATGCCTTCAACAGACATGAGCCAACCATGACAGAACACGATACAATAAGACAAGGAAAACTCCTCACATTGAAGATGTACCTAATAGGGAAAAAATCGGGGAGGGGGGGACTTCATGAACAGTTATCTAGATAAGTTTAACCTATGGGTATGTCTATGGAGCATTGCTTTGACAATACTTCATTGTTAATTGATATATAATATTCAGCCAATGATGGGCAGGAGCATTCTCTAGGCAGAACCCAAACTGTACACATTGATGGGAGATCACAAGCAAGCAGGCAACATGAGTGTCTTCACTTTTCTCTGTCCTGGACTGAGGATGTGATGTGGCCAGCTGTGTGAGCCCCTGCCTTGGCCTGTGTGCAGTAATGGACTATAACTTAGAATTGGAAACTAAAATAATCCTTTCCACCGCGAAGTGGCTTTTTGCCAGAATATTTTACAGCAGCAACTGAGCTGAGACTAGAACAGGAATAACATCATGGAACTGTAAGGTCTAGTTAATCACTTTGCTTTGAATGTTGTTACATATTTATAATAATTGTATCAAGACTGCAAGATGAATAGTTATTTCACTTCTGATTCACAAATATAATGAGCTATTAAGGTGTAACCATAATATAACCAGCAAAAGTTAAATTGAGCTTACAGCACTAACAAAATATGAGTGGGACTGTGCCTCCTAAAAGTATATTTGAAATCATAATGAAATAAGTTTTCATATTTAAAAGAAGATACGATCCAAGCAACAATCATTTTTTAAGATAAAATATCTAAAAATTGACTAAGGTTCCTAAAGTATATGTCCTCACTGTAAGCTGTTGGAAATATGTGAGAATAATGCATTACCTTTTTGACAGCCATGGATCAATACATAATAGATAAAATAAAAGAAATTCTGCCATGCTTTGGATTATTTTGGCTGCTTAATACCATGAGAGTCTTGACCATTTATAAATGGGGCAATATCAGAATTTCTGTGGCCCTAAGTGAAGTAATATTATTACAGAAAATTACTAATACTGTTATATTGTATATATTCTTTATTATACAACAATAAAACTCCACTTTATAATTATAGAATATTCTTTAGCAGGATAAGGCAAATTTAAAAATCCACAGTAAATACTGCTTTTATATTATAATCTTACATTATGACTAAGTGCTTTATAAAATACATAATTATATTCACAGTATAATTTGATATTTAATTAACTCAAGCCATTTCAGTCATGATTACAATTTCCTAACAATAAATAAAAATTCACAGATAAATATTTTTTCAAATAATGAGAATAATGCATTTCCTTTTTGACAGCCATGGATCAATACATAATAGTTAAAATAAAAGAAATTCTTCCATGCTTTGGATTATTTTGGCTGCTTAATACCATGAGAGTCTTGACCATTTATAAATGGGGCAATATCAGAATTTCTGTGGCCCTAAGTGAAGTAATATTATTACAGAAAATTACTGTCTAGATTTTATATCTGTGTGTGTGTGCGCGCGTGTGCGTGTGCGTATGCATGTGAGCCCACGCGCGTGCGCGCGCATGCTGTTTTAGCTACATACATGCCTATTTAGCATGTGCAGGTCTTGTGCCCACAGATTACAGAATGGAACATTGCATCCCCAGAACTGGAGTTATAGACAATTGTGAACCTTTATATCAGGACTAGGATTTGGATCCAGTTCTTCTGGACGAGCAGCAAGTAATTTTAACTGCCAAGACATCTCTCCACCCCTTTCCATTGTTTTATATGTTATTTCCAACACACATCTTCAACACACACCTTATCTTTGCTTGGAATATTTTCAAAGATGATTGATGGGCAGGAAGATGGCCAAGGTCATTCTACAACTGGGCTTTTCTGGAGTAGAATAATTGAGAAGTAAATTAATTAATTTCTCTGATAATTGACATACATTTGGTGTTATAATAACACATGATAGAATAATATTATAGGAAGTTTCTATATAAATGTCATGGATTATCTGTAGATAGAACAGAATGTAGAAACTAAGAAAGACATACAAATAAATGACCAATTTATTTATTCTTTTATAAGTGGCAGAGATCAGTCATATTTTACTTCAAATTTCCTGTAGAGTATAATTATCCTTCTTTCTGCTGTTGTATAGTTTCTTATAATTAGTAAAATGTGAATTATTGTATCCTGAAGAGATGGTTCAGCCAGTAAAGTGCTCACCTTGCAGTGACCTGAATTCAGTTTTCTACAACTATGTCAGAACCCTGAATATGGTGACATGCACGTTTATTCCTACTACTGGGATGGCAGAGACCTATGGTAGCTCCTAGCTTGCTAGTCATCTATCTTAGCATAGTTGGGGGTTTCCATACCAAGGTTTTATTCTGTCTCTAAAACTACTGAGATATGACTCTAGTTCTGTTCTCTGGCATTCACAAACATGTGCATATCTGTACATGAGCACCTGCACACATATGAACACACATATACATACAAAAATTAGAATGACGTTTGTTTAGTAATAATTTTCCTGGAAACCCATGAAGAAAATAAGTATCCATAGCTATTGTTTAAATAATTATATTTCCTGTCCTTTTATATGAAGTTTTTAGCAGCTATATGTCCTCATAAAACATTATGAAGGATTTAAATGCAGCTACTTTAAATAACAAGTTCTCAAATTAAAAATAAGCATTTCATATTGTACTTGTTTTGGCATATTAGAAACAAAACTAGAAATTATATTTACCATCTGAAAGCCCTAGTACTACATAAACAAACTGTAAAAAATCACATGAGTTAAGTAGTTTACTTTTTCTGATATGACATTGGTACAGAAAATGTGCCCTGGAATTGTATTCATTTTAAGGTTTATTTAATTGAGATAAAAGCATAGCACATTTTGAGAGTTATCTGATTTGTTGACATACATATACATTTTGAAATATTCCATTCAGGCTAAGCATCTCTATTTCTTTACATAGTTATCATTTCTCCTGTGCTCGAAAAATTCACCATTTCCCTTTTATGAAAAGATTAACAATCATCATTCCCAGTTGATTTTTTAAAGATATATTTCCACACTATTTTTTCCATATTATATTTTCTGTATGACTTTTTCATATTAGTTCTGTATGAAAGCATGGTCCTCTCTTTTCTTCCTTATACTTGTATAGTATCAGTATTTTTATATTCCAAATATTAGTAAATCAGTGTGATCTTTGTCTTTCTGTGCAGTGCTTAGTCATTGACATAGGAACACAAGTTCCATTCATGCCACAAATAACTACATTCTATTTTTTTCTATGGCTTTATTGTATTCCTCAGTGAAATGTATCATACTTTCTGTGCTCCTTGATGAGTATGTAGATACTTGCATTGTTTCTATATTTGGCTGCGTATGTAATGTTACAATAAATGTGAAAGCACAAAGGTTTCTTACGCATATCCATTTCATTTTCTTTGGATATACACCAAGCAATGAGGTTATTGGATGCAGGATGTAATTCTGCATATAAATGTTTGCGGAAGCTCCATACCGCTTTCCACAAACTAATTTACATTTCCACCAATAATGTATAAGGGATACATTCTGTCTTTGCCAGAACCAATCTTTTGTGTTTGTGACAATAGTCCTCCTAACTGCAGAGAGGTGATAAGTCATTGTGGGATTTTTTTTTTATTTGTATTGCCCTGACAGTTAGAGATGTTGAACATTTTTCAATGTATCTGTAGCCATTTATGCATTCTCTTTTGAGAAATTTCTAGCTAGTTTACTGGCCTTTAAATAAATCAGATTATTTGTGTTTTCGCAATTGATTTGAGTTCTTTAAATATTCTGGGTATAAACCTTTTTGTGATATGCATTCTTCAAGCATTTTTTATTTGTACATTGTACTAACATTATCTTAAATCTTTCCTTTCTCATAGAGATGCTTTTCAGATACATGGTGTTCCAATTCTGATATTTTAAATGCTTGGAACATTATAACCTTAACAAAAATTTAAGATACATAAAAAGGTTGACTATATGAAATAACTAGTAACTATTTCACAAAAGGTCTTAAAAAAACTAGATACATCAACTCAAAGCACTGTTAAAAATCTTTTATTTTAATGTTGCTTGATAGATACTAGTATATATAAAACATAAGTGCAGTGTGGTTCTTCTTCACTGAGTGCTAATACATCATGAACAATTGCTACATTTCCACTGGAAGCTACAGCCCCTTCTCTTGCATTTGCATTTATCAGAGCTGAGCAGGATCTGCTGTGCTTTGTGTTCAACTCCTTTTGATTTTAATTCACACACATGGAGTTGCTACAGTAACCAAACATGTGAAATCCTCGGGTAGGTTACTTCTCTGAGTTTACAAGCCAATGCTAATATCTATATTTGGGAGTTAATTAGTTGCCCTGACTGTTCAATAGCATGATCTAAATTTGGGACAACTGAATAACAAATAAAGGACTGTGAAAGTACATGCACCAGTTTGCCCATATTTTTCTGTAACTCGGTACATGCTTAATGGCATGCTTAGAAAAGAATTTTCTCTTTGAGTAGATAAAAATAAAAATTAAAAAAAAACCCTCCACCTCCCTGACCTCGAGTAAGTCAGTTGCATTTTCAGCACACAGTTGTATATCTGACTGTGTTTTCACCTCCACACGTGTGATGGAAAGAGGAGTGTCAGGAGATTAAGATCAGTACCTCTTTGCCTCTAACGTGCAGAAATGTTTTAAAGAAACAGAAGCACCCCACATTCTCTACTCACTTGGGAGCTTACAGGAGGGCATTGAAGTGAGGCCAGTTTTATTTTCTGATGCAGACTCCTGCGGGCTAGGAACTGGGTCAAAATCTGCTGACCTTCTGTGAAATTTTTCTTCTGTTGATCAGATAGGGAAGGCTTTTGATGCTTGCTTGTTCTCTGAGGCCAGCATCCAAAAAGTGGAAATCAACAGTGCTTATGCGTGGGGCTTTCAATATGTGGCAAAAAGAAGAACTTAACAAAAATGATTATGTATTGAAAGTACCAGAAGAATATGTCCATCCCACTTCAATCAATCAGAATGTGGAAACCAAAGTTTTAGATACAAGTATTCAGAGAGTCAGACTCCACATGTATTTCGTAGTTCGAGGCCAGCCTGGTCTACAAAGTGAGTGCCAGGACAGCCAGGGCTACACAGAGAAACCCTGTCTCGAAAAACCAAAAAAAAAAAAAAAAAAAAAAAAAAAAAAGAAATAATGTGAAATCCTCTCTTTTTTTTTTTGAAGAATTTGAAACTTTAGTTCAATGCTCCAAAGAGGCTGGTTGCTCTTTCAATCTTATCAAATGCTTCTAGTCTACAAATGTTTGTTTTGTACACATGCATAATATTCAAAAAACATTATCTAGGCCAGTAAGTCCTAAGAAATGGAAGGAAGAAAGCCAAGGAAAATTTAGCCTGAGTATAAAAAATTAATAACGCTAAAAATTATTGGCTTTCTAATTGCTTCCCAGAAGACATGACAAAAGGAAAGAAAAGAATCACTCTTCCTGGGGTCATTTAAGAAGGCAGACTTGAAGGAAATACTTAAGTTTGTGGATTAAACTAGCTAATAAGTTTTGACCCTCTCTAATTCCCAAGTACTGTTGACTGCACTTCAAATGTCACAGTTACCAGGTCCAGGAATCCAGACAAGGGCAAAACTCTTTATAATCCTCAGAGGGATTGTATTGTTGCTATTATTATAGCAACTCTGGTTGTGAAACTAATGGAAAGAGGCACAAATTACAGGCATTTAGCAAGGGGAAATAGTCTTCGTTTCTATTATTCTCTCTTATTAGCTACTAATTTCTGTCTCCTTCCTCACATTAACCCTGCCTGACAGGCCATAAGAATTAAAGTGTCTATTAGGTCCTGGTCTCCTGTGCACTGCCAATGGTGTGTTCAGCAGTCAGCAGTTCGGCATGTTGGGGCTTTGACATGCAGAGGAATAAGTAGCTTACTACTCTTGGAGCCTGGGTCTCTCTTTAGAGCTTACCCTCAGATCAGCGTTGAGGACAATGGGCACTCTGGTGAAGTCACATCTAGAACAAGAGGAAAAAGGCATTCCAGCTCTTTAGAGGTGGCTCAGTGGGAGGGCAGTAAGCCAGGTGTTTCTGTCACTGAAGAGCTGTTAGCATGGAAGGAGCTGTCCAGCCTCATTGCAGACCTGCTGAATAATTCATCACCGGCCTTCACTCTACGGAGGCCTTACTCGTATTTATAAACACACATTAGACTGTTATGGATTGCAGTGCTTGCAGCGGCGTTGTGTTTGCAGAGGCATTTCATTAACTAAAAGGATTGTCTGTTTGCATACACTTTGTATCCCAGAGAGTTTCCTAGTATTGGAACAGAAATTTAGAGTTGAAGTCAAATTGAAGAAAATCGCCCAACAATTCTGACTTGGTCTGTGACCAGGCAATGAGTTGGCAATTGTTTCCTCTCGATACTCCGATTATTAGTCATTTTAGTCGTTTAATTGCAGTGAGACCTAGACGTATAATCTTTTAAAGGGGCTGAGAATCTCTCTGCCTAGGCCATTTCCCACTGCAGTTCTTAGAATTAGATTACCTGAAATTTCAAATAAATTCTCCTGTGGTACTTGCTTTTCAGAGATGCTTAAATCTCTAAGTGACAGGTAAACAGTTTAGCTGTTCTGCTACTAACCTCTAACTACATTAAGTAAGAGGGTGTGGGAAGTGAATTAGTTAATGTTCCACAAGCACTCAGAGGAGGCACCGGATTTTAGATTCAATCAGAGAAGCCACCTCTCTCCAGCTCTTTCAATGGAAATATCCTCTTCTTAGGGTGATCCCATGTGATATTTGTGGACCCAACATATTCAAATGAAGTGAGGGTAATATGTAATGAAACACAAATACATCCCTGTGTGGTAGCTCTTTCCTGCCCTCCTAGTGTTTAGAGGCCAAGGAAGGGGGTTATGTGTGAGTCAAGGCTAACCTGGGTTATAGAACAACTTCCCGGCAAGCCTGATCTACCATGTAATACTGTCTCTAAACCAAACCCTTAACAAACAAAAATATGATAGTAAAACCCACAAGGACACCATGTTGAAGCCTGATGGAATTTTGAGTCATGCCATTTGGATAATTATGTAAGATTGGATTTTTAATCAAAACTTCAGTATAAAAGCAATTTTCAACTTCAGGAAGGGAAGCTGAACAACATATAGGGTATATTTTTGCTACATTTCATCATGGGTGATGCTTAGCTACTTTGACAAACTCAAGGCACTCAAGGAGTCAAATTTTCCCAGAGGGTAGGTGGGACACAGCCCAGGAGGCTCTGGGCTGTAGAACTCTGAGGGAAGAAGAAACACATTGTTATATGGTTTTGTTGTGGTGGTGGTTGTTGTAATTTTTACAGCAACAAAGGATCCATGAGTATCAGAGTGACTAAGGAAGCCATAAAAAGCAATGACAACGGAAAGAGAAGTACTTTGTGGGAAAACCTGTTATTTAAAAAGTCGGCTTAGTTGTTTATGATCTTCTAGATTAAATGTTTTTGGTTATCATTATACTAATTGCTATGGTTTGTTCAATCCCAGTTTTAATTTTCTCTTATTGACTTTTGCATCTTTAGATTCAATCATTAAATGAATATATTTTCTAAGAAAATTTCTTTCTTTCTCTTTCTTTTTTTTTTTCCCATTTTTGATACAGGGTCTCATAGAAGCCCAGAGAACTCTTATATTCAACCAATGCTATATTTGAACTCTCTTTCTCTGTTCTCCTCTTGCCTTAAATTTTAATGAAAATGTCTACAAAAAAAATATGAAAATTTTAAGTTTTACTTCTGCTTTGGGGACCAGATACGTTTTCCTGAGGCCTATTATTTCATATTTGATGTTTAATAATTTGAACTATTGCTTATTTTTCTATTAAATGAAAAGTTATTTATTTATTTATCTATCTATTTTGTATGAGCATGGCTCTGTTTTGTTCAGGCTTGCCTTGTGCTCTTCCACTGTATGATGCTCCCAAGTCAGGGTCTGAGGAGTGGTATCATAGTTATTATAATTTTGCCTGGCATATGGCTTTTCATTTTATAAATTCTGTTTAATTTCAAAAAGTTCAGTGAGGGGACAAGGGTACCAGGACACTTCCATATCATGTAATTTCTAACAACATCTTTAGCAATACTTTTTCATCTCAGAATAACTTACAAAGCCCCTGCTATGATAAAGGACTACTGTCATTATGCCCCTATGTATTGGTTTCCATGGTTGCCCCCCACATACAGGAAGCCCTTTGGCTGGAGACTGTGTGTTATACAAATCAGAATAGTGGGTAGGGTAACATGCATGGCTGACATTCTTCACATTTGGATCCTTATTTTCTTTTAACAATGTCCTTCATTTTCTGAGATTTAATTCAAAACATGTTCAAAGTTGCTCACTTGCCCAGCATTAATAATAATGTGTGAGAACAGTGATATACATCCTCACATGGGGATTGTTATAGGTAAACTATGTCAGTCTAATTGAAATCTAATAGCTAACATATCTTTTACCTAGGGCATTTAGTGATCATAAAAGTAGATGTTGGAGGTGGGTTAGAAAATAATCATAGAAGGTAAGTTATTCATGAAGTTATTTCATAAAACCAAAATTACTACAAAATGATTCATAGCTGTCAGTCTTCTGGAAAGACTGTATGATAATATCATAGGTTTGTTTAAACAAGAGACAAAAAATGATATTCTGAGCCTGAAAGTGTTTAATGATGGTGCTCTGTCTGAAGGTCAGCACTCAGTAGCATTCTAGTCAGATGCTCACTGATAGAGAAGGTCGGCAAAAAAGGCTTAGGAACATAAGTAACCAGAAAAGAAGGAGGAGAAGAGGAAGGAAAGGAGGGAGGTGGGCTATGGAAGATTGACACCCTTCCTCATTCTTTTAAGGACACCACTTCTACTCACGAGCATTTCACTCTCATGATCAGCTTTCTTCCAAGGCCCCCACCTCCAAGAACCATTATATTGCAGACTTAAGACTTACCTGAATTTTGGGGAAGCAAAACATTCTCTTAACTTTTATTATGTCCCCAGAGCAGCATGCTCATTAATTTGCTAGTTGGTGGTTAGTTTGTCAGTTAGCTAGTGAGTTGGCTTGTCAACTTTATAGAATCTAGAGTCATCTGGAAAGAGGGAACCTCAATTGAGGAAATATCTCCATCAGCTTTGGCTATAGGCAAGCTTGTGGAACATTATTTTGTTTGCTTGTTTATTTTGTTTGTTTGTTTGATGGTTGATATGGGAAAATCCAGGTCACTATGCACAGCACTATGACTGGAATGGTGGACTTGGGCAAGTTGTACAGGCTATGAAGAGCAAGCCTTGCACAATGTTCCTCCACACATTCTATTGCCATTTCTGTCTCATTTCCTCCCGTAAGTTCTTGAGAGTTGTCATCTCTCAGTACTCAAGCTTATGTTAAGGTGAACCAAACCTTTTCCTCAATTGATTGCATTTGGTCATGCAATCATCCCAGTAACAGAAAGCAAACTGCGACAAGAAGGTAAATTTGAACGACATCATTTAAAAAGTTTGCCCTCTACTTGCTACTAAATTATCTTCAATCTCAATATATATGGAACTAAGCAGATCTTTTGGTTTTTTTTCTATTAATGTATGTGGTATAAAGAAAAATGATTTGCTTTTGTTGGGTCTAAAATTAACTTTATTATTTATAGTCTCATCACTTAGCCTTCAGAAATACAAGATGGTCTATTGGTCCCTAATTTGGAAAGTCAACAGCTTGCATAGGATGTGCTAAAGGTATTTTAATTATCATTTTTTAGGGAAAAATGTTAGGTTCTGACATTCAGTTACCTTTGCAAGAAGTTTACTTTTAAAATCACTCCATCTCATTTGGCATCCAAGAGCACCACAGATGCGTTTTGATTTTCTGGTTTTAATTAATGTCAACCCCCAGGTTGCAGGCAGAGTTCTCTTATTCGTATGCCAGAGCCCAGACTGGGGAATTATGAAAGCAATGAAGAACTTAGGATACCCCTTAAGGTTTTAAACTTAAGTTTCCAATTTCCCTAAAATCTGTGCCTGTTTATGTGTTAGATTTTAAAACTACATTCTGCTAAAACTTCCTTTAATGATCAAAGAAGCTTTTCATAAATATTATGGCTGCCATTTAACCTTATTAATAATATTGATTCTGCTTCATTAAATCACTGTGTTGCCATATCTTTCAAACAGGTCAGCTTTATAATAAGTTTTACATTTAATTTTACATTTATTTGTGGGATTCTTTGAGCTGTATACATTTACCTTTGCATAAAAGTTTATCTAAAGTGAAGGCTAGTCTAGAGCATGCAGATATTGGTTTACCTTGTCCAGCATCAATATGTGTGTTTCCTTGTCTTATTTTATCTTTTTATGTATTATTATTATTATTATTATTATTATTATTATTATTATTATTATGTGAGTATGTGTGTTGTTTGGCTCTCCTCTCTTGTCATTTGGCCATTTCTTTTATGAAGATGAAATTCAGGAGGAAACTATCTGTGGGAGAAGGTGGTAAAGAAGTATAGGTAGTGTGGAGGGAGTGGAAGCTGAAGTTGAGATGCATTATATGAAAGAAGAACCTATTTTCAATAGATAGATAGGTAGATAAATAGATGGATCGTTAGATAGATAGAAGGTAGATATATAGATATATATATAGATAGATAAAAGATAGATAGATAGATAGATAGAAGATAGATAGATAGATAGATAGATAGATAGATAGATAGATAGATAGATAGATAAATAGATAGATAGATAGAAGATACATAGAAGATAGAAAGGTAGATAGATAGATAAATAGATAGATAGATAGATAGATAGATATAGATAGATAGTTAGATAGAAGATAGATAGATAGATACATAGAAGATAGTTAGATTGATTGATGGTAGAAACAATGATATTATTGTAATTTTTAAAAAGGCTAGGGGGCATCATCAATATTGCCATTAATATAATTTATGTTCCTTCATTTAAATAATTCCCTAGAGTATTTCCTTATTGTATATCTTTAAAGCATGAATTTGAAGTTTAAGAGAGGCAGTGTTCAAATTGCATAAGTCCTGAGAATGATAAAGAATCTAAACAAAATGTATGAGAAATATTGGGTAAGGTGAAAGAATGATGACAGGTGGATTGTTAAATCATATGCTAACAAGGGAAATTTTGAATTATTTTCTTCAGTGGATTTTTTTTTAAATACATATTACTCCATTGAGGAATATTCCAAGAGTGCAATAAAATATGTAACTTAGTTTTAAAAGTGAAAACCCAATATGATAATTTTTTCAGAACTTATTTTAAAAAGATCTCAAGTCCTCCGAGGGAATTATTTTATAGAATGACATCTCAGGGGGTGTGCTCTACAGGCTAACAACACCCTAATGATACAATGGTTAAGCTGAGCGCTCTTGTCCAGCTTACACAAGCAGTGAAGTAAATCTTAGAGTCAGGAACAAATGAACTAAAAATTCAAGCAGGCACAGATTCACCACTCCCATTACTATGAGATTAGGGATCATTTTTGGTTGCTTATTATTTGGTCAAACGTTTTCTCTTCTTTGTACAGTTTTTAGTATTCTGGATATTTCCTTGAGGACTGGCTTCTGTCAGCAGTATGTAATCCTTTGGCAAATGAAAGGAAGAAAGAAAACTATCTCTGAGACATAAAGAAGGGTGGCTTGAACAATCTCACCCCCCTGAAAACACCATGATTGGGTGTGCCTTCCACTACTATAGAAAATACAAGACTATATTTTTCTCATGAGTTTGACAGTTAGTACTTAAGGTTGTGATCTCATTTGAATGTGAACAAATTTTTGTTTTCAACACCTTCTTTTCTCCTTTGGAAAGTTCCCTATGGTTATGTAGCTGTCTAAGTTCTGTTCAAAAACTACCAAGTAGTGTCCACCAAGTACACCTTGATGTACATTTAAAAAGATTAGAAAAGTCCAAAGGATGAGCAATCTCTAAAACCCAGTAAGAGGAGTGAAGTGGAGTCACTTCCTCCTGCCTGCCTACTGTGTTCTATGTGCTTCTCAGAAGGAACTAGCAAGGAAATGGGGGAGGTAAATTATGAGGCATCTAGTCCTGTATAGAACGATAAAACACAAAATTGACAGTTATCTACATAGAGGAGAAATGCCTTTGACCAAAGGCACAGAGTAGAACTGGAGAAGATTAGGAGAGTTACAAAATAAATGATTATAGAGATTAACGCAGAATCATTTACCAAGATAGCATATCACCTCCATTTGTCATATTCTGAGTAAGGGATTAGTTATCTTAAACATTTACCCTTCCATGTTTAATATCAGGAGGACTTTGGACACTCTAAATTTCTGTATGATTTTATTCTTTCCACCTTTACATTTTCAATTCAGTGCACACACTTTCTTTAAATTGCTTGCATAAAATAATATATGCCTTGAGCAAGGTGGAGAGGATGTGTGAAAATTCACTGTGTGTGCGTGTGTGTGTGTGTGTGTGTGTGTGTGTGTGTGTGTGTGTGTGTGTGTGTGTGTGTGTTTTAATTCAGAGGTCACAGGGGCCAGATGAGATTGTTCTTTCTTTTGTTGTTCATACAAAATGATTTCCTTTGGCAATTCTGTTATTTCAGAATGAACTAAATTTTTCATTAGTTCCAACTAGACTGCAAATAAATTATTTCTGTAAATAGTGAACCTCCAAAAACTACAGATAAAAGCATATAAGAAGAAACCTTGGGGTAGGCAAAGGTTTATTTATTTACTTATTTTAATGTGCATACTTCACACACACACACACACACACACACACACACTCACTCACAAAACCTTGTTGTACTATGATTTTTGTCAATCAATCTGGAACATTCCTAATGTGTAAAATGCTTTACCCGATACAAAATTCAAACCCTACCATTTCTCTAGGCTATAGTCCTATGACCTAACAAAAAGAAAATGTGGCAAATAAATTGTTTAGAGTATTTTGAGAAATGCCAAAAAAAGAGAAAAGTATTTAGAAAATAATTTACAATGGAAGGCATTAGTACCTCTGAGGCCATAGGTATAGTTCAGGCCAAGGGGAAAGGAGATGGAAGATATATTCATAAACCCTCATGTCAGAAATGATGCAGGTCGAGGTGACATATATTAATTGCTGCTCTTTGGTGTCTGATGATATTCAGTTACTTCAGATGAGGTACATTGTATATGCATTTTAAGAACAAGACATTCTCTTGAGTTCTATGATTTATGCCTCTAATTATCAACTTATCATTTCTATGTATTAAAAATATAAAGCTCTCTTATCTCTCCACACTCATTTACAGAGAAAAATCTTAAGAGAATATCTCCACATTCCCCAAAGCTAGTTTTTCTTTTTGTGTGGGAGGTGTCTGTGCACATATGTGCTTGTGTAGGCCAGAAGCTGATGTCAGGTGCTTCCTTAATTGCTCTTTAACTTACATATTGAGGCAGGCTCTCCTTAACACTGAGTTCACCAGTCCTGTGATTCTAATTAGCCAACTTATCTAGCAATCTCCTGTCCCAGTCTCCAAGCCCTGCGATTACAGGATAGCCTCCACGTTGTTCTCACAACTTTTATGGGTGCTGGTGAGAGAAACACAGTTCTCCACAATTTTATAGCAAACACTTCATCGACTGAGTCATCTCTTCAGTTTCTAAAATGGTAAATTTTAAAGTATTATATGGGACCAGGAGATGTCATAGTGGTTAAGGGCTCTCGCTATTCTTCCAGAGGACACAAATTCAATCCCCAGCACCTACATGGCAGCCCACAACTGTCTATAACTCGAGGACAACGTTATAGAGCCATACATACAGATAAAACACACATACACACATATATACAATATAAATATAAATTTGTTAAAATGAAATGTATCTTCAATGATAAACCTTTTCTTCAAATCAATCAAGGGGGGTTTTAAAAATTCTATTTTATTGAAGATCAATTCATACTTATTATTGATATATGCAATCAAAGAGCTGATTATAAAACACCAAAGAGGGGCTGGTGAGATAGCTCAGTGGGTAAGAGCACCTGACTGCTCTTCCGAAGTTGCAGAGTTCAAATCCCAGCAACCACATGGTGGCTCACAACCATCCGTAACGAGATCTGGAGCCCTCTTCTGGAGTGTCTGAAGACAGCTACAGTGTACTTACATATAATAAATAAATAAATCTTAAAAAAAAAAACACCAAAGAATTATATAGTTTTGATTTTTGAATATAAAATTTAAAGCTGATAGAACACCTAATATTTTTATGATTTGAAAGTTATTTCTCTCTGTCCTTAAGTTAGAAAATGTTAGCATTAAAATATTTCATAAATTGTAACTCTAACATAAAATGAAATTGTATTATTTTCAGTAACATTTGTATATAGATTTAGATTACTAGAACACTAATTTGATATTAAAATTGCTGCAGTTAATTCATATTAAAAATTTTCTTATCATCTCTTAGCACTGCCAATAACTCTGCCTGTCCAGAATATCAGCAGACATCTTTTGTTGGCAGACATTTTCTCAAAGTCTGAATTCCTTCCTTTGTGAACACAACTGATATAACTGAAGATTTAGATATATTCTATAATTTATTGAGGCTATGATGATTTGAATGAATTTGCTACTGTGGCAAAATTTAAGAAATTCTCATAGATTGAGTCTGGAAAAATATGTTGTTCTTAGGTTTAACTTCATTAGTAAGGTGAAATCTGAAGTCTAACAGTGTCTTGCCTTTTTACTCTGAAAGGTACAAAGAGGCCTTCAGCATGAGTGGGTTTCTGGAAGGAGGAGATTTCATAAATTTGAAGGAAATTGTGTCAGCCGAGGAGTGCTGCCAAGTTGTAATTCATTAGTTCCCTGCTTGGCACAGTTCCAGTTCCTATCAACAGTAAAACACACAGGTTTATTCTCGGGGCATGGAATGTTCTTACCTCCAAAGGCAGCTCGTGCTTTTATTTAATGTAAAATTGACAATTCTTAGAACAATCACAACACACAGAGGTCTTGTAAGGCCTTTCTAAGAAGATAAAATTTGGAGGGATCTGTGAAATATCACTCCAGCTTTGCTTATGTAAGTTATGATGTCTATCTTCAGAGATGGACAAGTATCCCTTACAAACCCTTAGCTCCATCCCTGCAACAAAAGAATTATATCTTGAAGGCCAGAGGAGGAGGAAGTCGGTGTGACAGTCTGTCTCTGAGAAGGGACAGGGAAGTTGCACACATGAGCCCTTCAACACATGGCTACCTTCACAAAAAATGGATTAACTCAAGGCCAATAGTCATCCTTAGACAGAAAGGAAGTTGTCACAGGGCCCTGTCCCTAAACAAAGAGCTACAGAGGACCAAAGACTGCCAAGAGCAGGAGATAAAGCGACCCTAAGAAAGATCCCCCTCCACTCAGTTTGTTATCTAGTCCCAAGTGCTTAGCCCTGAAATCACGTACATGTAGATTACACCAAGCAGAATGAACAGGTTGCATTCATATATGTATGCATTTGTGTGTGTGTGTGTGTGTGTGTGTGTATGTGTGTGTCTGTGTGTGTAAAAGTAACAAAGAAAAGTAGCCCATATTGTTAAGAGAGGAAAATGGATGGGGATGGGGAAAGAGATAGGGTAGGCAAGTAGAGAAATAATGTAATATTATTTTAATTTTAAAATTAAAACAATTTGACGAAAACAAAAATAATATGCAAACCTGGGACCATCTAAGCTTTGTGCCTTAAATATAAGCAAGGAAAATCTATGCAAACAAGTTAACATTATACAGATTGAGCAAGTTGTATTTATATATTTAGGAACACACATACACACAGGCAATGACAATTTTAAAAAGACACCATGAATTTTAAAAATAGCAGGGAGGTACATGGGAGAACATAAGGGATTGAAAAGAGGGAGGGTTGGTGTAATTATAATCTCAAAATATAGAAATATTTTTAAAGTGAATATGTTGAGAATTCTGTGGGAATGTCCTTGAAGCTCCACTCTGGGTATAATTTCCTGAGACTGTACATGGACTTACACACACACAGTTCCTGACCATAAAAATACTGTTTCCTTTTGGCTATCCCCAGGCACCCTGTTGATCAATGCAAAAGATACTCATTTTTCTTCCCTCTGCTTCCACTATTTTTGAACATGGTTTTGCCAGCTTACAGAAGTGGATCTAATGGTTAGTTGCTGTTTGAAATGAGATTGATTCCTATGGAGTCTCCCATCTCTTACAGTACAGGATATTAGAGTGTAGTAGTTCCCCCTGAGTTCTTTATCCCAGGTACATTTATCATCATTTACTTCAAGTTAAAAACAAACAAACAAACAAAAACAAAACAAAACAATTGACATAATCAGTAAAGCCTCAGACCTGTTTCTTTTCTGTCAAATCTTCAGACATACATACTTTCACCAAGTATCATGAAGAGCCATGGGGGGAAAAATGTAGCAAATCAGGTCATGTTACTCACTGGATGCGGTACAAATGTCTACAAGAGGAAATGAGGAATATCACAGAAGAGCTGGTAGGATTCTCTCTTCCAGAAATTTGAATTCTAGCAGCAGGAAACTAAAACAACATTAAGCAAAAGAATACAGTAAGTGTTCCAGTGGCCCTCTCTCAAGTGTGTACACGGAAAAATTAAATCAAAGAAGGACATTTAAACCAAATATCTAAGTATCTATGTAACTTAGCTAATTTATGCTTTGACCATATAATGCATGAAGAGAATACATTATATTTACAGTCATTGTCTCAACTGCTCTTATCTATACCAGACAAGACTGCCCCAAACTCCTGTGACAGGTTCCCCCAAATTACCATGTGACTTTGTTTTATTGTCTTTGCTTTGTGACCACCATATGTAACCAGGACTACCCTCAAGGGCATCTCAACTCATTCACTGAGGCATAGTTAGCTCAACAGCACTGAATACAATGAGACATGTTTTAGCATTAAAATGATCAAATGACTAGACTTCAGTTATTTGTTTTTGTATGAAAATAGGTACCTGGAAGGAAACAGGAGTATAAGAGGAAGTCACCTGTGATATATGCTGAGATAATACATATATTACTTTCACATATAGTAGGGAAACAAACAAACAAACAAAAATATGGACGAGAGAGATGATAGTCTAGGGCAAAGAAGATACAAAATTAAAATAAATTAATATTGATCTAATTACAGCATAAAATAGAAAGAGCTTAATTACTTACTAACTCTGCCTGTAAGCAAATAAATGTGTAGTGTATTGTTTTGTTAGGTAAGGGAAGACCACTAAATGCCTGTTCTTATCAAGGATAAGTACTAGTTACTATGTTTACAAGTAGTTTATTAGCAAATTAAGAATAAGTGTGGGATCACTTTATTAATATGCCTTAGCTGCTAATTTGTCTCTATATTTACATCTTGGTTCTTATTCTTGATATTCTTAGCAGTCTTAAATGCATTTAGTTTAAGAATATCACCCCAGAATCCATCTTATATACAACCACCAAACCCAGACACTAGTGCATATGCCAGAAAGATTTTGCTGACAGGACCCTGATATAGATCTCTCTTGTGAGGCTATGCCAGTGCCTGGCAAATACAGAAGTGGATGCTCACAGTCATCTGTTGGATGGAACACAGGGCCCCTAATGAAGGAGCTAGAGAAAGTACCCAAGGAGCTAAAGGGGTCTGCAACTCTATAGGAGGAACAACAAAATGAACTAACTCCTCGCCCCACCCCTCCATCCCTGACCTCGTGTCTCTAGCTGCATATGTAGCAGAGGATGGCCTAGGGAGACTTTTTATTTCATTATTCTGAATAGATACAGAAATTACTGTTGCAACTTCTGTTCCACAAAAGTTGCACTGTCTTACAAGTATTTAGAAGAATACAAAATAAAATTATTTGGAAATTAGTATTCATAGCTTGTTTTCTGCTTTAACAATACCATTTCTGTACTGTGGTTCCTTATCTTCTTTTCTACAACACAAGATAAAGGCGATTAAATAATGAATATTTGTTAGCAGTGTGCCAGACATCATATGTTAAACTTAATATAACATATTAACTCTTCCTCACATATCTAATATATGTATTATTGTGATAACATTTCACAAATAAAGAAAAATGAGACCTGCATATGCTTGACACAGTATGCCCAGTATGACATAACAGAGACAAAAGGAATTCCAGCTGAGGCAGTCAGCAACAGGACTCCATGCTGTTGCTACATTTGACTTGCTCTTTCATATTTGCTACAAGGTTTTCAAAACTGACAAGTTCTTGGAGAACTGTCTTTCACCCTTTGTTCTACAGAACTATTGGCTATTTTTGCTGAGGACTATAGTAGAGCAGCACCTTTGAGGTCAGAGCACAAATGGAGGGAAGGAAGCAAACATTCTGATTTTCGTCAACTTCCAATTCTCTTATGGATGAAACTATTCAAAATGTGTTTCAGTACATGCTTCAGAATGACCAGTGAGGTCATACAATGATTTTATAACACTGGACTCAATAGTAATGTGTGTGCTCACATGTGTGCCTGTGTACATGTGGAAGTATGCATGTGCGCATGTGTGAGTTCGTGTGTGTGTGTGTGTGTCCTGTATTCCTTCTTTCATCAGGTTTTGTCGTGATGGGCACAATAATCTTCCTACCTCAGTCTGGAGTAGAATAAAGCCATATTGTTACTATGGCCAGTTTATAATCAATCCTTTAATGATAAAAGTCTCCTCTCTACCTAAGCATATTCATCTCAGGACAACTGTATATGTTTTGTAGTTTAACAGGTAGATGTGAATGATCAGGAACATAAAATCCTCAGGCCTTAATAAGATTTTCCTCTGGTAGGGAGTGGTAAATAAAAATGTCTTTATGATGTGTGTAAAGAAGGTAGAGAAGGACATCAGAGGACAAAGAAAGGAAAAGGAACTGAAGCGAATAGAAAGCTGTTTTCTATTTAAATGAATATGTTGATTGATTCAGAAATGTGGTAATTTTAAAGAGAATGTTGACTTCTTTTGCTTAATCTTTTCATTTAAATTAAAACATGCCCCGGCATTCTAACCAAATGCTGGTTACTGTAGACAACAAGAAACAACATAATTACTCTTTTCACTTCCGTTTTTCTTTCCTACGTCCCCCTGAACATGTGCATGTTTTTGTTACCTAGGAGAGGAATCACTGCAAGTACATCAGCTATGAAAAAAATCCAAAAGAATATAAGAATTCCTATAATTGGTCCCTAACTGTCTGGGGAGATCTGCTTCACATAAGAAATGGTCTTGAACAAATGTTAGGAGTCTGATTCCTCCAAATCACCAAGGACAAGAAGGTTGCAAGGTCCAATTAATGTAACATTGCAGGGGAGGGGGGAATGAGGGGTATCTTTAACAACTGAGACATTTTTATAAATTCTCAAAGCTTCAGAGATGTAGTGACTTCTGAGGACTGAAAGTATGTTAAAAAAGATAGACCGGCATTTAAATGCTGATCTCAACGTTTCACTGGGGACCACTAAAAAGCCTTTCAGAGGAAAACACCAAGATCAGCAAAACATGAAATCATTACGGCAGCAGACTTTCTAGGTCTGCTTTATATTATACTTTTGAAAAGGACATTTGTTTAAGGATATGATAGTTTCATCCTGTATGTAATGCATACTCATCTACTGGTACTGAGGGTGGGAGAAGAAGAGACAAAAGGAGAGAGCCCTTTGCTAGTAAGATCACAGACTCCATAGAAAAAAGGGACCAAACTGGTCCAGACATCAGCTACTTCCTAGCAGCTCATTTGCAAAAATACTTTTCTAATACATGTGGATGAAGGGAAAGTGAACAATGCTCCACGCATAAGTGTGTTCAGAGCATCGAAAGAAAGAGATGGTTTCGGTTGTGGAAAAGGTGGGAGTTTGTTGGAAGACAGTCTCAAATTTTCTGGCCTTCTTCCCATATCGCTCAATCTCAGTAATTATTCCTTTTGATTAAAGGACAGATATGGCAGCCTCTTCAAGCCCATTAGCACTACTATGAACATGAGCCAAAGAGGCCACTTTAAAGTAAGGCAAATGTGACTTCTCTGCTGGGACAGAGCAAGCGGCCCAAATCGGAGGACTAAAGCTGGACCCCGACTGTGCGCCTAGATGTCATGGAACATCATGCTGTGGTCCTCCTAGCAGAGAGTCATTCACAGTTGTGTATTTGTTATGTGAACATCTGTTCTTCCTTTCCCACTGCCTCAACTGACCATGCCTCTCCTATTGAAAATAACACCCTAGCTGGGAGGAGTGGTTCCTTCCTTTAACCCCAACAACACTCCAGAGGCAGAGGTAGGTGGATACCTGTGAACTCAAGACCAGTGTGGTAAGTTACAGGACACAGAGAGGTACTGCTTCAAAAAACAAAGAATCCAAAACAAACAATCAAACACTAGACACACACACACACACACACACACACACACACACACACACACACTCCAAGTTGAGAAGCACAGCACAGATAGCAAGGATAAAGACATTTTATTTTGTGAAACCTGTTCATTTTGTATTAAAAAATAAAGTTCTGAAAGTGGAAATACCCTAGCAACCTAATTTCAACTGTTTACAATAAGAAATTAAATAAAAAACAGAAAAGATTGTTAAAAATAAAAACAATAGTTTCGGGAGCCTTTTTAGATGAACTGTAATACATGCAGAATAGATAAAACGCTGTAGGCTAGAGAAGGGGAGCAAAGAAACGGTCCATTAGAGCATCTTCCCAACATTGTTCATCTACTTGGTATGTATAAAAATGCTTCCCCTTGCCTCTGGGCACATATATAGCAAAATTCAGAACCATGGATAGTTAACTAACCTTGGGAAAAAGCGAGCCGCACAATGGATTCTGGACTGACTGGAATCCCACTTTCAAAGGGGGAAAGGAGGAGTGAAAAAAGCTATACAATTTACTGAATTTAAATGTTATGAAAAACTATAACTCCCCTAAACTGAAAGATTGTTTTGATTGAAGAAGGCTTTTCTGGCAGAGAAGATGAATAAAAGAGAAAGAAGTTGCCAGCTCTGCCTAAGCCCTGAAAGCACCTCAAATTTGGAAAGCCTCCCTGAGTCACCACTTAATGTAACCACGGCCACTGCTAAATGTAAAGGGTCTCAAAGATTCCTGGAAGGATCTATTTTGGATAGAGTCACTTTCTTATTTCTGAGGCTTTGTAGATATTTTTATGCACTTTACAAAGTTTACTGAGCAAAAATTTCAAGATTGCCATTGACACAGCTAGGGGTAGAAAACTACAATCAAAATGTCTTTGAAGCAAACTAGGAGTGGCTTTTACTTTGTTTTGTTTCATTAGTTTTATATTTGCTTTTAAAACCATATCAATGTATTGAAGTTGGATAAAATAATACAGGATGCCTGGGACATCTTCTATTATACTTACATTCATATATTTATAAATTAGATTTTATTTTATATATGTTTAGCTGAGTAACATGTGAATTGTAAGAAAGATGGGTGTACGTTTATTATACAGTAGCTTAGCAAATGCTGTACTATGCACAAAGATTTCAGCCCTTGTCTGATATCAAATGCAGCAGAGTTCTTAGTGTGAGTTTCCTAGAAATATCTGGAGACATTTCAATGTCATTTCATGTTGTCTGAAATGGAACGTGGACTATTTCCTCAATTACCTGCCTACAACATTCAGTAAAGAGAGACCTATTAAATATGAAGATTAAAGGCAAGCTAGCTTTATAGCAGGAAAAATTAATTCTTAAACTTATTGCCTTGCAAGTTAAGAGCAGAAGACTTTCTGATTATAGATATTAAAACCCTATAATGTCATCTTTCAAAAGCAAGTGTTAATATTAAATTCTTTTAAAATATGATTTTGGTGTCATTTTATTGATAGATATATCCTCTCTTCTGGAGTTTGAGGAATGTCATTGAAGTGACTTCTAAACACTTTATGAATATTTTTCATTCATTATGCTGGTATATTTTATATCCTATAAAAATAGTACTGTAACCTTCCTGGAGTAATTTGCCCTTAAGGTGGACTAGTATGAATTAATGCCTCACTTAATCTTTATCCAGGATATAGTCCCATATTTTAAAAGTTATAACATGCCCATATCAATATCTGGCTTTAGCTTCACAAAGTCTTTTCTGTGGAATTTACCACTTATAGCATAGAAAGTACATAGCATAAACAACAACATCAAAATTGGGGATTTAACGGAATAAGATGATTTCCTTGTTGGAAAGAATAGTCTTTTCTCATTGTTAAGAAATCATGCTTTGTCTTAATTAACACTGTTGAGCTTCGTGGTACTAAATGAAGTTTAGAAAATCCCTCAACATTCTTATCATGTTTAAGAAGGGAAGAACAAAAAGTTGACAAGGTAAAAATAACAAATTCTGAACACTTCCAAGAAGCCTAAGAATCTTAATAAAGAAATGCTTCACTCCCAAGCATCTCATTCAGAATAAATCACAAATTCTTGATTAATTCTATTTCTCTGACACTTGATACAAATATTTAGACAGCCATTCAAAGATGGCTTTGTATAACACCATACAATAAATGTTAAAATGGGTATTCCAAAAGTATCAGCTCTGCTTTGCATGGTGGTATGCAATAGATTTTCCTTTCTGTTGTTGTTTCCTTGTGTGTGTTAGAATTAGTTGAATTAGTTGAGTGCAGGTCCTCTTTCATGCCACAGAAGCACTGTACCAGGGATTTACATCACAAGCCAGTTAGGGAGAAAATGAAGAGCAGGTGGAATGAACTTTCATTTCTCTTTCAATTATTTATTTTTTTCCCAAAATAAAAGATTGATAGGGAAATTATAAATTCCTAAAGTATTTTTACAAAATGGAAATATTAATCTCTTGATCTCTTGCTTCTCTCTTGCTCTTGCTCTTGCTCTCCCCTTCCCCATTCCCTTCCCTTCCCCCTCTCTCCATGTGCTCATGGCCATGGCCGGCCTCTACATCTCTGCTCTCTCCCTCTCTCTGCTTTTCTCTGCCTCTACTACCCTCTTAACTTCCCTCCCCATGCTCTGAATAAACTCTATTCTAGTTTTTAAAAAAATTGAACAATTAATAAAAGGTGGCATATAGTTTATATACACATACACGCACAGATGTAGAAGTCAAGTAGATCTAAATTCTAGATGGGACTAGAATCACTGGGAAATATAAGTGAACTTACTTTAATATATGTCAGCATGAAATTTATGATATACATTTTATATTACATTATCTTACATTAAATTTAGAATATGTTTTCTGATGGAGTGCTGAAGATCCAAGATCTATTCTTTGGTTCTCTTCCCCTCCCCCTTTTTTATTAGATATTTTCTTTATTTACATTTTACATGTTATCCCCTTTCCTAGTTTCCCCTCTGAAAATCCCCTATACCCTCTTCCCCCTTCTGCTCCCCAACCCACCCACTCCCATTCCTGGCTGTGGCATTCCCCTATACTGGGGCACAGAACCTTCACAGGACCAAGGGCCTCTCCTCCCATTGATGACCATCTAGGCCATCCTCAACTTTCTAAACTCTTAGTTTAGAATATTATTGCAGAGACATCCCATCCCATTTTTTTTTCAGTTGAACAGAGCTATTTTATTGAAAGCATACCTCTTGACTGATTGATCAGGGCCATAGATCAGACTCAGGAGCTGAAAGCTATGACCTTGGATATTGTCCAGAGTGAGTTTATATAGAGAAAGAAAAAAATTCGCTCCTGAGCAGATACAGGATGGGCTGCAGGATTGTCAGCTTTCTTCCAAGTTTCTTTAGTAGTCTAGATAACAGTTCAGACTAACTTATCTAGCTGGTTTGAATGAAAGCCATGGTTAAGGATTTTTCCACATACAATAAAAACAATTTGAATCAGAACATAACAGGACATTTGATCAGCCAAATTTCATTCTGAGCCTAATTATTTTCCTTTTCTTTTTATTGGATATTTTCTTTATTTACATTTCAAATATTATCCTCTTTCCTTGTTGCCTCCTGGAAATCCCTTATCCCATACCCCTCCCCTTGCTTCTATGAGGGTGTTCCCCTACCCACTCAACCACTCCCACCTCCCTGCCCTCCTATTCCCCACACTGGAGCATCAAGCCTTCACGGGAACAAGGGCCTCTCTTCCCATTGATGCCTGACAAGGCCATCCTCTGCTACATATGCGGCTGGAGACATGGGTCCCTCCATGTGTACCCCTCGGTTGGTAATTGAGACCCTGGGAGCTCGGGGTGGGGGGCGCTGGTTGGTTGATACTGTTGTTCTTTCTATGAAATTCTATGACAAATGGATGGAACTAGAAAATATCATCCTGAGTGAGATAACCCAATCACAAAAGAACACACATGGTATGCACTCACTGATAAGTGGATATTAGCTCAAAAGCTTGGAATACCCAAGATGCAATTCACAGACCACATGAAGCTCAAGAAGAAGGAAGACCAAAGTGTGGGTGCTTTGGTCCTTTTTAGAGGGGGTTCAAAATACTCACAGGTGTAAATACAGAGACAAAGTGTGGAGCAGAGATTGAAGGAAAGGCCATTAAGAGACGGCCCCACCTGGAGACCCATCCCATAAACAGTCCCCAAAACCAGACACTATTGTGGATGCCAAAAAAGTGCATGCTGACAGGAGCCTGATATAGCTGTCTCCTGAGAGGCTCTTTCAGAGCCTGACAAATACAGAGGCAGATGCTGGCAGCCAAACGTTGGACTGAGCATGGGGTCCCCAATGGTAGAATTAGAGAAAGGACTGAAGGAGCTGAAGGAGTTTGTGACAGCCTGTTTTCTTTCTTACACTAAGCACTAAGAGAACCGTGCTTCATCCAGTTGGTTTTCTTTATTCCTAGTTCATTCCTTGTAAGCCTTCTAAGCAAAACTTTTTGAGGGACGTCATGATAAGCTGTAGCTCGGCTATGCCTCTGGACACTTGATTTCCATTGTTGAGCAGTGAAGGATAAAAGTCATTTACACAGGGAATTACTGACCCGAACATTTTTGTTCTTTTCAGTGTTGGTTGGCCATATCACAATTGTCTAATATTTTACAAATTTAATGCACATTCTTGTTCCCAGAACTGTAGATACTTCTTACTATCGATCTTTTATAGTAATAAGTTTTTACTAATTGACTGACATGGTTCAGGATTGATGGACTTGTTTTAGTTTGGATTGTTAGTGAAGCAACCCCTAATAACATGTTTCATAGAGCAAGGCCTCTCTTCTTACCTGAACAAAGCCCATTAGGACAGAAAACACAATTATTATTCTTAGGAGAGGGGAATGCCACACTTTAGTAAATTGTGGAATCTTCCTTCTCATTTTCATTTCAAAAATGGTTTCTTTTAAAATCGTTTTCTGGCAAATAAGCCCACGATCACCAGGCAAATTAAAACTCACTTTTGTAAATTAGGAAGTAACACCAGGCCAGGGAATCATTGTTCTAAAGAGTATAATTTGCATTATTTTGTGTACATTTTTATATTAGAGATCCCCACATGCACCTTTCTCCGTTCTTAGTTTAAAAGAGGTCCTGTGTGGTGGATATTGTGCCCTGCAGGTATATGCAACACCTGATTCCTCCAGGGATGTGAGAACAAGTGTGATCTCTAGCAGTGTTTAGCCTACCAAAAAGTAGAGGTTCCGGAATTTAGCTCACTGCTTAGCATATCCCAAATCTGGAAGGAGGTATTTCCCATTCAGTTTGCCTTCAGGACTTACCTAATGCGTGCCACAGCCAATAAACTTTAAAGCTGATTGAATTTCACAGAGGAATTCAGATGGAGCCCTCTGTCACTGAGGAGACTATTTCTCTTTATGTGGGATACGCCTTATCTTTTTGCTTCCTCATTCTTTTCCTCCTCAAGAAGGATGTGTTATGTGCCTGGCCAAATGTGTACTCTCCTCTTTATGTTTAGACTTTTGAGAGATATAACTCTTCATGTTTTAGCCTTTTTGAGTACATCAACCTATTGATGTTTCTGTGCTAACAAAAATAAGAAAGAGTCCAACAGTTTTTATTTCTACCACAAATGGAATATTTAGGACAGACAAGGGTCTCACCATCTTCATCTCATTGGGAAGACAAAGAAAAATCCTATCATTTTTGTGCTCACACATTTTCTTAACTTTTTTTTTTAATATCCTATCTTTTCTTAATTTCATTGCACGTGTTCACAGGTTATCTTTATTTATTCTGGAATATGCAACTGGGTGTATATTCCTCTCTGAACAACCACTAGGAAAGGAACAATGAGTAAGAGTTCACATCAATTTTAATGTAAAATGCAAATCTACACTCAAATGGATCCTCTGATCAAAAGGAACTCAAATCTCTTACCGTCTAAATACAAATCTTATCATTAAATTTGAGGACTTGGACTTAGGTCTTTCCAACTTCATTTCTATTGTGAATCAGCAGCATATCTATATAGAGAAATCGAAAGGTGACAAGAATATCCAGGAAATATTTAGTAAAACTTACCAGTTTTTTATAGCAGGAAAAAAATTAATTACATTACAAGACAATGTTATGCCATAGGGTTGTGTTTAAATTTGGGTCCTAATGGACCTATTCTGTTATTTACATGTGTCTCTCTTTCCACAATTCATCTAAGGAAAATGATTATGTAAATAGTAACAAAATTACCATCACCCTGATGAACATAAAGTTCTCTAACAAAAAAGGTATGCAGGCAATCATCTAAAAGTATTTCTCGTTGGAAGTTAAGATACCACATTCATAAACGCTGAAGACCCCATTGAAAGTATTGATATTTGCTAAATGGAGAATCCCTGACATGAGAGAGATGCTCTAAGATGAAGCAGGAAGATATGCACCTGGAAACCAAAACACTGATGCTTTTACTAGTTGAAAACAAGATGCAAGGATTTTATAATGCAATGGATGTGATTACAGAGTGACCTGGGTTGTAGAATCATTTGTACACTACAACCTGGAAAGTAAAAGGAGAGGTGGTGTCCGTGTTTTATTTCCTCTGGGTTTTTTTTTTTTGTTGTTGTTGTTGTTTTTCCTGTCTAGATCTAGGCAAATAAGAAAGAGGAGTGTGTGTATGGCGTTATACATCTCCATTAATTATTCCAATTTCCATTTCAGTCGCTTGGCACAGGTCATTTAAAGGGTCTTAATTTTATCACATGTTTCCACTTTAGGCTCTCCACCAGCAGACTGACGTTTGCCTTCTCTTGAGCAGTGTTCATGCTGCACGCTTTCCACAAAAAGCTAAGATATATATGGATTGCTACCTGTGGTCATCATAATTAATGACCAATTCTGGCAACGCAAGCCAGACATGTTCTATGACTAAATTCTGGACCCCAGGAGGGACATTTAGTCTTTTAGACAATAATTGACTAAAAGTGCTCTTGTCATAAATCAGTGCCTTTGATGGCAGAAAGTATGCTCTTTTATGATTTAACCCTTCCTTAAACCTTAAGTGCATTATTGTGTTGAAATATGAAACCATGGGGAGTGATTAGAAAATGGGATTTCTTAGTAACACGAGGGAACACAGTGATGGTATTACCTTAGGGAGGGTAAACTTCAGAGGAAGAACAGCCTCCAATCTTATAGAAAAAAAAATCCAAAACACCAAAAAAGGGAGACTTCTTATATATAATTGAGCTGGCTTAATTTGTGAGTGCTTATCATTTGTGACAAAAATACAAGCTGATGGGAACTGCTTGGAGTTAATGGAAGGCTAATTGCTGCATTTCAAGGGTTCCTATGCAAAGTCAGATTGGTACTGCAGAGCAGATGTCAGGCTATGGTGCAACCTGAACCTATTACAAGGATTGCCTCTCGACTGGATTGGATATCCAGATGTACAACCATCCACTCTGAAAAGCAAAACTGATAATTGTTGGGATGCTTCTAAATTTAAACTAACAGTAATATATTCGGGATGTGTTCATATTCTTGTTGATGATGCAAATTCCAGGAATACTAAGCTTACAAGTGGGTTACTTCACACTTTTGTTTTGTTCACAGAGAATAAAGGGCAGGAGACGGAGTCACTGTATTTGTGTTATCCCTCTGTTAGTTTCATTGGTAACTTCTGTGCTAGATTCAAATGGGGAATTTGCTCTGATTACAGTTCCCAACTGTGCTGACTCTCTGAGCGATTAAGATTTGTTAATAGCACTGAAGAGTCAATAAGGCTGCTCAAAGACTCTCAGAGCAATGTGGTGCGCTCAGAACAAAACGCAAACTATTTCAGTGAAGCAAATTTGGTTCACATACAGTGTGACAGCTGATGTCAAAAGAAAGTCTTCTGCTGATGCTTCAGATGGTTATGTTATTACCTGTTCATCTGACAGAATCCACCATGCCTTATGCAAAATACGACTTGGCAGGTGTCAGGACCGAAAACGAAGCAGATGCAATCCCTTTGACTAGAGTTGTGCCCTTGAGAATGGCAGGGGATGCCGTTGTTCAGCATCCTCTTGGTTTTGTGGATTGCTCCTATGGAGGATTCCTGTACAAAATCATAAAGACCTGCAGACTGTTGACCATGTTTCACATTACAGCATGAATACCACTTTGTTTCATAGAAGAATTCAGTGTCGATGGATGAAGGTATTTAGTACTATGGTATGAATAGCCATTTTGAATTGTATTTCAACATAGTGTAAGTAAGTTCAGTTACAAGTTTATGTCAACAGATGTCACTGATTATAAAGAAAGCATGAGAACAAACCAGTCATCACTGTTTTTCAGGTAGGCTGTGCAACCTGCAGGACTCTTGCACATGTAGGACACACATACTGAGTGTTTATAGTGTGTTTTCAAGTGTGAAAACAGACCAAATATTTGCTCCACACAACTAAATGAAGTAGGCATGTATTATTTTATTCTTTGATTGAGAGAAGATACTGGGATTCCATGAGTCTAAGTGTTTTGCTAGGAAGTGTGAGTCAATTATAAAGACAGGTTATCAAGCTCTTTCTTTGGAAAAGGAGTTCAGGCATTTTCCACTTTGGTATAATGGGCTTCTCCCCAGTCTGCGAACGTTCTTATAAACACTAGTTGAGGTAAGAAATATGTCTCTTTCTCTGTGTCATGAAACATTTCTTTCTCTTTGCCACATGATTTATGCATGACTCCTCAAAATACAACTGGAGTCAGAATGTTTGTGGGCATTCCTTTCAGCTACAAAAATTCGTAGAAAATTTTGACATGGACTTGTACATATTTCCTTTCCCTTTTAGACATTTCTGAGTTGTGCTTTTCTAGTAAAAGCCAACTAATCGATTATGGACAAAGCAAATCAAATAGCCCCCGTGGTTGATGACATTTTTGGGCCAGGCAGCTTTTTAGTGGCTGGAAGAGACCACCAGGAATGTAAGAATTCTCTTTCATTTCTGTGTATAAATAGCACATAAGTAGCTGCAGTAGACTGTGTAACAATAGTAAGGCCTCTCACTATTCCACAGTGCTGGAAAAAATGTGGCTAGGTTGAATGTTCTAAAATGTATTATAAAATTACATGTCACTGCAGCAGAGAACCAATTACCAATTGCAGCACATCTTCACTGTGCAAGAGTTGAGTCATCTCTATTTTGGTAACTATTCTTTATAATCAAAGGCAATTTATGCCATATCTCTGTTCTTACAAATGAATCAATTGGATCCCCCAAAGTTTTGACCTACAAAAGTTTGTTTGATAAAGATAACTCAAGAAATACTACTATGTACTGTGATGAATTCTTTGAGCTTATGGTTTTAGATTTCAATATACAAACTATTTTAAAAATAGATTTCTAATCACTTGTAATCCTTACATTACTACATGGGTATACATTAGCATATTGCAACAGTACCTTGGTTCTCATAGGTGATATTGAAACATGAATATTTTAAAGGGGACAGGTATGTAGCTCAAAATTCACTTACCTTTCATGTATGCGGACATGCCTTACATGAATAACAAAATCAATCTAAAAATATGAATTTGGATCCAAAAGTTTCCAATTATGGTGCTGTGAAAGTATCTATCAGAGAATTCCTAGAACTCAATAATACATGCATTCATATGTGTGTGTGTGTATACACACACACACACACACACACACACACACACACACGGATATAACCTGGATAATCCTGTGTGACTCTTGAGTTTGCCTTCTATATTTTACATTGTCATGTAGTTGTGCACTACACATGCAAGCACCTTGCACATAAACATGCACAAAAAATCCCAGATAATCCACTATGCGCATACACTTATATAAATTCAAATAAGATATCCTAGCCTTTCAAAGTATTCATATATGGTAAAACTAAAAGATACATAAAATAACTAGTTTTCATTTTCTAAAACCTTATATTTATAAAGCAGGTACAAAATTTGATGAGAGATAAAAATGGAGTTGTATGAGTATTTTAAAAAAACATTCATCATCATTACTAACATTTTGTTAGTTTATAATGTTTGTTATAATTATGGTTCAAATGTTCAATTTAGTCTATAGTTTTTTGAGTCCATTACCAGATATTAGACTTCATTATTCATTTAAAACTACATACATATAGATAGATAGATAGATAGATAGATAGATAGATAGATAGATAGAGATTTAGTAGATTTTATTTGTAGTAGATACAATAAAATAAAACGATGTTTTCTCAAGCTATAGATTTGATGTGCTTTCCTAAATTTTTATACTTTGGTATTATTTGCTACAGTGAACTGAATAGACCATTCAGAGGGCTGACTATGACATTTCCTGGAAAAAAAGGCACAATGGGTTTTAGGTGCTCTTTTAAGAGAAATATTCTACAACCATAGTGCTTATCTTCAAACAATTCAGAGTACAGAATAGCAGCTGGAAAGAAGCAAGAACAGTCTAGGAAGCACTATGGTACACATGTATGTCAGACAGACCCTTTCTTGCTTGCTGGGAATAGAAATATTATGCTCTACCAAGATTCCTTGGTACTGATAGCAAATGTTTTTCTTTCAACTGTCTAAATAGGAATCTGCAAAACATAATAGGAAAATATTAAAACACACTTTATGTACTTTGCAAATCTACCCTAACTTCTCTAAGTTTTATTTATCTCAAAGTGTCTTTGTTTTTAACTGGCTACTGACAGATTTATGTCATGCACTTCCAAGTTCTTTTTGGTTTCCTTATTGGCATACCTCTCCTCAGAATATGTCTATATCTTAGTAAAAATATTTTGTAAACAACTATGTATTTTCTGTTAAAAAATGCATCACAAACTAGTCATATTTACTCCTACATCAGATTTTACAATATTGCATTTTCTATTTACACTATTATTTAAAATGTGAGAAATACTGAAATGAATACATATGGAATTCTCCCTATAAACTAAGACCTATGGAAAAATGGAGGGAGGTATGGGATATGTATTCTGGTTCCCCTTGCTTCTCATAGCTGGAGCTTCAATTTAATTTTTCTTCCAAGCTGAACCCTGAAGGCAATGTACAATTTCAAATTTCAATGTATTTCCTAGTTTGCCTCACCATCTACAATGTTAAATCCCTATTACATACACAGAAATATATATATATATATATATATATATATATGAAAATTTAAAGTAGGCTTTTGATATTTCTTAAATTTTCCTGCATCTTTCCATTAATCACATCATAAAATTAACAGTTTTAAATGAAATGTGAACATTGAGAGAAGTATAAAATTAGTGGCATAGATACATTGTAGTGAAAAATACTAGTAAATTCTTCTACATAAATAATTTTATAAATGTATACATATAAGTGGCTGGATTATTTCATATCTCTCTTCTCATTGCTACCTCTTAACTGAAACTTCCTTCCTGTTTTTAGACTAGAAAAACATGACAGCAGAGTATTATACACATGTACAGACACAGACAGACAGGTGACACACATACATAGACACACACACACACACACACAGTTCCTTTCAAATATCAGCCATTTGAAAGATTTTTAAAACTATATGTGAGTGAGTACTCAAGTTATCTAAACTGCCAAGTTACTCAGGTGAAATCCCACTTTCCCATTGAATCTGTTCATCTGAAGTGTACTGACAGGTGCCTTCTCTCTTTCCGTGCATGTCTCTAGGTTTTGCCTATGGAGTTCTTTGTTGGTGCTTCTCTGATGTCCTGCAATATAATGGTATAGGTTTTTATTGAATTACAAAAAAAAATAGTGGATGACTATTGATGAAGAAGAATATTTGTATTTACTCAGAAAAAAACCTAAGTGAGTTGTCTGAGAGAACCAAATTCCAGCTGTTGGTTGCCTAGGGCCATGTTATTGGTGGGTGAGGTGCAGGGTCACCTTGTAATCACCTTGAAGTGATGGTAAACACAAATCATGCTAAGTTAAAGTTTCCCAAAGAATCATTTATTTCCTGGTATTAAGCAGCTATTTCTGTAATAAAGGATTATCTATGAAATTATAAGTTGGTATTTTGTTGAAATGAAATGACCTAAATCTAAGAAGCTCAGGGAGTGTTTAAATATTTAAAATCCTAATTTTTGCTATATTGGAAATGGCAAGAGAAGAAGATATAGTGACCATGGGTTTTGTAAGGTTTTAAAAGTTGAATAATTTTATGTGTTAGCTTTCATAGTTATATCTAAAGCAACTGAAAATAGTCATTGTCATGGCAGATTAAATATCATCATTAAATTATTTTATTTTACTTTGTTTTTTTTTTCTGTGTAGTCCTGACTGTCCTGGAACTCAGTCTGTAAACCAGCCTGGCCTCAAACTCAGAAATCCCCCTGCCTCTGCCTCCCAAGACCTAGGATTAAGGTCATGTGCCACCACTGCCCAACTCACTAAATAATTTTAAAATACCTAAATGGCAATAATGTAAAATTAAAGTGAGACTTTTAAAATATGTATTTAATAGTTAGCTTGAGTCTGAAATGGCATCTCCTACCCATAATCTTAACGCTCTACAGACTGAGAAAAAGGATTACTAGAAGTTCAAGGCATACCAAATTATAAGTGAGACATATAAAAAATGAAAATAAAAAATAAATAAGCAATAATTTTCATTACATCTTTTCTGCATTATTTTCACCTGCTGAATTTCAAGTGGAATTTCTTGCCACTGTACATTAGAAGAGAAAAATTCCACACATGCCCAGATAATATATCTAGTTAATAACAGTCACTCTCTGAAGCACTGCTATTGATAAACATTCTGTTAAATTTGAATTCTTGATAGCTAAGCCATTCCCCTCCTATGGTTGTTTTCTAACCTTTCATTTATAGATGAGCAACACAGAACAGACAATTCAGGCACTCTGATAAATCAACAAATCCCTGCTTGCAAAGCTTCGTCTCTCTCATTTTTTCCTTGCCAAATCTTTTAACTTCCTTTGTTGTTAACAGGATCAGAGAGATTACCAAAGTATGGAAAGGTGGGCTGCCTTCTTCTATAATTTCAAGACAAATCATTTTTATTTGAAATTGTGGAATGGTAGCAAAGAAGGAGACCAATAGTCATGTGAACAGAAATCTAAGAATTTAATTCAAAATTCCTTATATTTTTCTCATTGACTATGCAAATATAACTTGATGTATGAATCTGAAATTTTTAAAGAAAGCCTATTTTATTGTTTATTTTAGTTATATATAAAATGACATTCTACTTCCCTGTTATTTTTATATTTTGTCATTATTTCCATTCTATGAAACAAAAATAAATAAAACATTTTTTTCCAGTTTAGGAACACCAAATTTGTAAGGAATTTATTACTCCTTTTTTATTAATTGTAGACAGACCCAGACGCTAATCACTGAATTTATGTTTTCATTTTTTAAATTCTTTATTTTCCCTTTGGAAAATATACATAAAAATTATATATGGGTAAGAGACCCATATAGTGTAACTTCAGCAAAATACTTTTAAAACTTTATTTATTGGCTTCAATATATACATTGGATCTGAGTATCAAGGAATGCCTAGAGTTTTAAGCAGAGAAAAGCTCTGGAGTATCATATTGTCTAATGTAACAATTTACATTTAGTTTTGAATGTCGTCCTCATCCCTAGAATACAGTAAGAATTTCAGTATTTTTCAGCTATATATGTTTTCTTGAAGTTGTAATTCATACAGATTTAATGTTATATTTTATGGCAATAATTATGACTAAATTCTTTCCAACTGATTTGACTAACCATTACTGCCTGTGAAAAAGAGTTTAAAATTTTTATAGCTTTTATTATTAGAAAATATAGGATCTTAATAATTCCATATTCATGACTCCTGGTTCTTAATTTAAATAACTGATTTATCCTGTTGAAATGGAAGATCTTTGAACAGCACTGGAAAAGTGAAATAATAGAAATGTTTTCCACTATTGAATAAAACAAACGTAAATTTTCTAAGTCTGTCCTTAAAGCTTACTATACTTAAGGAATATAAAATAAGCTCATGAATGATCTGGACTAGATATTTGATCATTTAACCTACGAGAAGAAAACACATGCTTTCTGAAAGTAGTCGCAGTTCTATGATGCATTTATTCAATTGGAATAGGGGCTGTATAATTAAGTGAGCATAATTTGGTGGATAGGAGTTAAGCCTCTGATAGAAGACTAAAGAGGTATGTGGGGCATAAACTCCCTCTGATCAATTTCTAGAGAGCACATTGTTTTGTCTGTGTGGGTGTGGGTGATCAGACCGATAGACATTGAATTGGGATGAAATGTTTTCCTAACTTCTTTGGTTTCTTTACTCCATAGTTCTATTAAAATTTTTGAATATGAGATATTGAAATACATTATAAATATGAACAGTTTGGTTGGGTTCAATCATGGAATCAGTAAATTATATACTTATAAATTAAGTTGCCAATATCTTAGAAAGCCATGTAAACATATTAAAAACAAGCTTAGATTCATTAGAGGCCTGTTCTGGAGTCTAGCCCACACTAGGCTAACAGTCAACCAGTGAGTTACAGCCACAGAGTACTTTTGAGTGTGGACCTTAAGGTGAGGTCCCACTAAATTACTCAGACTTGTTTGAACTCACTCTGTATCCTAGGCAGGACTTTAGGTTCTTCCTTTCTCAGCATGACCTAGCTGAAAATCATGGTAGTAATTTTAAGTTTAGACTTTTTTTTTTTTTTTTGGTAAATTTGATGATATATCCATTAGTTCATTTTTAATCTTCTGGAGAAAGAAACGAGTCAAGGAGAGATGAAAGGCCTTGCATCATTAGTGGAGAGAAGTGTGCCCTTCTATCTGCTTTGTTACAAATAATAACACACTGGAAAACAATGCTCCAATTATTACATACTCTGTAAGGCCAAGTACAATGTTGGATTAGGCATTGTATTATATGGATCACACTTTAATTAACCATGGACATAATCAAGTATTTAAATCACTTATTTTGATTTACTTGGTCTTAATTCACTCTGTTTATTAGTCTATTATCATTTGTTAGCTTTGATTAAACATGTTACTTAATTTTTCTCACTAGTGAAGGCACCATGGAGTATGAAACTTATTGTAACTCTTTTTAAGTCAGTGTCATTTATGAACATTGGATCCATTGATTTTAGGTATTCACATACAAAAATAAAAAAAAAATAAATGAAGAACTATTTTCTTGTGTTTAGAATTAAGAACGTCCATTTTATGAGATAATTAGTTTATAGTATGCTTTTATGTTTTGGCTTCAAATGCATTTTCTTATTATCAGCAAGATGTTTCTCAGATGCACTGAATTCTCCTTTTCTGAGAAGATAAGTGACTGCATCTATCTTCTATGTCTTTCTTTGTGTGTGCAGAAAGTGAAAATGCTCATTCATAATAAGAAAATGTAAGTCTGCTCGGCACCAAGGTTTTAATATTTAATTTTCCACATTATAAAGCCGACTCTTCTCTGCCATCCCATAAATGCAGAAATGGATAAGATTAATTAAACATTAAATCATTATTCTTCATAAAAGGAAAGTCCATTGCTATCACATGTGATATGCTTTCATGCAAGGTGATCTCTTCCAAGTATGACTCTCATCTCTTTTAAAATTTTCAAAAAAAATTAATAGTAAGGAGTATAGTGATTTTTCCTATTTTTGCTTTCTTCTGAAATCACTGTGACTTTAATATGAGTTGTGGATGGAATCCAGAATAGCTAATATGTTTGATACATTCAGACATAGTTTTTATTCATTTATATTGTAGACAAACTGTCTGGCCAGTTAGGAAAACATTTCTAGGTATTTAGTTACATAGTCACAGATAAAATTCTAGGGAAAGTTTATTATTCTTATATAGAAACAAATCATAATAAGTTTCACAGTTACAGTATTTAATACAAAACTCACATGTATAGTCTGATAAATTCACAACTTAAATAAGATACATGAAATATTGAATTTCAATTATAGAACTGAAATAAAGGCAATACATTGATCACACACATTTTATTGTGCATTGATTTCTTTCAAATATATAAACAAAACTATGATCGATTGCATTTTTGAAAACGGTACATAATTCTGAACATAATTATAGCATTTTCTAGATTGTGTTCATTTTTTCTTTTGTTTATGTCTTTATTTTATTAACAAAGATATTAAAGAATGCACACAGAATTCCATAAAATAGAAATAAAACTGAATTGCCAATTAACTATTATTAACAATACTGCTAAATCAAAAATGTCCTTGGAAGATTGGTGGCTTAGCTGTAGTAGCATCAAGTAAAAAAAAAAAAAAAAAGGTTTCCATTAGTCAGGTGGTTAGTAAAAGGAGAAGAAATACGTCTGCTACTGGGAAGAGACAAAGGGATGAGATAAGCTAAGTGCCACCTCACTTCCTGTGTCCTGTCTCTGGCCCCTCTGGAGTAGGTAGCATTTAGCATTGCAGTAAGTCATGACAGCTGTGTTCTACTGGAAATTCTCTGAAGTGAATGGCAGACACTGCTCTATGCTCCTTCTGCAGGAGACAACTAACAGTGTAACATAACATTGAAAGCTCAAAATGTCCTACGGGAATATAAGGGAATTCAAACAGTGAACACAGATGTAGCACAGTGGTTTATCCACAGAAGCCTTCCTGGTAACAAACATAATGGCCTCCCTTTTATACAGTAAGGGAAGCAAAAGTTTACAGCCAACAATTCACACTAAAGCTAACATGCAAAGGGAGAAGAACAGAAGGTTGGTAAGGATCTCCCTGAGAGGCCCAAATTCAGTAAAATAAGGAAGGAAGAAACCCAAGGCCCACCTTTGTAGTATCCAACTCCATGCTGTGTTTCAGCACTAGGTCATGCAAACCCTTTGATATGTCAGTTACATTTCAATAACTTTTCAGTTTGGTCTTGTAAGTCCTGTCTCTTCACTGACTTTGAGTGAGGCAAGTTGTTTATGAATGCAATCTTAAGTGCATTCTTTTATCTTTAATTGACAAGTCTGGTAATTGTGGAAAAATTCTAGCATATTCGAAAGTGCTTCTCCAAACACTGACTATTTTGACACCCACCAGTGTTTCCTCCATGAGAGTTGACTCATTCTGAATCATGTGAGGAAGAACTTATACGGAAGGAATTCATCACAGTTTAGATGAAGTACATCCTACAATGGGAGAGGTTCATGGGCCTTGGGTACTCAGGCTGTTTGCAATTCTGAATCCCTCCAACCTTTGGGGATACAATTTAACTAATGGATCACATTAACTGCCACCTGCAGAGCCAATTTTATAGTCTCATTACTTTGATGAGAATATCCATGTAATATCCTCCTAGTTGGCAAAAATAAGTGATGTTAAAAAGATTCTCAAATACCTAGTTTGAGTGGGAAAAATTAGAAAGCCTGCCCTTCATTAAATAATGGCAAACATAATGCTTTATAAGTCACTACTATGAAGGAAGATCCTCTTTCCCCTAGAATCCACTCTCTTGTAACAGATGACAGAAACTCTTGGTAGGCACATTGTTAAAATTAGAGTATGTGTGGCTTAGTAAGTATAGAGAAGATGATTCTACAGATGACTAGAGTGACCACACACACACACACACACACACACACACACACACACAGAGAGAGAGAGAGAGAGAGAGAGAGAGAGAGAGAGAGAGAGAGAGAGAGGGAGAGAAACATGTACTTGGGCATTGGAAAAACAATTATTTGCAATGCTGCTTAAATTATTATACTTAGTCTGAACAAAGTTATACTTGTCTCAAAGAAGACAAACTGAGTGGGAAATCTAACCCATGACAAGAGGATAGAAAGATCTGCAGAACTGTACACAGATGTTCTAGCCCTACTTGGCTTTAGGCTCAGATGCCTTCAGAGAACACTCTGTCTGGTGCTCTTCCACTGAGCTCACAGAGCAACAGAGCCAGCCTCTTGGGAAGCTACCAAAAGCCTGGAGAAAATCCCAATCCAAATCCAAGAGCCATCTGGATTTGTCTCTCTTTATTTAGAGACCCAATTCAATTAATTTGGTCTCTAAATTTAATTAGCTAAGGAGTATCTCCTTATAATACAAATATCTCTCATTGTACCATGGAACAGTTACCATTTATATATTATTATTCAACTAATTCTATGGCTTCCTGCATGACATACAGCAAACCTAAATTAGGAATTGTTTTTGCAGCAGATATAAAATATCATGGGCAATAATAACCTGAAGAAATAGGATATTTGAGAGTGCCCATGACTGATTTAATATATTTACATTTTTTGCTCTATTTCTTCTTTTTTGAATTTTTATTACTGATTTATTTTTTTATTCTTCATATTCTATTCCTTGCCCCCTATCCATCCTCTGACTGCTCCACATCCCACACCTCCTCCCCACCCCAACCCATCTCCAAGTGGATGCCCCCACCCCCTCCCACCCCACCTGACCTGTAAAGTCCCTGGGGCCTCCAGTGTCTTGAGATTATGGGTATCATCTCTGAATGAACACAGATTAAATCTTGTCTATGTTCCTCATGTCTAATCTGTCTTCTCACTGCCAGAATGCACCAATGTTTATTCCTTAATCTATTAACTAATTAAAGTAGACTTTGTAAACTGGCTAAGGCATCGAAACATGTGTATGATATTGTTTCCATATTTAACCAACATATCTACAAATAAAATCTTATAAAATACACATGCAGGTTGATATATATTTAAATGGATGTCCATTTAAATATGGGTAAAATTTCAGTCGATCTGTGTGTATGCCTTAGTCAGGGTTTCTATTCCTGCACAAACATCATGACTAAGAAGCAAGTTGGGGAGGAAAGGGTTTATTCAGCTTACACTTCCATGCTGCTGTTCATCACTGAAGGAAGTTAGGACTGGAACTCAAGCAGGTCAGGAAGCAGGAGCTCATGCAGAGGCCATGGAGGGATGTTCTTTACTGGCTTGCTTCCTCTGGCTTGCTCAGCCTGCTCTCTTATAGAACCCAAGACTATTTGCCCAGAGATGTTCCCACCCACAAGGGGCCTTCCCCCCTTGATCACTAATTGAGAAAATGCCTTACAGTTGGCTCTCATGGAGGCAGCTCCTTTTTCTGTGATAACTCCAGCTGTGCCAAGTTGACACAAAAGTAGCTGGTACAGTGTATGTCTGAGAATACTAACTAGCAAGCCCATGGGGTAAGAAAGTACAATGTAAAACAATAGTTTAGTTGCAGGCTATGTGTACAGTGTAGGTGTTAACAACTCAGGCTTTGTAGAGAGACTGCAAGATGGATAGAGAACTGGTTACATAAGTTTAAAAAGAAAGACAAAAACACTGTTGATTCTTACTTCCCTTGCTCTCTTCTGTATGGTACTCACAGGTTTTCTGCAACATAGTGAAAAAGCATCATTCTTCTCTTGCCACATTTTTTACTCCTCCCTCTTCCAGGTTAAATAGAAGAGTTCTTAAATTAAACAAAGACATTCACTGGCAGATAAGGGGTAGACATGGAGTAGTTAGTTCAAACAAATGTAGTACAAATATTTAACTGTTTCTATGATGTGTTATTATCTTTCCTTTATCAAGACTAGTCTTTATCCACAGTAATTCTACCACACTAGAGGCTTCATCTTATGCTTGCATGATGTCCACTCATACATGTAGAGAATCTTGGTCTAGAAGCCAGGAAATAAAAATGAGCAAATATTTTAAAGGTTTCACTTCTTCACCAGGCATATCAATTCTTCATATGAAACTATGCTATTTTTTTTTTTACAGACAAAACTTGTCTCAGTAGGGAAAATGAAGCTCAAAGACTTTCCAAAAGTAAGAATTTTTAAGAGGTCAAGATCCTGGACATATACTAGACACATAATCCATCCTCAGAATTTTCATACACTCTCCACAGGAGGTGAGCTCTACTTCTTGTCCTATGAAGGCTATACTTCACTAGTAAAACAGGATTCCTAGTACATGAGTTGTACCATGATTCATATGGATCTTAAGGAAGAGTCAATTTGATCAAATTCCATGAAAGTAAAAATAAATCCTTTCCTACTCTAAGAAAGAGTTAACACACAAGATGGTACACACTCATCTCTTTTCTTCTCTTTCTTTTTTTTTTTTCTTTCTTGTTTCATTTGGAATTTTTGAGATGGGATTTTTTTAGTGCCTGAAGACACAGGGTGGCCTAGAACACAGAGATCTGCCTGCCTCTGTCTCTTTAGTGCTGGGGGCGGGGGGAGGGAAAGGCGTGTACCACCTGGCTTAACACCTGCAAAACTGCTATAGACTCATTCCACTGCAAGGTGGGCACGTGTGCATACCCTTGCTTTTTCATCTCTCAGTATTCTTATCGTCCAGTAACTCAATCACGAAAAAAGACAATTTTTGTCCTCTTAGGTCAATGTCTAAGAGCCACAAATAATGCCTTGAAAAGAGGTAAAGCAATTTGTTTATAGGTGCTGGTATTAAATCTATTAAAGAATAATGTGGCTTGAAGAGTGCTTTGGGTCCGCCATAAATTAATACTGGGAAGCCAACCATATGTTTATTGTTTTACAGCAAAGAACTGATTAAGAAGACCCGTAGGACATTTTACCTTGTTATGGAATTAATTTTCAACAAATTTTCTACTCCACTGATTATAAGCTGTTTGAGGAAAAAGAACAGGATTTTTTTTCACTATTAGTTTATCACACACAAATAACATTATGTATTTGCCATTCATATGATAAACTCTTCAAATGACATGTATGTTTGACATCAAAGATATTCTCCCTAATATTTATTCAGTCGTGGTCAGCATTTTCATTGGTTTTATTTTATTTTACTTTATTTTGTCCTGAATTCTAGGCCATGCTTCATGTCCAGGACAGTAGCAAAAAATGAATATATATATAATTCATGTTGATTTTATTTGCCAGTGAATGGCAGTGAGAATGTTAAACATGACACAGGATTGATGGTATTCAGTAAAAACTGTATGCATTTTCTAACTTAAAAACGTGTTATAAAATAGTATTTAGTATTGTTTATAAAATAGAGGTAATGGAGAATAACACTATAAATTACAGGGCAATATTTCTATTCCATCATAATACGCATGTCAGCACATATTTTTGTGCAATTTCCACTAACCTGTCAGATGACAAATATTTTGAAAATGAAGACACCATTTGGAAAGATACTTTTGGATTTAATACCAAATTTGGAATTATTTTGAGCAGTAATTGTAACGGGGATAAAAATAATAAACATTTTTATTATGTGCCCTGACAAGATGCTTTGTGAACGTGTATCATCCAATATTTAATGAGTTCCTTTCAATCATTTCGGACAAAGTTAATTTTTTTCTTAGACACAAATTTTTATTACTTATATTAAAATTAAATAAGGAATTATATGTTAACTTTAATTATGAACATAAATATTCTTCTATCATGCTTTTATAATTTAATAATATAACATCAATAATGGCTGCCATGAAATTTCTTAGTCAAATACTTGGATTTTTGGTGGTTTTTGTTTGTTTGTTTGTTTTTGTCTTGTTTTTTGTTTGTTTGTTTGTTTGTTTTTTTCCGAGACAGGGTTTCTCTGTATAGCCCTGGCTGTCCTGGAGCTCACTTTGTAGACCAGGCTGGCCTCAAACTCAGAAATCCGCCTGCCTCTACCCTCTACCTCCTGAGTACTGAGATTAAAGGTGTGTGCCACCACCACCGGGCTACTTGGTTTTTTTTTTAGGATTTAACCTAGGGTTTCAAAATAGAACACAAATAATTATCAGATGATGGAACTTTTCCTCTACAACCATATCCCTGTTTGTCAAGATTGGGAGTATATTTCCTTTGTCTTAAACACATGAATGAATAGAGTATCGCCACAGACATACAAATGAGTTTTCATTTTTTTTTTCTGACTGTGAGGAGATCAGCACAATAATGGAAATAGTTCTTGATCAGTCTCTCATCCAGGACTCTTTTGTAGAAAGCTCACTGCCCTATGTGTGAAAGAAGGCATCCATTATGGTATCAATTCATTTACATTTTTTTCTTTTAGTATGATTATATGATAACTCAAATTAGGATATGAAAAACTCTTAAAAGAAAAAGGTAATTTGCTACAACATGCCTAGAAGGGTAAATAAACTTTGCTTTTCCATATGTTCAAGAAAAAAGAAACCAATGAAGCAGGAAAGCAATGTGATGAATGGCAAAGACAGGATGAAATACTGGGGGAGAGAGAGCCTAAAATGCATCAGTTTTTTTACACTAGTATTGCTTGGTGCAATGTAATGACAACTTTTTTAAAAGTTTGTGTTGTTGAGGAAATAATGTCAGGGCTGTTTACAAAAGCCTAAAATTCATTTCAAAGGTTACTTACACATCTGGAGAATAGTATTATTTGTCTGACACTCTATTAAAGTAAGGTTACTATCTTCTATTAATTAGTCCATATCAAGGTTAACGCTCTCATTTATAACTTGGAGATATGTCTTTCATGTAGTTACTGTTAGGCATATACCCGAAAAAAAAATGCGTTAGAAGCCAAAAGACTTCAAGCACCGAGCAGAGGCGGCGTGCCTTTTCTTCCTTTTCATGGCTGTTTCTGCCATATAAAGAAAGTACATAGAAAGGAAGAAGGAGGAGGATGAGGAGATAGAGACATAGAAAGAAAAAGAGACCGAGAGAGACAGAGAGAGACAAACAGACAGACAGAGAGACAGAGCGACTGAAACAGTACAGACAGACAGAGATAGAGATATAGAGACACAGAAAGAAAGAATGGTCAGATCATGGTCAGAAATGCAAGCCAAGTAGTAGAAGTTGAGCAATGTCTTTGTCAATAAATGAATCATATTCATATTAAAAGAGAACATCTTTTTCTTAAAAAATTTGGTGTTCACCTTAATAAATTACAATACCCTTTTCAAATCCTAAAACTAATAAATGAATACTCTAAACCTAAGGAAATCGACAAGAACAGGTAGTTCCAAGCGTTATTTAATATTACTTTTATTCCACAAACTAGAGTGCCAACTTTTCTGCACTATCAAATGCAAACTACTTTCCACATCGTTCTGGATTTTTTCTAAATGTACAGCCACTGTTCCGTGATCTTGTGACAAAAGTAATGTATTCATTGCTATTGTATAGTATCTTTATATGCACAATATTTTTAAATTATGATATTTTAAGTATAATTCCTTGAGATTATTGATATTACATAAAAAATGAAGGCGTGTGAGACAAATAAATATGGGTAAAGGCAAGTATATAAAAATCCTGTATGATGTAGGGGAAAGTTTAAGTTACCACAATAAAGACATTAAAAGTGAACATTGCTCCAGGCAGCAAAATGTTGAAATATTCTGACAGAACACACAACAGATTTCCCCAGTTCTAATACAGCAATTCATGGGGCCCGCAGGTTCAACACACTTAAAATGACAGCACAGGTACACTGTCTGCTTATGAGACAAACATTTCGAACTTAGAGGAAGAGAACGTGTAGGATGATATATGTCTCGGGATACATTGAGCGCCCAGATTAATCACACTTTCACACAGTGTCTTTCACACACACTGACACTATAGAGCACACCAGTTTTCTAATTTTAAAGGTACATTTTAAATCAAGTAAAGTCATGACAGAAAGGAAATTTACTGTATTAATCCCTTTAATTTTTATAAATATGTGTAAGTGTGTATTCTACTATCTTCTGAGTTGTCTGAATCTCTAACATTCTCAATGATTTATATAACCAAAATTTTATTGAATATATGATTATAAGTGATACAACATGTAGATTAGAGATTCTGTAAATACTGAAGTAATCACATTTCCTATGCAAGATAGAATAGGCTATTTCATAAATATAAAATATTTCTCAGCTGGTTCTTTTTCCAAAAATATTAAACATTTTGAAACATTAATAAATGTCAGAGACATTTGAATATTATAACATTACATATGTATGAAAAGATGTTATAATTAATTTCTACAAGCATTTTAAAAAAACTAATTTTTGACCTTGAAAATATAAGTACTGACAAATGTTATTTGTCATATTTCTAAGTGTTTGTACCATGTGTATATATCCTATGACCAACACCAAGAATGCAATTAAGTTTGATGTGAAGAGGAACAATTTTAGTTAGCTCCAGAAGAAGTAATACTTTAAGAGTTATCTTTTAGATCAACTTATACCAAAGCTAAAGAAAGGGTCTTCAAGAAACAAAGGAGGCAGAAGTTTTGAGTTAATATTACAGAGTTGTTTGAGAATTTAAAAATAATGAGATATGCATTAATATAATTCCAGAGGTTTCCCAAAGAAGTTAGTGTAGGTAAACATAAATAATGCAAAATACACACTCAGTGTGCGGAGAAGAATCTTTTCAGCAATATGTTTATAGAATGCATGCAGAGGTCAGAAACAACAACAACAAAATAATAATAGTGTGACTTCAGAAGAAGAGAATATGGACTAAGAGCCTCACGTGTAGCTCTAGGCTTGACACAAGCTCACAATGAAGATATGGCAGGCTTTTTGCTAAATATCCCCCATTCTCACATCTCAAGTGTTGGAAATGTTGTGTCATGAAACATTCACGAATCTTTAAAAGACCAGCAAGGAGCTGGTTCTGATGCAATCATATTAGAGTCTCTTTATTCAAGCTTGGGCTTGGGCAATGGCACATTCTCTGACACAGGAGAACTGGAGGGGGCCTGGAATCCAGTTTTAGCCATGCATTTATAGAGGCAAGAAGGGAGTATCTAGCCTGGTACACATCTGATTGGGGCCATTATTGCCTTTAACATATTTGGCTGGTGCTGGGAGCCCAACCATATACTTCTGCTTTTCTCCTCATTGGTGGCTGTTAGGAAGTGTAGTGTCAGGGAAGGCTTGTAACTTGCAGATGTAGATTGTTGGGGAATAACCTGGAAACTGTTATTAGGCACAGGTCTTCTTGGGGTCGGTAACCTGGAAACTTGTGCTTGGTACTGGACTGTTAGTTAACTTGAGTTCAACCTTAGGTTAGGTTCTCTAAGATGGTGTCTGAACCAAAAAAATATTGGACACTCAGGATCATAGGTATGCATCATTGGGTCAGCCTAAGGGTTTTTGTTTGTTTGTTTTTGGTTTGTTTTTTCTAGATAAACTGTAGACTTTACAAGTTATGATTTTTATTAAAGTATATAGGTTAGGGAAGCGAAAGCAAATCACTAAGTGTTCAGATATTTCAGTACATTAGATTGTCTCAGACATAGTATGAGGGTATTAAAATGAAGTCATTAACTATAATCCTGGGTACAATGAACATATACTTATATTCCCTGAATATAATTGTGTCACTATCCTACATGACAGGAGCTTATTCATTCAATTTCCTTATAAGGCAATGTATGATAACCCAATGACCTATTAGATTGTTATATTTAATTTCTGAAAGGAAGAATTATCATTACAGAAATAAGTAATCTTATAAGGAAATGCTATAATTCATAAGAGTGGGGAAAATTATGTGTTGGTGGCAATTCTAAACTTTCACTGATGGCTGCATAAAGAAAAAATAGAGGTGGATCATTTATTATATGGAGATGACCCTAACCAAGTTAATAAAAGGATGGTGCGATTTCACCAATCCTAGGAACACCAATACTAGGAAGAAGAAAAAGCAGACAAAACAAAAAGAGAAAAATAAAACACAAACAAGTAAACAAACTTCTAAATCCGGCAGTGCTTTGCATTTCAAAATAGATGTCAGGGTGGAATCCTTTTATTTTTCCATTTACTGCAGCCACACTGAAAAGGCATTCTGCATTTGACTTGATGTATTCTAAACCGGATTCCACTCCGTTTGTGCTTTAATTCTCTGTGGTAAACCACCTGCTACTGCAAAGAAGATGGTTTAAATCCCAAGCACAACTAAATTAATAACGATGTGAAACATGCTAGGTCATATGGCTTTTTTTTCTGGTCAAATAAACTCATTTTAAAATGTTACTTGTTTTACATTTGGAGGGTGACCCGGGTAAATTGTGGTGACATCCAGAAAATTACTTATTAGGAAAAGATATTTAGGATAAATAGGTTGTACTTTGAAAGTGTTGCAGTATCATAGATATAAATATTTAGAAGCTTGGTTACATTTGATACTTATTTCAGGCCAAATTCATTTGAATAGTATAAAATTATCGGCTTTGTAAAAACGGGTGGCCATTCGGGAAGACAATTTAAGGGGCTAAGTGTAGGTTTCACCTTGCCTGGCTTGCAAAAAAAATCCCTTTTATAACAGACCCTACACAATGAAGAAGAAATGCTGGGAGCTCACGGAAATGAAATGCAGACAAACAAACATTGGGCCATATGGCACTTCTGCCATGTGATTCAATTTACTACCAAATAAAACTGTTGGCTCAGGCACTTCACAGGTTTTAGTGCACATATTTTGCGTGTTTTAGAGGTTTTCTGGAGGGATACTTACCCTGAATTTTATAAATCAGAATACAAATAAATTAATGGAAAAAAAAAACTCTACCATTTGCCTTTGTGCAGAAAGCATGAGAAAAATGGAATCAGATTCTAGCAATAAACAATAAGGACAGGCTACATTTCTCTAACTGTTGATTCAACCACCAAAGTTAGAAAGAGATTTAACTCAGTAAGTAAGACAGTCTGTTTGGTTTGGTTAGGTATATCCATGTAGCCAGTATCTACAGCACAATTTTGTGAAGAATGCAATCTCTCTCTCTCTCTCTTTTTTTTCTTTTCTTAAAGAGGAAGTGGAATTCATTGTACATATGAACTCTCAACTACCAGTTAAAAACTTTCACTGAAGTTCAAAACTTACAACGTTAAAAATGTAATGTCACTACATCATTTATCAACTGATATTATGTTTATCTAAAAATTCATTTATTCAAGCTCTCTATCCATATAATTTTCCTATGTACCTCTTGAAAATCATGGTGACGTACACATTGCTCAGAGAGGAACTATATAGTCCATGTATTTTATGTGGATTATTATTATCAAATCTTCAAATATGTCATATTTGAGATCTGACATTTTTATGACTTTGAGTTCTTTTTAATTTACAGCTTTAATTAGGTCACATTAAGGAAAGTGCTTTTAAAATTTTCCAACGTAACCATTCATCTGTGAACGTGGACATGTATATTATTACTTCAGAAAAAAATTTCTTACTGTGGTTCAGAACCCCTGACACATTTAACAAGTGTGCAATTTCTTACCATGTGTACAAACACAACGTTGTAAATAGCAGGAGGGGTGACTTTTATTCAGGCCAGAAATGTGTGCCTTTCTCTAGCCCCCTTTTACTAACCCTGACTTTGATGTTTAGGAGTTTTCATTATACTATTCAACATAAAATAAAAATGTGATGTCCAAAATCACTCAGGCTTAGACCTCCTCACCACCCCCACGGAGCACAAACTGGAAGTGAACCCCCTTCTAACTTCCACTTGGATATGCAGTTTGACTTTCTCAATGGATTTGGCAGAGATCCTGAAGGCTGAATGAGGCGCAGGACAATAGTCCTTTTCTTTGGCAGCAGGAAAAGATGCAAGAGAACACAATTAATTCCCTACTCATGCCTTCAATGACTCAATTCAGCTAGGCTTGCTCACCAACATTTTCAGTGATTGGCATGGAAAAAAACATACAGAAAATGGATCTACAGATCTGCTTCTCCACAGAGGCAACTCACTTATCCATAACCTGTCAGATTTGCCACCAATTAGTGTCACTACTGTAAACCCTTGGCAAATATTTTATGACACATTTTATACTTTTTGATTGATTCTATGCCATGAACATACTTAAGACTCATCTTCTTCCATAATATGTTTCTTTTCCAATAGAGTATGTTAGCAACTGAAAATATTAACTATCCTAACTAAAAATTGGCCCAGGTTCTAAGAAAATGGAAATTCTCTAAGAAGCAGCAAGTAATGGATGGGAACAAGGAATTTTATAAGATGGGTTTTGTGCCTTGATTCTCTTTCCTGGGATCTACTTAGTTTTGCCCAATGTGTGTGTGTGTGTGTGTGTGTGTGTGTGTGTGTGTGTGCACTCGCGGGTGCGGGTGCGTGTGTGCCTATGTATGTCTGTGTGTCTGTGTGAATCTGTGTGTATGTATGTTTATTGAATTAAATGAAGTTGAATTTTTTAGTTGACTTGTATATTCTATGCATAAGACACCTTAAACACTGCCTTCTACATGCAGACCTCCAGTCAGACCAGGACCATTCATTGAGGATGCTTTTGTCTCCACTGTAGGGTTTTGCCTTCTTTATCAAAGATCAAGTTTCTATAGGTGTGTGGGTTTATGTCTGGATATTTGATTCTATTTCACTGAACAACCTGTCTGTCTCTGTACCAATACCAAGCAGATTTTTATCACTATTTCTCTGTAGTTCAGCTTGAGGTCAGAGATGGTGATTTCCAGAAAAAAAAAATTTTAATTATGGAGAATTGTTTTGATTGTCTCAGGATTTCTGTTTTTCCATATGAAGTTGAGAATTGCTCTTTCCATGTCTGTGAAGGATTGTGTTGGAATTTTTATGGGGATTGTATTGAATCTATAGATTGCTTTTGGTAAGATAGCCTTTTTTACTGTTAATCCTATCTATCCATAAGCATGAGAGATTTTTCTATCTTTTGAGGTCTTCTTCAATTTCTTTCTTCAGGGACTTGAAATTCTTATGCACATACGGGGACAACAATCTACCTTAAAAAGTTTTGACCCAGAATTGTTCCTGGCTAAAAGAAATTCAGGGACAAAAATAGAGCAGACACTGAAGGAATGGCTCATCAGAGACCAGCCCAAATTGGGATCCATCCCATAGGTGGGCACCAACCCCAGATATCATTACCTGGACCCCTAGGAACTCCAAGAGACAAAGCCAACATCCAGAGGGCATACACGGGAGCTTCTGAGGCCCCAGAACATATTTAGCAGAGTTCTTCCCTGTCTGGACTCACGGGGAGAAGATGCATCTAATCCTGTAGAGAGACTTGATGGTCCAGGAAAGGAGGATGTCCAGGGTAGGAAGCACCGTCTTAGAAGCAAATAGGATGGGGAGTGGGTGAAGACACTGTGAGGGGAATCAACATTTGGGATGTAAATAAATAAAATAATTAATTTTAAAAGATTTGAACTACCAGGAACAAGCTAAAGACCACACTACCCTCAAGGTTTTCGATCTTATAAGCACTTCCAACAAGGTGACAATGCACAAAATTAACACATATATTCATAGTGTTCATATATACTTATTACCAGCACATTCATGAAAATAACCCAACTCATAATGTCCATTAAAATAAGATCCTTGATATTAAGCTCAACCAACAAACCGAAAAGACTTCCACAGTGAAAACTTTAAAACATTGAAGAGAATAATTGAAGCATATATTATATATTTAAGCGACCAGGTAAACAATCTGGTATGTACATATGTGTGGTATATGTATTTGTGTGCTTTCCTATCCAGAGCTGTGTTTGCTGTTGTACATTAAAAGAAGCCACAGGCAGACATTATGTATCCTTCTTTATCATTCTTTGTCCTATTACATTGAAACAGGGGCTCTCACTGACTCAGGAATTAATGCCCTGGCTAGCAAGATCCATAATTCACTTTTCTCCATGCTGAGTCCAGACATGCATCCAACCCCACTCATTTTTTTTTTTTTTACTGTATGAAGCAGGTTTGAGTTCACATACCTCATGCTTCTTCGTCAAGAATTCTTCCTGGCTGTCCTTATTGTGTAATAATTATTTAATTTCTAATAATCATATGTGGCTCCGCTTGAAACTTATCTATAAGTATAACCTTTATTTATAATAAAGTTCTAATTGTCATCTCAGAGGCTTATGCTGAATATATTCACCCTCTTTAGTTCTTTTTGAACCCTCACTAATTCAACTCAGCTCTTCTGGCTCAAATGCCTCTTCAAGTTGACTGACTCGAATGGGCTTCTCTCAGATTCTCATTGAATCTCTCTGTTTGACTTCTAATAATTCTAGTGATTTGTTCTAAGTTTCTGGTTCGTTCTTATTCTCAGGCTTCAACTACCACTGCTGATTTGCACTAACTTAAATGTACACTGTATTCACTATACTAACACCCAACTGATTGAACTGAACTTACCCCACACACTGAATTGACTCCTACTTTTTAGTTTTCTTAAAAATTTATTGATTTATTTACGTGTTGGATATTTTATTTATTTACATTTTAAATTGTCATCTTCTTTCCTGGTTTTTCCTCTGGAATCCTCCTATACCATACACCCTTGCTTCTATGAGGGTGCCCCAACACAATCACCCTCTCCTGCTTTCCTGCCCTGGCATTCTCCTGCACTGGGGCATCAAGCCTTCACATGACCAAGGGCCTCTCCTTCCACCGATTCCTGACAAGAAAACCCTCTGCTACATATGCAGCTGGAGCCATGGGTCCCTCCATGTCTACTCTTTGGTTGGTGGCTTTGTCTCTGGGAGCACTGGGGAGTCTATTTGGTTGATATTGTTGTTCTTCCTATGGGTTTGCAAACCCCTTCGGCTCCTTCCATCCTTTCTCTAACTCCCAACAGCTCAGAATACCCTAGATACAATTCACAGAACACATAAAGTTCAAGAAGAGGGAAGACCAAAGTGTGGATGCTCAGTCCTTCTGAGAAGGGGGAAGAAAATACTCATGAAAGGAAATGCAGAGACTGAAGGAAAGGTCATCCAGAGACTGTCCCACCTAAGGATCCATTCCATATTCAGAAACCAAACCCAGACACTATTATGAATACCAGGTGGTACTTGCTGACAGGAGCCTGTTATGGCTGTCTCTTGAGAGATTCGGCAAGGGCCTGACAAATATAGAGGTGGATGCTCAAAGCCAACCATTAGACTGAGAACAGGGTCCCCAATGGAACTGACTCCTACTTAGATGTCACTTCCAAACATCACTGCTTCCTTCTATAAAGTAACCGTACTCTCATTGATTGACATTAAAAGTATATTCTAAAGTCACATTTACATTTCAACCATGGTTGCTGGATAAAATTTCTCTACACTTACCTGGTTTATATATTATCCATATCTAAAATATTTAGGATTCTGAATCTCACTGATTGTTTCACGTAGTAAAAGGAGCAAGTTAAACTTTTTTATATCAGACATGGAAGGGAAAGTCATAAACAAGGTTCTACGTGGTTTGTTCTTTTATATGATCTGATCCAGGGAGATTAGCTGCTTATAAGATACTGGAATGAGAGAGCAAGAAGAAAAGCAACAATACACTAATTAAAAGAGAGAGAGAGAGAGAGAGAGAGAGAGAGAGAGAGAGAGAGAGAGAGAGAGAGAGAGAGAGAGAGAGAACGAAGGAAAGAGAGGAAGAAAAAAAAAGAAAAGAAGGATTAAAGATAGTAAAAGGCTACATCTGCAAATCAAGCCTGCACCTAAGGCTAAGGGAACCTTGCAGAAGAGATGTAGGAAATATTATAAAAGGCAGAGAATTAGGGGTTTTGCTGTGAGACACTGACACCTACAAATGCCAGAAGCTACACTGTAAAGTCTTTCCAACATAACTGGCTAAACAGAAGCTGAACAAGGGCAACAGTAATATGTATACTAAAGTGGACAAGGGGATGTGGCACCCTAAACAGAACTACAGGTAATTTTGGAAAGCTGAAGAATCAGTTTATTATAGAAAGAGCAGACCAAGTGGCTATCCAATAACAAATGATTAGCTCTGAAAACTTATGAACTAATAATGTTACACAGACTGAGCGGTATACTTAGGACTATATCTACATATACATATATACAGGTAAAAGGAAAGAAGAAAAAAAATGTCTTGTAAAGAAAAAAGGAAAGACATACAGAAGCATTTGGGATAAAAAAGGGATGTGAGAAATGGTATAATTATATTGTGATCACAACAATTGCAAGAGGTAATAAAGATGAATATTTTTTTTTATAAATGAGAATGATAGAAGCTCACATGCCACTACTCTTGAACTCCTAAGTGTTACCTGAAATTTATCCCCACCCATAACCACTAATTATATTACAGGCATGTTATTACAGCCCTTGTAAAATCAAAGGATAGTATTACCCACTTTTCTTACTGAACACAAATAGTAATTTAAACACAACCATATCCAAAGAAACATGCATTTTGTAACCTCCCTTATACCTGATGATATAGTTTGAAGCATTTGAATAACTGAGCCCCAAGCACTTATTGGTGGCCAACTGTGGATTCAGGTAGCCCTGCTTACTGATGGCCTTTGTCCTAATTGTGGAGAGACTCTGTTATTATGCATTTAAAGTTATCACTGACAAAACTGTATAAGTAATATAATTGCATTCATCTCTATATATCAAATCTCAAAGACTTCATTGATCATTTAATAGGAGAAACAGGAGAGGTATTGCTGGATCCTCCGGTAGTACTATGTCCAATTTTCTGAGGAACCACCAGACTGATTTCCAGAGTGGTTGTACAAGCTTGCAATCCCACCAACAATGGAGGAGTGTTCCTCTTTCTCCACATCCTCACCAGCATCTGCTGTCACCTGAATTTTTGATCTTAGCCATTCTGACTGGTGTGAGGTGGAATCTCAGGGTTGTTTTGATTTGCATTTCCCTGATGATTAAGGATGTTGAACATTTTTTCAGGTGCTTCTCTGCCATTTGGTATTCTTCAGGTGAGAATTCTTTGTTCCAATGATGTCCCAACCGGTAAGAAGGACACATGCTCCACTATGTTCATAGCAGCCCTATTTATAATAGCCAGAAGCTGGAAAGAACCCAGATGTCCCTCAACAGAGGAATGGATACAGAAATTATGGTACATTTACACAATGGAGTACTACTCAGCTATTAAAAAGAATGAATTTGTGAAATTCCTAGTCAAATGGATGGACCTGGAGGGCATCATCTTGAGTGAGGTAACACAATCACAAAGGAACTCACACAATATGTATTCACTGATAAGTGGATATTAGCCCAAAACTTAGGATACCCAAGATATAAGATACAATTTGCTAAACGCATGAAACTCAAGAAGAATGAAGACCAAAATGTGGACACTGTGACCCTTCTTAGAATTGGGAACAAAACACCCATGGAAGGAGTTACAGAGACAAAGTTTGGAGCTGTGATGAAAGGATGGACCATCTAGAGACTGCCATATCCAGGGATCCATCCCATAATCAGCTTCTAAACGTGGACACCATTGCATACACTAGCAAGATTTTGCTGAAAGGACCCAAAGATAGCTGTCTCTTGTGAGACTATGCAGGGGCCTAGCAAACACAGGAGTGGATGCTCACAGTCAGCTATTGGATGTATCACAGGGCTCCCAATGGAGAAGCTAGAGAAAGTACCCAAGGAGCTAAAGGGATCTGCAACCCTATAGTTGGAACAACAGGATGAACTAACCAGTACCCCGGAGCTCTTGTCTCTAGCTGCATATGTATCGAAAGATGGCCTAGTCGGCCATCACTGGAAAGAGAGGCCCATTGGACTTGCAAACTTTATATGCCCCAATATAGGGGAATGCCAGGGCCAAAAGAATGGGAATGGGTGGGTAGGGAAGTGGGGGGCGCTATGGGGGACTTTTGGGATAGCATTGGAAATGTAATTGAGGAAAATATGTAATAAAAAATATTAAAAATTTAAAAAAAAAATAGGAGAAACATTTAAGTTACTACTGATCCAAAGCATGTCACAAAATGCCACACATTCAAATCAACTGAGGGATATTGTAATAAATTTACCATGGATGTAAATTGTTCTGAAATCAATATCCATAGGGAGAGAGATGGCCTACTCCTTTCTACTGGGCACAATTTATACTTTAGGAAATAGGGACCATTTGCATTGCTAACCGTACTAAATAAAGTTTAATCATCTTAAGTGTTTGACTGTTGTATTACTCAGTATCTCAGGAGACTCCCTCTGCTCCCCTTTTTAGAGACAAAAATAAAAGACAGTACCAGAGGATCAATTTACCCAGGGTCATCAAATATAAACCCTGTCACGGTTTCACTCCTGAGTAGGTCTCAGCGGACATACACTGTTTCCAAAACTGCAGCCACTAACATAATATAGGCCAAGCATCTGTGAATCCAGTGTCCACTTACAGTGGCATATGTGCTAGTCATAAAGGAACACACTATCAATGACACCAGAGTTAACATTGAAACCTCACTTCAGGCCTTATCAAAATAATACACAAATCATAAACCCAATTATTAATAGCAATTAAGTAATGCTAACTGATATATCACCTTACAAAACAATACATGTAAACCACGGTACATTCCTTGCATAATACTGAAAGATCCAATAAGGGATGAGATCACATCTATAGAGAACTAGTAATAGTAAATGAAAACCACATGAATTACCAACTCTACATTAGGTATGTTTTTTCCTAATTCCCTAATATTTAAATTACAACTGGAAGTAAATAATAATAATAATAATATAATGATAAAGAAATTCACAGAAAAAACCAAAATCATAAAGACAGTGAGAAATCAGAGTCAGGGCACCAATTTAATTTCGCAGTCTTATACAATTTTGCAGTACAATACAATATTGTACATAAAATATATATATACAAAGGTCAGTGTTTCTACAGAATATGTTTTGCTCGATTAAAAACGATAGTACTTTTCTCTTATTTCTTCCAGCTAAAAATATTTCCTAATTCATTTCACATTTACTATGGACCTTCTCTCTCTCTCTCTCTCTCTCTCTCTCTCTCTCTCTCTCTCTCTCTCTCTCTCTTTTTTACTTCCTTTAGCTTTTATAACCTTTGGATTACAAGCATAGAACACATACAAAGGGCCTGTTAGATTGTTTTGAAGTTATTTTTAAACATTATTTATTTTCATTCATCTTTTGGCTTTGTTCACTTCATATAGCGCCAAGGGAGAGAGCGTCTTCATGGAATCTAAATTGGTTTCTGGAGAAATGAAAAACATTTTTTATAAACACAAAATGCAGATACAAATATATTCCATCAACACACCTGTATATTGCATTGTAGAAATTAAAAGTTTAAGACTGACAGTTAAGTTAAATGTCTTAAAGTACTATTGAAGAGAGGTTAAACAGTAACAAACAAAACTTTCCTATAGCACACGGAATGCTGAATTACAATGGAGTCGGCCAGCGTTATCTATCTTTTCTTTTTACAATGACTTCAAGCTGGCTGGAATTTTCTGCTGAGTTAGAAGGAAGCTGTGCTGTGCCCTTTACTTTGATGAAGAAAAGCATGGACTTATTCTTTGTGGTGTACCAAACTGAACATCTTGACTTTTAATTAGCTCTGCTCAGGAAAACAAAGTGCATTTTCTTGCCTGCTTTGGTGATTGTGGTTTTCAGTGCCTTCCACCTACTAGGTGGGTGAGGTTCCAGCAGTTATTGTATAAGAACAAAGAAAGAAAGGGCAAAGAATAAGATGGTAGAAGGTGTTTTCTGTGATATTGTATTGGAGAAACACACACACACACACATATACATATATATATATATTTATATATATATATATATAAATATATATATGAAAGGACAGCAGTTATATTTAGTGTGACTTTGTTGGGGAATGTTATAACTAACAAACAGTATTGTAGTTGAGAGTTATAAGATATACAACATGAAAGTCAAATACATTAGGAACACATAAAACAAAGTCATTTGACATTTTCCTAGACACACAAATATTTTAATGTGGGAAGCTTATCATGTGTGTGTGTGTGTGTGTGTATGTGTATGAGTGAGTGAGTGTGTGTGTGCACGCGTGTGTATGTGCGTGTTGGTCTGTGTATGCTTGTACATGCATATGTAAGCTCCTTCCAAAGGCAGATATTGTGTATCCTGTTCCATTGCTCTCTTATGCATTCCACTAAGAACTCCTTTCTCACTGAATCTCAAGCATGTTATTTGGGGCTAAGCTGATGACCATTAAAGTCCAAAGAACCTCTTGTTCCAATACCCCTATAACCATGTCAGCACTGGGATAACAGGCAAAAGCAACTCCAGTCTTTTAATGTATTTGCAGGGAATCAAAACACATGTTTTTAAGCTTATCCAGTCACCACTTTCTAATTGCTGAAGAAGTTCCATGCTTTAAATGTTATATTCATCTAGTTAACATTGCAAGATCCCTTGGTCTACAATAATACATTTAAAATCTAGACCTGACTCAGCATGCAGTGTAAACTCAAAATTAATTTTAATGATGTTTATACCTGAAGTCAAAACATTAGTAAGTAAATTAATTCCAAGAACAGAGAATAAATTCACATTTTTTAGTTATTTAATTACATAATTTCTGAACCCTTTCTTTCCTCCAACACTCCACAGTCCCATTCTATCTTGCTCCCTTTCAAATTCATGGCCTCTTTTTTTTTGTGCTTGTTGTTGTTGTTGTTGTTGTTGTTGTTGTTGTTGTGTGTGTGTGCATGTGTTTGTAAGCATAGGTAAATACTATGTAATCAGTCCATATAATGGTACTTGTATGTATAGTTTCAGGACTGACCAGTTAGTACTGAATAACCAATTTCTGTGCTTTTCTCTGGAGAAATCTCGTTAACCCATTCTCAACATTATTTATTTGCCAATCATTTTATGTCTCCCAGGAGTTCCCCTGTTCATCTTAGCATGTCTATAAATGTTATGCTTATTCAGGTTATGTTTAAGCAGATGCCTAAAAATGATGTCATTTTAATTAGAAACTTAATAGCTTTAGAAAGATTTGACTTCAACTCATTGAAAAACAAAACTCAAATAAGTACATGAGTTTATCTTGCAAGTTCATTACATATGATAAAATAAAATGATAAAAAATGGGCTTTTCAGATTTTGTCTTTTTACATATTTCATTTTTTAAAAATTTCCCAACTTGAGAAATTCATATTTTTAACTAATAATGGTAATTAGTTATTAGTACTTAAATTTGTTTATATAGTATCTTGAACAAAGAAGACCTGTGATGAAAAAGAAGTCTGGAAAATATGTTATGCTGAGAGTTAAAGATAGGAAGGTACACAAGGAGTCATGCTAGAATGTTCTTTTCTGGTTAGCATTTCTAATGCTGAAATCAGCACTACATAGCTTAAATACAACACATAAATGAAGTATGGTAATTCCACACAGTGTTTCTCTAGCTACAGCTGAGGTTCCTTATCATTTAAATAATAACCAGAGTAACATGTTATTCAGCTGTTTTGAAGGCAAACAAGTGTGAAATATCCTAGCTGAAATACATCAGGTTTATAGCATAGCTTTAATTCTAAATATGAGGAAGAATAATTATATAGAAAGTGTTATAGTGAATGCGTCAGTTAAAACTTAGTTATCCTAAATTTCTTATGACCTGAATACAGACAATAATATAGGTAACATATAATTGGATTATTCTGACCAAATATCCCTGTTAAAAAAATAAAAACAAATCATATACTTCATGATAAGGCAGGATGGAGTGAGGACAGTATCTAATGATTGGATAAAGTCAATCTATATAAAAAATATGTAGAATTCCATGAACTATATATCCAGAGTAGGGTGATAATTCTATTACTTGCATAAAATTGAAGACTTTATTATTAATACATGACAATGGACTCATGAGATGTATAACTGGTGCGAAATCTGGAAATTATATGAAATTTAACATGTTGGCAAACATCACATTTGGTCTTGTAATCACTGACCTAATTGAAGGAGGGCAAAATTAATATTAGCATGTTAATTTTCTATGGGTTTCTTTACTTTTATAAACATGGTTTTTATTAAAATGATGATTATAGATTTTCTCCAAGATCTCTGAGTTCACTAGCACTGGGTAGGTTAAAACAATTTCATATGAGATAATCAAAGCTACGTGAAGTGCGAGTAAACTACAAATGTAACCAGACTTACCTGAAAACACACACACACACACACACACACACACACACACACACTCGGTGGTATGTTGGTGATTAAGTACCTATTTCTTTAAGGATCAGTCATGGATGGTTTCCATACATAGCTCTAAAAGAGTGGTTCTCAACCTATGGGTTGAGACCCCTTTGGGGATGAGTAGCATTTTCAAACATGTGGCTTAGATCATTGGAATGCATAACGATATTTAACTTACAACTTCAAACAGTAGCAAAATCAGAGTTATGACGTAGCACCAAACATAATTTTGTTTGCTGTGGCTGGGGGTCACCACAACACAAGGAACTATATTAAATTGTCTCAGCATTGGAAAGACTGATGACCGCTCTGCAGCAGAAGCTGGTGCATGCAGAGAACAGCCACCATATTTGTTCTTTTGACTTCTTCATTTCTATGAAAATAAGCTCGTCTTTTGCTCCTTCATTGGAAGATTGGTAGAGCTTAGGGACCAATTATCTAAAGAACGACACGTAAAATTCTTTTATAGTATAGATTCTGAATGATAAAGCTTATACCTTGACTCTGATGTTTCTGTGACAAAGCCAGACGAAATTCTCATGAAACATGTCTATTTCTCTATAAGTTTTTTTTATTAGTTATGTGTTTCTAATGGCTTTGTAAATTAAACATGTAATCCTGTTAACTGAGTTTGCGGATTTCAGTATACTGTATCCCATGTTAATCTCTCCTCATCATCAAAGGTAAAAAATAGTATTCTATGAACATTGAGTATGAAGAATTTTATTAATCTGTTTACATGAATGAAATATGTCATTGTTGAATTTGCAGGGGCGACTTGTGATTATCTGCACACAAGTTGTGTGACTTGAGAAATCAGAATGCATCTCTTTAACTTTTAAAAAGGAACCATTTTACAAATACTGAGCATGAAACTGTATTGCAACAACTTAGAAAGTCACTAGTTCAGATATGTCAACATATCTGTCAACTTATTATTAATTTCTTTATTGTGGGTAAAGCATAAATTATCAGACACTTGAAACCAAGAGTCTTTTGCTTCCAAATGCTATAGAATGTAGTATTATCTGCAGCGTAACTGCTCCTCTGTTATGATCAAAGGTAATGGCATTGCATAGCACTCTTCAAAGGTAACTTTTAAGTTGTTAGGAATTCATAGCAAATACTTTGCTATTTTATATCTCATAAATTTACAAACTCTCAAAACTTTCAAATAGAGAACTACTACAGCAATTTGAATCAAATATTTTTATGGTTTTAAAATTAGTTTTGTAGCCGGGTGTGGTGGTGCATGCCTTTAATCCCATCACTGGGGAGGCAGAGGCAGGCAGATTTCTGAGTTCAAGGCCAGCCTGGTCTACAAAGTGAGTTCCAGGACAGCCAGGGCTATACAGAGAAACCCTGTCTCAAAAAACCAAAAAAGAAAAAAAATAGTTTTGTAAATCAATTTGGATGTAGTAGGGAAACACTTTAAAACAATTTTTTTCTTTTTAGAATGCTAAACATTAGAGTTGTCTAAGATCATGTATTTAAATGGTTAGTAAAGATATTGATTATGGATTAGAAAGCATTAGGAAACTTTTAAAATAAATCAGTAGAGAAGGAAGACTTAGGAAAGATGTTTATAGTTGGACGGGGCCTATAAACATATCAAATGAAGACAAATGTGTCTAAAAAAAATGAAAAACCAAAATGCACAATTAGGTGACATTACTATCTTACTTAGGAAAATGGATTTGATCAGTTTCCTAACAGAATTCCATAAATCTCTTTGGCAAAATATAACTTCAGAACAAATAATGATGACAGTGGATAAAATCGTACCAACTTATGAAATTAGCATGGGAAAAGAAAGGTACCAATGGGGGTTAGCAAGAAGGGGAGCCCCACACTCACAAGGTTAAAGGTCACCTTCCTGTATGAGACATAACTCCATTAAGTCTTTTACAGCTTAGGGTTTGTGTGGATTTACGAGGTATTGGACGTTTTATCCTCTTTTAAAAATTGTGTCTTCTTTTATATCTGTGCCGCATTATTACATACATAATATCTGCATGTATGTATCTGCATGCCTGCATGGACACATGCTCACAAGTATGAGAATCACCATTACAGCCAGAAAACCAAGTCAAGGGTCCTGGAGTGGGAGTTATAATTAGCTGGGAACTGCTAGTTGTGTGTATTGGGAACCAAATTTAAAGCTATGAAAGCAACAAGTAGTCTTTAACTGTGGAACCATCTCTACACACCTCAGATCTTCAGGAAGGAAAATTTTGGAAATAAACACATAGGTTTTATTTACATGGACATTATCCAGACATGGAAAATAGCAATCGCTATTACAAGTCAAGTAGTTAAAATTGTGCTGAAATATTTTGGAGGACAAAATTTTATTTATTCTGTCTAAAAGTGTTAGATAAAAATGATAGTGCTGGGCATGATGGCACAAACCTTTAATTCCAGCACTCGGGAGGCAGAGGCAGGTGGATTTCTGAGTTTGAGGCCAGCCTGGTCTACAAAGTGAGTTCTAGGACAGCCAGGGCTACAAAGAGAAACCCTGTCTTGAAAACAAACAAACAAACAAAAAACCAAGAAAACCAACCAAACAAACAAAAAATGATATGTGGTTTGTCAAATATAAATCTATATTGGAGTTTAGCTAATGTATGTTTATTCAAATTTACTCTTATATTACTATAACACTAGTTATTTAATATATGACCCAGCCGATTTTCTTCTTGAATGTGTAAACTTCATCAGTTTCTATTACTGAATGCGCATTTTTTATACTTACATAATTACATGGATGAAACTATATGCTATACATTTTCCTAATGGTGCAAGTGAAGTTGAGTTTCTTTGCTAAAACAAGTTGATTTTAAATTTAATTTTATGTGGCATGTTTGTCCTTAAAAATGACAAAACACATTGTTCAGCAGTTTGGCATGGGTAGCATTTTGTGTGCATCTGTCTTATTCTCCCTAATCGCCATGATTTCAAACATTATTAATTGCTTGTTATGTATGATCTTTCATTCAGTATAGCTATCTTGTCAGCTTACTACTCAAGGAATGGTGTGTACCATGTTAGTGATTTTAATTATTTTTAATGATTATGTATCATGAATCAGAATTTGATTATCTTTTAATACCATATGGAAATGGGTATTTTAGTTTGGCTAAATTAATGTTTACTTTATAGATGAAATCGCAACTATTAAACTGTTCTTTTTCACTTTAAAATGAAATAATCCTTTCTTATTTAAATGTAGAGCAACTATCAATAATATGGTCATTTCTTTTAAAAATATGAATATCTTATATTTCTTATATTTCTTTCTATTTTCTAAAGTACATTTAGAATTTTAATGTAAAGTGCTGACATACATCTAGTACTTAAGGGGATGACTAAATAGATGCATAAATACAAAAAACATGAAATAAAGTCCACAAGATTTTTCATAAGCTATTCATTTAGTAAGTATAATAATTTGAAATAAGGACACTTTTATTTTACTGGCTGTCTTTTACAGTAGAGGCTTTTTGTATAATCAGTCTCCTTTAGTTCTAATAGAATTGTTTTCATTTCACTAATAAATAATCCCTAGCAGTTGGATGACTTGGTGAAGGGCATCTTTTTTAGGGCTAGGATAGTAGTGATCTATATGTAATATTCTAATTCCATAAAAATAAAATATTTTCCTACAGATGCAGAGACCCATAGCCATATATTAGGTTGAGCCTAAGAACCCTGCTTAAGATGAAGAGGAAGGATTATAGGCGCCAGAATGGTCAAGGACAAAACAAAAACACCCACAAAATAACAAACCTGGATCCGTAGGGGCTCATAGAGACTGATTCAGGATGCCTGCCTGGGTCTTATCGATTTCCTTGGCATATATGTTGCTGTTGTGTAGCTTGGTTTTCTTGTGGAACTCCTAACAGCAAGAGCAGACGTTTTCTCTGACTCTGTTGCCTGCCTTTGAGACCCTTTGCTCCTACTGGGTTGCTTTGTCTAGCTTTAGTAGAAAAGGAGGTGCCTAGTCTAACTGCAATTTGATATAACATGGCTGGTTGATATCCATGGGAGGCCTGTGCTCTCCTGATGAGAAGTCAGGCATGGATGGGGGCAGGTAGAGGAGGTTGTAGGGAGAGAACAGGAGAAGAGGTGGAAGAAGAAAGTGTGGTCAGGACATAAAGTAAATAAATACATTTGAAAATGTATTTTCTCATACCACAAAGTAATTATGTAGATATAGGTTTGGATATAAAGATATAAACGTAAATGAATGCAAATATTGGATATATTTTATAGATATAAAATAACACAAAATAGAAGCAATTATTTCTTACAATTTTGATGATGTAGACCATTCAATAGTATGTACATACTCTAGTCAATATGCACATCCTAGCCATGAGTACGCTTAGGGAACTGTCAATTATTAGCATAAGCACTTAAGACATATCATTCTTCAGATATGTTTAAACTTAGTAGTCAGAAATAAATGGAACACTGCATATCAGAAAGTATAAAGTCACGAACAGAAATATTCAAAAGTGACACAAATAGAAATACATAGAATGATATTCGGTAAGTCATCTCCAGCAAAGCTGCAGAGCTGCCCTTTGATGCCCCTCTTTAAAAGCTACATCACACACATGAGATCGGAGCATTTCTGAATGGACATCATAAAAATCATCAAAGCATTTTTTAAAACTCGATTTTTAAAAGTGCATTTTTTTCAAAAGTAGGCAAGTTTTATGAGTTAATTTATGTGCTCACTTCATCTCTCGGTACACAGAATTATTTATTTAAGGACTTTCCTGTCAATGACCCATTCTTTTCCAGTAATCTGGAGTGTGGTTCTCAAACCTGTAGCCAAAGATCATGGTGTTTTATGAGGGTGAAATAAATGTTCTCCTTCTTGTGTTTAGGAAGTTTAGGAAATTTTGGCCCAGGTGTCTAATTAATTTTCTAAGTTATGGCCAAGAAAAGCTTCCCATTTATATTTTATTTTTAGCACAATAAAATAAGAGCTCTATGTACTTTTGACTTGGGGTAAAAGTGGAGACAATATTGCATCACGTGCTTTCCAATTGTTAGAAAGAAACAGACTTTGAATTGTGAAAGAATGTGGTAGAAGCTCAGGAACAAAAGGGGTTTCAGTTTGGAAAGGGTTTCCCTGCAATCATAAGTGACTGTAGATGGGTGTAGAAGTGAGGGAAAGTGAGTGGTATTTCTTAGAAAAGTAAGATCTTAAAAGGGAAAAATATGAAAAAAAGGGCATTTTAAGGAAGAAACTCTAAATTTTACAGTATAAATGTAGAACTTACAAAAGTGGCTTCATAAACTCTTGTAAAGAAAGAGCAGACTCATCAATGTCAAAATTATCTCTTTATATAACCAGTTATTAATTATAAATTGCCATCAAGTTGCATCATTTGTCAAATATTGTGTTGAATAAATTGGAGATTGTGTTATAAACATGGACCAGAAATCAAAGCTGCACATGAATGATGGGAAATGTGATGGCAGAACAGGGCAATGGAGACAAACGTGAGACATGAGAAATACCAAATCACTCTAACAATGATGCCGCTAGCCTGGCTACCCTCTAAATTTGCATGTAAACTCTCATTTTGCTATAAAGCTCTCAATTACTTCAGGTTCCATTACTTTCATATTGAGGGTGACTAGTTAGAAGAGATAGAGAAAATTACCTTTCTCAATATTGTCTCAGTGAAAAGCAGCCTAAGGCCAACACAACTAAATGTAAGCCTACATGGTTTGCATTGGGACTCTAAGTTCCTTCTTTTGTGATTCAGTTGCACTTCACTCTAACTTTCCCATATTTCCACAAACAGAGGCAAAAATCGCAGCTTAGAATTTTACTGTATCACCTGGGATTTAACAGCAAGGCCTGGCTTTGTGTGTTTACTCTAAAATATATTTATTAAGTAAGCATATTGAATTAACTTGAGATTTTCTGAAGATACTTTGTTAACACGCACCACACCACAGGAAACAAAATCCGGTTACAGTTGGTTTCCTTAAAACTAGATGTGAACACATTCACTTAGCCATGCACGTAAATATCAAACTGACTGTGTGAATTCCCGGCTCGAGAACTTCAATGACTCCCCACTGCCTACTCAATGTCATAGAAACTCCTTAGTCAGGCATTGAAGTCCATATGCAATCTATAACCCTCCTATGCATGCTAAGCATGCAAGCTAAATGCTTCCTGTCCATCATTCACCACAGCCCGAACCTACAGACTTCTCTTACTACATAAAAACACCCTAAGTTTATCAAAAATCATTAGGAAACTATTATACACGAAGAAATGTGAACCTTGTTTTTTTTTTTTTTTTTTTGCAACTTAAGGCAAAATCTATATTAATTGATAATATCAGTAGCTGTGAGGAAACACTTATTTAGTAGTTTCCAGTCTTGCCCTGTTGTATAAAAGTGACACCCTCGATGATGGATAAGTGGCTGTACAGAAGACAAATTCAGGTGTAGGAATGCACACTTTTGTTTGTGATCTGTTTATCTAAAGGCTTCTTCTCTGAAAGCATGAATGTAATGTAGAAATTAGTGTGTGTGTGTGTGTGTGTGTGTGTGTGTGTGTGTGTGTGTCTGTGTGGTGTGTGTTTCTGTGAGAGCACCAACAGGGGGTGGAAGTGGCAGAGAATAAATGGAAGAACATCACTGGTCTGGAAGCTTGCAAGACATGGCACTGACGGCTTTGTCTTCTGATGACCTTCAGTCCTTTGTTGATAGAAGGGGCATGGTTAGTAGCTTTGACATCCTCCAGGAGTTGCTCAGGGATTCTCTTCATGCACCACTGTTCCTTTTAAAAAAAACAAACCCATGTTTTAATAATTATATATTTCCTATCGGTTTCATGCTTATCCTTCTCTATATATTATATGCTGCTACTTCCTTAAGGGCTTTTTCTCCAAATACCTAACAGCTTAAAGTAAGAAGGGATCAATTAAAGGTTTTGCTGGAAAGTATTTTAATGAAGATGAGTAGAAGAAAAGGGAAAATATCAATGATTGCTATATTGTACTTATTCACAATTTTTGTATTATTTGTTATACTTATGAAAGTTATGTACATATTATTCATAAGAGAATAATTTCATGTTTCTGTAGGCTTTAGATAAACAAAGAAGAAATAATTCATGTAATAAATATATCCTGTGTGACAGGAAGTTATACATATTTTTAGTTTCTTTGCCCTATTTTACTGAAATGATTTTATGTTTTCAGAAAAACAAATTCTACCGAATCATTGTAATAATAGTAGAGTTCTGAGGACCTCTTTAGTACCCACCATTTCTTTGCTTGTCTGTGTCAGGTTCATCAGAAACTGCAAAGAGGAGAGGTAAGGAAGATATCTATGAATTCAAAAATAAAGGCAAAGAAAAAAATCGTAGACTCAGTGACTTGTCTACTCTAATGTTTTCTTTTATTTTCTTTTAAATGTAGTTCAGTGATTTAAAATCACTGGGAAGAAGATGTTTGAACTTCGAGAGATGTGTAATAGATGTTATACAGTGCCATGGAGCACCAGGACCCATTATTATATTTCATTGTCTCTTTTATTACCTGAGGGTAAGTGCAGGCAATAGAACAAGGTGTCAAACTCACTTTAACCTTTGCTGGAGGGAGAAGCTAGATGAAGGGTTGAAAGGTATTTCGAAGTTATTATCCTCAGAGACGCCTCACTTGCTGTCCCTTTGCAGCTACCAGGCTTGTGTGTCACCCAGAGAGTGGTGTCAGACCCTGGCATCACATTCTGCTTTGTCCTGTTGAAGTCACCATAGGCCCTTTCACCTCAGTGACTGTGCTCTCTGGAATGCATTGTAGATGAGTTAACAATTCCCACTGTGCAGCCTGCTAAGAGAAACTTTGTTCACAAACAAAATCATATCCATTACTGAATATTGACCCAGTAGTTGCATGCTATCTGTTTTTAGAATATTGCTATTTATCCTATCAATTATTAGATGTGCTGATTGTTGCATTTTCTCTTAATTTAAATGACAAAGACCAGATAACAAAAACTACACAATATTAGAAGGCATTTAATTATACTTCATTTGGTTGAAAGATTTTGTTTTGTTTTGTTTTTGTTTGTTTGTTTTGTTTTTGTTTTCATTTTGTTTTTAAATTTAATGTAATTAACTTTTAAGAATCCATACATAGTCTTTGACTATACTCTTTGGACTTATAAAAGAAGATCAATTATTGACCAACAATAAAGTGTAATCTGTTGGGGTCTGCTAATCCACTAGAGGAAGTGTCCTTGGAGGTGACCAATTCTCCCTCCCTTAGCAACCCTTAATTGTATGAAGGTCTTGTAGGGATGATGCTTCGTGGGAGTTCTCTCATGCATAGTGCCCTGTCAGCTGAGGTTGCCATTTTATTTTATTTTCTGTAAGAGTTATAATTCAGTAATAAAAGGTCATGGATTTGAGAATGAGTGGGAGAGGTGTATAGGGAAACCAAAGAAAGAAATACTGCAAATACAACACTCATATTTTAGAAAGTTGAAAAAAGAATAAAGTGTATAGTATTGATGATCTCAATCAGGAAGCCTGACCTATTTATTCAATACAGGTCTCCATCACCTCTTATATGATAATGGTGCAATACAGAGAGAGAGGGGGGGAGAGAGAGAGAGAGAGAAGAGAGTGACAGACAGAGAGACAGAGTCAGGAGCTCTAGCATCAAAAACACTATAGTCTGAAATTATCTGACTCTCCTCTTTAGTTTGTTTGTTTTTTGTTTTTTTTTTAACTAGAAATATTTGGATGAAGAATACATAGTATATAGAGAAGAGATAGTGAATATTCCCTATACTTATGTAATCATTTATATTCCTTTAAAATATTAAGAGAATTCATCTAATCTTACTATATGGCTTCTGATGTTTTCTTTGAGGTAATTTACTATATCATTTGTGTCAGGTTTTTTTTTTCTTTAAGAGAATGGTTGGTCCACTGTGTATTTCCTTATAAACATTTTTTTTTTGCTTTAAAAAATTGTTTTATTTATTTACATTCCAAATGTTGTCCCTTTTCCTGGTGCCCCCTCCAAGAGTTCTTCACTTCATCCACCATCCCCTTTGCCGCTGAAAGCTTGCTCTTCACTCAATCCCCTAACCTACCCTCATCCATTCCCTCACCCTCAACTCAACCCCCCCTGCATCAAATCTTTATAGGATTAAAGACACCCTCTCCCATTGAGGCCAGGCAAGGCAGTCCTCTGCTACATACCTGCCAGGGCCCAGGTATCCTCTTTGGTAGGTAGCTTAGTCTAAGATAAATATGTTTTAATTATACTTCTATGTTTCCCTAAATAATCAATAAATATTAGGACTACAATGGTTTTAAATACAATTCTCTTGATTGTTCGTATTATTCCAAACGAATTTAAATATTCAGAGTTTTTGTTGTTGTGGAGTGTTGGTATGTAGTCATCATAAATTCTATGAAATGTAAACAATGTAACACTTAAACAATTTTGAGCAGAAACAGGATTGGCATTGAATTCAATACACATAGTTCAATAGAGTTGGGCAGTACTTTCAAGATCTCTAAGCATCTAAGTGATGCCCATAGAATTTCTACTCAGGCATCATATTTTATGTTCTTCAGTTCACATTCTATTATATTATACTACCCTATAACATCATTTAATATTTTTAAGTCATTTGTCACCATGTTTATTTTGTTTTACAAATCTTGACAATGAAAATATTTTGGGGTGTTTATTTAGTAGGAATTAGATTATACAATTAGATACTATGTGAACATATTGTGTATATGTGACTCTGTGTCTTTGAACCAATGAATAAAATGTCTTTTGAAGAATTATTCTAGTTTTTAGTATCACCTTTAAACTTTTATTAATAAGTGTGGATGTTTATGAGTGTACGCTCTGGAGGCCTGATCTGGTAGCGTGTCCACAACAGGAAGCATTTTAGATTTGTACTGTTTTTTTTTCTTGTTTCTAGCAATTCCGTGTATTTATTTTTCCTTTATATCAATAATGCATAGATGGTTTCCTGCCTTATAATTGCTTTCATGTGGGTAGTAGAATGTTAAAATTAATATCAGATTTTCTTTTTGTTCCCTTTTGGAAAGCATAACCATAAGTCAAATAGTTAGGAGATCAAAAATTTAATGCAAAGGGAAGTTGTAAGATTTTTTCCTGCAGTTTCTATCATAAACCCCCCCCCCGATTCTGTTATAGCCATAATTAGCCCCTTTGTCTCATGGTAAACATATTAACCAGTAAAGTATAATTTCCATTTTATCCCATTACTATGCTTTGTGCTTCATGTGATGACTTATTTTCTAATTGGCTTGTGCCTGTGCATATAGTTCATTTATTTTGCAACACAGTTCCATACATACTCCTCATCCATTATATAAGAGATAGACAGAGAACTAATTCAGTAGCATAAGATCTGTAGACTGTGATCTGAAATAAGGTTGTTCTCCTGTGCACTGGGGTTATCCTAAGGCTCTTGGCAGTGTAAGAGAACCGCTGATAAGAACAGTCAACCAATTGTGAACAGCTTTTTAAAGTTGTCCTATCACCCTGATAAAATGAATCAAATTGCCATTTTTTGTCTTGCTGAGAATTCTGAGTTACTAAGAACTTTATCAGTCTTGTGGCAAATTCGGCTTTCCTATCATTTCTTAGTTGGTGCAATGAGAATACATTCTGTAACGGAAGCTGTACGTGAAATAACTCTTCAGACTCTGGAAAATACGAATGTTTCACAAATGACATGGTGCAATTTTATGGGCTGTAGTTTTGTTTGTCAAATACTTGCTATATGATGATTTGTTCAAAACAATGACAGCAATGTTCTATACTAATAAAAAAGTGTAATATAAGAAACATTTCCAGTACCTGCCTGTGTTTGTATTTGTATACTTATATACACATCAAATAGAAACATACACACATTCAAAAATTAGTTTATATTGTTTCTTAATTAATAGCTAGTTTAGGCCATATTAAATACTGCATAGTTTCCAAATTAGGTTAGTCTCTATTCTGGTTTCCTTGATTTTATTTTCTATAATATAGTAACAATTTTTACCAAAATGAAAATTTGCCTACTATATATTTTCTTTATCAATATAATGTATATACTTATCAAAGTGAGTACTCAGTTTCTTGGTCATCTCAAATAACTGAAGATTTAATTTTGACATGGAGGGAATGCATTCACATTTACCTTCTATTTAATTTTGACTTTTAAAAGATCATCAATAGTCTAACTTTAATCACTTTACTCTTTGCTTGGATAGTAAACTTGGGAGAATGTAAAAATAGAAAGTGATGGTTTGGATTCATCTAACCAAGTCAGAGAAAGTCTAGTTAGTTGTTGAAAGTAGATTCTTTAGTGATGAAAATTATGATGCTCATTTTACAATACAATCTCATATACTCCTTTTAAGAAGTAGACTATTGGTATAAAGGGAATAACAGAAAGCCAGAAAGAATCTAGAGTCACATTGCTCTGCATTGCAAAGGCAATGTTAGTAAAGACATCATCCTAATGGTTATCTTGATAGACTCAGCTCTGCCAAACAATATCATGTATTTTGCATTAATAGAGAAGTCAACGCTTTGTGCAGTTGTATATGACATCACTCCCCTGTTCTTTAATTTATACCAGATGAATGTACAGACTGAGTCTAAGGATCTTAAATAAATTACATCTTAAAAACAACTTAAAATTCTTTATGAATATGGTAGCACACTACGAGAATCTCATGCTTTTAAATTTTATACCCCAGAGATTGCCGGAGTGCAGGTTCAGCTGTCACAGTTAACATACAATTGTATTGAATTCAATTGAAGTATACAGAGATTGTTAAGAAACTCTAAAATCCTTCTTGGACACAGCTGTGTTCCTTGCTGTCTGAGTAATTGGAATGCAGTAACACTCCACTGAATCACACACAAGCCAAGAACTAATGCCTACTTCTGCACCATCCATGCTTCAGTGAAGGTGGTAAAAAATGAACAAAACAATTTGAAAGAATATTTGTCATTTGGAAAAAAAACCCTCCCAAGATTTTAAATCAAAATATATATGTCATAAAGAGAGCCAAATGGTTCGTATTTTTTCCCATCAGCTAAGGGAGACAACTTGATTTCCAAGTATAGGTTGTTCTCAGTCCTGAAAATACTATGGCTTCTTGACTTTAGCCTGGTACTTTACATGAATTCTGATAAGTTCACTAAGTAGGTGAGACATATATAGTCATAAAGATAGATTGATTGTGTGTTTGAATTATCCCAAGTAAATAATTCCTAAGAGTAATGAGATTTGTAAATTAGTTGAATCATAATTTCAGACTTAGTTTGATAAACAGAAACAATGTTAAAATATATGAAAGTATTTCTGTTCTACTTAGAGTGACTTTTGAGAGAGAGACAGAAAGATAGAGAGACACAGAGAGAGACAGGCAGTTCTAAGTTCTATTTCCTTCCTTGGTAGGTGTCACAGCAGTGGTGGACATGGATCAGTTTCTTTTCATTCTGGGTGACATCTGTCACCTATGGTATATTACTTAACTGTGTATTTGGTATGTGTTAAGAACAGATCCACATATAGGTGTCTAAGCATAAGGATCATGATAAAAGGCCCAAAAAACTCATCCCCTCAAATACTTTTTACAGTTCCCATAAATTCCAGTTTCACTCTTTGCTCCCTTGCTTAGATGTAATTTATGCAGAAATGATCACCATACCGAGAAAGCTTTGGCTGAAACATTATCTAATTTAATCAATGGAAGATCAACAATGAGGAAGTAGATAAAAGAACGGATAAAAGCATCTCTATATTGAAGAAGTTTCCTAACTGAGTTCCCATCCATCACTATTACCGGTTTGAACAGGCTCAAGCTCCTCCCCTCTGAGTACCCAGGTAAAGTTCTAACCTCTTATTTTGTAGTTATGAACATATTTCTATGATTTTATTTCCGTGCTTGAAGAGAAGGTGAGGACTTATGTTTAATTATATCAAATAATACATTGTTTATTGTGAACAGGAGCAAACAGAAAGAAAATATGGAAAATATTTATACTTTATTCCGTTGCTCACATGCAGTCTCTGCATTCCATATTTGACACCATTTTAGTACCTCATATTTAACAATCTATGAAACCAGAAGTAAATTCAATCAGATAAATTACACATCCATAAGCGGAAGAGACAATACTGAATTATTTAATGGAATTATACATTTCTGGTTGCATTTTATTATGAAAACATCATATTTTGCCATGGACGCTCTCAACAGTTCAACTGGCCATCTGTCTTAATCATTTCTCTTTGGACCATGAGGGAAGTTGGCAGACATATTAACTGCAGGAGCTAAAATCTTTAAGCTTACTAATATTTAGGTAGTTGCACAATTTCCAGATGAGTAAGAAGTGTGGAATAAGCAGATTGCCAAGGAAATGGTGAGCATATTTTTATGATGATTATTATTTTCTCTTGGTTGATAACTCTGATATTGATATTGAGATCTGATATTGAGATCTCTGATATTGACAATCTGAATTTTCTTCCTAAAGTCAACATAAACAATAGAAATTCATCATTTCCCTGGTGAAATTAACCACTTTTAATCTACAAGTTTAAATGGTAGCAAATGACATTTCACCCTCGATATTTTTGTCTCTTACCCAATCATCATGATACCTGATATTGTACAACCTCTTTGTCTATGATTTTATAAAGGTATGTCCCCTTTATAAAGTAGCCTAGTAGTCACCTCACTCAAATCACTAAATAGCTGCAGTTTGGATTAAGAGATACTCTGATGACTGGTGATAACTCAGAGTCATAAAACGAGTCTGAGAAATGGATTCATGCTGTGTGCATACTTAGTTTCTGTAAGGAATCTAACGGGATTATATAGTTCAGCATTAATGTTAGAGAGCAACAATTTCTGCTCCAATGATATTATATCTTCTCTCTTTCTCTCTCTCCTCTCTCTCTCCCTCTCTCTCTCTCTCTCCATCTCCCTCTCTCCCTCCTTCCTTCCCTCCCTCTTTCCCTCCTTCCCTCCATCCTTCTCTTTTCTTTCTTTCTTTCCTTCTTTCTTTCTTTCTTTCTTTCTTTCTTTCTTTCTTTCTTTCTTTCTTTCTTTCTTTCTTTCTTTCTTCCTTCCTTCCTTCCTTCCTTCCTTCCTTCCTTCCTTCCTTCCTTCCTCCCTCCCTCCCTCCCTCCCTCCCTCCCTCCCTCTCTCTCTCTCTCTCTCTCTTTCTTTCTCTCTTTCTCTCTTCTTTTTTTCTTTAATGAGGGAACATAGTAAAATCAACAATAGGAGAGAAATCATATTGTGCAGTGCTGTTGACATGACACCTTTTGCACAGAAGCTATGCTGCATTCCAGCAGGGCCAGGCAGCAATGCTCATCTCTGCCTCTGTCTTTTGATGTGAAATGCTAGGAGGATTAAATTCCAGGTAACAGCAGTTTAAATCCCCAACAACCCTGTAAAATGTAAATTTCTAGGGCCATCTCTTAGAAATTGGTTTAACTTCAATAGCTTTCTATACATCTGGATGCATTTATCTATTATTTAGATAGGACATTTTACATTTTATAAAATAATTTTATAGTATACCCACAAATAGGAAACATATTTTCTGAAAATTGGGACCAGAATGAAAACAAGTTTAATTTTAAATCAGTGATTTCCACATGGCTCCAACTCAATTATGGGAATTGGTCTTAAAAAAAAAATGTATGTAATCTCACCTCCTTTTTCCTGTTGAGTTTCTTTTGAAGGGTGTGTTTTTGACATAAATGTTCAATTTGAAAAACATATTTCTTAGTAAAAACATAAGATGTAAACTTAATGTTATCTTATTGCTGATGAAAGTATAGTATTTTATTTATACCCAAGAAAAGCATTGAGAATACATAACTATCTATAATATCAGATAAAGAGAGCACCACCTTTGACATACTAATGGAAATATTAACTGTGAAGTGTTCATATAATCTGAATCAAGGTGAACTGTTAATGTATTGATTTATAAATGCATTTTATAAGTTTAATCCTTATATGAATATGGCTTTTGGTTATGCAAATAAGGCAACTAATAAACTATAGAAGAGTGTCAGCTATGCAAAAAGTCTTAAAGCCCAGGATCTCACAAAAACAGTACTGCATATTCTTGGAGTAGATTCTAAACAAATTTAAAAGTTATGGCTGCTGCCTCAGATATTTAAGCATGGAAGCTAAAATCTGCATATAACAGTAAGAGAACAACATTGGCAGTGAATCCTACAAGTTGTGGAAACCCACATATTCAACAAAAAATGATAATATTTGTAGCTGGAGTTTTATAAACTTTAGCTTTTGTAATTCATGACTACAGATTTAAGTTTGCAAAATCTATTCTGCATTAACTTTATCGTCTGCATTTTTCATGTGGATTTCTGTGTAGATAAAACAGAGAGATTATTTTGCATTTCAGTGTGACGTACATTTATAATATTTAAGTCATTTGAATAAAGAACATATGGGAGCTTAAATTCCTTTGCTCCAAAGGGATATGGCATTCATTTAATTTAATACTTGAGTTCAAACGTGCTAGGAATTTAAAAATTCAAATGACAAGAAAGAATGAGAAATATTTTAAGAGCATTGAAAGGAGATAGGAATTGAAACTGAGTCACTTAATCCTGGCTGCCAAATACAACATGAACATTTGAGGGAAAATACAATGAATTTCAAAACACAAGACCGTACTTTTAAATCTCTAATCTAACACAAAATAAAAAAAAATGATTTCGGGAAAAACACTATGAGAAGAGTTTTAAAAATAAGTTTGGCCAGCACCTAGCTAGCCATGTTACCCACATCGGATGAGAGGCTCTTGGTCCTGTGAAGACTCTATGTCCCAGTGTAGGGGAATGCAAAGGGAGGGAGGCAGGAGTGGGTGGATGGGGGAACAGCCCCACAGAAGCAGGGGAAGGGAAGATGGGATAGGGGTTTTCAGATGGGAAACTGGGAAAGTGTATAACATTTGAAATGTAAATAAAGAAACTATCCAATAAAAAACAAAGAAGTCATTCAAAGTACCCAATGCAACGTGCCTTCCCCATCAAATAGTTCCCATCCCTTGATATGAACTAGCCCATATGTGCATCTCTAATATGGTTGATTGAAGTCTTTCTGTGATTGTGTTTAACCCTTCATGTGTTGCTCCAACTCCTTTCTTATTTATCAAGAAGCTTATCAATTTCTGCCTTTTAACCTTGGACAATTCAGAATGTCCTTGCTGTTCCTGGCAACAATTGCTTTTGTAGCTGGCAACAGTCTTTTTCTCTTTTCCTATGTTCTATTGCATTCTTTATTCACTGGCTGTGTTGATTATTTGTCAACTTGACACAAATATAAATGTACCTGGGAGAACAGCCTGCCTTAAATTAGCTATCACCATGTCTATGACATACTTTCTTAGTTGTTTAGTGATGTAGAAGGGCCCAGCCCACTGTAAGCAGTTTCATATTTAGAAATGTGGCCTTTGAATGTAAAATAAATGTAGATGAGTAAGACAGATGAAGCGTGCCAGTAAGGAAGGGACAATTATTTCTCATTTTGTTCCTACTGTGGTATTATTATTCAGTGATGAACTGTAACCTCTTAACCAATTAAACACTTTCAACCCCCTAGTTATTATCAGTCAGTGCTTATCAGCAGTATTTTAAATGCAACATGGGAACAAACCTTCCAATAGCTTTTTCTTTCAAGCTTTTATGGTCTGAAAACCTGTGTTCAGCAATGAATCTTTTATACTAGCATTCTGAAACCTTGGTAGGAAAGAGATTTCTAGAGAACAAATCCCTATCATCACCTGGAATCTCCTTCATGATAGAGACTACCAATTCTTTTCACACATAGAAAGATTCACATGGTTTATATCCATTTTAAATCTTGAAGAAGACTGCTTAGGCTATTTTCATCCAAGTGACTTCTTCATTAACTATATTTCATACCATTACTCAACAGATATTTATTACAGGCCTATTTTTGTCTCCAGAAATACTTCCACTAAGTGGTTTGGGGTTGTGGTCAATACAAAGGAAGAGATGTTGGTTCTGAATGAGCCTGTTAGAGGACTGGCATAGGAGTTCCTTGTTCTAAGCTAGGAAAGAGCAAAGAAAAACAATGAAGGACATTCAAGCATTTGGGGTTTTACACTGTGTATGAAAGTTGGGACTTACTTTACGTTTACTTACAATAATAGCGTTTTGATGAAATAATCACAATTGTAAAAATTGTTGTGTTTGTTAACAGGAATATCACTGTGGTCATCAGAAAAGGAGATGACACCTACAGTTGTTGTTTTTTGTTTGTTTGTTTTTTTCTATTACTTAAGGGTTTTTTTGAGGGTTTTCATTTAAATGATTATTTTTATTATGCTTTTAATTGAAATATAATTAAATCACTTTCCACAACCCTTTCTTCCCTCAAGCCCAAACATCATGTGTTAGAGAATTTATTATTCGAGGAAGCACTCTTTTAGGGAAAAAAAAAAAGTATTTCCTTCAGTACTCCTCATACTTCCATTTAAAACTTACACATCCATAATTATATTTTAGATGCTGTTCTTTTATTATAGCTAAACTTTTCATTGAAAAAGTTTTAAAAGACCTTATTAATTTTTGTCGACCTGTCTATTTTATAAGCAATATTCAAATTTTAAAATAATTTTAGCCACTTATATATTGGTGACCTAATTCAACATCTATGTGCTGTAGACATTAAAATCAAACACCAAATATATTCAATATAAATGAATAGGTGAATCCCAAAGTCTTTGAATTTATTTATAAGAGCCTTATAATTAGATGAATTACCAATGTCTCACCAAGAGAGCAAGGAACACTGGAGTAACATCTTAGGGGTTTGTTAATAAAGCTGCAAACATTAATGAGACCAATAAAATTATAATTTCATATAAAAGCATGATTACAATTCTATGTTTAGCATCCAATAAGAGTGACCAAAGTGATATTTGATTTTCTGATTATTTATCTCCCCACACTATTTAATCTGGCTAATAGTCTCCCAGTGCCTGGAAATTGAATGTTAGGAAATAATCAAAACATTACTAATTCATTAGTAAGTTGAATTGGCCATCTGATACAACCTTCGAATTTTCATTGACTAGAAACATTTTGAATGAAAGTGATGAATATACAATAAAATATGAACTAAAGTTGTGTTTGTTTAAATCCTTTAAAAGGAGAAAAATCTGTCATCTCTCTAATTATGCTTTCTAACTGCACACTTCTTAGAAATTAAATTAGAATCATAGAGTTCAAACCTTCAGAATTCTCTGAAAGTCATGTCTGATAAAATAAAAGATCAAGTAAGATTATAACACCGATTTCTTATTTCCAGAATCCCTGATGTTTTGAGAGACTAACTTTTTCTTTAACAGATGAGTAACAGTCAGCATTATCTCTGTCTTCCTAAGGTTTCATATAGAATGATGATGATTATTTATAGGAAAAAACAAAGCAGATTGTATGCCAGAATATTAATCTTATATAATAGAAGAGATATTTACTTAGCTCATCTTCAGAAATCTTGTATGAGTTTGGCCAAAAATTTGTGTACACACACACACACACACACACACACATATGGAAGGGAATACATTTTTCTTTATTGAATTTCCTATATGAGAATACATCCTTGGTATACTATAGAGGATTGATAAAGTTTCCTGAATGTCAAGTGACCTGCACAGTAGACTGGATTTAGAATGTCATTTGAACTTGCTTGCATATCTATTCATTGAAACTGGACAATACTAAACTGTGATCTAAAGTGATTTGAGATCCCAGAGACACAGGTTAATGTAGTGCATTAAACAACGCTATGACCTCATTCACAAAACTAGAGATAAATGTCACATCAAGCCAGTCAGGCAGAAATTCTTGTTCTTTAGGCAATAACTCTCAAAGCCTTTGGGGGAAAAAACAGCCCATGAAATAGACCAAATCCCCTTTCTTTCACATTGCAGAGCAGTAGCAAATCCTAATAGGCAAACTCAGCAGCTTTTGGGCTGATCAGGCTATTTTGGTGCTATATCAAGAGAAAAATTTGACAGTCTTGGCTCACAATTTAACCTCCTTCAGAAGTGTTACAATCTGGTATGGGAATATCCATGGAATATTAAACATCTATCTTGTTTTAAAATGAGCCATTCTCTCATAAATAATAGCTGTATTTCATGCATGATCCTCCTTTTGTTCTGTTGCTACAGAAGCAGCCAACTAGGCAACAGAGGAAGCAGCAGCAAACCAATGTATTCCCAGTACTCTTGGCCTCACTGATGAAAATGTCTATGATTCTTAGGATGACGTTCCAAAGGAAATCAGAAGAAAGGCACGCTGCTTGTGTTGTATAAATAAAGTGTATGTAGGAGGAGAAAGGGGCAGGGGCAGACAGTGTTTGCCAATTGTGAAAAACAAAGCTGAGAGAAAGGCTTTTTCACATCTCCCATTCAAGTTTCAGTTTGTGGAGACTAAGAGATGAGCTTCTTCTTCTTCTTCTTCTTCTTCTTCTTCTTCTTCTTCTTCTTCTTCTTCTTCTTCTTCTTCTTCTTCTTCTTCTTCTTCTTCTTGTGGAGACTAAGAGATGAGCTTCTTCTTCTTCTTCTTCTTCTTCTTCTTCTTCTTCTTCTTCTTCTTCTTCTTCTTCTTCTTCTTCTTCTTCAACACCCAGGGCTTCCTTTTACTATGTGTCTGCTAGTGACTTTTCCAGCTACTTACTTCATTAAAATTTATTTCTTACGGAAGATTAGAAAAGAAAAACTTTCTCTCTGTAAATTAGAATATATTGGGGGTTTGTGATATATTTGTAAAAATGGGTAGTAAGAAGATTTACTCTTGTGCCTTTAATCTTTTTTTTTCCTCGTGGAGCATAGAACACACATTTTTAAGGCCTACATTCAGAAGATTTGTGGAGGCCTTTCACTTCCAGGTTTTCTTGCAGTCCCTCATTTCCCAAGCGTCACACACTTGTAACATTGGTGAGGGCTTTTGAAGCTAATGCTGTGTAATAGTAAGCAAATACTGAGTGAAAAGAATCAACAGTTGCTCCATGATCTTCTCCCTCTCCATATGCATGGCAAATCTTCTTCTGTTGAAACAAATAGGCAACTGCTACTTGTTTCCTACACTGTAATTTACAAGCTTAGAAACGCTGAAGATAAACTTTATAAAACACACAGCTGAAGGAGTTTAAACAAGCCTTGCATTTCTGCCTCGCTGTAGTTTCCAGTGTGGCACATCCGTCTTTCCTGTTTTAGGAATTGTCATTCTCTTCCTTTGGATCAGCTCGCCATACTTCATCATTTGAAGTTGAAGTGTTTCAAAGTGTCTGTGAGAGTTCCTTTATAGTGTAGGTTTTCACTGGTGTCACTGCCTCTGGGACATCATCATCTTTTTCTATCACAGTCACTTTGGTCGTTTATACTGAAACTTTGCCTTCACTAAGTTCCTGGGCTGTGGATGGAGTCTCTTGAATAGCTTCATGTGTCAGCAGGATCGCGTTCAGCCATTTCTCATTGAAGCCACTTGGATTTCAGCCACATTTCACTTCCGATGGTGCCTGGCTTGCTTATTTCTTTCTTTGTTTCTTTCTGCCTTTATTGAACTTTTGTTTTTATTGCCCAAATTTACTTCTTTTAATTATTTTTTTTAAAAATGTCACATGAGTTTTTCACTGGGAGACAGAAGACAACAGACTTATACAGTTTCCTAGGGACATTGAAAAAAGTCACAATCATGTTCATAGATATTTATGCAGCAATTTGTGTACTGGGAAGGTAGTAGAAAAGTCTGTGCTGTGTAGCTGGTATCTTATGTTCCCTCATATCTTAGTTATGTTGTTGGGAGGCTATTTTTATTTTACTTAATTCAAGCTTACCTAATTCAGATGTGTTTGATATATGCACATGAGCATAAACTTTATAGCTGAATTGCTATTGAGTCATATGATTCAAGATGCTCTGTATTTAAAAAATAGGATCCTTTTGGTTTCACTGACGAAAAGGCAAACACCGAGACATGAAGGGTATATGTCTTATTTTAAAGTAGATTATGTTTATAAGCTGAGACGAAAGGATGGACCATCTAGAGACTGCTGCATGCGGGGATCCATCCCATAATCAGCCTCCAAATGCAGACACCATTGCATATGCCAGCAAGATATTGCTGAAAGGTCCCTGATATAGCTGTCTCTTGTGAGACTATGCCAGTGCCTGGCAAACACAGAAGTGGATGCCCACAGTCAGCTATTGGATGGAACACAGGGCCCCCAATGGAGGAGCTAGAGAAAGTACTCAAGGAGCTAAAGGAATCTGCAACCCTATAGGTGGAACAACAATATGAACTAACCAGTACCCCTCGGAGCTCATGTCTCTAGCTGCATATGTATCAGAAGATGGCCTAGTTGGCCATCAGTGGAAAGAGAGGTCCATTGGTCTTGCAAACTTTATATGCCTCAGTACAGGGGAACTCCAGGGCCAAGAAGTGGGACTTGGGGGGGAGGAGAGTTGTGGGGAGGCCATGGGGGGCTTTTGGGAAAGCATTGGAAATGTAAATGAAGAAAATATCTAATAAAAAAGGGGGAAAACCAATTTCTAAGATCCCACAGTGCCAACTCATCTGAAAATGTGTTCGAAGTCCATTCTTGTTAATGGTGTTAATAGGAACATACTAACAACAATTGAAAGTCTTATCAATTTTTTTTTTTTGGTTATTTGAAAAAATTTTACTCCTTACCCTAAATCAAGTTCATTTAAGTAAGGGAAAAATTAAGGCTTTAGTATATTGCTTTTATGGCCACAGACTTAGCGCACATCAAAGTTAAGTTTCTCATTTTTATTTGAGATGGAATCAAATCAAGTACAGGCTAGATCAGTACTTATTTAGTTGACAATAACTATGTACACCTGACATTTCTGCCTCCACCTCTTGAGTCATGATACCAAGAAGTACATAATATAAAGGTGCCTGCTGTATGCTAGGCATTCAGCAAACAGAGCTATAACTAGTCCAAGGGTTAGGACTTAATATATATTTCTAACTCAAACAAAGTTTTTATGGTATTTTTGTCTGCCTATGAGAGAAGTATCCATTTTAGGTCACAAGTACATCTATTATAGTCCAATTTTCTTATTTTTTATTGCACATTAATTCCCTTATGCTTGTCAGCATTTCTGTTAAGTGGCAAAACTTAATTCATTTTCTAACACTTCTTTCATAAGTCTTCTCCCATACAGTTCAGCAGTGACATTGTTGTGTATTTTAAAATGGACAGTAGTACATTAAATGAATATTACATAGGCCTTTTAAAACATTTTCAATAATGTTTCTCTTTCCCCTTTCTTTTGCTTTCTTTTTTCCTTCTTTTGTTGCTTTCTCTTCCTCCCTCTCTCCCTCCCTCCCTCCCTCCCTCCCTCTGTCCCTCCCTTTCTTCCTTCCTCCATTCCTTTCTTTCTTCCTTACCTTTTTCCTTCCATGGTAGTGATGCTCTAAGCATGACTATAGACTTGTCTCCAAGCTCATGTTGCATATATTTGTATGTGTTTCTTAAACAAATCTTGGGTTCCAATCACACTTCAAGGTAATTCGTTAAATTTGTTATGTCAAACAACATTTTGAGTCGAAAATTAATAAATATTTCATAAGGTAAAATAGGGGTTATATAATTTTTCAAATATGAATCATAAACATGATACTAATAGAATTATAAACAGAAGATTTGCACAACAGGACCATGACCATTGAAAACACAGGTTCATGCAACTCACAATTAAGTGAATATACAAAGATTTCATTAAAGAGTTTACCCTAGGTTAGTTGCATAACAAAATGAAGAAAACCAATTGCTCAAACTATATGACATGTGGTCATTTCTGCTCTCTTTATATTTACCTTTGAGTCATTTCCTCACACTATTACCAACACAGTCAGGTAACTACAGTTTAGTATATAAATTAAATTAAGAATGGACATTTGTACTTTATTCATTTTAGATGCTGGGAATGATACTCAGAGCCATCAAAACAAACACTCTGCTGCAATGCAACAATTCCCACCTTGTGACTTTTCCAATTTTCATGGGAAAGTCCTTGCACTGTTCCTACTATGCAAATATAACACTATCTCACACAAATTTACATTAGCAGAGACATAAATCTATCTTAATCAAAGATTTCTATGTGTGCTTTTAGAAACTTAAATAATAATTATTCTATTGGATTTCAAAAAAGCAACATGCAAGTAATTTTTTGAATTTGATTCTTTATTTTTTGTCAGTATATATGATGATATATTTGTATGAATGTGTGTAATATGCTACTACTGCCTTAAGTGAGTGTATGTGTGTGGGTGCATACATTTTTGTGTATGACTATTCAATGGCACATATTTGACACCCTGAGAACAGCTTTTAGATGAAGTCCATGTCTTACATCGTGGATGAAGTAGATTCCTCATTTGATGCTGACTAAAAATGTGAGCTATCCCATGGATTTCCAGGTATTCTCCTGTCTCTCATCTCATCAGAGGAATGCTGAGATTACAGACATGTTTGGTTTTATGTGGGCTCATCGAATTTAAATCCATTTCTTTTTGCTTTTGTAGCAAGCACACTTTACCATATCCCCAGCTGACTTGTGTTTCATTTTGTTCCCCCAATGGCTAGTAGCTGGTGTCAGATACCTTGTGCTTGGAGTTATGTACATTTATGAGCTTCCCATCTTGGGTGTGTTGAAACAGCTGCAAGTTCTGATAACCACTGTGTCAGCTTAGCCAACCGGGTTGCAATATATATATATTGCATTTTACATTACCCCATTTAAATTCCAAAGCTGCTGTTTCAAAGACTGTGTGAAACACAGGTATAAGTACACAATATTTATAATACTTTAGTGAGTAATTTGTTAAAGTTTGGAAAGCTGTAACAATTTTCTGAGGATGACAGAATTCTTTTCTAAAATTTATTATTCTTACCAAAATGATTTTCTTTTCTCCTTCAAGAAGTACAGCTAGGAGCTATTACACTATTGTGCGTTTCACATTTATGATGATAAAAGCAGTTGTTTTATTGTGATGATCTTCTGATACAAAAGTTTCATGTGATGAAATATATCCGTCTAAAACATGCTTCATGCCTCCTTTCTGGATTTATTGTTTTTGACATATTTTTGAAGACCAGCTAATTATAGAAATTACTTGGTTATGTCATTAACCACACATAAGTCTCAACTATTTTTTCTATTATTACAATATGAAATTTCTTTTAGGCTCTTATATTTGTACAGATTACTGACTGGACATTTCAAGGCAGTAGTAGCAAATTGTTTTCTACTTATACAAAATGTATGAATGTATGGTATGCAGTAAAACAAACACAGGGCCTCAAGCATGCTGGCCAATCATTATACAAGTCAGCTATACTCCAGTCCTTACTTTACAATTGAGAATCTGTGCATCTACTGGTACTTTATCAGACACTCTGTGTTCTCTTCAAAACTCTAGAGAGTTTTTCTGTTGTTTGTTGTTATTGTTGTTGTTGTTGTTGTTGTTTAGGTTCCACATACTGTTTCCCTGAAGAATGAGTATGCAGTCAGGAGCTTTTGTGTTGGAAATTGCTTAATGTATTTGTGTGGTATCAATAAACAGCGCAAGCCCTTATTTATAATACATTTCTCAGAAGCAGGTAGGCAAATGATCAAACTGTTTCAGGACACCAGGGGATGTATTCAACCTCATCTATCATGTTCTTTTCTTTCTTTCTTTTTTCCTTCTGAAACACTTCATTTTCTTCCAAACTTCTCAGTTATCCTAAATCTAGTACAATTATTTTCCTCCCTCTGCTGGAAGAGTACTTATTTTCTTGCATAAATGTGAAGAAGAAGCTATTCAGGTTTGTTATGAAAGAGGGAAATAAAAAGCAAGAACACAACTGGGAATATTGTGGTTTGAGATAAACACACAGATACAGACAGATGTAGGTTTTATTAATGCTTATTTGGAAGGACTCTAGAGGATTCTAGAGAATTCTGAGTTCTCAATTTTATAGCATTTGAAATAATTCAATTAATTGCTCTAAAGGAATAGCTATGATTTTAGTAGTCTTGATCAGACAAGAGAAGACAGTAGGGGGTTTGGATTTCAAAATAGCTTTGCCATCCTCAGTTAAAAGTCAAACTTCAAACAAACAATTGTCCCTCAAAGTGAGGAACATTTATTGTTCCTTCTTTATTATGATAGACACTTTCATTATTGATCCTGAAATGTCTGCATCACTATATGTAAAGAATTAAAATGTTATCACATTTGACTGCTGAATTATTTTCCTTTATTTGTCCAGAGTTCCTAGCATATTTCTATATTAGGCAAGAAAAGAAAACATGTATCCATTCATTCCTATTTTTATTCGGAGAAGTTAAATGTTTTCTTTGGTTATGTCTGGATTATATAAATGTGTTGTTTTCAATTTTAAACTTATTTTATTTAAATTTCAGTTATTTCTTCCCTTTTGTCCCCCCCTCCCACAGTTCCTCATCCTTTTTATTTTTTCCCCTTGCCTCCAGGAGGGTGCTACCTCCTTTCCCTGGGGCCTTAAATCTCTAAATGATTAAGTTATTTTATGGTTGAGAATTGATTGGGTTATCCTGGGTTTTTGTTTTTTCTATATGAAGCAGAGAACTGCTCTTTCCATGTCTGTGAAGAATTTTGTTGGAATTTAGATGAGAATTGCACTGAATCCATACATTGCTTTTGGTGAAATGGACATTTTTACTATGTTAATCCTACCAATCTATGAACACAGTACATGTTTCCATCTTTTGAAGTAGTCTAAGAATTCTTCTTTTCAGGGATTTGACATTCTTCTCGTACAGATCTTTCACTTGCTTAGGAAGAGATACCCCAAGATATTTTATACTATTTATGGCTATGGAGAAGGTTGTTGTTTCCCTAATTTCTTTCTCAGCCTGTTTAACATTTATATAAAGAAAGCCTACTTATTTGTTTGAGTTAATTTTATATCCTGCCACTTTGCTGAAGCTTTTATGAGCTGAAGTAGTTCTCTGCTGAAATTTGTGGAAGTCACTTGTGTATACCATCATAACATCTGCTAGTAGTGGTACTTTAACATCTTCTCTTCCAATTTGTTTCCACTTGATATCTTTTAGATTTCTAATTGCTCTATATGGATTTCTCCTTTGATGACTATGACATGTCCTTCCCCATCTCATTTGATAACTTTTAATTTAAAGTCTATTTTATTGGATATTAAAACGCCAACTCCAGCTTGTTTCTTGGGACTATTTTATTCAAAACATTTTCCCAGCCTTTTACTCTGAGGTCATATCTATCTTTGTCACTGAGGTGTGTTTCTTGTATGCATCAAAATGCTAGATCCTGTTTATATATCCAATCTGTTAGCCTGTGTCTCTTTATTGGGGAATTGAATCCATTGATGTTAAGAGATATTAAAGACAGTTGATTGTTACTTCCTGTTATTTTGTTGCTCAAGGTTTTACTATATATGATTATTTTTTGGGAACCTTGTGAATTTTTGTGAACACCTATTTGGTGTTCTGTATGCTGAAAAATTTTTTGTGGCCTTTTGAGATGGGATTCTTCACCCTCATCTATTCCAATTATTCTTAATCTTTAACTCTTCATTGTATCCTGAATTTCCTGGATATTTTGGGTTAGTGGCATTTTACACATTGTATTTTCTTTGATTGATGTGTCAATATTTTCTATATCTTCTATGCCTGAAATTCTCTTTTCTATCTCTTGTATTCTGTTGATGATGCTTGCATTTATAATTCTGATCTCTTTCCTAAGTTGTCCATCTCCAGGGTTCCCTCCATTTGAGTTTTCTTTATTGTTTCTATTTCCATTTTTATTTCTTGGACCATTTTGTTCAAGTCCTTCAACTGCTTGATATTTAAGGGATTTATTTGTTTCTTCTTTAAGGGCTTATACCTGTTTGCCTGTGTGTTTCTGTATTTCTTCAGTTAGGCATCTATCATCTTTATGAGATGAGATTTTAGGTCATTATCTTCCTTTTCATGGGTGTTAAGGTTTGCTGTGATAGAAGAACTGTTTTGATGATGCCAAATTGCATTGGGTACTCTTTTTTATGATCTTGTGCTTGTCTTTGGCCATCTGATTCTCTCTGGTATTAACTGGCCTGTGTGTCACTGACTGGAACTGGCCTCCTTGGAGGCCTGTGTAGTCTGTGACCTGAGTTAGAGCTGGTATAATTGGAGGCAGGCAGTGTTGTCTTTAGTTAGTGTGAGCCTTTTTTGTCTCTGGTTGGTTAGTGAGGACTCCTGTCCTTGATTACTGAGGAATTATTATGTCCTTGGTTACTGAGGAGTTCCTAGGAGGCTCACAGGCTGCAATGTTTGGGTGGTATAAGACACAAACTGATCTTGCCTTGGTGAGGAAGTTGGCAGAAAGGAAAGTGGAACTGGGGGGTAGGTTGAAAGTAGGTCCTGACCCTGCTAAGCTATGTAGTTGTCCCAACTAGGGGTGAAATTCTCACCTGTGTCCTTGATCACTGCAGACATTCTGGAAAGCTCTCAGACTGCAGTGTTTGGGCAGATATTGGCCACTTGCTGATCTGTTGTCACATATTTTTAAAAAATAATAAATGAATAACAAGATTATAATGCTGTTATTAAAATTTTAAGGTACTAAGAGCCTTTATAGAAAAATATTGTACCGGGCAGTGGTGGCACATGCCTTTAATCCCAGCACTTGTGAGTCAGAGGCAGGCAGATTTCTGAGTTTGAGGCCAGCCTGGTCAACAAAGTGAGTTCCAGGACAGTCAGAGCTATACAGAGAAACCTTGTCTCGAAAACAAAACAAAACAAAAATATATTGTTGTTTTATAATTTAGAAATTGAAAATATGTGAAAAATAGAAATTTTCTAGTACATAATACAGTGGTATAAATATTAATAATTTGAAGAGTGTTATAGCCTCAAGCGTATTTCTCACATGCTTTAAAACTGAGGCTTACTATATACACATAAATTTAAGTTTCAAACCAGATCACTAAGAGTTCCAGATATGTTTCCAGGGATGTCTTAGTTGGGGACTTTATTGATGCAAATAGTCTCCATAACCATATCAATTCTGATAAAAGAAAATATTTATGGGAGCTGGCTTATAGATTCAGAGGTTTAGTCTATGATTGTGATATCAGGAAGTTTGACAGAATGCAGAGAAATATGTTTCTGGAAAGGAGTTGAGAGATCTACATCTGAAGAAGTAGCTCAGAGTTCTTCATCAGAACAGCAGGCAGTAGGAAGAAAAAGAGCCATTGAGTCTGGTTTGAGGCCCTGAAACCTCAAAGCCTACTCTCAGTGACAAGGTTACTCCAATACAGCCATACATACCCTAATAGGGCCGGCGTGTCCTAATTCAAAGAATGCCATATCCTATGAGCCTATAAGGACTGCATTTATTCTAATCATCACTGTGACCATCATGTACTGCTGAATTTTGGAAAAACTATGCTGTTTGACCCATAAAGTTTCATCATATCATTGAAGTGTTATTATTTGGGGCAAGGGTGAAGTCAGGGAATTATCTTAGAGTAGTTTCCAGACCTATGAACGTTAACTTTGATTAGGAGTAACCCTTTTCAGATGGTGATTCAGGCATTATATGTGTATATTGTACTTAGGTTTCCTATAAGGTTACTTGGGCATCATCTCTGAGCTCTGGTAACTTTAGCAGGCTCCTTGCGTGCTTTAATGTCTCTTTTCAACTTTCTTCTCATTACAAAATTACAAGAAGTCAGTTGGATATTTACAAAATAATTTTGCTCAGAGACAAAATTAAATTCTTAATTTTTTGGTTGTTGTTCTATTTATGAAGAGACAATACACTAAAATCATTGGCTATTGAGGATAATTATATATTCACATTTTGGATAATTCCAGAAACAGTAGATATTTAAAATGCAATCCAAAGGTTGATATTTATTTTTAATTTTGTTTCTTCACATATATTGTTTCAAAATGAAATGAATATTGCTTATAAAAATTTAAAAATATTTAGCTATTGCTATTAACATTTTTCATAGATATATAACAGTAAAATCTTTCCCTCCCATCCATTTGATTTCTGATACACAAAATTTACCCTTTGGTTGCTAAAACTTTGGTTGTATTAGCTTTATTTGGGTCACATAGAGGATAATATATCTAGACATGCCTACCAGCAATTAATGAAAATTGTCCAGACATCATTAAAGAGACAAGTAGGGGTGTACATGGGAGGTGATGGAGGGAAAAAGGATAAAAGAAATGATGTAATGATTTTTTAAATTAATTGATTTTTTTTTTACACTGCATAGCCCATTTCCCATCTCCCCATCTACCCTCAGACTGCTGCACATTACACACCTCCTATCCACCTCCCATCCTGTCTCCACATGGATACCTCCACCCCAACCTCACCTGACCTCTAAACTCTCTGGGGCCTCCAGTCTCTTGAGGGATAGAGGCATCATCTCTGAATGAAGAAAGACCTGGAAATCCTCTACCGTATGTGTGTTGGGGGCTGGTGTATGCTATCTGGTTGGTGGTCCAGTGTTTGAGAGATCTCAGGGGTCCAGATTAATTGAGACTGCTGCTCCTCCTACAGGATCACCGTTCTCCTCAGCTTCTTTCAGCCTTCCCTAATTCAACAACACGGGTCAGCTGCTTCTGTCCATTGGTAGGGTGGAAATATTTGCATCTGACTGCTTCAGCTGCTTATTGGGTCTTTCGGAGGGGAGTCATGATAGGTCCTTTTTGTGAGTGCTACATTGCCTCAGTAATAGTGTTGAGCCTTGGAGCCTCCCCTTGAGCTGGATCCCACTTTGGGCCTGTTGTTAGACCTTCTTTTCCTGAGGTTCTTCTCCATTTCCATTCCTCTAGTTCTTTCAGACAGACTTACGATTGCTTTCTTCTTTCTCTCAAGTGGGACTGTTGCATCCTCACTTGGCACTATAGCTTGTTGAGCCTTTTGAATTCTGTGGACTGTATCTTGTGTATTCTATATGGTTTTTGGTTTTGATTTTTTTTTGGCTAATATTCACTTAGTGAGTAAATACCATGCATGTCCTTTTTGGTCTGAGTTACCTCACTCAGGATGATATTTTCTAGTTCCATCTACTTGCCTGCAAAACTCAGGATGTCCTCATTCTTAATAGCTGAGTAGTATTCCATTGTTGAAATGAACCACATTTTCTGTATCCATTCTTCTGTCATGGGACTTCTAAAAATATATTATGCCAGGTGCCTGAGCATGAAACTAATACCATCAAATTATTAAATCTAGCAATTTTACTGGCATTAGGTAATTATATTCTTCTAGGTTTTCCTACTCTGGCTAACAATTAAAGACAGGCAAGGATATTTGAATATTTTCTTAAATAGAATAAAATCTGTGAAAAAAATTAACTTGTTTAGGATATTAGCAGAAATGAATATGTAAAGTGAATTGTTCAAAATATTGCTTGAATTATCAGATTAAAAACTATATATGCCAAACTCCCTCAGACTTTAGGAGATTGAGAAGAAAATATAGACAATTTCTCCAGGAGCACAGATTTAAAATCTTCAGGAGATAACAGCAAGACATCTACATTTAAATATCACTCTTATAAGCTATAATTTGAGGTATACATAGTTGGAGAAAAATATACAGAGAACTACTCTGTACATGATTATTAGATTTTACATTCTAGAGCTAAATTGAGCAAGTAATTAGAAATATCCACTAGAGATTGTGATGTTGTTTATTAAGAAAGAGCTATTAAGATGCATAATTTATACAGGAAATATACATTAATGATGGAAATAATGATTTTGCATGTCCTCCTTATAATTTGAACTCTAGCACAGCAATTGAAATACTTAGAAGTAATAGGGAAGTTCAACATGAAATCTTTGTTTTCCTTTGTCTACACAGTCATTATGAGAATGTTCAGCAGGTAGGTTTGCTGGAACAATTTTGAAACCAGAAAGAATATGATTTAAATAATAAAGGGCACTTTCCCCTGTCTTCACTTACATATAGTGCTTTCTGCCCCAGTACCAGGGCCAAGAAGTGGGAGTGGGTGGGTAGGGGAGCAGGGCAGGGGGTGGGGAGGGTAGAGGGGACTTTCAGGATAGCATTTGAAATGTAAAGGAAGAAAATATCTAATAAAAAATTCCATTCTTCACGAAAAAAAAAAAGAATGAAAAGCACAGATTCCTCTATTTTGTTTTTGTCTTTCCAATTGCGGAAACATCCTCCATTATGCATAGTGATTTAAACAACCTCAACCTTAGGATTTGTATCTTTAGGCATGTGGGAGGCACATATGAATAAAGGTAAATGTTTATTTAATCTGTGATAAAATGCATAAGCTGTATCGTTGTTTACATTTTTAATTAAAAAATCGAACCAATCTTGTTTCATCTGAAATATATTTTTGAACTATAATCCTTTAATAGATATTTCCAACTAAGAGTTCTGATACGAATCTACAACTTGCTAAATGCGCCTGAAGTATTTTCTATTTGCATTTGTCCAGAACGGAGGGAAAATGCATGAGCTATGTAAGTGGAAACCATGAGCTTTTTTCCTTGATTGGACAACTATCTTCAAGGATAGCCACAGCCCCAAAATGTGTATAAACCCTATTTTTGATGATCCCAAAAACATTCTACAAAGTACAGCAATTAACATCACAAATTGAAAATGAATTAGTTACCGAGATTAGTTACTTTGAGTAGTTCCCATTAGAATAGTCTATTATTAGCTTACATAGAGGTAAAAGGAAACAGTTTAATAAGAGAAAAATGTCTCACAGGATGTAAATGCAATAATTTCTTTACCATAAAGGAAATTTGAGGTATGTAGAAACAATTAACAAATGAACGATTTTGTCCATTATAGGGTGCTAGGCGCCCTTAGGAAGGGCAACAATTTTAATGCAGAGACTGGAAAGCAAGTGAGTTAAACAGGCAAGAAATGTGTCTGATTATCTTCAGACAGAATACAATCTCATTTGCTTAGGATATCATTTATTTTTAATGCATTTATTAGATAAATAATAAGACATAGTATGGAAATATTTTAAAATACTATTCAACTTGGTAGTGTTTCTAAATATATATTGTTTATTATTTTGTCACCATTTAAGTTTGTCTATCCTTTCTATTTTTATTTTTTTGACATTTCAAATGCACTTAGAAAGCAAAGATTATATTACTAAATTATGATCACCTCTTTTTAAAACCCATTTTCATTTTTATACTCATTCTAAAAATCTATTAGTAACTGACTAGAAATTTGATATGTTTAGTGCTGAATATGTTTGAGATATATTTGAAATTCAGAGGCTCTAATCTGAAAATATGAAACACAAAGTTTTAGAACTCAGAAGAGACTGTTCATACTTTAAAAAGTTCAAATTTTATCACATAGCAGAGGATGGCCTTCTCAGTCATCAAGGGGAGAAGAGGCCCTTGGTCCTGTGTTGGTTCTAAGCTCCAGAGTAGGGAAATGTCAGGGCCAGGAAGCAGGAGTGGGTGGCTTGGTGAGCAGGGGAAGTGGGAAGGGAATAGGGGGTTTTTGGAGGGGAAACCAGGAAAGGGGATAACATTTGAAATGTAAATTTAAAAAATATCTAATAAAAATAAAAAAAAAAGACTTTCTGTTCTTCAGATTGGAGATGTTCAGTGTAATATAGAAGGAGACTGTCAGTACATGAAGTAAGTATAGCTGGCTTATGATGTGCAACCTCATTAGAAGTAAGTGACTGATTAGTATTCATTATTATTCCAATTATTATTGTAATGATAGTCCCAGTGATGTCGGTTGAAGGATATTTGGGTTGCTTCTGGTTTCTGGCTATTACAAATAGGGCTGCTGTGAACATAGTAGAGCATTTGTCCTTGTGATGTGGTGGGACACCTTTTGTGTGTATGTCCCAAAGCAGTATACCTATATCTTCAGATAGAATTATTTTCAATGTTCTGAGGAAGCACCAGAGTTTTTGTACAAGTTTGTAATCCCACCATCAATGGAGGAATGTGCCTCTTTTCCACATCTTCTCCAGCAAGTGCTGTCAATCAAGATTGTAATCTTATCCATTGTGACTGGAATATTAGGGTAATTTTGATTTGCATTTACTTGATGACTAAGAATTTTGACTGTTTCTTAGTCTATGTCTTTTTATTGAGGAGTTGAGTCCATTGAGATTAAGAGATATTAGGGAGAAGTAATTGTTGCTTCCTTTTATTTTTGTTGTTAGAGTTGGCATTCTGTTCTTGTGGCAGTCTTCTTTTAGGTTTGTTGAGGGATTACCTTCTTGTTTTTTCTAGGACGTGATTTCCGTCCTTATATTGGTTTTTTTCTGTTATTATCCTTTGAAGGGCTGGATTCCTGGAGAGATAATGGGTGAATTTGGTTTTGTCGTGGAATACTTTGGTTTCTCCATCTATGGTAATTGAGAGTTTGGCTGGGTATAGTAGCCTGGGCTGGAATTTGTGTTCTCTTAGTTTCTGTATTACATCTGTCCAGGCCCTTCTGGCTTTCATAGTCTCTGGTGAAAAATCTGGTGTAATTCTGATAGGCTTGCCTTTATATGTTACTTGACCTTTTTCCCTTACTGCTTTTAGTATTCTACCTTTATTTAGTGAATTTGTTTTTCTGATTATTATGTGTCGGAAGGAATTTCTTTTCTGGTCCAGTCTATTTGGAGTTCTGTAGGCTTCTTGTACGTTCATGGGCATCTCTTTCTTTAGGTTTGGGAAGTTTTCTTCTATACTTTTGTTGAAGATATTTGCCGGTCCTTTGAGTTGGAAATCTTCATTCTCATCTACTCCTATTATTCGTAGGTTTGGTCTTCTCATTGTGTCCTGGATTTCCTCGATGTTTTGAGTTAGGATCGTTTTGGATTTTGTATTTTCTTTGATTGTTGTGCCGATGTTCTCTATGGAGTCTTCTGCACCTGAGATTCTCTCTTCCATCTCTTGTATTCTGTTGCTGATGCTCATATCTATGGTTCCAGATTTCTTTCCTAGGGTTTCTATCTCCAGTGTTGCCTCAATTTGGGTTTTCTTTATTGTGTCTACTTCCCTTTTTAGGTCTTGGATGGTTTTATTCAATTCCATCACCTGTTTGGTCTGGTTTTCCTGCAATTCTTTAAGGGATTTTGTGCTTCCTCTTTAATGTCTTCTACCTGTTTAGCAGTGTTCTCCTGTATTTCTTCTTTAAGTGTGTTATTAAAGTCCTTCTTGATGTCCTCTACCATCATCATGAGATATGCTTTTAGATCCGGGTCTAGCTTTTCCGGTGTGTTGGGGTGCCCTGGAATGGGTGAAGTGGGAGTGCTGGGTTCTGATGATGGTGAGTGGTCTTGGTTTCTGTTAGTAAGATTATTACGTTTACCTTTCGCCCTCTGGTAATCTCTGGAGTTAGTTGTTATAGTTGTCTCTGTTTAGAGATTGGAGTAGATGTTGTGTTCCACTCACCAGAAGTCTTAAGATCCCGTGGCGGGTGTCCTGGGTAGCTGGCCGGTGTCAGCCGACTCTGTGCCCTAGCTACCCTGGTGCTGGTCGGACCAGAGGGGTTGACTGTTTCTTTAAGTGCTTCTTTGCCATTCAAGATTTCTCTCTTGAAAATTCAGTTTATCTCTGTACACCATTTTTTAAATTATGTTATTTGGTTTATGTTCATTATATATTTTGGATACTAACCCTCTATGGGATGTATGGTTAGTGAAGATCTTTTTCCAATCTTTAAGTTGCCATTTGGTAATATTGACAATGTCTTTTGCCTTACAGAAGCTTTGCAATTTCATGAGGTCCCATTTATCCATTGTTGATCTGGAGTCTGAGCCATTGTTAAACCCAAATGTAGTCCCAAAATTCTATTCTGTTTCAGAATTTTTTACCCCTGGGCCAATGCATTCTGAATCAGAACTGGTCTTGTCTAAAAGAAAGACAGGGAAAAAAGTGGAGCAGATACTTGTAAATTTGATGCAAAAATATTTCAGCTTTGAATATAATGCTTGAGAGACATAAGTTCATGTGATTATCATCTGAGTATTTATTATGCACCTTTGAACAAAGGAAAACAAATTGTACATACTTTAGCAGGTCATATAGGAAAAGATAGTAGGTGTGAACAAATATGAATAACTGAGAGGTTGTTCATTTTACTTCATCCTAATCATAACATATTTATTTTATAATAATCATACTAATCATATTTTCAACAGGCTAAACTGCTAAAGTGTGGAGATAATTAAAATAATATAACATTATCCACAGTTTGTCTATGTAAAAACTTCTTTTTGAGTTCTATAAGTAATAATTTGATATACAGAGCTCTAAGTAAATTGTTTGTGTTATGCTTTAGATTTGAACATACATATTCTTTGATTTTAGAACTCCATGATAAAAACTTCTGAGCTATATTTTACTGGCTGCCAAGTATCCATGAATGGAAAGATTCATCATGTACATGGTTGTCATTCACCTTTCAAAAGGAGCATGAGAATCAACCCTTCACACAAACCATTCAGTCCCTTCATTATTTTATTAAAAAATTCTTAAGACACATATTCCTCAATTCTCGATATAGGGGAATGCCAGGGCCAAAAGAATGGGAATGGGTGGGTAGGGAAGTGGGGGGCGCTATGGGGGACTTTTGGAAATGTAACTGAGGAAAATATGTAATAAAAATATTAAAAATTAAAAAAAGAAGACACAGATTCCTCATGGTATGGTAAGATACACATTCTATAAACTGTAATTCATACTGTAAGCATATTCTCTGCAATGATTTTCAGTTTTTATTATCAGCGGATATATAGGGGATAAAATATTTTTCTCAAAACATGGCTTTGTAATTTTTTTTCTTTTTTGAAACATGTAGTGATTTCTATTTCCCAACTTCTTGGCTAAGTAATATAATTAACATATATCTTAGTAGCTTATCTGTGATAATACTAATTTTTCAAAATAAAGTTCAGTCAAAACAAAAGGACCAAATCTTTCCTGTTTCAATGTCAAGTGAAAGAATTCTGCTTTCAATTCTTATGACAGTTTTCTGAAAGGGAAGATTACATCATCGTCCAAGCGTTTCTGGAAGGAGACAACCATACACCAGTGGAATACTTGAGATTAAAAATTAATTTGTCAGCCACAGCTGCTGCAATGCATATCCACATGCATAAAATCCATGTCATTTCTAGAAGACAACACTTCACAGTACTCATCTGTGTGTCCTGACTCTCAGTTCTTTGTGTCCCTTCTTCAGAAGTCTTCTTGAAATTTTGTGGGTAAAGAGGTTGATGCAGATATCTATGTATGGCTCAGCTCTCAGACTCATTGATCTTCAGCACTTCCAACAGTAATGTGTCTCTGCATTAAACACCACTCACTGTAGTAAGAAACTTCTTTGGCCATGGCTACCCAGCCCTAGCTTAGGCTGTAATGACAGTTGAAGGCTAGTAGTGGGGGGTGGATGGTTATTTTTCTTTAGGAGTTGAGTCCACTGGTAAGCTCCGTATGTTCCAGTAAATACTAATGTGCATATGGTCAGCACTGAGGATTATGAGCTAAAAATATTAATGAAAATAAATAAATAAATTGAAAGGAACATAGGAACAAAGGAAGAAAGGAAGAGAAGACAGCATAAAATTGAGTAGGAGGTGACAGATTTTGAAGGAAGTTAGAGATGGGCGTTCCTCAGTGTAAATACAAAATAAATACAGCCAAGACACAGTGGATATATGTATAAAATTTTGAAGGGGATATTAAAATATTTATTTGGCAATAAGGTGTACACATATTTTCGAACCAAACAGCATTATGACTTATTTAGTGAATATTAGAATGTGTATATGATTAATTAGCTCACAAATACATTCTTCCTTATCCATTATTATTACAGTTGTAGTTCAGTCAGTATGTAAAATGAGAGCATAATTTCAAGCAATTAAAACATGTGCTTAAAACCACATCTACTGGCCGGGCATGGTGATGCATGCCTTTAATCCCAGCACTTGGGAGGCAGAGGCAGGCAGATTTCTGAGTTCGAGGCCAGCCTGGTCTACAGAGTGAGTTCCAGGACAGCCAGGGATACACAGAGAAACCCCGTCTTGAAAAAATAAACAAACAAACAAACAAATAAATAAAACCAAACAAATCAAACAAACAAACAAAAACAAACCCACATCTACTTTTCATTAAAATGAGAATCCTTCTTTTCGTTTTTTTTCTTTTCTTTTTAAATCATTTATTTGTAAAGGTTTATTATTTTTTGTGTACAGGTATTCTGCCTACATGCACACCTGTGCACCACGTGTGCAGTGTCTGCAGAGGCCAAAAATTCCCCTCGAATGGAAGTTACAGCCAGTTGTTAGCTGCCATGTGGTACTGGGACTTGAACCCATCTTCTGGAAGACCAGCCAGTGCTCTTAACTGCTGACCCTTCTTTCCAGCCCCAGTATCAGTTTTCTTAATGTAGGTCCACAGAATGCCATAAGGAGTAAACACTTTATTCTGCAAAAAGTCTATGTTCAAAATCTGGAAGAAATATGCTAAGGAGTCATGAGGAGTTGGGGAATCCTTGTCATGATTAAATCTTTAGCAAGAGGGTAAAATAAACTTTACTGTGTATGAACATAAGGGGGTGACCTAGAATAACTTTCTGTACACTTTGAGAAGCTGAAGAATTAGCTAGACCAAAATAAATAAATAAATAAAAATAACATTCTCATCATTCTGGGTCAAGCAGCAACACTGGAGGCACTGTTAGAAACCAATGGATGCTCCCGGCATCCAATGCCTTTGCCTGACCACTTTGTTTGGCACATGATTAGAGATAAGATCACAGAATGTGTCCAGCAGAGGCAAGGGACTGGAAGAAAACCCTTGCTTGTTTTCCTTTTCATTTGCTGTGTCCCCATGCAACAGGCTTATAATAAAGAAGCATCGAATACATGACTAATTTCATGTATGCATGCTCTGCTGACAATATATCAAATCCTCTGAGTTTTATGTGAGAAAAACCCCAAGATCCAATGTAAGGAGATTTCCCTCAAGACAGCTTAAATGGTTATCATTCTCTCTTAAATCAAACAATCCGTTAGGTTCATTTGATTTCTTTTCAACAAACATACATTGCAGTATTTATCTAGCTACCTTCTTAGTGCCCGGTTTATCATCTACCTCTGTTTTCGGTACATACACACAAGTACACACATATTTTCCCTTTAAATACTCTAAGGGGTTGTTGAAGTGAATGCAATTTGTTTCTCTTCACATATTCTTAATGAAATATAAAAAGGCATGCTAGGTCAACAAATTATATCTTTTAGGAAGGTATAAAAATAGAAAAAATATGTAAGGAGGAGACATTTATTGTGATTACTAGACTGGAGTCTCAGTAGGCTAGGATTATTGTAAGTAAAATTGATTTTGCTCATGATTTGATTTTAATCTAGTTTAGCAGAATCATATTCTACAAGGAACAGATATTTAATTTAGTATATTATGATGAAAAGACTTCAGTTCAGAGAAGTTTAATGCATTTTATATGATAAAAACACTAACTGATTATTAGGTTTGTAAAACCAGTTATTCCTTGTTATCCTATTACCATTTAAATAATTTCTTATACTCATAATATTGATGTTAAATCTAGAAAAATCTTGAGGCTCTTCTATTGATACTGAAGCTGATTATCTTGGTAAAGCAAGCCATTTGGTGGATATATATATATATATATATATATATATATATATATATGCCATAAATTTTTCTGCAGAGGTTTGTTTTTTCTGATCTGAAGATTTTTCAAACAGGCCACTTGTTTTAGAGTGAGTTGGAGCTGTCTAGTCATAAGCTACAATTGTAAACAAGGGCCTATGGAAACCAATCTCCTGTAATTTTCCAGTCTACTGTTTTCCAATATAAAGAAGAAGATAGGATACTTGGCAATTTTGAAGTCACTGTTCAGCAGAGGTCTCCAGCATTTTAACAGTTGGGACCAGATGGGACTATTTTCTGAGGTTAACATCAAGGCAGAGAAAACCATCCAGGCAAAGGGAAGTAGGGAACTGTAAACTCAGAGCACATAAAAGCATACTTCATTTTTTTTATTGAATAATGTAGATAAATTTTTTGAATCTCAAAATTTTCTGATAGTCTATTTTTACACACACATACATACACACACACCATATACATCATAACTATCCGTATATTTTTATAGTTCTAGAACTTATTGCACTCTTTGTGTTTAGATACAACGCAATTAAATGCATTAATTACATTCTGAGAACACTTTAAGTTTGTGGACATCTATGCCATTAATATTTTAGATACTCTTTAACATAGGATTAGAAATCTAATTTCAAATGGCTCAACATATGCAATATTAATTTTATGATTACTTTTAGAATGAAGAATTAATACTCCAGAAGACTTCATTGAAAAACCAATGATATGTCACATATATGAAATGGTGAGCCAAAGTCAAGCATTAGGAACTTCTTTAGTTTTGGAAACCATACATTCAAAGCCCCCCTTACATCTATACTGTAACTGAAACTTAGTGATATAGTCCTGCAAGGTATATTGTGTAAATGAAGATTATGCAAAATCTGTCCAACACCTCCAAGCTTAGTATATAGCTGTCCCTTAGCAAATGACAGCTGCTGCCCTAATTTTCTGTTTCTTGCATCCAGGGTGGGTAGGTGGAGTATCCCTGGTGGTATGTAAGGCAGTGCATGGGGAAGCGAGGTCCATCTCTGCTGGGCTGGAGGACTGTATTGAATGTGGTAGATTGTCATGTATTTATACTTGTCTATATAATGCTGATCCGCAGTAAAACATGCAATCCTTGATCTACAAACTAACATCTCAAAGTGATCAGAGAAAATATTGCTATGATGGCCTTAGAGGTTGCGAAATGAACACTCCTTTTTTGGTCAAAGCATTATTAGAGTGGGGCTATTAATAGGAGGGTAATTTAGTTCATCTTGATCTGAATACGTAAATGCCTTAAATATTAGGATAGTTGCATATCATAATCCTCTGCCCCATCTCCTTTGAAGATAGGATAGCATTATGTAACTGTAGCTGGCCTGTAACACATGATGTAAATCAAGTTGGCCAGGAACTCAAAGATCTGTCTGACTCTGCCTCCCAAGTGCTAGAACTAAAGCCATGGACGTCCCTTCATGCATACTTCAGTTACTACTTTTATGCTCCTTTGTCTGTGAAGTTTTGATACATATTTCTCCAATCATTTCTCTCTTCTTTAAAAAGAAAAAGAAACTAGTGAATGCTACTATGTCCTTTTGTCCTGGAACATCTTAGGCTGGTTAATCTATGTCATCCATTTCATTAGCGTGAAGCATGGTTTTCCAGCTTTTCCTCCTGTGTCTAAAGATACAGATTAAGTTCCAATGTTTTTGCTTTCAGAAGAATTTCAATTCAGTAGATTTCTCTATGAACTATATTTGTGTACAGTTTTGCAAACTAAAGAGAAAGGAACAATTCTTTTAAGACCAGAGCTCCAGATGTGGTACAGAACACACAATTGTTCCTACTTCCTGCTGATTGTCTTTTCTCTCCCTTTTAACATATATCTGCGGCTGCAAATGCGAGCTAACAATATACAATGAGCAATAGGCAGGCCATACAGGGAAATGGCAGGAGATGTGCTAGCGTTTTATATTACCGAAGATGGTTAACTTGGTGAAAGAAATCTCCATCCTCTGCAAATTCCTGCCGAATCATTCTTAGGAATTGCAAGGAAGGCTTTTCTTTTGTCAGATGACTCAGTAGCATGCCTGTGCTCATTCAGATAAACACTGGAATATTTCCTGTACTGTGTTGAGGGATAGGGATTGAGGGCACAATCTTAAATGTGTTTCTGTTTTTCCATATTTTAATCTATCTAATCTCTCCAATTTCTTGTCTGTGTTTCACTATCTATTTGGGGCAAGTAAGATTGATAGTGCTACCTTGGTTTCCTGTCACTCGGGGCCAAACGAAGCAGTGTAAGACACATCACCCGAGCTGAATCAAGGGAGCAGTCCTACGGCCCAAGCCTTATCAGTAATCTTCGACTTCCGCCAGCTGGAACCGCTGGAGTGTTTCACTCCATCTCCCCTTCCCTCCTCCAGGTTCAGAGTAATGAGAATTCCCTCCCGGTTACTGCCTGCGAGTCCAGGACTGAGATTACATCAGTTCATTTAGCTGGGCTTTGCAGACACTCCTTTGCAGGAATTGATTTCCTTATTTTAGTCCCTTTGCTTTTGGATTCTGCCCAAAAGACAAATTCAAGGAAGTGAATTCTGCCCTTACAAGGTCTGTTTCAGATAATAACCTGAAAACGTTGGAGGCTGTAAGCCAGTAGCCAGGTTGTCTTTCTTTATCTGTAAACCCACTCAGAAAATGTCTATGATGCACTCAGAAAGGAGGGGGTAAGGGGGAACCTTTCTCTCTCATGGTTTGTGGAGAGGTAAAACATGACAGAAACCAGAAAGTAAATTTAATTGATTTGCCTTTCACATAATTTTACCAGAAATATTACAGAAGACAGACAGACCTGACATTATACAATAAAATGTAAATACTGTCTATCTCTATGTATTTACATGTGTAAATATACATAACATGCATTTTTCAAGGCCCTCATGAGCCATGATGTCATTTTGAGCAGGCACTTGCCAGCCTTCAAAGCACAGCTTCATCACAGTCGAATGTATCCATTATTTTATACGAATGCTCAATATACGCACAATGGGTGGATATTTCATTCCTCTTTAGAATAGGGAACAAAACACCCATGAAAGGAGTTACAGAGACAAAGTTTGGAGCTAAGTCGAAAGAATGGACCATCCAGAGACTGCCCCACCCGGGGATCCATCACATAATCAGCCACCAAACCCAGACACTATTGCATATACCAGAAGGATTTTGCTGAAGGGATCCTGTTATAGATGTCTCGTATGAGGCTATGCCAGTGCCTGGCAAATACAGAACTGAATGCTCACTGTCATCTATAGGATGGAACACAGGACCCCCAATGGAGAAGCTACAGAAAGTACCCAACTAGCTAAAGGGGTCTGCAACCCTATAGGTGGAACAACAATATGAACTAAGCAGTACCCCCAGAGCTCGTGTCTCTAGCTGCATATGTAGCAGGAGATGGCCTAGTTGGCCACCACTGGAAAGAGAGGCCCCTTGGTATTGCAAATTTTATATGCCCCATTACAGGGGAATGACAAGGCCAAGAAGCGGGAGTGGGTGCATAGGGGAGCAGGGTGGGGGTACGGTATAGGGAACTTTCAGGATAGCATTTGAAATGTATATAAAGAAAATATCTAATAATAATAAAAAAATGTTCCTGCTTTCAGAGACCTTGTATTTCAATTGCCACCATCAAATGAACAAAAAGGTAATGCCCGCTGACAATTGCTGTGTTTGAAAGATGCCCATGACATGATGGGAAAAACCTCTCCACTGTTTCTGACAAACACCAGAAGGGCTGGTGACTAAGTGGTACTTGAAACACTGAAGAGGAAGCACTGGCTTTTGTGTTTGTTTTACTGCTCAAAACAACACATATCTTTTTAAAATATATTACATGACACAAGGTAACTCCACATTAATATCAGCCAGTAGGGTGGCTCAGTGGATAGCAGTGGTGGCTTTGTCAAGTCTGACAACCTGAATTTGAATTCCAAAACCCAAAGTGAAGATGGAGAACCAACACCTAAAGCAATGCTGTCCTTTGAATTCTACACATATTCATATAATGAATAACATATTTCTTTTTAAGCTATTTGTCAGCTCTGCAAAATATACCTTTAGTTGGTTCTTTAATAAAGACTCTACAAACAGGTCAAGAAAAGAACAAACTAGACTTTCTTCCTTACAGACGATTCTATGTAAGAGTTTTGTTTTATTGCTCTTAAGAGAAGCCATTAAAGAATATACTTGACAAAATATTAAATTACTTGAAAAGGTATATATCACAAAAATTCTTAAAAATGAATCATGAATGACAAGAATAGATTTTAGGAATTACATTGCTAGGACTCTTTTTGTGGGAACATTATTCTGTATTTCACAAGCCAAGAAGCATGCATAGTGTAATCTATGTAGTGCAATATCTTATACCTGAGGAATCATAGGCCACAATTCTGTAAATCATGATATTGTATTGAATTCCCCAACAACTGTGGCACATTCCTCACCATAGATATGTGAACATGAGATGGTACATTAAAATGTGTTATTAAAATTTATAAATTAGCATCCGTGTATAGGGAAATTATCATGAGTGCAGCAGGAAGAACCACAAGTGGTTATGGGTGAGTAAAGATCAAGACATGGTTGCCTACAAAGTCCATGGCAGAACTGTATATTAGAGTAGGTCTTAGAAATACTGCAGTTGGAGGAAACACTGTGCATACATGTTTTTCTCTCTTTAATGCTAAATTAACTTAGCATGAGATTACTATAAGATTTTATGGCATAAACTTTGAAAGATTTTTATTAACTTTTAGCTCCTATTAAATAGCATTCATATTTTTAAATCTTTTATTGAAAATAGTATTGCTTTCCCTCTCTCCTAAGGTGTTCTGCATCCTGATTGTGGGTTTCTCTCCCTCTACCGTTTCCCTTCTTAGCACCCTTTTTGGATCTACTTCCTTTCTACTTCTCATTAGAAAGTAAAGAGATTAGAAAGTAAAGAGATTTCTGAGCCGGGCGTGGTGGTGCACACCTTTAATCCCAGCACTCGGGAGGCAGAGGCAGGCGGATTTCTGAGTTCAAGGTCAGCCTGGTCTACAAAATGAGTTCCAGGACAGCCAGGGCTATACAGAGAAACCCTGTCTTGAAAAACCAAAAAAAAAAGAAAAAAAAAAAAAAAAAGAAAGTAAAGAGATTTCCAAGTTGTAGTAATATGACAAAATAAACAAAAAGGAAAAGAGCTGAAGAAAAAGTACAAGAAAGGGACATAGGTACAGAGACCAACTCAGCACATACACAAATGCAAAGTTGGAAACCACAAGAAATACTTAATGAACTTGTTGGGTGAAAACTAAAATAATAATAATAAATATAAATATGATAAAACTATACCAGGACATTGTGAAACAGAAACCTGTTGGCATCACTGTGGTCATCTGCCTGCACTTAACGGAATGGAATGCATCCTAAATCCCAAATGCACTATACTGCTTATGAAACACCATCTTTCTTTATATTTCTATTCTATAATAGGATAGAGATGCCTTTGCTCATTAAGACTTCTGCTAAAAACTAAGGTGCAAGTATATCTACTCTCCTGGAACTACACAGATCATAACTGTGACTCTCCTGCCTTTGTTCCCACATCCTATTCTATCAGCATTTCTTTAGGGGCAATAGCAATCCAAGAGCTGACACTCAACCGATAGCAATGTCTCCTTTGGGGAATAACCAAGGACCTTCCTGAGGTACTTACAACATATTTCATTTTTCTATGAATAAAAGGAAGAACCTACAAAAATTGCCATGTATACCCTAATAAACATTAACCAAAGGTACAATCATTTATCATTAGTGTATATACCAAATAGTTTGATAACTGATAGCATAGTACATTTATTTTCAAATATAGGATGACCAGAAATACAAGATTAATATGCTGCACCATGCTATTAGATTGCGTCTGCAGGACACGTTCTTTATTATTTTTTTTTAGCTCTATTATAATTTTAGGGGATAGTCATCAAATCAATGGTAGTTCCTTGATAATGGAAAGTGTGTTACATGAGTGTCTCATTCATGAAGAATTTTGGCAGTAATATCTTAGAGATGTTACCTAGCGACTGAGTCAGAGTGGATAGAAATAAGTTGTATAATTTTTGAGTTCCACTTCGGCATTGAAACCATGAAGTTGCTATTGAACAGGTTTATGCAAATAGTATCTTGGGTATTTTGGGCTTCTGGGATAATATCCACTTATCAGTAAGTGCATATCATGTGTGTTCTTTTGTGATTGGGTTACCTCACTTAGGATGATATCCTCCAGATCCATCCATTTGTCTAAGAATTTCATGAATTTATTGTTTTTAATAGCTGAATAGTTCTCCATTGTGTAAAAGTACCTCATTTTCTGTATCCATTCCTCTTATGAGGGTCATCTGGGTTCTTTCCAGCTTCTTGCTATTATAAATAAGGCTGCTATGAACATAGTGGAGCACGTGTCTTTATTACAAATTGGAACATCTTCTGGGTATATGCCCAAGATACAATTTGCAGAACACATGAAACTCAAAAAGAAAGACCAAAGTGTGGATACTCTGATCCTTCTTAGAAGGGGGAACAAAATACTCATAGAAGGAGTTATAGAGAGAAAGTTCGGAGCAAAGACTGAAGTAATGACCATCCAGAAACTGCCCCACCTGGGGATCCATCCCATAAACTACCACCAAACCCTGACCCTATTGCAGATGCCAACAAGAGCTTGCTAACAGGAGCCTAATATAGCTGTCTCCTGAGAACCTCTGCCAGTGTCTGACTAATACAGAAGTGGATGCTCACAGTCATCCATTGGAGCACAGTGTCCCCAATGAAGGAGCTAGAGAAAGTACCCAAGGAGCTGAGGGGGTTTGCAGCACCCTAGGAGGAACAACAATATGATCTAACCAGTAACCCCAGAGCTCCCTTGGACTAAACCACCTTTCAAAGAAAACACATGGAGAGACTCGTGGCTCTAGATGCATCTGTAGCAGAGGATGGCCTAGTCTGTCATCAATGAGAGGAGAGGCCATTGGTCCTGTGCATAGGCCCCAGTATAGGGGAATGCCAAGGGCAGGAAGCATTCGTGGGTGGGTTGGGGAACATGGGGAGGGAGAGAGGATAGGGGATTTTCGGAGGGGAAATTAGGAAAGCGGATAACATTTGAGATGTAAATAAAGAAAATGTCTTTTAAAAATCAAAATAAAATATGTATGGATCATAATTTGGGGAGAGTGGAGGATAAAGATGCAAAAGGGCTGATTTGACTTGCCATTATATATATCTATTATACAAGAATCATTGTCAGAAGCATGATACCAGTACTGAGAATAGAAATGAAGGCAATGACAGAAGTTATTCAGGTCCAAAGCAAAAACAATACACAGGTCAGTCAGAATGATAAGATACAGCAGGCAAGTGATGAGAAAGAGTCAGACAAATTTATTTGTGAAATTTCATGGCAGAAAGAAATCAAACATGATACTCCTACTACTGTTGTTGGAAAGGTTTTGGGTCTGATATATAGCTCTCCACATTTAAGGTGTAGGATCCTATCGAATTATCTAACATTTCAGGACTTGTATTTCCAACCTGGCTAAATGGGAGCAATAACACGTAAACACAGAGCCACTGTAGAAATTATACAAACTAAATTATTGGGAAATAGGATGGATGGTGGCCTTTTTCCTGTGGATTGCCACATGGGGCTTAGACTCTTAACCTTACTATGGGGCTGACCTCTTAACATCCTTTCAAACATCTGCTGCGATGTTTACTTCCCTTTGTGACTTATAATAGGGAAGGTCATGTACAGTAAGCAAACTATCCAGGGTCAGACAGATAATGAATAGCGTTAACTGCAATTCATATCCAAGATTGTGACCTCAGAGGCACACTCCCTCCTGCACGGCTCCCAGTCAATGGCATTTGTCCTCCTTCTGTACACTGACTGGAAAGTGTGTTGAGCATCGAGGAAAAGGTGTGCATCAGCATCCCAGGGACACAGCAAGACAGCAAAGCAATGCCATCTACAGAAAGACACAGTGTGGTAGTGCTTCAGGTGCAATGAAGGCAGTCGCTTTTGAGAAGCATCTGGCTTAGTGGTCAGTCTTAAAGATTGAAAAGAAATTTCTTAGGATATCAAAGAATGAAGAGAGTAGAAAGTCTCACCACATTCGAAATGCTTTCTCTTGTGGTTTGATTGCGTGCTTTGATAATAGGCACGGTAGAATGGTTAAACCATAATGCCTACAGAATTCTTTTCCTTAAGTAGCTTTGCTGCTCCTTGTTTGATGCAGTTGCCAGACCCTTCAACAACAATTGCCCTCCATAACCCATCACATCCCATATCTCACAGTATTGTTAACATGTATTACCAAAGGACTTGACAGCAATGTTTTCCTATTTTGCATATTTTTCCTCACCTTATTTGAATAGGCACCTAGAGTAGTGCAGACTACTAGTCCGTTGATACTGGGTGAGGGTCTAGAAGCACCATAGGAAAACAGTAGAGCAACCATGCAAAGAATTTTGGATAAAGCCAGGAAATATCAAAAAGAGAATGGCAGAGTTTTGGTGGAACTTTTGTTTGGGGATGCTTTAGTGATCGCACTTCTGTGGGTTCAGACAATCCGAAGATCACAGGATGATAAAGTGAGGTATTATTTGAATATCATAATTAATGTCATGGGGAACGAGTTTGAAAAACAAACAAACAACCCAAAACAATAATCTTGAACATTTTTCATGAAAATATATTTGTCCCTTTAAAAACTGACAGGAAATCGTGGCATTACATACATTTACCATTATCAAAACCTGTTTGCAGGTTCAGTATAGGTGGTAATTTTTAAGACATGGGCTTTCCTGGGTCCTCAGATGCCTTCAGTTAGAGATAAAAGTTCTTTCCGAAGGTGGGCTAACATATAGAAAACTATTAATACAATTATGCTTTACTGTTTGAAGGTCAGAGGTGAGCTTGCTGCACAGCATTTGTATTGACATTTGTCATTGGCATGCTGTTTTTGACATTTTATATTACCCAGGTGCTTCAAAGCGTGAAAACCTCTGTGCTCTCATTTACAGTGTTACTTCTGCAGTGGATAGAAAATATGTATAGTTATAAGTTCAATTACAGTCTCTGGTTTATCAGTGGCTTTGTCCAACACTGGACTATGGCCCCAATGAGGGCAGTACAGTGAAAAATGAGGGTCTTGCTGAGTACAATAGAAACCTACAATGAGATTGGGTTTATATTCACAGCTGGGAGTTACACATTTGACTCAAGGGAACATAAGGTCAGGTTTGCAAGATAAAGAATGTTTAATCATACCCTGCAGAGAAGCTATGATACTCCTTTTTGTAACTCATGGTTAAATAGCTGGAACTTATTGTTGGATGATGTACAGACAGCATGTTAGTATGCATGTGTATTCAATAGATTGAGTTGCCTATACTGAACAAAATCTTGATCTACTCACTGAGAAGTAAAATTTATGAACTCTTATTAATAAAAACATGGTAAAACTTTTACAGTTTTTTTAAATAAAACCATGTCCTCGCTAATATGAAATATAAGACTTTGACATGATAGATGTTCAGGGATTTAAATGCTACCTTAGTTATATTTTAACTTGACTTGAATACTAATAATATGTTAGAAAATTTAATTTTGGCAATTTGTTTGCACGTGTATAATTGCAGTGTTTCAAAGAAAATATTGTCAGAAAACACTATGAGCCTGATTGTGTTTGCAAGGTAAATTAATGAGAAGGAAGTTACTATAGTGTATTAGCTGAATTATACTGCCTAAGTTCAGTGACTGGCCATATTTTAGCCATTGATCTTTTTGCTCTAGTAGCTAATATAGGATATAACCTAAATATTTATAAATATTACTTTTAGAGGGAATACAAGCACATTTGAATGTAGAGAACATTTGTTTATATTCACATTGGAAGCCATTTTAAAATGTAGAATTTATGTTGATACCTTCTTATAATTCAATGTCTACTAATAAAACTGAACTTACCCAATTTTGATCTCCACATCTTTACATAAAGTAATGTTATCTTGCTATTTGTGCTTATATTTTTCTCAATATGTACAATCATAAAAAAGTTTTTCAGGTAAGGGAGAAGATGCCTGTAGTCCCAGAATTTGGGAGATTAGAGCAGCAGAATCAAGAGTTTAGTACTGTACTTCACTAATGGGGAGATTATAGCCAGCGGGGGGGCTACTCAGGCCCTCTCTAAAACAAAAAGAAGAAGAAAATATGAAAAATCAGCCTCTTTTAATTCTGAGAATGTATGATAATTCATAAAATATATGAAATACCTTTTTAGCAAATCTAGCTTAAGTCCATTTTAGTTTTGGATGGTCAACCATGTTCTGACCTATAATGTGAACAATATGAACATGTTCATTATAAAGATTGTCATGCTGAGAATTTCTTTTCTCAGCCATCTCCCTAGATGAGTTGCCAATGGATATGTCTATAAAAGGATAGATTTAAAATCTGACCAAAAGAGGTTATTTAGAGAAACAAGTGTGCTTCCCCCATGTGTTTCTGTAATATATATATTTCATTCATTCAGTAAATGCATGGTGAGTTCTCACTGTTTGAGTGGGCATTCTGCCAGAACTTACCATGATCTTTCCAAAAACAGAAGCACTATTATAAATGTTGCAAGCACAGTTCTTCAATATCAAGTTGAAATATCAAAGACAAGTATATATACAGAAGGTCCTCTATAATCTATCAAATGATGCCTACCAAATATTAAAGCATACACTTGCCAGTAATTTCTGCTCAAGTTTTTATATATATAGTGATAGTGTAGCAGAATAACAATTGACTTTTAAAATTAAGCAAAAATGATAAGCCAGTCAGTGAGTAGAGGCACACACAGAGGCAGGTGGGTCACTGAAATGAGGTTAGCATGTTCTACAGAAAAGTTCCAGGATAGGCAGTGCTACCCAGATAAACCCTGTCTTAAGCAAACAAACAAAAACGGTAAGTAAAAATTCTACATTTTATTTGAAACATCTTTTTAAAAGTAATGACACATTTTGTTCTCTTAAAATCTTTTCTGTGGAATAACGCATTTAGTCAAACGTTTTCAAATGTCTCATTTGTGGAGGTTTTGTTTAATACATTTCCTCTACTAGAGGCTGAGTTCTGCATAATCATAGACTTCTTTGCATATCCAGGATTGAGGAGTCAGCTTATATCAGTAATGATTCTCATTTCGTAAGCTAAAAAACACATATTTGAGAAAGTTTAGCACAGACTCCTAAGTGTCCATCCATGACCATTGTTGAAAGGTGAGCTTCCTGAGTGATTTCTGGAACAAAGATGCTTTATATAAATGTGTGATTTATTGTAAGCAATGTTAGCATGGTCAATTTTATAAATGAAGAAAGATATCATAATTAAACAAGCTACACATAGTTCAATTATTCAGTACTTACACAATCAAAACAACTGAAATTTTGGAATCATACTTTCTTCAACTATAATTCTTCCAAAACAATGTACAACATATCTAATCTGGAAGATTGACACACTTCTTATGTGTTGGGGGAACATAGAAATAAAAATAAAGACTGTTATTCGTAGTTCATGTTTAATTAAGTGTCTTTTAAGGCATATGCTACAACTAATTGCTTTAGTAAATGATAGATAATAGCTTTACTAAGGCCACTATTATAGTCATAATCCTAAATGCCAGGAGATCAGAGATAGTCCAATCGATTCACATATTCATATATATTACTTATAAGTGACTATGTGGGTGGGATGTGCAATATGGAAAATGTCTCACTGCTCTGCTCTATGTGCAAAATCAAACACAAGCTCTCTCCCTAGCTGCTGCCAGTCAAATTCAGGGTACCTCATCAATTCACTTCAACAACTAAGGAGCAGGTTTCTAAGCAAGGTATGATTTCATAATGCCAACATAGATAGCACAAATAGGAACTTAGGAGGTAGCAACGCTAAGGAGTCCACCAGAAGTCCTGAGTCGAAAAACAGCTTTCTTCAAACACATTAATCTTTAATCAGAAATCTTTAAAAGTCAAGAATACCGAATTTTTAATTATTATATGTCCTCAAGATGTGTGCTGTAATAAGTCTGGTGATACATGACACATAATATTATAAAATACAGGATAGGAGATGTATCCTCTCTGTATCCAAATTACTTATGTAATATTGGTACCACAATGGTTGTATTAGCAGTCACACATTAAATGACATGATCTGTCTTATTTTTTTTGTGACACTGCAGTAGGGTATGATTGTGATGACAGCGATTAATTTCATGTTGAGGAAGAGGAAGGAGTATGGATGAATGGCATAAAAACAGGTGGATGGACGATGAAGGGACGGAAAGGGGGAAGAAGAAAATAGAATAAAGCACCTACTAGGTCAAAGCCCCTATATTGTGAATGATCCAGTGATACCATACAAATAAGGAACTTGTTTTATATTTAATTGACAGATTAAGAAATAAGTGGGTGTACAAATGAATTTGTCAAGGTTACACAGAGCTCTGACTTGTACCTTGATGTTGTGACTCCAAAAGGGTTGCCTCTTGCTAAGAGCAAGGAAGTAGCAGTCTTATTTACATTTTACACCGAAGACACACCACACTTCTATCTTCTAAAAGTGCTTATATTCTGCAATATTGAGCATCTGTCCATTTCTAGTTGGTACATTTAATTATTTACTGTGCATTTTATTGGGATCAGGAAATCAAACAGAGTGATACAAAAATAACCCATAAATGTACAGTTATAGATACTATCTTTCCCACTGGCTGAATAAAATAGATGTAGTAAATGTATCCAGAAATAATGAGTTTTATCAATTAACTCTTCAATGCTGTTGTCTGTGTGCCATCCATTCTTCTGAACAAATAAGTCCATATCTTTCGAAGAGTACTTATTTTGAGTAAATTCATTGTCACTGTGACCTCCTTTAGTATATTAACTAACATGAAAACTGATAAAATATAGTTCAGTAAATATATTAAATAATATAGTGAGAGTATGCAACTTCTCTTTAAATAGTTCTCAGTTTTGAAAATTCTACCCTAACAATCATGCATTATTTTTACACTGCATGTTAAAATTTCCACTAATTATTGGTAGGTATTATATTATTTTTATTAAAAATTTGTTTTTCTAGACTATGATCTCCCATAACATTATTAAGTACTTACACATTCAAAACAACTGAAATTTTGGAATTGTAATTTCTTCAGAAATATTTCTTCCATGACAACATACAACATATCTAACCTTGAACATTCACAAATTTCTTAGGTGTTAGGGGAACATATAAATTAAAAAAGACTATGTGTTCTTTGTAGTTTACGTGTAATTGTGTGTGTTTTAAGACGTGTTGCAAATAACTGATTGAGTAAATGTTATCTAATAGCTTTACTAAGCCACTTCTATATGTTCTGAAACAGTACACACAATTGTCATAGAGAATGCGTAATTTATATTGAATCTAACAATAAAACAATTATCCTAGGAGGGACGGAGAGAGGGAGTGAGGGAGGAAGGGAGAGAGGAAGAGAGAGATATAAATAGTGATTTTAGAAAGTTCTGATAAATGCAGATTGTAAGATTACAGCTAAACACCAAAAGCTAGCCAACTTAAAATGAGGAAAGCTTTATTTGGCTTAGTTCAGGAGACCTCTGGCTGTAGGTGCTTGGTGGTGATGCTCTGTGGACTGTATGGGGTAGTGAATTCTGGAAGCAATATGAAGTACATCATACCATACCTGGATGTGAAGGAGAGAACCAAAGAGACAAGCTTTCAAAAGAGAGACCAAAGTCCCAAGATGCTCTTGAAAGCACACTGGTAAAGAACTCAGAGTTCCTACTGAGTCCTGGCTTGTCAACCTCCCTGTACCACCAAGATAGCCCTTCAGAGGACAGTTAGTTCACATTCAAAGTCAAGCAGGGAATTGCCCAATGTAACAGTGATAGAGAATCCAATAAAAGGAACCTGACTTCCTAAATGGACCTGGATAATACTTTTAGTAAGAATTTTGTCCCTAGATACATTTTAGATATTATAGTCCCTGGGTGCTCTCTGGAAGCAGAGGTATGGATGTCTATGGAATCCTGAGCAGACATGTGTGATCCAGTTAGACTTCAGCACTATGCATTCCTTAGCATCAGTTGAGCACAAGCGGGAGGCGGGGGTGGGGGTGGGGGTGGGGTGGGGCGTATGAGATCATGGACGCAGAGACATCAGCAACCGAAATAAAGAATATGGCTTTCCTCGGGGTGCATCTGGTCCTGGAAATTCTACTTTTTAACCTTTGACGATAACTAGTTTCTTAGCAAAATTCTACACAATGCTTTATATCTTTTTTTCTTCTGAGATATAGAATGGTAGCAGACTCACTGTAAAAATGTGTATTCATTATGTGTACATTAGAGCAGAAAAGCAAGAACTACTCTGAAACTTCATGAGCACTAATTTGTCCTGATCTGTGGCTGTTAGCTATATTTCCAGGGCTTTTAAATACATTATTTTCAGACAAAAACTGGACATGGAGAATCAGTGCAATGAGTCAATTATTTTTGAGATGCTGTATCCAGGCGCTCACAAGATTCAAGAAAAAAGCAAATACCTTTGTTCCTTATTTGTCTATATGTCTGTGTGTGTGTGTTTTCATCTTTATTTTCAAATTTAAAACATGTGTGTTTCTACTTCATGTAGCTTTTTGTTTGATTGTTTATTTGTATGTTTTAGAAAATTATTCCAGTATTCCATTCCCAAGATAAGGATATGATCATGTTTATTTTTTCCTTTCTCCTTCCCTCTGTGGACCAACTCTCTCTCTCTCTCTCTCTCTCTCTCTCTCTCTCTCTCTCTCTCTCTCTCTCTCTCTCTGACTTTGACTTAGTCTCAAATCTCAAACAAAGTTACTTCTTAGCTCTTAAATTTGTGATTGCCCTACCTTAGTCACCTTAAGTACATAGAATGCCAAGCCCATACTGTAGCCAGTTAATGTAAATTATTACTGATATTTTGATGTGACTTTAACAATTCTTTTCAGATGGACAGCACATCATTTACTTTCCTTATTGCACGGATAACATGGCCAACTTCTGCCCACATTTTGTCACAGTACAGCATGATGGGGGAAGACTATGCAACAGGTGTGTGATACAGCTAGTCACATCATCTACAGTGAGCAAGCAGACACACCGGACACTAGGGTTCTTAGTCAGTCCAGAATGAGACCCCATAAAATGATGCTGCCCACAATAAAGTTTGGTCTTTACATTTCTGGACATTGCAATCCACCTCCCAAATACACCTAGATGTTTTTTCTCCTGCATGATTCTAAATCCTGTGGTGGAAGTCAAAATTATAATCACAGATGATCAGAATTGTTGTTTAAAATTATTTTATTCATCTTCCTGCTTTGTCTTAAATCTTTATTTTATTAGTATGTCCACTAAAATTGGTTTAAATTTTTCTGTTGGGTTTTTGTGCATAAGAAATTATAGAGTAAAATTCAGTAGTGTTACTGAATGTCTTTTGACGAATACTTTCCAAGTATATAATTTTACACTTCTGAGAATACAGGATTTTTCTCTTTTGTAGTGAAAAAGGTGTGTTAACAATAACTAGCTCATATTTTAAGGGCTGAATAATTAATAATTAGACATTGTTTAAAATAATACATGGCACAGAGTAAGTGCTGATTAAGTGTTTTGTGTTATTGTAGTTGCTACCCCGGTAATCAGGAAGCTTGTTTTGAATATGGATCTAGATAAATATTGAAATAATAAACTTAAATTATGTCATCCATGTCACAGAGTTATCTAAAGAAATAACAAGTTCATTGAAAAGGCAAATTATAATTACATACTTCATGATGCCAGTGACCCAAAAATGAGTTTTTGTATTATTTTGTTCACTTTGGTCCGTGAAAAAGAATGGAATTCAAATCAGTAAGAAGTCACCATTTTGCAATAGCCTGACGAGTAGAAATCCTGAACTGTTTTGTCCCTTTGCGCTCTCTCTCTCTCTCTCTCTCTCTCTCTCTCTCTCTCTCTCTCTCTCTCTCTCTCTCTCTCTCTCTCGTTTGTGGGTGTGTTGGCCTCTGCCTCTGTCTGTGTCTCTCTGTACCTCTCCCTTTATTTTCCCTTCTACATTCATCCCTCTTTCCCTTCCTCCATCCTTTGGAATTCTACAAGATACTGATGATTTATGCATGTATTTTATTTTTTGCCTCTGTTCTAATGTATTTTGTAAATGTAATTAACTGAACTTCTGTGCCCTAGAGTGCCACATCTTCTTCCTTGTGTTCTAACACGTTTTGTTTACCTTCTCTCTGCCCTCTTTCTCTGTGCTGTTTGTGCCTTCCTTATCCTTATGTTGCTTTTTATTCTGGGGTTTCAGTGAGATGAAGCAAAAAGAAGCCAGAGATATTTGCATGGCACTTATTTGGCACACATTTATGGATGAAGCACTGTCACAATTTTTTTCCCATTTTTTTAAAAGATGAATTGAGCAACCAAGATGGAAATTAATGTTCCCATTTTCTTTCAATTGTAAACTATTCCTGAGATGATTTTTAAATTTTCATTTTATTATTATTATGTTTTTATTCCTCGAGTGCTTTCCTGTTGCCAGAATCTTTGTTGGTGTAGGGAAGTCAATAGCACATAGGATCCTTGCCCTTTTTTGGATTGTGGGACACGTTCTCTATGCTACATTCTCTATGCCTTTCCAGGCTCTTATAAAACTGCTTATTGTTGTATCCATATGGATGGTACCATATGGGCATCTGCTGCACATCCCATTCATCCTGTTTAAAATGGGACTATCTTCTGTTTGCTTGTGAACTTGTCTTAGAAGAAAGCAGAGCTGCCTCTTGTAACCAGAACCCCTGAATTTTCTTGTGATCTTCTTCCTCTACCTACACAAAAGGGTTTTTCTATTAATATAAACTTACCATCTCTTCTACACACACACACACACACACACACACACATACACACACACTTTTTAATGGTTTTCTACCTTAATTGCAGTGGTTCCATTCCACATGAACTTGTATGATCTTTGAACCAATGTTTTTTGATGTTGTTGTGGTTGTGGTTGCAGCTACAGTGATCGCTTATAATGCAAATATGATCCTTCAGGGGGGAAAAAAGACTTTCCATTGCTTTTCATTTATCCTTCAAATAACCTCCCTGAAGCTTAACTGGGCTTAGAAGGTGATTTAAGAGTTGACCCTGGCAGACCTTAGACCTTCCTTTCTAAGTTCTTCCAGCCCATTAACCTCCCATTTTTCTCTTAGCCCGAGGGCATGTATTTCCCCTGCCTGACATCACCTTCTCCTGACTTTCTTTAACCCTGTTTTAAAAGGCTAACTGGTGCTCTCACCTCCATGTCATTTATTCAGATGTCACCATTGACCCTTCCTACTGGGCCACCAGGCTATATATAGTATACTCTTTCTTACAATTTAACTTCTGCATGCATGTTAGACATTGTTTTAGCTTATAAAAGAACCACATAATAATTTTTAGAAATTAAAGTCTAAGTCAAAAGTAGAAAAGTTGGTGGCTTAGTTCCATCTCTCATGGTTACATAACCTATTACATAAATTGTTTGAGGATGGTTGTTGTCATCTATAATACATAAACAATACTACCAAGTGTACAAAAACTTTCAGAGGACAATAGTGTGATTACATTAGGTAGTAATAATGTAAAAGAGTATCAAAATTCCTGGAATATATAGCATAACACATTAGACATTGTTCTTTTATCTGAATATTTCTCAACATAAAAGCTTTAATATTCTCATGAGTTGAGTTGTCTCAACTCTACAGTAATCACTGAGATATGTGACTGACTGAAAATGAATGACAACTTAATAGATAGATTATGTATAATTATATTCACATATATGGAAAGAAAACAAGAAAGAGAGAAAGGGGAGAAAGGAAAAGAAGGAGAGGAAAGGCAGAGGGAGAGGAAGAATGAGAGGGAGAGGGAGAGGGGGAGGAATAAGATAGAGAAGCCAAAATACAAAGACAGTGTTGGTTTACCACTTTATAACAACTTGCCAGATTTGCTTGAGCTTCTTTTTTTCCTTTTTTTCATCTCTTTCTTCCTTTCTTTTCTTTTAATACTTAATGTTTTGCTAAAGAATTTTTAGGTGACTTTTCTATAATATGACTTCCCCTGCCCCTAACAAAAAAGCACAAATTATTCTTATAGACCACACCAACTCACCTTCCCCAAAGGCATGGGGAATCAACGCTAACTTCAAACTAGCCTTGCTGATTCACATTTTCTGGTTATAACAAAATATCAGAGGTGAGGGATTTTACAGAGAAAATTCACCTAGTTCATAATGCTTTCCTTAGAAGATCTTATTACATGTGTGTGTCTTGGTGCATTCATGTACTCCACCTGTGGGTGGTCAGTGCTCAGAGGCCCAAAGAATTACAGGCCATGGTGAACTTCCTGGTATGGGTGTGGAGAAATCAATCCAGTCATTTCCAAGAGCACTCTCATTTTCACTGGGGATACTTTTCCTTATTCTCACATGTTCGGAGACCTTAAAGGAACCATCTGCTATGCTCTACTTAAGACTCTAGGCCTGTTCTAGTCTACTCTTCCTAATACTTCTAACCTTGTTACAGCTTATTTCTGACACTTCTATATTTATTGATGTAGCCAGAGGAATTATCCTAATTCTTGATGGCATCCTCTTATCTCATTATTCATTTCTTTATCAAAATAAACAATAATGAGCAATAAACAAAAAACATGTAGAGTTCACAGTTTTCAAGGCAGAATGGCTGACTTTGTAGATGGTCGGTGTGTGGCTGTTCTACACCATGGCTTCCGATGGCTGGCAAACATGACCACAGGGAGACAGGAAGCCAAGAAGCATGGGTGTGGCAGTCTTACACACCATTGTCTTCCAAACCAAGCTTTGCCAAAAGTGTGCTGACTTTCTCAGAAGTTTCAATTGGCTGAGTCACCTCTACTCACATTGTCAAAGTGGAACCCAAATTTCCTACACATGACAATTAAAGAGACAAAAATCTCTTAAACCACAAACATTCCCTTTCCAGGTCTTTCTTTGACATATTCTGATAAATACATTAGCCCAAATTCTGCAATGTTAGGTGTTCTCATGCTGAATTTATTATGGGGCAGGAGGTGTAAGGTTATATTTAAGGAATCTCTCAACATTTTGTTGGCACAGTCTGATTGCTTCTGATACTGCATCTTCATTTATAGTCATTAATACAATTCAAACCTCAAAGCAAAAGAATAGGTTTTCTAATCCCCCAGTGATCAATAGCTATGGCTTGTGAGCTGTTAGTTGTACTTTTTATTACTAACTCTTGACATGTTTGTATATGCTGAAGATTTCAATTAAAAGAGGGTGATATTGAATCAATACTTGTTGTTTTGTATCTGGGGGGGGGAAGCAATATGAAATATGGAAATCTGAGGTATGTAAATGCCCCTGGCTCTGCTGTGAGACATAGCCTCCTGCTTGTCAGACAGACATGATTTTTAGAGCAGAGAATTTGCTGGCTTAACGTAGACAACTTGCCAGTTTCATTAGTTTGTATCTGATGCTAGACAGAGTCGCTGTTCCGTTCATTAAAACACCATCCTAAGCTTCCATTAAGTTTGAGCCAAACGACAGCATATTTTAGAAAGACTTTGTGCAATTCCAGTGTGTAACTTCCTGCTGCTTATAGATGAGTAAACTTGTGATAACTTTACTATAAACTGTTCTCTTTTCACTCTGCTTTTGTTTCTTTTAATTTCCATTAGCTTGTCAGTAGCATTATCTTCAGGGGGTTGTATAGACACACAGTAGAGAACAACCTGAAAGGGATTAACTCTTAGCAATACCAATGTCTGAAGTACAGACATGATGGGGATTGTATGGATAGGGTCATTAACTTTGATTCTTGTAAAATGGTTTTTCTTTTCTTTCTTTCTTTCTTTCTTTCTTTCTTTCTTTCTTTCTTTCTTTCTTTCTTTCTTTCTTTCTTTCTTTCTTCCTTTCTTTCTTTTCTTCTTCTTCTTTTTATTTTTTTTGCTTTGTTTTGTTGTTTTTCTCTCCCCACTGCTAAAGACTGTGGGAGATTAAACAGAAAGAAGAACAAATTGCTTAGATTCATATAAGGATTACTGTAGGATAAACACTGTCAGATCATGGGATACCTCTTGAAACAAAAATTAGGATGTGAAATCCATCTACAAAGAGCAATTCTCTAGTGAAGAAACTAATGTTTTCTTTTTTACCTGCAAGGATTTTCATTATTTTACAGTGTATTGTGCACTACACATAGTTTCAGCCAGGGATTCAGGAGAAACTGCAGGAAAGCTTGTGACAAACATTTAAGGTCAACTAGATAACATTTTCCTTCTCTGTGACTCCCTCTGAATTCACTATTGTTCATTCTGAAGCCATTGTTCTCTGAAGACAAGAAGATGAACAAACACTAACTGTCGGAGAGCTTGTCCTGTCTATCTGTGGAATTTTTAGCTGCATGCTGTTCTTCTGAAGATAGTAGGGAATATATTTATGTTTATGTATTCTCTTTCCTGAACATATATTTCTGTACAGTCTCAGATTTAAATTTCTTAAATTGCCACTGTACTAGAATTTCTCAAATTGGAAGTTTTTCCTTAGACTGGGACAGTGAATATTTTTGTTTGAAAAATTAACCCTGAAGAATAGACAAGTGCACCCCATAAGCTACCAGTGAACACTAGGCTCCTTTAAAAAAACAACAACAAAAAAACAAAAACAAAAACAAAAAAACCATGTTTTTGTGGTTGTTTGCTTGATGTCTGAAAAAGGATCTCACTATGTAGCCCTAGTTGGTTTGGAATTTGTAACGTAGACTAAGAAATACACTGCCTCTGCCTCTTAAGTACCAGCATTGCAGGTGGATGCCTTAGCTCCTGCCTAGTTTTCATAATGACCTCAGGCACTGATTCCTAAAATAAAGGTATCATTGAGAAGGGGACGCCTGAGCTCATGGCCTTCTCATATACAACAGTGAAGAGACAACTAATTTTGCTTCTTGAGATAGCTCTGTCGTTTTCTAAACAGGGGAACCAGAATGCTTTCCCATATGAGGTATAATGCATGTGTTGTTCAGAATTTTTTGTTTGTGGTAGGTTTGGGGTTTTTTTCTTTTTGTTTGTTTCTTTGTTTGTTTGTTTGTTTTGTTTTAATTTCATGAAATCTAGGGATATCTGGGAAGTGGGGACCTCAGAACCTCACATGAAAGAATGTCCCTACCAGATTGGCCTATAGGCATGTCTTTGGGACATTTATTTTGTTTTGATTGATTTATTGATTTATTGACTATTGTTGTCTGTGAGTGTGTCCAATCTAGTGTGGGCAGTGTCACTCTGCAAGCCACTGGGAGCTTTCCAGTAACCCATGTTCGTATGTGGGCTTACTTCATTTGAATACTCTAGTCCCTAGCTTGTCTTTTCTCAGTAATGAACTATTACACTATGAGATAAAATAAATCCCTTTTCCACAACTTGTTTTTGGTCACTGTAGTTTGGCAAAGCAATGGAAAGCAAAGAAAGACATTTTAGAAGTTGGTTTCTTCATTTTCTCTCATTTAAATATTACTCTTTTTAGTCACCTTGTTTCTCAATCTATACCCATAAAACATTGTCTGCAATTGTATTCATGTCAGGTATAATATTCTGTCCATAACAATGTGCTGGTATCTGTATTAGATTATTTTTTAATATTCATTCTCATGTCTTAAGCACAAAGAGCAGTATATTTTAGAACGCAACTTTCATTAAACAGATACTGATTAAGTAATGTTGAAGTCCAGTATAGACAATTTTCAATTTCAAACAATCAGATATATCTGGTTACAAAAATACATACATTTAACAAGTAATTTAACATTCCCTGGTGGTTACAAGTTTGATCTCCTAGGGCTCAAAGAACAAGTCAGCACAATAAATATTGAAGTGTTTCCAAATGGCAAAGTCTTCCAGCAGTTTTATTTACAACTCTAACCATGAGGGGTCCCTCTGTTTGCCTGTCAGTATAACAGAACTGATCCTACAGAAAAATTCAGCTCTAGAGAAGGGAATATGAATACCTTCAGTGTGCAGAAACTATGGGAGTCATTGAGTGGGGAATCTCTATGAAGAAGCACAGGTCCTACCCCTAAGGTACACACAAACCTATGGAGAAAAGGTAGTCTTTAGTGATCTTCCTGTGCAAGCCAAATAGCTTTGGAGTGAGCAAGCCTTGCATCCAGCATAGCTCCATTCAGCTCACAAATGCTCAAGCCGTCCTTCTATCCCATCCATGGTTATTTTTGTTTTCCCGTGCAGTCTGATTTCTTGTTCTTGGCCTCTTTCCTCCAAGGCTGAGAATATACATCTGTGTGGGAGTTGATGCCCTGATTCACTGCACAACTCCACGAAAAACAAACAGAAGGGCCAGGCTGCCTGCTAATCCGTCTCAGCAGCACTGCCTTGCTCCCCTGCGTTCCTGACAGTGTCACTTCAGGCTCTGAGCATATGGGCAAGGGCTTTCTGCACAGCCACTTATGGCCTATATCTAAAATTTACTGTACCTTCTTGCAAAATGCAGCGTTTGTTAACCACACGAGAAATCGATGGATTTACAGATGAAGAAATGTACAGCCAGGCCTGCCACGAAGCCCCTGCTTGCACGCCACACTCTGTTGCTAGGTTTGGAACGAGGAGCTCTGCTGTTAGACTCCACCAGATGAACAAATGTCTGAATCCCTTTGAAATGAATGAGTTATGGAGATCTCTCTTAAGGATCATTCACTTTCATTTCTCATGTATCCTATGCAGCAGTTTTGAGGTTGAGACCTCGGTATAAAGCATAAACGCAACCACAAACCTCCTCTTCTTGGGGCAAACAATTCCCCTAAATTAATTTACAGAGAGAGAGAGAGAGAGAGAGAGAGAGAGAGAGAGGGAGGGAGGGAGGGAGGGAGGGAGGGAAGGAAGGAAGGAAGGAAGGAAGGAAGGAAGGAAGGAAGGAAGGAAGGAAGGAAGGAAGGAAGGAAGGAAGGAAGAAAGAAAGAAAGAAAGAAAGAAAGAAAGAAAGAAAGAAAGAAAGAAAGAAAGAAAGAAAGAAAGAAAGAAAGAAAGAAAGAAAGAAAGAAAGAAAGAAAGAAAAGTATGGCTCCCAACCCCGCGAATACTTTCCGTAGAATGGAAACTGCTAACAGGTTTTTCAGGATTTTTAGGGAAGTAGTCTTAAATTATTAATCCGAGTAGATCCTTAAATTAACCTTCCAGTTTAACGTTAGCATTAGCATTACATTTCCCTATGCAAGATGTTTTTTTTTTAAGTCACGAGACCTGGCTTTTGGTGTAAGTGGCATATTTTAAACCTTGAGAGCTCATGTCGGGCTGTTCGATTCCATTTTACTTGGAATGAGAACATGCATCCTAACCAATACATTTACTTTTACTGAAAAACTTTGCATACCCCCACTCCCCCGGATGTTATCTCTGACAATGCATCCTGAATGTCTCACGGTGAAATTTTGAATGGGAATTGATAGGCAGCAGGGTTGAGGTAGAAATAGAACAGTCATGGAGATCTCCTGGATGTCAGTTTCCAGAGAACAGAAGGAGGGAGAGTCCTTTGTACATAACCATATATTTTGCATAACTTAACCTTTAAAGTGTTGTGTGATTTATTTATATATGAGAAATCAAAGAGAAAATGCCACTCTTTTTTATTGCAGATGTCATTCTGGTTAAGGCTATAATTAGAAATACACAGCATGAGTGATTGGAGACTATTTGCTTCTTACTTGGGTGGGGTTCCTGGAGGGTAAGAGTGGTACATGCCCTTCAGCAGGTGTTGCTTACTATGCAGTTCCAGGGCTTAATCTCAGTGGATAATGTGAATGTATTGAGTAGCCATTCAAAGGGAACCCAAGAAATCTGAATACTGCTAGGTTTGTCTAAGCGGCAATCCATAACCACATCCATCAAAGAATAGTTATGACTTTGGAAGTCAAATACAAATGCATAAACTTACATAAAACATCACAAGAAGAGAAAGTGTGAGAAGCAGAGAGAGAAGCAGAAAGAGAAAGAGTGATAATTTGGAACATGTTTATATTTTTCTTGACTGTGACCTTTGTAGATGATAATGTCACATCAGAATGCCCAAAGGTTGGATGGAGAGGAAAGATGATTTTCACACTAGAGTCTCTCAAAGGGCATGGATAGCCTAAGACAGATCCTCCCACATGATTCCACGTTAGCAGTTTCTATAAAAGATATATCATAGCTCATGTCTTTCTTTAGGTTCCCAAGCAACCGAATGGTGCACACATATATTGGAAAGGAATACATCCTATCAATATAATTGGTAGACAGTAGGAAAATGATCTATTAGTAGTTAGGTTTTATTGATACCTTTGATGGTTGTTTATTCAGCCAAATAATACTTTTATGGTTTCACTCCCATTTGGACAATTCCTGTAGTGTTTTATTTGTTGCTTTTATGCATATGCATATATTTTGAGTGCTATCTTTCCTACCACTTCAACTTAATAAATGGAGATCAAATGACTCAACCAAAAATAAAAACATTGCTTCAATAGATTGTCCCTAGTGAAGAAAAGTAAAAAGAAATAAATCACAGAATCTCAGTTCCTTGGCAAACTAAAACACCTAGCAAAGCCACAGTGCTTGCCAACATAGTAATCTGTAAATTGATCCGTTTGAACTTGACTTTAACAATGCATCCAATGCTTTTTAGAATTATTCTGTGATACCAGTATTACGATCTAAGTTTTATCAGCTCATCTGAACAGAAGTTCTATTTGATATAGGCAAGGTTTGTTAGTCTGTTCTTATCTGTGAATCTAAGAGCATCTCCTAAGTAGCATTATCTAAAGGATTTTTAGTGTATTTTGAGTACAAAATCCATTAGCAGCCCACACTGAAAGCTAATTGCTGGAGTACAATCTTGGCACCATTTTTATAGATGCTAGTGAAGCCCACATAGCTAAGGGGTGCATTATCTTATTCTCAGAGAATTTTGTCCTTAACCTAATAAAATGGAATGAACAACAGCACAAGCCATTGGTCATTGATAAAAGTAAAATCAACTGGAATGAAGATCTACTTATATTAGCTCTGATGGGCCTTGGACTTGTATTTAGGGTTGCTGAGATGAGCTAAAGAAATTCATTGGCTATTCCTGTTTGTCTTTTTTTTTTTTTTTTTTTTTTTTTTTACTGTTAGAATTCTGCCATTATCATTTAGGAAGAAGAGGAAAGGAAGGCATGCCGGGAGCATGAGAATTGACTGAAGATGACATAAGGAAAACAAACAAACAAACAGAAAATAAATACAAAACTTAACCAAATGAAAAAAAATTAATCATGCCCAGTGGTGGTGGGTGGTGGCGCATGCCTTTAATCCCAGAACTTGGGAGGCAGAAGTAGGCAGATTTCTGAGTTCAAGGCCAGCCTGGTCTACAATGTGAGTTCCAGGACAGCCAACAAGGCTATACAGAGAAACCCTATATCGAAACACCCCCCCCCTTAAAAAAAAAAAGAAAACAAAATAATCAATTTTGAAAGAAAGTTGTTTTACATATTTACACATAAAATAAGAGTTGATTTCTCTTGAAAGTGGCACAGAACACCCATCATACTCAATTGCATTTTAGCAGTGTATATTACAAGGATTTTTTAAAAACAGGTAACAACTAAATGCAAATGTGGTGGGATTTTCAATTCTGTCTAAGACTACATTTAAAAATATAAGACTTAGTAGCCCTGAAAGTAACCTGATAAACTATTTTCTGCTTCTTATTTTTTGAATTAAAGAGATATCCTTTTCTGTTCATTTTAAAAATTAATTTACTTCATATTCATTTTACGTTCCTATATCAGTGCCCCCTTTTCTCACTGTACGCCTTCATGAAGATCCTCCCCATGTTTCTCTTCTCATCCCCTCACACACTATATGCCACTCCCCTGCACATCACATCACTACAGAACTAGGTGCATCCTCTCCCACTGAAACCAGACAAAATGGCCCAGTTAGCATAATGGAATCCACAGGCAGGCAGGTAACAATTCAGCAATAGCCCCTGCTCAAGTTATTGGGAGATCAAGCTTCACACCTGTTACATATGTTGGGAGGATCTATGTCTAGCCTCTCTTTGGTTGTTAGTTCAGTCTCTGGGGGCCCCCCAAGGGTTCAGCTTAGACAACTCTGTTGGTTTTTCTGTGGAGGCCTTGTCCTCTTCAAATCTCCTAATCGTTCTCTTAAGTCTTCCATAAGACTCCCTGATTTCCATTAATGTTTACCTGTTAGTCTCTGCATCTCTTTCCATTGGCTGCTGGGTGGAGCCTCTCAGAGGACTGTTATGCTAGGCTCCGGTCGGTCTGCAAGCATAACAGAGTATCATTATTGGTGTGGGGGCTTGGGGTTTTGCCCTGGGGATGATAAATGGCACTGTGCCATAGGAAATCAGAAGTAAATTAGAGGAAGCAGTTGAATAACGTGAAGGGTCAGATGCATTGTTCTGGGCAACAATATAGACTCTGCAGGAGAGAGAAAACCTAAGAGAAAATTGTACAATACAACCTATGGCATAGTCTGAACATATAATTTGTGTAAGGAGCAGTGAGGAATAAAAAGAGAATCAAAACCTTGAGTAAAACTCCAGACCAACTCAAGCATTCATATGAGAACATCTATCGTACCAAGCACCATAGCCATATCAGAAAATTCAATAATAAAGGGACCAGGAAAAAATCAGTTTCTTAACGTGTTACTGTGATTTCTTCTGAGACTCCCCATGCCTCCTGGAGAAATTTTAATTTCCTTTTCCCAACTATCCAAATTCTATATTCTTCCCATGTCTCAGTCCTGCCTATAATGTGTGGATTCCCAAAAGCTGATACTTCTTTTCCCAATTCCATTTCTGTTCTGTCTGTGTTAACAGTCTTTAATCCTCTCATCTTATGAAGGGATTGCTGAATTTCTCTATCCATTTTTAATCCAAAGAAACCCACTAGCAGTGTTTCATATTTTTAGTAACTGTGCTGAAGATTTGGGAGGCCATGCCCTTGCATCTCTTCTCCTTCAGTGTCTCCCTCACATTTCATTCTGCATGTTCTCTCCTCTTTTCTGAAGTCTTGATGCAAGCTGACATCAATTCCCCGAGGGACTCCCCACCACCTTCATGAATTTGCTTATATTCGTGAATTATTAATGTTCAGTAAGACTGAGTCACAGCCTTTTCCTCTCTCTGAAACTAAGTGTAAAGTCAGCAACCTTTGGAAGTTCCCAGGACAGACATTAACATCTGCTATTCAATTTATGACATAATATAGAAAGAATTAGATTTGTTTTAGAAACGGATGGCCTAGGGCAAGCTTGGGGGCCTAATTCCCTTGAGACTAAAAAATATGAGTGAGTTATTTCACTTTGTAGATGAATGCATTGCACAAACACTCACTTTCATACATCTGGGAAATCTGCTGAATACTTCTGAGACACACTATGAATTCACAGTAGAATTGGCATTGGGGGCTATCATCCTGATAGCTGAACAAACTGCGATGTGAATTTTGATTTATTCCTCCTTCAGATTTTGATAGAATATAACAATTATCATGTTATACCCTGTATTATTTTCTGATGATGTTAATGTGGAACTGAATATAATAAAGACTCAGATTGTAGAGAGCTATTTTTAACCACTTATCTAAGCCAATGCTCATTATTTTACTTTCCCTTCCTTACAGAATTAAGCAATGTTTTTGTTACACAATAATGAGTATTCACCTATTGTGTGAGTCTATAATTTTAGTAACATATTTTTTATCTCATGTCTTACAAGAGAGACTGATATTTCCCTCATGGTTCTTACAATATAATGTATATATTAATGCATGTAAAACACATGTTTTATGCTATGACAGAAATTCTTTCCACATACTAGTATTATAATTTTATCACACTATTATCGATGGTCTCCTCTCAAAATTTGTAAATTAAATACTAAAATTGGCATCACCTTTATGCAGCAACATTAGATGTTTCCTCATTCTTCCCATCCCATACTCAGTTGATCTCATTGTTAAACTTTTACATACCACTCAAATTCACGGAGTCTTTCCACGTCTACTTCAATTGGCTTGCTTCCGTTTCAATCATTCTTCACACAGATAGCTGTAATAGATGCCAGTCACTCTCTCAGGCTCCTATCTCTTCCCTTGACAATCCAAATTCCAAACTGCTTCCAGGAGGAGCTTTCTAAAATAAAATTTGGCATGTCATCTCCCTGCCTAAAATTTGTAAGCAATTTTTCCCCTTATTTGAGGATAAAATTTCAAGTCTTATAGTAAAGTTTGAAGCACTTACTTTTTTCCTGTTTTACATGATGCCTAGTTTGCTTGCATATGAATTCCATGTCCATATTCTATAGATTGCATTTAAATTCTCTAAATTTATTTTCTCACACTTTTCGGTTGTTCAAATATGTCGTGCATGATATTTTTCTAATTTATAATACTTATACTTTACCTGTGGAGTCATTTGTCTTCGAAGATTGCTCATGACTATCTTTGCTTTGCTTTAAAATGTAATAGTCCTTAGAAGTTTTGAATTATTTATGCAGAAGACTCACATGATATTATTCTGTACCTACAGAGGAACATTTTAGTAAAAAAAATTCTAATAGTTTGTTTTCTCTTCTGTTTTTCCTCTAAGCTCTGAACTCTAGAAGCTAAGCGCCATTTGCCATTGTATTTCAGTACTCTTGTTGTGCCTGGCACATGGTAGACAAACAATGTTTGTTTTCAGATGAATAGGGGAAAATGAATTGCTAATGTAAAGACGTAAAGCTATCTGTAAGTTACATCAACCCCATTTACAAAAAAGACAAATTCTGTGTGTTAATTGTTTTTTGTTTACAGCTGTCCCTAAGATAATGCATGGCCAGTTCCATGCTTCCTTCTGTTGTTTTGTTTGATACTTGGGTTAACTTGGAATCTCAATTTGCAGTTTTTTGTAGTGTTTTATCAGCTCTGGAATCCACTCAGAAATAGGACCTCAGTGGGATTTGTCTCACATAAGAATGCAGAAGACATAACTGGAATCAATTTTGGGAAAAAATTGATGATTACTTACTAGTTATTAAATAAATGATATTCTGTTTTGCTAAAGAAGAGACTGAAGATTTTAGAGATAGGGTAACATCAGGAGGTGATTCTTCTGTCACTAATCAATACTATATTCAGACACAGGAGATCATAATCACAAAAGACGCATACCACTTAAAACTTCAGAAATTCATCACTAGGCAGTTTACTTCTCAGTACTGGAATATTAGGGCCATTCTACAGAACCCATGAATTTCAGAGGTCCAGGCTAAGAGCCTACAGCAGGACAGACTGTGCTGAACACAGTACTCCTGCAACAACACAGACAGAGAGAAAGAAAAAGGGATATGTGTGTGAGGAATTTTGCAGCCACAACTCAGAAGTGACAAACTTGGTTTTGATCAAAATTCAGTGATCTAGATTAGTGGCCTTGCCTGAATACCCCGGGGGCTGAAAACATGGGAGTAAAATGGATGTTAATTAAGTGTGTCCTCCTGCTGTGCAGAACATTCCTACATCATAGAATTAGCAGTAGCAGTTTAACTAGAACACTAACTAACATTTTTGAAATATCAAGGAGAAAGAATGAAGTCCATGTATTTCTTTACAGTAATTGATACTCGTTTACCTTTGAGGCTCAACTTGTAGAAATTAATTTTATACAAACATACATATATTCATACATATGGGTATATATAAACATATTTCACTTTATGCCAATATTACTTCATATACTGGCATATCTGTGTGTTTATAAAATCACGTATTTGATTATATGCATTTATTTTTAGTTGTCTAGAAAACTTTAACTGAAATGAAAATGAAAATACTGCATTGATCTACTTGTTCATTAAGAATGTTCTCATCTTGAAGTGCACGAATGTTTCTTTTAAAGTGCTCAAAGGAACATGTAACGACAACCTGTTCATTCCAGTGGAAACTGACTTGTCCAATTTATACAGCTGACATGCAATCTTGTCTACTACTATGAAATATCAGATTCCTTTATTTTAATTTGCATGTTGGGTGTTGATACTAATAGATACAGATGAGGAGGGGATTGCTACATGTAACATTCTCAATGCATGTCTCAATATCTTTGGTCCAGGATAACATTTGCACCCTCCATGCACTTAAGGAGTGAGCATCATGAAACCTTCCTCTAACATCCTTGATGTTACTTCATCCTCCCCTTCTCTGGTTGCAATTGATCTTAGGAGGTGATAGAATATGAAGTCAACTGTAGAAGATCTAAGTATTGAACTTTGTGACTCAGCTTCCACTAGATATCATCTATGGGAATGTGATACTTTGAGATCATGCAGCTTGATGATACACACTTCTGAATGTAACCTCTACTATTATGTAGAATATCTAGAGTTTGGTAAATGCTGAAACTAGGCAAGTCTTGTTTCTTTGTACCCAACCAGGAATGCAGAGTTCACTATAACCATCAAGGCATTAATTCCATTTCCAGATTGCAACAGAATTTATCAGTGTCATTCACATTATATTAGTTCTGCAGGCATGACAAAAGGGTGGTCAAGTGTTCCTAATAGCTTGCATCACAGGTCCAGAGAACATCTGACACTAGTAATGTGGACTAGAGGCAGTGTCCCTGCAATGAGTAGCTTCATGAAGTTATGATGATGAAGCTTTCATGATGCACTTAGATATTGGGGGTGCCAGAATTGTAGTAGTCTCTTTAGAAAATCTATATGCATAAAGTGGAACAAGTTCAAGTGAAAGGCTATGTACAACAAAGACAGCGTCGTTGGGGGAGGCTACATAAACCCTTTTAAGTGAAGATGATTTTTTAACTTGATTTGGATATTCCAAGGACTCACTGTTAGTTTGCCAACAGAGTTGGAACAGACTTTGGACTTTTGAACCCTGTTGTGACAGTTAAAGACTATGGGGACTTTGGATGTTAAAACATGTGAATTTGGATCATGCACCAGCTAAAAGCATAACAGAACCTGAGCCAGAATAAACTATAGTTTGATTATGCTGAATACTTGCTCCTCTGAATATACTGGTGTTTGGGAAAGTTACAGAATATTTAGGAGTCAGAGACTCTGTGGAGGAAGTGGGTCACTGGGGCAGAGTTTGCAGTTTCATAGCAGGGTCTCCACTACCTGTCAATTTCAGTATCCTATGACTACAATGTGACCAACCAGCCTCCTGCACCTACTCTTGGGGATTCTCTCAGCCAAGCAAATCTATGTTCTTAAACTGTGAACCAGCATAAATGTTTCCTTGATCTGCTTCTTTATAGCTGTTTTTTCACTGCAATGAGAAAAGGAACAAATAGAAAAGGTGCTATACACTTAGCATTTCCTATGACTCCCTACTGAGTTAAAGTACTTTGCTAAAATAGCTCACAGAATCCAGGGAAATTCAACCTATTAGTGGCTTAGTATAAATGGTATCATGGAGAACAAAAGTCAAAATGATAAAGATGTCCATAAAGAAAATTCCAAAAAGCTCTGAAACGCAGTAATTTATGTTCCTTGAAATTCTGAACGTACCTCTTCCACATTCCTAGAAGTTTTGAGTGTTTTTCATGAATCCTTAAGAAGGATTGCAACCCCAAGGGAAGACTAACAGTATCAACTAACCTGAACTCCTAGAGGCTAAACTGCCACCCAAAGACCATTCATGGGCTGGTCTGTGACCCCTGCTACATATGAAGCAGATGTCTGTCCTCAGTTGAAAACTATGTGATTAATCCTATAGAAATTTGATGTCCCAGGTAAGAGGAATGCTAACTGGGTATGTCAGAAGTGAATGGGTGGGTGGGGAGCATCCTCTCAGAAGCAAAGGGGAATGGGAATGGGGTGAAGAACTTGTGGAAGGGGGACCGGAAACTGGGCAAACATTTGGAATGTAAATAAATAAAATAATAATAATAAAAAAGAAGGCTTTATCACATAAGCATAATTGGTCATTAACTCCCTCTCTCCTCCTATTGCTGGATGTTGTAAGTGTGGTGAGATTTAGAAGCTTCTAATCAAGTCTCCCTCTTACTGAAAAAAAAAATTCTGTATTCTAATGCCATCTAGAGCAGGAATGCTCATATAAGCCTCATTAGAACAAAAGAGTCTTTCAAAAAAGTTCCAAACAAATGTAGAAAGAAGGAGCTGTATGTCAGAAACCAGGGCAAATACTACATATTTACATAGCCAGGGCAAATACTACATAATTAGGAAGAGATTTTCCTGTTCCTGATAACTGGAAATATACCAAGGCTTTCAACTTGGAGAGACCAATAGCTATCTTATTAAAATGCAAAATCTCAAATAACATAACAAAATGAGTTATTTGGTTAGCTATTAAGTTTTATGTATTCTAAAATATATATCTTTCCATTCTTTATAATGTATCTTTAGTTTAAATATAAGTCAAATTGGGATAGCTGAATCTTTTTCTGGCAACCTGATGTACACTATGAATAATCAATTAAACAGTTGATATTTAAATACTTTTCCAGAATGCATTTTTCTAGATCAGTAAGCACACATACAACAGCAAGAATTATTACTATATCGATATTTGATCTGAAATGCCTATTTGTAGAAATTATATTTATAAATATTAACCTATCCAGTTTTATTTTGAAGTTTTATGTGTTTGTTTGTTTGTTTGTTTGTTTGTTTTTCGAGACAGGGTTTCTCTGTGTAGCCCTGGCTGTCCTGAAACTCACTTTGTAGACGAGGCTGGCCTCGAACTCAGAAATCCTCCTGCCCCTGCCTCCCAAGTGCTGGGATTAAAGGCTTGTGCCATCACACCCAGTTTTGAAGTTTTATTTTAAAGTTAAAATTTTACACTATTGACTCTTTGTTTTATCAACCACAGTATTTTTACTTCTAAAATATTTATATTAAATTTAATTCATTTTATAATTGAAAGTATCAGTAGCTTCCAACATCAAAAGATAGTTTCTTGTGTTTTATGTAAAATCTGGACACAAAATGTTTATGTTTTAATGAATGTGCATTTCTGATTATGGCTACCAGACATTTTGTTCCTTAGATATAAATCATTATTTATAGCTTAATGTTAAACGTCTGGGAATTATTTTCTTCACTGGATTATGTTCCCCTTATCTTAACATTTGTAATGCTTCTCCCAGCATGTGTGCATCATCTTTCCATTTCTATTATCTTTCCCCTACTTTTACCACTAAACTTTGTTTTATAGAACAGAATCCTGGTGCTCTAATTGCCCGGGAAGGCAATTCTCTCATTAATCCAGATTCCTGTGGGGTGAACATTCTGCTTCCTCCTATCCTCCATTGTGCTTCGTAACCAGAGGGTCCAATCAGTATCATGGGAGATGCTGCTGTACAATAGATTTTTATTTATGAAATTGGAAGTCCTGGACCAAAATCCATCAGTGTCTCCTCCTTGAGTTCTTATTCTCCAGGCAGGACTCTTGGTGCCAGAAGAAAACTTTCAGAACAGTTCTCCCTTGTGGGTCACAGTATAGCTCCTGCAAGAAAACTCTCCAAGTAGCAGTCAATTTAAAATAACATCTCAAGGAGAGGAAAGGGTGGTCAACACATCAGGACGTTTCTCTAAGACAGTATCCAAGAAGCAATTCCTCAAAATCTTTAATTCGCACTTTGCCACTTGTCTCAAATAATTTACAAAGTAGCCACAAACATGAATAAAGAAACAAATCAAACAAAACTTTTACGGGTTTTCCCGGAAATTTTATGTCAGTTTGTAATATTTGTAAAACTTCCCGGGCTCCAGACGGCACATGCATATGTAAGACATGAGGCCAGTTCCACATAGACTTGCAGAAAGAGCTCTCTGAGCAGACAACATCACTGCCTGATTTAACATTGACAGAGTTCAGCTCCAACATCGACTTAACCCAGAATTGAAAAGGAGTTAAACAAAAGTTGCTCCTGAATAGATTTGGATACTCCCAGGACCTGTGAAACTGAAACAGGGAAATTCTGTAGGGTTTTGTGGGAAGTGGAAGCATTGCAGTCAGCAATAGAAGGGCACTTGAAAGCTGCTTTCAAGTAAGTCTGTGGGGTAATTTGGAAACTAGATTCTCTAGTCTCATGTTGGGTATGTGTTAACCCCTCGTTTTAATTTACAGCCAGTAATATAGCTTCTTTGGCAGTGATTCATAAATCTCCATTTCATCTGGACGACGGCTGCATGATAATGGTGCTTTCATGGGAGCGGCTTCTATCCCTGCTAAGCCTGCATCTCAAACCAGGAAGCCTTCCGCTTAGAGAATAACACTCATGCCAGTCTTAACAAATGCACGGGGCTTATTGAAAATGTTCTGGTGCCTCGCATTGTTATGCAGGTCCATGGTCATTAAAATTTTATCATATAAACCCTGCTGTCTGCATAGAAAAGGAATTGAAAATGTTGGCAAGGGATAATCACACATTTTATCAGAATCTCCTGAAAGCGAAAACCAACATGTTTAGAGCAGGAAGCAACCGAAATAACATTGCCTGTAATTTAAATATAACAAAATGTCAAAAAACCCTGAAATTGACATTTATCTACTGCAGTTCACTCTCCTAGTTCCCTTGAATGTCTCAGTTTCCCAAAGTCATATGGCAGCTTGATACAGTTGCACATGATCTGATTTTCTTGTTTCTCCTGGCAAGCTGATATTAATCAACAGAAGTCAGTGAGACCTGAAGGTAAAGGCAGCAGGCTATTGATTGCAGTGTTGACTTATCAAAGACCAGAGAGATTAGAGTGCCTCAGAGCTTTATGTAGGAAAGAATAAAGATTTGAATGACTGGAACCTGATTTGGCAAGTACATTCTACCTTATAAAAGCAGATAAAATATAAAACAGTGGGGGAAAAGAACTCCCAATACCTAATATTGTCTTCAAATATCAATGTGCTCCCCAAACAAAACATAATGCTTTGCAGGTGTGTCTCAATACCTTTCTCTTTCTTTTTCTCTCTCTCAATCACTTTTCCACCCACCCTCCCTTCTTCCCTCTACCTGTCCCTCTCCTTCTTCCCTCCCTCTCCCTGTCCCTCTTCCTCTCCTTCTTCCTCTCCCTCTCCCCTCTCTCCGTCCTTTATTTCAATGATTGAAAATAAGTTCTCCTCTCATACAGTACATCTTGACCAATGTCTTCCTTCCCTCCACTCCTTTCACCTCAGCTTCACTTCCCCTTCTTGTTCAGATACCCCCCCCCCATTTCCCTTCAGAAAAGAGCAGGTTTCCAAGAGACAACAACCAAACTCAACAAAACAGGATACAATAAGGCAACCCAAAAAGAGTCCCAAGAGCAGGCAAAAGGGTCACAGCCACATCTCTGATGTTAGGAGTCCCAAAAAAGACACCAAGCTAGCAGCCAAAGTACTACATTCTATTGTGAGCACTCTTTTTCCCTTTTGAATTAGTGACAGTTCTGGTTCTACTCAAATTCTCCTATGCTGGTCCAACTTTTGGCAATGGCACAAGTAATCATTTTTGAAAAACTAAAAACGTAAGCGCTGGGAAGAGAGGCCCCTAGGTCTTGCAAACTTTATATGCCCCCCCCCCCCCGTACAGGGAAACGCCAGGGCCAAGAAGTAGGAGAATGGTCAGATTGCTTTGGAGGGGATTTTAAAATCAACCTAAGACAACTGACAACTGAAATGTTAAGTTTTAAATATTACTATTGTTCTTCAAATAGATGTTTCTTATTTTCTTTGAGGTAGTTCTGGTCATGATTCCAGATGTCATGAAGTGTTTGCTCTGATTTGTCCATCCTTCTACTGCCTTTTGGGTTGTGGTGGGAATGGATAGGGAACTTTCTGTGTTTAAGAAAACATATAAATCTATGTTCAAGTTTACCCGAAGAGCATTATTCTTAAAAACCAGTATGCTTCTCTCTCTGATGAGTAGCCAAATATACCATATATTTTAATAATATAGAATTGATACTAGGTATATATTGAATAGAATTATACCTCTTATTATCTATGTGTTTCTTTACGAAGTTTGCTTTAAGCCAAGTCCAGTTTCTGTTTAATTTTAAAAGTTTCATAAGCTAAGAGATCCATTAGGTGGTGAAGAATCTCTGAAAGTGTTCAATGTAGAAATTGAACACTGAATGCTACTTTTATAATATTTTATATATATATATATATATATATGGCAGCAATATTCATAATAAAATCAATAGTCAGATGGGATGATCAGTAATTTATAAGTTACATATTTATAATATAGATTTTTAAAATAAAATTTCTATATAAAATAAAGTAATACACACCCTACTTGACTTGCCTAAAAATTTAGGAAATTATTTATTTGCTTTACAGTATGTTTTTTGCAATATGCCTGATCAAACAATTTTCTTATAATCCAAGTGAACAGTTCTTTCAACCTAGAATTTAATAAGTACCATCTAGGAACAAATACTTTCCTGTAATTAATTACACCTCCACTCCGTTGTCTGTAAGCATTATATAAGTCAGATGTGAATATATATACACTTGTATAAATACATATGTGCATGTTAGCGTACATACACTTATCAGAGTAAACCTGCTGTGCTTCAGAACAACTGTACTTGTGAAGCAGTCGTGGGATTCATTTTTGTAGGAACAAAATAGTATTTACTAGGTTTACCTTGTGTAGTACAAATAGATAAAACTTTCAACAGTGTGATATTGTTACATGGACATTAAATGTTTCTAAAATTGTTCATAATATTTTTGAACAAATTAAATATTATAAAGTGGACAAATACTGAAATGAAAAAATAACCTAATTTTTAAAAATTGTCAGCAATTCATTTCCTTCATAGTTAGTTCTTTCATGCAGCTCATGCAATGTAGTTCTGTATTAGACATCATAAATGAATGTGATTTTATTACCTTTTTCTTTAACTGAATGTACTGAGAGACTCTTGCAAAATTCCCACTTTGAATACAAAATATTTATGATATAGATTTCAGTGCTTGAAAATTTAAACCACTGGCCTTAGATTACATATCTAATTCAACACATCTCTTTGTATCAGCTGTGGTTTACATGTTAGTTTATAGCATATGTTCCAAATAACATCACTGTTGGCTTTACATCATTTTAGACACACACACATATAAATTGCCATTTACATTTCAATCAGTAGAGTATGTGTTTAAAATTCTATTATTATCGCTTTATAAAAATCGTAACAACCATAATGAACATTAGAAGTTGTAATGTTTTTCTTAATTATTTTAGTCTTAGTTTTTTTTCTGACCCTTGCTCTCTTCTTATCAATGAATAGATGTGTGTTTGTTTACCACTTCTATATTTACACAGCTGTCAAGTGTTAAAAGGGTACTGAATATCTTGTTTTTGAGATTGCCTCAGAATACATTACGGTGTGCTAAATACTTCAGCAACTGTCCATAAGCAATAATGTGATTTCCCTGTCTCATGTCATGAGAAAAGAGAGTATGGCAGCTAATGATTTTGCTGGCTCAGTCATAGGGAATTAGAGAGTGTACTATTTGGAAGATTTCCCTGGTGTCCCATTTAGGTCATGGGATGTTGCTGAGCCCTGACCATTGCTTCTTTACCTCAGTATTCTAGGCCAAGAGTACTCCTGTAAGAACATACTGTATCATCAAGCTACACAGAGAACACTAATACTTTCTGAACTGAACGATCACAATGCTTTCCTTGTCAGTGCTAGGGGCATTGATCCAACTTTGCCTTTTCAGTACTTCATTTTAACAACTTCCCTAAATGAAAACTCACTTCCTGGATGACCTTACCCCTACCCGTCCTGTAATGTTTCCTATTTTGTTGGGTGTTATCAGCTACTTACATGAACACCAAGTTCTCCTTGCCTTAACTCCAGAAAAATTTCATCACCATTCAATAAAATTGCCGATTTGCTACTTTAAGGTACTTGGTTGAAACGAATGATGAGCAAGAAGTTGGATATTTCACTGTGTTTAACTGATTCCTTTTTGCTTTTAGTTATGAATCTATGCATAAAATAGGAGAAAAATAGATATTAGGTCAGGGAAATGAGTCTCACTTGTATTTTAAGGATTCATTCATTCATTCAGACTTCTATTTTTTTTCCAACTAATCAAGACAACTTGACACACTGTCTGGTATGTAGGCTGATATTAGCAATGAGTGACTCAGATTTTGCAAACCATGAAAACTAAGATGACGCATTACCAAGTATGCAACTCTAATTATCATACATCACAGTGGTTGCCACGCTAAGGAAACCAGTTCTACAAATCATTATTCAGTCATGTGTATCCTGAAGGATCTGATGATGTATATTAGCTAGACCATAATATGAAATAGCCTATGGGACACATGTTTCATAATTTTAACTAAGAATGAATAAAGTAGGTATTTGTTCAAAAAGTCTCATAATTAAGTATTGTAATAGCATCAGATCATTAGCATCCCTTTTTTTCATAAAAAATTTAGGATAGAGGAGATTTTACTGGATTATTCAGCAGAACCTTACTTTTATGTAAATACAAATAATTTTAAACATCAACAATTTTGGAATAATTTTTACTACATTATCTTTATTAAGACTATCTTGTAAGTTTTAATTTCAAAAGTATTGAAACATTTGCACTGACATCTATAATTTATAACTGCTGGCTTTTCAAACAACTTACACTGGAATCTAAGTGGCTGATTGCAACCCCCCCCCCCCGTGTGTATGTGGGGCGTACACAAACTGTGTATAGTCATCAATATGTGTGTTTAAGAGGGACATTCATATGTGGGTACACGAATTATGGAAGACATAGGTCTGTATTTTCCTCAGTTATTTTCACCTTGTTATTTTAATGATTTTATGTTATTTTTTAAATGTGTTAGTGTCTGCATGTACCAACCAGAGTTTTCAGACCCAAAGATGACATCACCTTCCCTCAAGCTGAAGCAACAGATAGATATAAACCACCTAACATGGATGCTGGGAACCAAACTCAAGACTTCTGACACTTCAGTGAGCTCCTTTAACCACTGGACGATCTTTCTAGCCTTTCACCTGCTTTCTTGAAACAGGGTTTCTCACTGAACTTGGAGCTAATTGGTTCTGCTGAACTGGTTGGTCAGGAAGCTTTAAGGATTATCAACTCACTATTTCTCTGAGATTGAAATTCTAGCTATGCACCACCGTGCTGCCTTCCCAATGGGGTCTGGAAGTTGAACTCAAGGCATTACACTACACATTTACCCTACCCTTGAAAGACTCCTGTTGATAGAAATCCATGCATTCTCTCCATATATACAAACAGCATGTTAACAGTTTTGGAGGAAAATTAATTTTTTATTTGTTCATCATTGATATTTTTCTACTGCCTCAAAGTAAATATTGAACAAATGACAAAACGACCATATTTCTTTGACAAGCATAGTTTCCAAAGATCGCTTAAGACTGTAATAATGAATCATGAATGAAAATAAATACTTCTAATTCTCAAATAGTGCATTAATCAGGCAAATGTTTCAGACGTAAATAATGGAAAAATAAATCATGGTAGCCAAACAATTTTAAAATGTCTGATACATTCTAGAATAATATTATAAACAGAGACTATTGGACATTTTGGAGTGGTGTAAGTGCTATTTGGATTGCTAATAGAGAAACAGTAAACCTTTCTGGTGAAAATTGTTATTGTAATTTATAGAAAATATAGGTAATTTTCAACTTCATTATATTCACACATATTTTAATTTTCAAAATAACTTTGGTCTCTTTCCTCATTACAAAATTATGGCTGTTTCCAACTGTAGATTATTCTGTGCCTTCATTGCCTTTCCCTCTCCTACTACCTGCTTGCATAGTTATTTATGAAGCTCTAAAGTATAGGAGGCAACATTATCGCTAACTCCAAGCTTTTTATAAATTGTTCAAAATCGCCTCTCATTTATGCTTTGAACAGAAAGTTAGTCTGAAGCAGAAAGTACTTTTTCCTCTATTTTACTTTCAAAATGTCACAGTCAAACCATAGTGCATAATTATACAGCTAGGCACTCTAAGTTCCCTGTATCAGTATGATGAGGAAAATGAATATATTACTGTAAGTTACTTCCTTAAATACTAAATAAACAAACACACTGTAGGAATTATGTATGTTATATTTTCTTATATACCTGCTGGTTTCCTTCTCTTGTAAAACCATAGAAAAGCTAGATTCCTAAATCCAGACAAGACCTTTAATCAGTGACAGTATAATGAAAATAACCTTTATTTGTACATAACAAGAAGCATGGAACGTTCGAGACAGAGATGAGTTAGTCAGATTTCAGTCACAATGACAGTTACCCAAGAAAATTATGAAGAGAAAAGGGTTATTTTGACCCCAGGCTTTTAAAAGTTTAAACTAAAGATTTCTTGAATCCATCACATTAGTTCTAGAATAAGGTAAAATATCATAGTTTGATAATGTGTAGCAAGCACAATTAAAGAACTCTAGCCAGGATGCCAGAAAACAGTGCCTTGGAAGAATGGCCTTGTTGCTGTCCTCTGCAAAGGTATACATCCATAGATATATAATCCCTATAATATCCCCAACAGTCCTACACCTGTCTTAGTTAGGATTTCTTTGATGTAAAAAGACAACATGAGCACCATGGCAGTGTTTAGAAAGAGTTCATTGCAGTCTTCCTTACAGTTAAGAGCTCCATTCCATTGTCATCATAGCAAGATAGCCTGCAGGCAGGCTTGGTGCTGGAGAAATAGCTGCAAGTTCTGCAACCATACCTAAAGACAGAGCAAAGAGAGTGTCACGTGTCTAGCTTGAGCATCTGAGACCTCAAATCCTACCCCAGTGACACACCTCCTCTAACAAGACTATACCTACTTCAACAAAGCCATACTAGTGCCTCCCCCCATGAGCCTATGGAAGCCATTTTCATCCAATCACCACAATCTCATAGGCTAAGCTTTAACTACGTGAACAATTGGAGAACAATCAAGGTTCAAGCTACAGCAAAGTGTTAGCTATACAAAGAGTTAGTTTTTCTAGGAGGACTCATGGTTCCTTTGTTTTGATACTTATTGCTATAGAACTGAGCACTGCAACATAAAGACTCATACATTTACTGAATTTCTAGGACAATTATGATATTCCACTCTATCAGTCTCTGTCTTCAGACTAATTCACAGCATGAGAGCCAGGTAACTCTTGGGTTGAATGCCTTCCGCTGTATTTGCAGAACATCATGTTCTCAGTTTCTGAAGATCAAAGAAAAAGCAAGAAAATGATTCAAAACATTACACTGTTGTAAATTTATATGGATCCTGCTTCTTTTTACAGGATGATCCATTATTTTAAGATTTAACATCTTGTTTATTATATCAAAGAATTCAATGGTACAAAGAAAAAATATGAAAGTGAAATGTATCTATGTTTATCTTTACTTTTAATTATAATTTTTGGGTAGATGTGTAGACACACTTGTGTCATGGCAGCCATAGAGAAGCCAGAAGAGAACTTGTGGGAGTCAGCTTTCTTCTTCCACTGAAGGAAACAAATCTCAGGTGATTGGGTCTCACACACTTTTATTTGCTGAGTCTTATCTCTAGCCCAGAGAAATCCAAAATCTTTGAATTTGGGAGTGAAAGAGAAAAATCCATGGGAGTTTGTAATAAGTAAGAATACTGTTGTGCTTAAATACACACACTAGATGTTTGATAAATTCTTCTATCTGGCTAAAATGGTGAGTAAGCAGAGTTCCATAATGCATATTGATCATTCAAAAGCACATTGCGAGCTAAAAGGCAGAGCAACTCAGTAAAGGCTCTTAAAATATGTCCAGGGAATTTTGCCAGTTAGGAGGCTGCTTTCTAAGGAACTGGTGGGTACATCAGCTTCTGAAAGAAAGGTTAACCACTTGGAAGCTCCTGTTAAAGACATTGAAAATACAAACAAATAGAAAGTAAAATAAACAATTCCCCATGATTTGGGACAGGATATGCACAAGCATCTACATACTGCATATAAAAGAGCTCAACAACTATAAAAAAATGAATGCTTGTAAATTCTGTTTTAGCATTCTCTTTTGAAATGTTTCTACATTTGAATGGTTTCTCACACACATATCTCCTGTAGGAAACACTGCAAGAAGCTATCACTTTCCCTTTCCTTTTGTTTTGTTGTTGTTGTTGTTGTTGTTGATGATGATGCTCTCTTCTTTTAATCTTTACTTTTAGTAAGAATAATTCTAAACATTTTTAGAGTATTTGACCAAAATTAATTTTTCTCTTTTTTGACATCGGATTGCAGGTTCCTTAATTTCAGATCAGGTTTTTCCTCATTCATTTTTGCATAACCAATCTTGAAGTTGAAATGTTTATTGGAGTAAGTTCAGGATCTCTTTAAGATACTATAAGAAAGGAGGTAGATTTACAGGTTCGCAGAGCTCCTTTTAGATGTTCAATGATTAAGAACTGGGTGTTGGGATATTTTTGGAATTTTGCATTCTTTAAAAACAAGGAAATACAGCAGGGCAGAGGTGGCACACGTCTTTAATCCCAGCACTTGGGAGGCAGAGGCAGGCAAATTTCTGAGTTCAAGGCCAGCCTGGTCTACAGAAGTGAGTTCCAGGACAGCCAGGGCTATACAAAGAAACCCTGTCTCGGGAAAGAAAGAAAAAACAAACAAACAAACAAACAAATAAATAAACAAAAAAAAGGAAATATTTTAGGAATGTGTTTTTGTTTTAATCCCAGGTGTGGGGATATGGAGCTGCTTTGGAGAACCTGCAGAGCTGGCTATGATTTGCCTCACACTCTAGCAGACACGTGGTTTTGACAGTAGTAGATAGTTTCTGCAATTGTGTGACATTTGGACTTTCAGGAACTTTTCCCGGGTCTATAAACTGGAGAGCCCTGATGGGTGCTGTGGGTGATTGTTGATCTTTTAGGTGTTTGTCATTTGCTAGTAGCTGTTGTCCAAGAAGAAGCAAAAGGAAATAAATTAGATTCAGGGATTTTCCTAATTCTTCTCTCCCTCTGTCTTTGCTTCTCTTCTTCCTACTGTTAAGGGGTGAAATCAGGCAATAAAGGGAGAAAAGAGGAATCCATAGAGCAGTAAAGACAAACTAAGGGTGTGTTTCCTAGAGTTTTCCTCTGATAGAATTCAATTTTACTGATCATCACATTGACAAACAATGAATGTCTTTGAGGATGTCAAAATGTCCAGCTCTAGATAACAGGTGTGGTACTCTACTAAAAACAATGAGGTGTTTTGATTTTGTTAATTTCATTTTTAAAGTTTTCATATAGTATGCTATTGTATTTTTTCCCATCCCTGAACTCTAGATCCTCCCAGGCTCAACTCTGTGTCCCGATGAACCCCCTCTCTCTAAATCAATCTCTCTTTCTCTCTCTGGGAAAAAATTAAATTCAGAACCAGCACACACACACACACAAAGATAAATGCAATTTGTGTTCGGCAACTACTTTTGAGCATGAGGCCTATCCTGGAGCACAGTTGAAATTAACAGAAACTTCTTGCAACAGATAAAAAATAAGGTACAGAGCCAGTTGAGAAACTGCAGGAAATGAGAGACTTCGGAGCACAACTCCAATGTCTTCATCTTATCCTTCCTTTCAAAGATCAAGGATCGATGCAGAGGAGTAGGTAGAAAGTTTATGATAGCCAGAGGTACGGAGCAACTTCTAGGCAAGAACATGTTCTAAAACACAACAATATGGATGTACAGTACTGATGCATGGAATCTATGACAAAATAGGTTCTCCACAAGTTCATGAAAGAAAAAAAATTCTGGGAAGGTAAAAGTGAGTGCATATAATAACCCAACCATAGCCAAGAAGCTATATGGAATTGGTAGCTGCTAGAGAAGGGAAATCTGTTTTCTTCAATGACAAAGTACACACACACACACACACGTGCACACACACACACACACACACATACACACACCCATATATATGTGTATTCTCACTGTAGCTTTCACTGACTTAGAACTCACTCTGTGTAATACAGTCTATTTTGAACCAAATCTTGGACTTTCCATGTATATACCAACATACCCAGAAACATGTGTTCTACTTAAAGTATCACACAAATATTATAAATTGATATCAGTTTATGTATCATTTTCAATAAATAACAGGCATATATATCAGTAAAAATGGAAGAACAATAAGAATGGCAGTACTACCACAGAATACTTTAAAACTGCAATCTTACTATCCTTGGATTGACTAACAACCATTAAGTACCTTTATGTCTTTTTCTAAATGTACCTAGTTTAAAACAAATTCATTGCCCAATTATTCATCTTATGTTGAGTATAAAATGTTTTTGTTTGGTTTTTGTTTGTTTTTTTTTTGTTGTTGTTTTTTTTTTTCGAGACAGAGTTTCTCTATGTAATCCTGGCTGTTCTGGAACTCACTCTGTAGATCAGGCTGGCCTCTAACTCAGAAATTCACCTGTCTCTGCCTCCGAAGTGCAGGGATTAAAGGCGTGCACCACCACCACCGGGCTATGTGTATTATTTCTTAAAAGAACATAAACAAAAATATAAACAAAATTAACTACATGATGAAAATATCCAAATAACAAAGAATGTGTGCATATTTATATTTTTTTTAAAGAAATGTTAATAATGTAGTCTTTGAAGTCTACTGCTTACACACACTACTGTATTGAGTACCAAAAATTTTCAATGATTTTTCTTATAGTTTATTCCACATAGTGTATATTAAACAAAAGGAAATTGAATAACTTGCTTTTACATTCATGTTCCAAAGCTATACATCTAAGAAATTTTAATTTGCTTAATTTTTATTATTCCTCATTCATTTATATTTCAAGTGACATTCCCCTTTCTTGGCTTCCCCTCCACAAATCCCCCATCCCCTTTCCTGATATGAGGGTGCTCCTCTACCCACTCACCCATTCCTTCCTCTCTGCTCTAGCATCCACCTCTGCTGGGGCATCAAGCCTTCACAGGACCAGGAGCCTCCCTTCCCATTGATGGCAGATAAGGCAATCCTCTGTTACATATGTAGCAGAAGTCATGGATCTCTCCTTGTATACTTTTTGGTTGGTGGTTTTGTCCCTGAGAGCTCTGGGTGGTTCAGTGAGTTGATATTGTTCTTCCTCTGGGGTTACAACCCCCATCAGCTCCTTCAGTCCTTGCCCTAGCTCTTCTTTTGGGGTCCCCAAGCTCAGTCTGATGGTTGCCTGTGAGTATCTGCATCTCTATTAGTCAGGTGCTGGCAGAACCTCTTAGGGGACAGCCATACCAGACTCCTGTCAGCAAGAGCTTCTTGGCATCAGCAATAGTATCTGGGTTTGCGGTCTGCAGATGGGATGGATCCTTAGACAGGGGCAATCTCTAGATGGCCTTTCTTTCAGTGTTTGTTCCACTTTATGCCACTGTATTTCCTTTGACAGGAACAATTCTGGGTCAAAAATGTTGAGATGGGTGGGTGGTTCCATCCCCAACTTGGGGTTGTACCTCTATTCTGGAGTTGGTCTCTACAGGTTCTATCTCCCACTTTGTTGGGTATTTCAGTTAATGTCATCCCTGTTGGGTCCTGTGAGCCTCTCACTTCAATGGTGTCCGGGCCTGTCTAATGTCTACCCATCCCCCACTGCTACATATTTCTAATCAATTTCATTTCTTTCTAGTCCCTTCTCACACCAGATCCTGACACTCCCTTTTTCCCTTCCTCTTTCTCTCTCCCTCCAAAGTCCCTTCTTCCCTCTAATTCCTGTGATTGCTTTCTTATCCCTTATATGTATGATTGAAACATCTACCTTTGGTCTTCCTACTTCTTAAGCTTCATCTGTTTTGTTGGTTATATTGTGAGTATTCTGAGCTTTTGGGCTACCATCTACTTATCAGTGAGCTCATACCATGTATGTTCTTTTGTGTATGGGTTACCTCACTCAAGATGATATTTTCTAGTTCCATCTATTTGCCTGCAAATTTCATGTAGTCATTGTTTTTAATAGCTGAGTAGTATTCCATTGTATAAATTTACAAAATTTTATCTATCAATTCTTCTGTTAAGAGACATCTGGGTTGTTTCTAGCTTCTGGTATTATAAATAAGGCTGCTTTAAACATGGTGGAGCACGTGTCCTTGATATGTGTTGGAGAATCTTTTGGGTATATGTCCAGTCATTAATGGTATAGCTAGGCCTTCAGGTAGAACCATCTCCATTTTTCTGAGGAATTGCTGGATTGTTTTCCAAAGTGGTTTTACTAGTTTGCAATCCCACCAACAATCGAGGAGTGTTCCTCTTTTTTCACATCTTATCCAGCATCTGCTGTCACCTTAGTTTTTGATATTAGCCATTCTGATTGGTGTGACATGAAATCTCAGGGTCATTTTGATTTGCATTTCCCTGATGACTACGGATGTTGAACATTTCTCTAGCTGTGCTTGGCTATTGGAGATTCCTTAGTTGAAAAATCTTTGTTTAGCACTATAGGCTAAATAGGGTTAATAATAGAGTTATTTGGTTCTCTAGAGTCTAAGTTCTTGAGTTCTTTGTATACTTTGGTTATTAGCCTTCTATTGGATATAGGGTTGGTAAAGATCTTTTCCCAGTCTGTAGATTTCTGATTTTGTCCTTTTGGCAGTCTTTTGCTTTATAGAAGCTTTTCAGTTTTTTTAGTGCCCATTTGTCAACTGTTGTCAATTGGTATTCTGTTTAGAAAAATTTCCCTTATCCTAATGCATTTGAGGTTCTTTACCATGTTTTCTTCATTAGATTCAGTGTTTTATGAGAAAGTCCTTGATCCACCTGAACTTGAGCTTTGTACAAGGAGATAAGAATGGATCAATTTGCATTCTTCTACATGCTGGCCTCCACTTGAACCAGCACCATTTGTTGAAAATGCTGTCTTTTTTTCCACTGGATGGTTTTGGCTACTTTGTCAAAGATCAAGTGACCATAAGTGTGTGTGCTTAATTCTGGGTCTTCAATTCTATTCCATTGATCTTCCTTCCTGTCTCTGTACCAATACATACAGTTGTTTTTTGTTTTTGTTTTTTTGTTTTTGTGTTTTTAATCACTATTGCTCTGTAGCATAGCCTGAGGTCAAGGGTGGTGATTCCCACCAGAAGATGTTTTATTGTTGAGAATTGTTTTTACTATTCTGGGTTTTTTGTTATTCCACATAAATTTGAGATTTGCTCTTTCTATCTCTGTGAAGAATTGATGGGGATTGTATTGAATCTGTAGATTGCTTTTGGTAAAATGACCATTTTTTACTATGTTAATCATGTCAATCTAATTTTCTTAATTTTTATGCCTATAGTATGTTCATAGTTATATCCTTTATAATGTATCAGGACATTAAGAACAAAAGAAAAAGGGATATCAGAAGCAAGTGCTTCCTTGAGAGCAATAGACTATTGATCTATCAATAAAATGAACACTCACAGATTATATTAGAAATGACTTATTTGGTGTTTTGTTATATTTAGTGAACGTTTAACTAGGATCTGTAGAAGATAGTCTGAAGATAGCCTAGTCGGCCATCACTGGAAAGAGAGGCCCATTGGTCGTGCAAACTTTATATGCCTCAGTACAGGGGAACGCCAGGACCAAGAAGTGGGCGTGGGTGGGTAGGGGAGTGGGGGGGGAGGGTATGGGGGGCTTTAGGGATAGCATTGGAAATGTTAATGAAGAAAATACCTAATCAAAAAAAAAAAATAGCCTGATTTTTGATAGGAAAGTTCAATGAAAACTTACCAAATTGTTTAAACTAATTCATACAAAAGAAGGAAAAAATAATTTTAAAAATCTATGAAATTATGTCTAGAAATGTATTGAGAATCTGCTCTGACTTAGAAGGACAAAATTTTAATTTTAAATATTTTTAAGACAAAATTCCATTACATGTTTGCCAAATTTTGATTATGTGTTCGATTATTGGTGGATATCTAGGCTGATCCTATTTTCTCACTATAATGAATAATAATAAAAGTGTATGTGCAAATATCTCAGTGGTAGAATGTAGACTCTTTTGCCTATAGACCCAGGACTGGTATAATTAGGTTGCATAGAAGTTCTCTTTTAAGTTTTGAAGAGCATCTTTACTGATTTCAGTAATAGCTGTGCCTACAATTGATCCATAAAGGTTACTTCAGCTTCATATCCTTACCTGTATTTGTTCTGTCTTTTTGTTTTTATTTTTTGTTGTTTTGATTTTTAATGATACCTTTCTGGATAGGGTGAGGACATTAGAGGACTTTTAATTAGCATTTTCTTGACTGTTGAGAATCTTGAAATGTTGAACACTTTTAAAAGAATATCTAATTTCAATCTGCCTGTCATGGGGTTGGGGATTTAGCTCAGTGGTAGAGTGCTTGCCTAACAAGCACAAGGCCCTGGGTTCGGCCCTCAGCTCTGAAAAAAAAAAAAAAGTCAATCTGCCTGTCATTTCATTAAGCCATTTGTTGCCTTGCATATTCTCTCTGCCTGTCTCTGCCTCTCTCTGTCTTTCTCTGTCTCTGTCTCTGTCTCTCCCCCCCCCCCTGTGTGTGTGTGTGTGTGTGTGTGTGTGTGTGTGTGTGTGTAGGCCAGAGGGCAGTCTTTGGGAGTCAGTTCTTTGTTCTACCATGAATCCATGGGATTGAACTCAAATATGTTTTCATGGTTAAGCTCCATCTCACCAACTCTGGTATTCAATGTTTTCAGCACTTTCAATTTTCTAGAGAGTAACCTCCTATCAGAAGTATAGTTGTTTAGTTTACCTATCAACTTGATAGAATTTAGAGTTACCTGAAAGAAAGTATCAGGGGAACCTGTCTGTGGGACATTGTTCTGGTTCCCTCAATCAGATGGCCATAAACGTAAGGAAATCAAGCCTGAGAGTGGTTAATACTTGTTTCTCCTTTGGATTCTGGGAAATCTGAGAGTAGAGCTAGCTTGACACCAAGGTGCAACCATTATTGACTGTGGATGCATGTGGTAGTATGACAAATTTCAGGTTCCTCCCACAGTGACTCCCACAGAGTAATGGACTATCATCTGGAATTGTGAGGTAAAATAAACTCTGTTGATTTTTGTGTTTTTTCTTTCATTCAATATAAGTTTGAAATCTTCCTTAAAACTCATAACTGTAGATTTATGGGTCTTCCAAGTTAAGTTGCTCTGCATGTCTATTTCCATGGATGTACTGTTATCCAATCAGTAGAGTTCTTGCATTTAAATTAAACCCTAATAAAGTCTAAGATTAGTACATTTCTAATAGTAATCTTTCTGCTACAAACTGCCTTAGATATATGATGACGTTGCTGTTTCTATATGAATTTTTTAAAAGCTTTTTTAATGTTCTGAGAGAATGTGATTGGAATTCTGATAGGGGTTACATTGAACCTATGCATTGCTTTTGGTAATAAAGGATTTTAAAAATAAAATTAATTCAGCAATCCAGGAACAAGTCAAACAGTTGCTCCTCATGTCAATGATATTTGTAAAATACTGTGTGTGTGTGTGTGTGCATGTGTGTGTGTGTGTGTGTGTGTGTGTATTAAGGATACATTATGAATATCACAAAAGATGAAGAAAAACAAAACGTTAGTGTTCTTCCATGATGAAATTCTTGGACACTTAGAAACAGATGTAACATATATGATAATTCCTAAATATGACAAACCTATATGACCTCTAAACCTATATTACATGTGGAAATACCAAGAGTGTTTCTTCTAAAATCTTTTTGTTGTTGTTGTTGTTGTTGTTGTTGTTGTTGTTGTTGTTGTTTTGAGATGGGGTTTCTCTGTGTAGCCCTGGCTGTCCTGGAACTCACTCTGTAGACCAGGCTGGCCTCAAACTCAGAAATCTGCTTGCCTCTGCCTCCCAAATGCTGGGATTAAAGGCGTGAGCCCACCACGCCTGGCTCTTCTAAAATATTGAATGAGATAAGGCTGCCAACTCCAATAGTATTCAATATAGTGCTGGAAGTCTTACCAGCATATGTAAGAGGAAAGAAGGAATATAAAATACCTAGAAAGAAATCTAAATTCTCACAGTGAAACTTTTAAGACCCATGGAAAAGAAATTTTTTAAAAATCTTAAAATTATTTGCTTCTTTACAAAATCCTTTTCTCACTAGTTTTTGTGAGGAAAAGAACATGTGTCTGTCACAGCACTGAGTGCAAAGCTCAGAGACACTGAACTAATTGATCAGGGGGCTCCACATCCTCTCTTCAAATTAGAAAGCACCAACTTAAGGCAAAGAATCTCAGCTACCTCTGCTGGCTTCTTGATAAGGTATTAAGTCTAACACATGGCCCTAGCGTTATGGAGGCTTCACTTTTCTAAAGTGATGAGGCAAAAAATCAATTGCAGCAACCAGGGCAACTCTCTCTAATACCTCCCCTGGAAGCATCCCCTTGGTCCCTTTCCTTCCATCGTTTCCCTTTACCAGATACAGTTTTTTTTTTATTTTTTTTTTATTTTTATATTTTTTGGTTTTTCGAGACAGGGTTTCTCTGTATAGCCCTGGCTGTCCTGGAACTCACTTTGTAGACCAGGCTGGCCTCGAACTCAGAAATCCGCCTGCCTCTGCCTCCCAAGTGCTGGGATTAAAGGCGTGCAAACCACCGCCCGGCCAGATACAGTTTTTAAGGATAGACTGCTGTTGATGTACAATATGAAATGATAGCATAATTCAGTAATTACTGTAAAAAAAAAAAACAAAAACAAAACCAGCCTCGCCACCACCAACAACAAAACAACCACCAATCAACAACCAACCAACCAACCAAAAAACTTACAAAAGAAACCTAAATCAAACTCAAATCCTGATTGTTTTTTTCTTTGTTTAAGTTACATTTAAATAGCATGAGCAGTCCAACTTCTTGGCTTTAAAATGTTTTCCAACTTTTATTATAAGCATCTCTACCTACTCCTAGCTGCTTGCTGTCATGGCAACCACCTGAGGTTAGGCAGCATGATCCTTTCAAAGCAGGAACCTGGAAAGTCTGGTCAAGTTGGTCAAGTGCCAGGAATAGGTGTTGATTCAGAAGTTGGAGAGTGACCACTTACTTATACAGGCTCTGGTACAAATTGAGCAGTCTCTGCTCTGCTTGCTTCCCTTCAGGCAAGCTATCTTTTATTTACTTGTTTCAAATTCTTGACTATCAGGTGTCACTTCAAATAAGTGTTAAAGAAAAAAAAAAAAGAATTACTTCAAAAATCTTCCTTGGTTCAATGTTTTCCTATTTCCTGTCAGGAGATTATGTTAGCATATATAAGAAACAGCTTCACTATAGAATTTTCAGGTAACTTTGGAGTAATGAAACTGAATTTAAAAGGATGTAATGTGATTGCTTTTTTTTTTTTTTTTAATGCTTAAAGAAAAGCAAACAGCAGTTGGTGGAGAAGAGGAAAAAGACTTGCAGACTGGAGCTCTATTTAGAACATGTATCATTCATTCACTCATTAGTTTATTTTACATACTTTTAGCCTGCAATAAGTACTGTTAGTATGAAAAAAGAAATAGAAATGGTCTTCTAAAGAAATAGCTCGATGCTAAGAAGGTTAAAGGAGGTTTACCATGACAGCCTCTCCAAACCCCTTGCTGAAAAAGAAATGTTACTATAAAACCAAACCTTCAGAGTGGTGGAAAGTGATTGGCTGGAAATAAGAGCTAAGAGGGGAAACTGCATTTCAGTGATTGGTTTGATTTGCTGAATAAATTGCTATTTTCAGATTCAATTTGTATCAATAGGCAGAAGTCTGTACACCTGCAGAGCCTGTCACGCTTTGTATCCAAGAAACTGGGCAGCCAATCTTAAACAAAAGGTTTGCCTTTTCACAATAATTTCACCCCCATTCCTGAAGCCTAAACATCAGAGAGGAGCCTTTTGATGTCTAAGTAGCAAGCAATGTACTTTTCTGTGTCTAACGGAAACAAGACAAAACACGACAACTTATGGATTTGGAGACTATCACAGAAAATTCTGCCTTTGGGTTTGAAAAATACCTAAGGGAGTGAAATTGCTAGAAAGATTCATCTTTATTAAATGTGACTGAACACTAGAAGTGGAAGGTAATGTTTCCTTAAGAAAGCAAGGAGTTTAGCTTTGGGTTATTTAGCATCCTAGTGTAGTAGGCTGAGATAAACAGTTATTCCTAAAAGGCATGAATAGCTGTTGCATTAGTTACTGTTCACATAGTTGAGACCAAACACCTGACAAGAAGCAACTTACCAGAGGGAATGGTTTATGTGACTATCAGTTTGGCAGGAACAGCACAGAGGTGGGAGTCTTAAGTGTCTAGGCAAATCACATGAGGAAGAGAAGAGAGATGGATGCCTGTGCTCAGATGGATTTGCTAACTCTACTCTTCGATCTGCTTGGGACCTCAACCATGGGATGAGGTCCCATGATAGCCACAACCATAGCCACATTCAGGTAGATATTTGTCAGTTAAACTGCAGGACAAACTTCACAAATGAACCAACCAATTTGTGTACCTCATTGATTGCTTAGGTGATTATTAATCAAATTAATATGTAGATAATATTGAATACTACAATTCTTATCTAGGAAAATTAGTGAAGCAATTATCAAATTACTTATACTTTCAGAGTGTAAGAATTGGGGTAAGACATTTTAGTATTGTACAGTTTGGTTCCAGGGGCTGGAGAGATGGGCCAACAGCGAAGGTGGGATAGAACTCCTATAGACAACCTGACATACATTCTCAGTCTTCCTGTCAACCACATCAGTGACTCCTGACTGTATGCCCAATGGATCGACTACACTTTTCTGGAATCTGTACCCAAATAATCACACAAATATAGACATTATGGATTTTTTTTTACATCTTTGTTTGCTTTCAAATGTTTAAGACATTATTTAAATATTGTATTTTCCAAGTATTACATCCAGCAAAACATAGGTTTCTAATCTTCATGACATTTTATTTTTTATTACTCCTTTAAAATTAGGTTTTTACTGAAATAAAATTACATGATTTAACTCATTCGTTTTCTCCTTCTGACCCTTCTATTTATTGATGGCCTCTTTTTCTTTCATTACACACACATACACACACTCTCTCTCTCTGTCACACACACACACACACACACACACACACACAGAGACACATATAATAAATATAATGCATACTATTTAAAATATATACTTATATTTGTATTATATAAATATTTTATAAATATGTGCATATATATTTATATTGGTATGTATAAATAAGTACATGTGCACACAGTTTGCCTAGTGTATTTTTATCGTTTGTTATTCAGAATGATCACTCTGCATGGAACAACTAGCACGGAGATTTATCCCAGGGAGGTAGGAATTCCCCCTCTTCCCACACTCATTATCCTAAATTTTCTTCAACAGATGAATTCATATTGAAAATGGGGTGCATAAACACCATGGAATGCTACTGAGATGTCAAGACACAGGAAACCATTAAATTGGCACATAAATGGGAAAATGTGGAAAAGATTTGATTGGTTGAGGTAATCTCAGATCCACAAAGTCAGAGTACACATGTTCACTCTCTTCTGTAGTCCCTCTATCCAAATCCTCAGATTTGAGAATGAAAGAGGGAGTAACCAAATAAACCAGGAAAGTATAAGGATGCAATAGGTATGCATGTGGGGAGGGGAGCTGAGGATGGAAATAGGAGAGAGGTGATAGGAAGTGGAGACAGAGAGTTGGGGAGGGACTGAGGAACAATTTGCAGAAGGAGAAAGAAGGATGAAGGTCAAAGCACCAGTGTTATTTGGTGAAGCCTGAAGCCTGTATCCACACAGACAAATGCACACATGCACATGCATGTATGCATGAGCGCACACACATACATATGTAAGCTAAACCACTTAACCTGATAATGTTCCCAAAAGAACTAAAGACTAACCAAAATCCCTGTGACAACTAAGAGAGTCAAATGGTTGCCCAGGTAGTAGAAACTATTCCCACCACAATAAACATTAATGTAGCTGTTGGGGAAACATTTTTTATAAAACAGTAAGCATTAAATTTTAAGTTTCTAATTCACTTACATTGATTCCACTAAACATTTTTTCTAATAAATTACATACTGAATATTTTTAAATCCAAAGATATATTCTATGCAAATATATCATACCCACATCATCAATGTAACATGTATGTGTAACACATATACTATATATGCAAAACATTATAGAATATACTTGATATTTATTATAGATACAATAGAGCATAGCAAAAACCTGCACTTAACACAGTATGTATGCTAATATACGTACATAAATATCAAGAGATCAAAAATAATCTATATTTTAAGAGAATACTACTGTCCTTTGCATATAAATTACTACTTGAATTTCTCAGTACATCCACAGGTCCACACAAACTTTCAAACCATGAAGTATACAGGCAAAATATGTAATTTATTTCAATGATCCTTTTCTAGTATCAAAAATGCCTATGGGTACTTGAATAAAATAAAGCTCTAGTACTTATGATGGAAGTACATATTCAAGTATTTAACAATTTCCTTTTTCCTATTACAACCTTTCATTAAGTATTTTTGGAGTGTCTGATTCTCAGGCACGTGGGTAGGTGAGGGATGAGCAGCTCCATGTGGATCTTGAAGAATTCCACTTAATCACCTAGAGGAGGCTCCCAGGTAGATAAAAATGTGCTGCTTTCTCTTCTCTCAGTTGGTCAGTATAACAATACAACAAGAGCAGCTGTCACTTGGCTCCTTGAAGTTTAAACTCCACTAGGTCTCTATTCAGTAACTTAGAGTGAGCTACACAGCAGACAATATGAAATGTAACGACACTCTGCAGCTGGGAAAGAGGAGTGCTTTTCTTTTGTTTCACACAAAGAGAGAATAATTTGAGGTAAAATAGGAATATGCTAAGGTGATTCTGGACATTGTATGTAATCACACACTTGCTTTGAACAGACTTGATTTTAACTCACTTTCTTCCTCCACATCTTTACTGATAATTTAATTGCTGGTAGACATTTCTTGGACGGAAACTTTAGGCTAAAATTCACTGTAAAAAATACCTATCAAAGTCTTATACAAAACAAATAATGAGAGAAAGAAGGAAAGAGAGAGAGAGAGAGAGAGAGAGAGAGAGAGAGAGAGAGAGAGAGAGAGAGAGAGAGGAAGGAAGGAAGGAAGGAAGGAAGGAAGGAAGGAAGGAAGGAAGGAAGGAAGGAAGACAAACAAAAAGAATGACACACTGTAGTTGAATTTTATTTGGCAACATGGCTGCTCTGATCACATCCAAAGATTTTCTAAGTCTGTTTGCTTTGGGTGGAATGCAGACACTTGTTTAGTATACACCTTTAATCCCTCTTCTGGAATTCTTTAGTGCACAACTTTAATACTAAACAATGATATCTAATTGAGGGACAGACCAAGTGACTAATCAGAGAAAGATTTGACAGACTTAGAGATTGATACTGCCAGCTCTCAAAAGAAAAGTTATTTTGAGAGCAGCACAGGAAGAATGAAGGCAGTTCAGTCAGTTGGGAGTCAGTGAAGTGCAGTGGAACTGAGTTTACTCATGAGCACATACACTTCAGTGTAGGTCAGCAGTTGAAGACAGAGAACTAGAAAGAGCCAGATGATTTGGACAAATTGCCAGAGTTAGTTTGAAGCCAAACAGCAATTCAGTGAGAAGCTGAGAAAAACCAGAATGCGTCAGTCAGCTTGGAAAGGAGTTTGAGCCAGAATACCTGAGTTGAATTGAAAGACCCCCGGAGGGCAGACGCAGCCTCGGGACAGCTGCGTACCCAAGAAGACACTGAGACCGAACTTAAGATGTAGAGAGTAAGATTTAATAAAGCAACAACAAGAAAGCACATAAAAAGCACATAAACCAGAGCTCTGGGGTCGAAACTCATACACCAGGCATGGTGTAGAGGAGAATCGACCACGACCCAAATTTTTTACAGGCTTATATAGGAAAAAGCCAAGGGGGGAGCAGGGTAGGAAAAGTACAAGTTTGCTTAACTGAGGGGTTTTGCCAAGGGTTTTTCCAAGGGGCTTTCCGTAACCAAGGGGTCGTGTCCTATATTTTGGCAATGTACCCGATCTATTGGAACATTCTGGGGTTGTTCCAGGAGGCCCTTATCTCAAAAATGTTCTTGGAACAGTCCTCAGTTAGGAGGGGTAAGACTCTGGGGCGAAGAGTTCAGGTCTTCAGTTGGGAGGGGTTGGACTCTGGGGTGAAGAGTTCAGGTGGTCAGTAATTTTCCTCCTTCAGAATCAGTCAGCCAGAGTACAGAAAGAACTAGAAAGGATGAATTTATTCAGCAATAAGCCTCTGAGACAACAATTATATCAAAGGAATAAATGTTACATTTATACCAGACACAGCATTATGGGACAAGAGACCTCCCAAAATGACTTTAGTTGACTTTTTCTTGGTCATCTACTACCAGGCATGGGGTCTGTACTTAAAAGTGGTTTGTATGTAGAGTGAGACTCCATCAAAGAAAACTAAATTTGGATTTAAAGCAATTATCTACTGGAGATAGCTTCTGGGTTATGGCTGCGACCTGTGTCCACTTTTCTTTTCAGTACTGAGATATCATCAGTCTTATACCCATGCAAGGACAAGACATGCTGCCATAGTCTGTATGAGTTTACATACATCAGCTTTGCTCATTTTGGAAGGTCTTATTTCATGGGTGTCCTCCACCCCAACTCTCTCCTATAGTCTGTCAGCCTCTACTTCAGTAGGGTTCCCTAAAGTCTGAGGCCACAGATTAATTGAGGCATTCTATTTAATGTTCTAAGTCATATCAATCTCTGCACATTGTATACTTGTGAACTTCTGTATTTGCTCTGATCTCCTGATGGAGGAAGCTTCTCTGATGAAAGCTTAGTAAGGCATTCATCTATAATTATTGGAACATGTTGTTAGGAGTCATTTTATTGCTACATTTTCTTTAATAGAATGGTGGTAGTTGGATTTCAGCATTAGTGTGTGGTCTCTGGTTTCATATTATTGTTTACTTAAGCTCACTTATTAGTTAGAAAAGTGGTCCATCTCATCAAGTTGGCATTAAGACAAATCAGATATTTGTTGGTTACTCTCGTAAGCATCAATGACAGCATTGTATGCCAAAAAAGTTGTAATTGGGTAGGTGTTTACCTAGTGAGTACCATGCAGAATAGCTTCTTGTACTGTGAGCACTATAGAAGGGCAGTCTCTAGGTGGGTACAAGCTCCATTTCTCTTATTTCACTCCCCCTCCCAGTTCATCCATAACTATCTATCATGTTTTCCCTTTCTAGGTAGATTTTCCCCAGCCCCTTCCAGTTCCTCTGTTGTTATAGTAGTGTAGCCTGCTTATTGAAAACTCAACAGCTAACACCCACATATCAGTGAATACATACCATATTTTTCTTTGGGTCTGGGATAGCTCACTTGGGTTGACTTTAATTTTTTTCTAGCTCCATGCATGTATCTGTGAATTCCCTGCTTTTATTTTTTTAAACAAGTAAGGAATAATTGATTGTGTAAATGCCCCACGTTTTCTTTATCCATTCATCAGTGAAGGAGCATCTACTATGTTTACAATTTCTGGATAACATGAATAGAGTACCAATAAACATGGTTGGGAAAGTTAAATAAAAAAATAATAATTTTGACTCTAATAGTACTCCATCTTCTTTGAAACTGTCATTTGTCCAGGGGTGAAGAGAGTTTTCATGTTTGGGATTGTCTTATGCAATGGAAGGACACACTCTACATGAATTTGAAGTTTTTATGAAGCCAGGCAGACCCAGAAGAAGACCCAAAGAGGTGCATGCCCTTCTATGACTATAAGTCTAAAGAGCTGTCCCTGAGCTGAGTGAGCAGGGGCATTATAACGATATAAACCACAAGTGTGCTGCACATTCCTGGCAGAAAATGTACTTTAAATAAGAAGAGTTGGATAACCCTGGTATCAATGTTTGATCTGGGAATGGAGCACTAAGCCTTGTAGTAACAGAAACAGAAAAATGTCGGGTGAGTTATGGTTCCCATAAAGTAATATGCAAATCTGAGGTTCAAGCTGACCTCAATTTTAGCCAGAGGTTGGGTCGGGACTTATGAAACAGGCTTTTCTCATTTCATTATGTAGGTGGTTAGATGTGGTTAGTCGCACATGCTATGCCAGAATCAAACTGGTGCAAGAGCTTTTATTTAATTAATTTATTTAATTTTCATCTCTTTCTCGACATTGTTTTCCAAAGATATATCTTTATGTGATTGATATTCTTGATTTTTTAATAATAGAAATATAGTCACTTACAAGTTTAAAGTATATAAGTTAAGTGATTATGATTTAATGAATTTTAAAAAGGAAAAATAAAAGGATTGATAACAGCAAATTTTCAGAAGCATTGGCGCTGAAACATGAAAAATGTTAGTAATAACCTTAGTATGTGAATGCTGACTGAATCCTACAGTGTAGTATGCTCTAGAAGCCATTTTATCCACATTAATCTGGATGTCTGTTTTTCTCAGTTAGCCACGGGTAGGCAAATATTTAGCTCATTGTCCCTTTAGCTTTGGTTCTCTCCTCCTCTGACCCTATATTGTGGTTTACTTTGTGTGGGAGTCTAGTTCAGCATCTGTATATTTTCTTGACAATTCCTGTCTTTATACTTGTCCTGTCTATCCTTCCACGAAATGACTCCATCTCTTCTTAAGTATTTTGCTGAGTACTTACTGAAGATAAAGCAGTGTTCAGGCCCTGGGCACACATTAACAAGGGTAAATGCTTTCCATGATGAAACTTACACAAGACTCATTAAAATATTCCGGTGTAAATAGGAAATTGTAAAAACCAAGGGCAATTGTTGAAAGGAATTAAGGCAAGTGTTCCTTGCTTCTGCTTGAACTGGCATTTTTATGAAAGACATGAGGAATCTCTGAGCAATTGTGAGCCATGACATTTTAAGAGGATGGAATAAACACAGGAAAACAATGGAAACAAGGGGACTATACAAGGAGGTACACTCTCATAATAGTAGTCAATTGGGGAGTGAGAAATGGTACCCCTGAAGATAATGACAGCTCCAGGGCTGACTACCTGGAGTGCTGGGATTGCAAGCTCCCATTTAATCAGGATGGCAACAAATCACATGTGAATGAGGATTGAGGTGCCTAGCTACTTAGGGAAAGGGAGAAATAAGAAAGGATATAGAAATGAAGTCTGAAGGCTGTGAGTCCTAAAGTTGTCTGTCAGCTACTACTATACTTTGGAAACCAGACTTGAACCAGACAGAGGGACCAAGTGAAGTGATATATTTACAATTGTTATATAAATAAAATATCTTAGAGTCTTTTGATCCTTCTTGACAGTCTCTTGAAGTCCATTCAGTTTATTGACTGATTATGTAGTAATTTTTCTCTTGTCATTTCTCCTTTCCTATCTTTAAACAGATATGTGATTCGTTTATAGTTAGCCATTTTTATCTACTTGTGACTCTTGGCCGAGTGTGGTGTATGTTTCTCTTTACAAATACATTTCCTCACTTCAAATATAATTTACATATAATAAGTTATTAGTCAACATTTGCTCAGTACATTTGGTAACTATCAGCTACCACAAGATGGTCTAGCAGAAAATATAGGCTTCATATTATAAAAATAGGTAAAATCAGGTTAATAGAAATGCAGAAACAGAATAACAGCATTGAACAGCATTACTACTCAAAAAAGGAATTTCAAGGTGCCTCTGTCCAAACCTTTCATCTTAAGTCCATTTGAATTGTCTATTCCTGGGTGTGGTCATATCTTCAATGATCTACACCGTTAGTTGTCTTAATATTTTTTCCTGAAGGATCTGAGTAGCAGAGTTTTTCTTTTCACATTGCAAAATCTTTGAACATTGTGTCCATAATAAATTAATGTGCACTACAGTTTTCCTTCCTCTTCTTAGGTCTTGCAGAATCTTTAAGATCCTGGAAACTGTCATCAGGATCAAATTCCTTAAATATTGTTTTTTTTGTTTTGTTTTGTTTGCTTTGTGTTTTGTTCACAAAACTATGATAAACATTAATTTATAAGGTGGACAATAAGATTAACAGCAGCTGACAGTAAAAGTAAATAAATTTAAAAATATACTATAATATATGTAATGTGACTGTTCTTTCTTTTCTCTTTCTTTCTCTGAAAATATTCTACTGTGCGGTTCTTTTCTATTTTCAGACAATAGTTGATTATGTGTAACAGGAATCATGGAAAACAAAATATTAGATGAGATGACACTACTGTACTCAGAGCCTATCCATAGTTCTTATTGTCTTAAAATTTAGAGGTTTGGTAACCCTTATTTCACAGGATTTCTTCAAATGGTAATTATTTTACTTTTGGGTTATGTTTACTTTCTAAAAATACCACAATAGAGAAAATGTTAAAGCTGATCTATCCTAGTTCTCCTTTGTAATTGAAATGAAAAATTAAAAATAGATCTAGCCAGTAAACCTGGGTTCCTGGGCACATGCACACTACCAGGTGGGAATCCCTCCTTCTCCCCTCATGCTGCCCATCTGGTGGTGCCCATCTGCCTTTGTAAAAAGGGGCATGTTAAAGTGTAAGGGAACATCAATGCGTGCAAATTGCTTAGAAAGCAAGATTGAGATTCCCCAAAGTGATGGTATAATTTACTTGAAGTGAAACTTCATTTAAAGTAAAATTGTATATTCTGAAATCTAAAATGCATTGTGTTCTTTAAATTGCATTTTCAGTTTATACAGAGTGACTTTTCTTGGAACAGAATTTACTTCTGAAATCAGATTGCGTTCTATTCTATTTCTGCTCAACAGATCACGCGTATGCCCAAATGAAATCATTCTATTTTTTTTTTACACAGAAAAAGCCTTGATATGACCAGCTCTGTCTGAGTTGTGTTCGATTCACAGTCACTTGCATATCTGTAGCTTCTTCATATAGGAAGGCTACTTCCAAAGCAGCCACAATGTTAAGTTAGAGCTGTTAGAAGCAGCACATTGATTGTATCGCCCATCTGAGAGTGCTAGAAATGCTCTCTGAGGAAAAAAAAATGCCTAGTAGAGATATCATTGAGCATTTAATGGGTGCCCTTGGGTCCTATGTAGGAGGTGCTATTATAGCAAAAGACTGCAGTGCACTAAGTACCCGTTTGGAGGCTTACATTGTAAATTGCATGTATAGCCTACACATAGTCTTGCAACCATAAGGAAGTAGCTGTTCTTATATCAAATTTATATTCTTGCATGATGCTATTGCTAAAATAATAGATGAAAGACAAGTCAAAATATACTTACATTCTGATTTTTGGTAATTTCTGACTTTAGTGAGGTAATGGGTCAATAAAATATTGGATAGCATGTGGGGAAAACTACAAGTCAAATTTACTGGATTAAGTCCAAAACTCATTTTGGAGAAGTTCATTTGCTGTACACTCTAGGAGACGGCTATGACGAGAAGACTTGGGGTTTATTGGCAGGATGAAAGGGGAAATGACACAATAGCTTGCTCTATGTAGAGGCTTTGAGCCAATGCACTTATTTGTGAATCCAATTTATCAAATTCGTCTCTTAAATTATATAGTCTACTTTCCCTGAGGAGCTCAAATTGTTTTACAGACATTATCTCATTTGTCCTCATAAAGAGATGGGAAGTTACTATTGAGTGAAAGCTTCATGGAGAGAATATGTTAATGAAAGGAAATTCAGAGCTAGTGTTTTTAATCCCCACTGTATTTCCCACTGGGTTCTTGACAATGATAAGTTAAACGCGACTAGTCTTATTTTCTTTATCGAAACCAAGGAGAAATATTCTGACTTTTCACTTAATGTCATAGGGAGTATTGGAAGAAGTCATGCAGATACTCAAGACAATTTTTGAAATGATTGAATGTAAAAGACTTCTAGGTTTTAATAAACTTAAAACTACATGGTAGTGTAATTTGCTTTGGAGGCTGCTGCTTTACACAGCTAGTTGTACTTGTTTGTCATGCTAGTAAGAAGATTAATCGTTGAAATATTTGTTGGATTTTGAAGATTTATCAGAAATTGATCTATGTTGGAATTTACTTAACACAACATCTTAGGAAGTCTAACTAGTCTCTAGTCTAACTAGAGAAAAACACATGAAAAGATGATGCTAAAGGGGGAGATTTGAACTGATGACTACCCTGGAGGAAGAACTTAAGACTTATAGATTAAGGGAGGATTAATTCTATTTGTTGAAATAAAGAAACTAATCATGTTTGAACAACGAGGGGCAGAAACTCTATAGTAACATTCTAGAGGGCTTATGTAATAGCTTCTGAGGTAACTTTACTAGAAGAACCAAAGATGTTAGTCCTCTTGAACCTCAATGACACATTTACTGTGTTCTTGATCTGTTCATAAATTATGGCACTGGGAAAAAGAGCAGAAAGGAGCTGAGCAGCACACAAAAGGAGTATACCATGTAGTATTGGCTGAAGCCTTTGAACATACATCAAAACTACATGCAGAAGAGAAGAAAGATTAGAGAGAAGGGGTAACTTACAGTGTATCAGAGTTTTTACATTTATCAGGCTCAAGCATTTCAGGTTTCATTTAAAGGTTAGGCTTTATCTGTAGCGTTCACATGGATTTTATTAGTGACATTCTTTTAGATAACAGCAAAGCCATAGAAGATGAGGTGATTGTGACTTTCCTGGGGAATAAACAAAGTGAAGACAAATCAATAACATTTAAAGATCGCCGAGAGAACAGCTCATGAAGATAAAAGAAACCATGGGGAAAAGGAAGAACCAGGACTGGACAGTCTAATCCAAAATTCACAATAATGTCACAGAAAGTAAAGCTACCCTGTGGTTATTTTTTTTGTGGAAGTCAAGGAAATTTAATCCGGACCATACTTCATTTTGCAGGACTGGGAATTAACTGATCTTTGGAAAGCAAAGTCATGAATTGACATATAGTTAAATACACGATAATATTTATAGTTACAGAGTATATGTTTACAATAATAGAATTTTTTTGATAGAACACTCAGGTGATGGTCACAACTAGTACTTTGTTATGGCACAATGTTAATGTCACACTCTAGGTTCTCTTTCCTTTTTTTCCTTTTTATATTCTAGTATAAAAGGTAGTTTGTTTAGGACCTGGCAAGGGATTCTGGGGAAGGGAATAGAGGCAGAAAAAGAAAGGCTACAGAGAAAGGAAAGAGAAAGAGGGGTAGAGGACGTGTGGAGAGAGAGAAAGAAAATGGAGAAAGAGAGCCATACAATAGCTTTCGATACATTACTTGGTCTTAACTGAAAACAGATGTCATGTGGTAATGGGGATGAATTATTCAATGTCTGACAACTGTGGGTTGGTTGGATTGTGGGTTTTGTTGGTGTTGCCAGTTGACACCTTATCTAATGCCTAACAGGTTGCAGCTAGGTACTCTCCATATATCTTCTGAATTTTCTTGTTCTTCTCTTCATTTTCTTCTTTTGTTGATGAAATATCATTTCCAATTTCTTACACTGAATGGTGTTTTAATATTTTAATCTGTTTTGTAATAGGAAGAAATATTGTCTAGTTGTGTACTTCAGTGTTAATGATTTAGCTTGTTGGAGGGGATTGCAGGGACTATGAGAATAATGACGGTAGGAGTTAGATGAATCACCAGCTGCCGCTGCAGTGCAGGAGATGGAAACATTTATTTGTAGTCTTCCTGTTCATTAGCCCATGAATAGTAGTAACCCGGTAAAACAATGATTCAGAATTTTCTTATCAGTGTTCATTCAGCAGGAAAAATCTTGAAATCTGTTGTTTGCTCTTCTTTCTTTCTATCCCTTCTTGCATCAGTGATAAATTAGAAAAAAAGTAATTAAATACTGTCAGTAATAACTCGCTTGTTGTACCTTGAAAGAATAATGAAACTCATTATAGAAAACTTGATGGCCATGCTTATTCTCATTCGGTCTCTTTGGTACTGATACAGGCACATGCATATGAACATCCACCTAGATCATTTTAGCAGTTGCAGCTACCTATATGTAGTAGTCTGTAATACAGTAAGCAGGTTAGAGGTATGACAAGATAGAGGTAAGATAATTGATACCTAAATATGAGCTAGATGTGATAAAATACAATATACAAGAAGTGACCATAGCTGATGCATTTCAGAATATATTTGCTAGTTTTACTACTGAGTAATAATACATTTTTCACCATTTTGAATGGTTTCATTAATTTATTACCTCATTGCATTATATCACACACTCTGTTTTGAGTCTATGCTTTAAATATAAAGAATATATACAACAAAGTTTTTTCAGCTTTGCCAAAGAAAGACTAAGGAAATAGAAGGACTGACAGATGAACAGAGGAAACCAATAACTACTGCAGCACACAGGATGCTATGCAGTCTCAGAATTTACTCTTGGTTTTATGGCTTAATTGACAACCAATTAAAACACATTATTCTAATAAGCAACTTATAAGCTCAAATTCTTTTTAGATCAGTTAAAATAAATTGAATGTGAACAAAGACTCTTGAATATTTTGGCTCATGGAATTCTTATATGTGAAGCCACATGATTTTTTCAAGTACAGGAGACCTCAATAGAAATATTTGGATCAGGAACAAACATCTTTACAGGACTATTCATTGCAAATCAGGCACAAACTTAGCTCTCTATCCATTACACACGATTTTAAATAAGTTATTTAATTTGTTGACAATTTTATATGTAATTTGATTGGTTTTTAGAGACACTCTAATTAAAAGCTAAATGCCTCAGGTCTGATTACAGTGTTCTACTGACGTTCTGTGTGGGAATTCTCAGTTACATGACGATGATGGGTTGGTGTTGTATAAAGATGATATTTTCTCACTGGCACCTCCATAATGCAGCTCAATGGTAGCGGTACGTGTAAGGTATTAATTTAGCAGCTATCTAATAAAAGCATTCAAGGAAAACTTCACTCTTCTAAGATAAAAGAAAGTGCTAGATTTAGAAACCTAGTAATTATAGTAGCTCATTTCTAACAATGAAGTCAATAAAAAGAGTCTGAAAAAATGATACACTGGTAACTGTGTTTCAGGTGTTCTTTTAATAAAATTTTGAGTGTAATGTAAAACATCAATGTAAGTTTTCTTTTCCTACATGATTACCTTGAATAAACCATGTGCACGGCATAACAGCCTCGTAGCTTTTGAATGTGACTCCACACATAAGCACTTAATAGTTCATGCAAACATATACATGAGTAAAAGAAGTAATGAAGTTGACAAGAGATGGGAAATGTGTCATTTATTACAGACAGATATCCTTATGGTTTTATTATTTACCTATGTCTTAATTTCCTTTTTCTTCAGATTTATACTGTCAGAGACAATTGTGTCATTCAACGCCTAAGTCAGATGATACTTTAATAAAAATCACAAAGTCTATAAAAAGTATTTCAAATCCACAGACGAGGCAATTTTGAAGCAAGGAAATAGAGCTAAATACCTAATTTTTCTTATTAAAAAATGAAAGTCAAATAATCCCCTATTTGACTTTATCCACTAGTTTAACCACTGGCCAACAGTGATTGCCCTGAACTTGAATTACTTTCCTTTAAATTGGCAAAGTCTAGCAGATGAGATAATATGCTCTCAGGTATATTTCTGTCAGTGGGGAAAAAAAGTACTTGCATGAGTCAGAAATTATAACCAATTGGGCAATAGACCAATTTAAGTCCAATCTCTTGATTTCCAAATATGCATGCTCTTTATAAAACTGGCACAATGCTGTTCTTCCCTGTGAACTGTGTTGCTTCTAAGGGGAGCTAGCCTCCTTCCTCTCAGACTTCTGTAGGCCGAAGAAAGAAGAAAAAAAGTGTTTGAAGCATCCATATAATTTTCTGCACCCACTGTGCTTAAATGTAATAGTTTACAATGTCTAAGTTAGCTGGTTATGAATAGAGAATTTGAATTCTTGCTGTTGGGGGTTGAATCTGTATTATTTATTAACTAAGAGACTTTGATAAATTTATTGGCCCTCCTGGGCTTTTTCAATTTTATTTTGAAATAACAGACATCTCAATAACTGTAGTTTTGGTTTGTTTGTTTGTTTGTTTGTTTGTTTGTTTGTTCTGAAGGTAGCAGTTCAAAATGTAAATTGGATAAAGCCCTTCACACAATGCCTATTAGGTAATGAGACTTCAATAAACATTAAATGGTATTATAACTGTATTTATTTCCCAGAATACCTTGTTCTTTTCAATTCCATAAGAACAATTAATTCTTGTAGGTAGGTACCATAGCAAAGTAACTTCTGAAAGTATATTCCCTTTAGTTTCATTATGGAACATACAAATATGTATTATTGGTCTGGGATGAGTTATTCTAGTGGACTGCTTTTGAAGTATACTCAAACTGCATTTTTAGCACCAAAAAGTAAAAGACAAATCAAACTAGTATTTATGTAAGGCATGTGATGGTCAATAAAAACAAGGCACATTATTCTAGTAAATAAAGAAATGGCCTTAACCTTCAAGGATGGGAAGAAACTGCCTTGGAAGAAAAGGAAATGTTAAGTAAGAGGTAAAGATGCTAAAGAGAGGAAGGAAGCAGGTCTTACATGGTTGCTAATATGTTCATAAGTCGCCTATGAAGCCTAAATGGCTACAACATGTAGGAGAAGATCCAGGCCTCTGAGATTTAAAGAATGCATTCTCTTAGAATTTTTTAACAAATAAAACAAAACAAAACTTTGCAAAATTGTGCCAGTGTTCTAGGGGACATGAGAAAGAGAGAACCTTAAAGTTTCGTTATCATGTCCATGATAAAAAAACACCTGTCTACCAAGAGAAATGTGCAACATACACCATGGTCAAATGAGACAAACTGGGTCAAGTTATGGGTGGTTCTGAAATCCTTGAAGAGAATCATAGGAACTTGTGTCTGAACAATTCTACACAAAATCAAACTGGAAGCTGTCAAAGGCTCTAGAGGATTTACCTGAAAGGTCTAAGTTAGACACAGATGCCAATAGCCTCTGGGTTCACTGTCTCTCTAGATCATTGCGATGCATACTAAAGCTGAGCCTGGAGATACAGGACAGTATTTCTAGCCACTCAGGAGGCTGAGCTGGGAGGATTCCAAGTTAAAGACTTTTCTGGGATAAGAGGGCAGTTCAGGTTAGCCTCAACATTTAAGACCATATCACAAAGTAAAGGAAATGTTCAAAGATAAATCTCTAACTTTGTATATTCTGTCTTCAGTCCTCAGAACTGGATACTAAATGATGAGGAGGCCAGGCTAGAGTGAAAGGTACTGGGGCACAAGTCTCTAGTTATGTGATAGCACACAGAATTAAATATAATTAGGTTTCTTTCCTAAACTAGACGCTAAATAAATGATGATACTTTACATGGGTTGTGTGGACATTAATTACAGTATCAATTTTAAGAGATCTAGATTCACTTCAGGGGGCAGGCCTTTGGGAATTTCCAGTTATCTTGCCTTTTTCTAGATGGAATCCTCAATACAACAAAACAGACAAAGAGCTGAGCACAAGCACTTCTGGTTTGGGATGAATTGTGACAATCTCTGGCTACTTGACTTCCCTAGAATAGTGGCCCCATGATTTATGAGCGACAGGACGATGGACTCTTGTTCATCATAGCAACAGAAAAATCAATTAAGATAGGTGCTATACCATGTGTATGAAAAGTATTTGGTGTAATCAATAACTGTTGGATTGAAGAGAGTTTAAAGGTGAACAAAGGATCCCAGGTATCTTTCTACATCAACAATGAAAGTAATGAAATATAGTTTGGTGGACCTAGAAGATGGGATTAGTGTCTGGGAGAGGCATAGCAAAATTGTTTACACACAGACTGATAAATTAATGAAAAAAATCGAAGTCAAAAGTATACAACACTAAAAGGATAAAAACGTTGGCAGTTTGGCAGTAGGGTTGGCCACAGAATTAGCATATGTGTGCAATAGTGATGTAATAGAAAACAGTATGTAATTACACTCCATTTTCTCCTCAAAAATATACACCAACCATTTTATAGATTGTATTGCAGATGATTTCTCCCTTTTCAAAGTGTTGTGATAGAAAAGAAATATGATACATCTCTTTCCCCTGTGAGTAGCTGGTACTTAAGAGAAATCCCACTGTCGGTGTTCATGCTTGGACTTCCCAGCAGCTCTGAATAGGATCTAGCAAAGTCGACTGCTAGGAAAAGTATAAATAGGAACAGAATTTGCCCAGAGCTTTTCACTGCTTTGTTCTGTACTATTTTAATTTTGTTTCAGGCATTTATTCCAAAATTTATATTTAGTATTAATTGAAGTCTATTCTAAGTTTAAGAAAAGATATGTAGTTTATTTATGTTTTGCAGCATATATATATATATATATATATATATATATATATATATATATATATATGTTTGAACTTAATGTTGGTTATGGATATAAAAATAAAGACATTACTTTGGGTAAAATCACAGGCTATAGATATATTTTCATATTCAAGGTATTAAAAGGAATGATATAAATGCATTGCATCATTAACAATGCTTAGGTAATATACTCTTGGCTATCTCTGCTATATGCATATTAGGAAACACATCTACCTAGAGACGTAGGCCATAGCATAGTCAAGATGACTCATAGATGTTTAAGACTGGAAATAGTCATAGAAATTATTAATCAACACTTGTCACTATTAGAAACATGGAAACATAAGTAGATAACTCTACTGTATACGTTGGAATCTTAGTATCTAACTCAGTATCTCATCACATTATCTCTTTAACAACTTGTTGCTGAGTCAGCTTGTGCAAATTAATTAGCTTTTTGTTTCTATAAAAAATTACTTAGTTGTTCTTTCCTATAGGTCCCTTTTCCAAGAACCGAGGAAGGCTAACAGGTGAATGAATGATTTGAAAGAATAGCTTGGTCAAGTGAATATTTTCTCTGCATAGACCATTTAAGATAAGTTCATTAAAACATCTTTATTTTTAGATTTGCATCTAGAAAATTAAATATAATCCCACATTATAATAACATCACAATATTTAATCACATATAATCTCACAATATTTAGATTATGTTTTACTTGTCTTTATATTTTTTATATAAGACACTCAAGTATTTGTGAACTTTAAATTTGTTGGCTGTACAGTAGTCAATTAACATGGTGAATTCTCATTCAAAGCTATTTTAACATATTTTAATTCTTAGATGTTTCTGTAAGAAGTTATGTGGGAAGTAACATTTTCTGCTGAAAGAAATGTATACTATATGATATATTTGTAAATTTTTCATAAAATTTATTGATGAATAAATGTTTATGCTCTCTGCAATATCATAAGACATAATATTCACACAATGGCCATTTTACTGAGGAATTAATATCTTATGTTTTCCAGGTCTTTTAATTTAATGACAAATTTGGCTTAGGAATTTATCTTTTTATAAAATGTATTTTCTGTTTGAAATCACACAATTGTTCTATTAATTTGATTTCTGTATTTTAAAAGTACATAAAGTTTTATATAACTTAAAATTTTATTACTTCTTATTTATTAAAGTTGTGAATATAAACATATTGTTTTATCCTACTAAGAAATATTATCGTCTTACATTATATAATAAAATAGTATTCATAAATATCACGTAGATAATATTAATATGACAGATGATGAAAATTATATAAACACTGTACTTCAAACACGATGTATTTTTAGAGTGAATTATGTTAATTCCACTTGCAGAACTGAAACTTTTAAAATACATTTTAAAAATCTCTCTTTCAGTTAAACTTTTCTTTTCTTCTAGCTTATTGATTTTGAAATGATGGTCCAGGCACAGGCGCAGGAAGTTGTGCAAGAAGTCACCAGGGATAGCTAAAAATACTTATTCCTTCATCCCATCAATAAAATCTTTAGTGGTTGAAATTTGGGAATCAGTATTTTTAATAAGTTCCCCAGGTAATTGTGATCACTTCTAACAGGATTCAGAACCAATGACCTGGATTACTTGACTGCATGTCTCTTATGGTTTATATGTTTTACGCCCCTCCATTTTCCATTCCACATAGCCAAATAAAGCCCATCACATTAGGGCTTGAACTAATGCCATTCTTACACTATGCCCCATGGGATCCAATTTTAATCCTGCTCTTTAACATTGACTATCTCAGGGTTTTACAGATGTGTTCCCCTTACACATTGTCTAAAGATACTCTCTATATAGGACAGGACAAAACACCTGAGAAGTAAGCTGCTATATTTCAGTTAGAAATTGCTAAAATCTTTAGACATTTCTGGTTTTCACAGAAAGACGGTGTTTGTTCTTTAATTATAGTCCTAAACAATGTTGTTTATAATTGTGCAGATTATCTCTAAAAGCTGCACCAACTCCACTGTTTGATGCAATGTAGAAGCTTTACTAGAGAAAAAGCAAGCTCAGAGTGGTGGTTTAAAAGTAAATGGCCCCTACAGGCTTATATATGTGAATACTTGCTGTCCAGGGAGTGGATCTGTTTGAAAGGTTTAAAGGAATTTGGAGATGTGGCTCAATTGAAGGAAGTGAGTGGGTCACTGGGGATGGGCTTGGAGCTTTGAAAAGCTTAAGCCATGCCTAGTCTCTCTTTGTTTCTGTGGGTATATCTTTGTGTCTTTGTCCCTCTATGTTTGTCTCTGTCATTTTCTTCATCTTCGTGTCTGTCTCTCTGTTTCTTTCTCTGTCTCTGTCTCTCTGTCTGTATCTCTCTCAATCTCTGCTTCTTTCCCCATGTCTCTCTGTCTCTCTGCCTCTGTGTGTGTGTGTGTATATATATCTGTGTGTGTGTGTCTCTCTGTGTGTGTCTCTCTGTCTCTCTCTCTGTCTTTCTGTCTCTCTCTCTCTCTTACTCTCTCCTTAGCAGCTACTGCTCCAGTGGCATGCATGTTGCCATGCTCTCTGTCATGATCATAATGGGCTAAGCCTTTGAAAGTGTAAGCAAACCTCCACTTAAATACTAAAAGTTGCCTGGTCATGGTGTCTTTTTGCCATAATAGAGCAGCTACCAAGATATTCCTATAGAGGAGATTGTTGGGAGTGAAAGAAAGTATTACATTTGATAGGATGTCAGTCATGGTAACACACACATAATTTGGAAATAAAAGAAAAATGCCCATGAGATTTCTTTTGGTGTCCCCCCCCCTTTCGGTTGGTTTTGTTACATGGACTAGAACTCAGAGATCTACTACTGAATTTTATCTTTATCATGTTTACATTTTATGTTGATCCCAAGTCTCATTAAGAGAGGACTGGTTTTCTTTAGGTAATGGTTTCAGAGGGAATTTACTACATCCTATTGGGTTTTGGAGAGGCATGATGGCATTCACAACCCTGGGAAGGTATGACAAACCTCCCACACCTTGTACCTACTGACTGCTGCTAACAACAGGGGTTTTAAATGTATTTTAACAGCTAGACAGGGTGAGTTACTTTCACCTATGAGCCTTCCATTACACAGTAATTCTCAACCTTAAACAACCACAACAGTATAGGAACTGAGTGTTCAAATCACAAGCCTCGGGAGGACATGAGATTAAAAGAATACTCTTCACCAAACAAACGCCTCTTCCCTAGCACAGTTCCAGTCCTTTTCCCAGGAAATCTAAATTTTCAGGAAGTAAGTCTTATCCACACTGCACTAGACACATCTATGTAACAGTATGCAGAAATTCCTGGTACTCTGCTTGTCTTATTTCAATATTCCTGGTAATTGCCAATAAGGTTTTAAAACAAGAAATACTTGCTACACATTCTCTGTTCTCCTGTTCCTCTGTTGACACATCTTTGTAACAGGAACATTATATCATGGATTAGAAAAAGTAACACACATTAATGGAAGTCATTAATTTAAAATTTAATTGAAAAACTCTAATAGTGATCACTAAATTATGCATGTATGTGGTATTATTTGTTAGTTTCTTAAATAGAATATCGAATATAATCATCTCCTTGGTTCCATGAATTTGTTAATATTCTCTCTTAACGTTAGACCAGGGAAAGAGCTTGCTGACAGGAGCCTGATATAGCTGTCTCCTGAGGGGCTCTGCCAGTGTCTGACAAATACAGAAGTGGATGCTCACAGCCATCCATTGGATGGAGCACAGCGTCCTCAAAGAAGGAGCTAGAGAAAGGACCTGAAGGGGTTTGCAAGGATGGCCTAGTTGGTCATCAATTGGAGGAGAGGCCTTTGGTCCTGGGAGGCTCTATGCCCCAGTGTAGGGGAATGCCAGGACCAGGAGGCAGCAGTAGGTGGATTGGGGAACAGAGGGAGGGGGAAGTTATAGGCGGTTTTTGGAGGGGAAACTTGGAAAAGGGGTAACATTAGAAATGTAAATAAAGGAAATGTCTAATGAAAAAAAAGAACAATTTACAAAAACGGTTAAAAAAGAAAAGAAAAAACGAGACCAAGACAGTGAGATTGTGCAAGAGACCAAGAGTGAGATTGTGGAAGAGACCAAGACAGTGAACCTGTGGAAGAGACCAAGACAGTGAGCCTGTGGAAGACAGTCTCACATTATGCTCATTTCCTCAGTTTTTCAAAAGCATCAGATGTAAATTTAAAAAGTACAAATTCATTGACTAAAACTTTAAACAATGGCTATTCTCAAAATGTTGAATTAAATGAATAAATATATAGCATTATGATGAATTTAATACACAAGTTGAACCATGGCATTTCTTTTCTCAGTATATAATGTGGATACAAAATCGTGTTTCCAGTAAGCAGTGTGTGTGTGTGTGTGTGTATCAAAGGAAAAATAATCTTAATTTTTTTCCCTCTAACCTACTGCTTGGTAGGGAATAAATCAGGGCCTGATAAAACCACACTACAAAATGGGAACATTTTTCACTGGCATTCTCCTCTTTTCAGTTTCTCAGAGAACTTCATCAAAACTAATGGGACTATGGACAAGATTTATCAGAGACTGTGTCTGTCCTGAGATCTTCTCTGCATGTCTGAAAACACACATCCATAAGCCTTCCCTAGAGATCAGCAGTACAGAGAACTCATGTCAGACATTATGCCTTTCAAAGAGACCTTTTTTTTTTAAATGCTCTTTCTTCCTGTGTAGTGATCATTAAAATAATTCCTGTAAAGAGTTATTTAATTTTGGCATTATCATGGAATGACTAGAGAGTGAAATATCTTGAGTATTCCGTGACTAATTTTGCAATTGGGACAGGCTCTTTGGCAATGCATAAGGGTCCTGCTCAAATTATATTGGTTCTTATTCTACCTTCAAATCAATATTTGGACAGGAAGCTTCTTTGTGCATGCTAAATCCAGAATTGGTAGTTTTATCTAATAATTTGTGCATCCATCAACATCTGGAAACAATTAAGAAAGCACAGCTCCTGTGTAGATCCCCAGACAGAACAGAAGATGGAAGGACGGGACCGCAGAAATAAACTTCTGTCACTAAAATCATTTCAAACAATAAGGTTGTCAAAGTTAGCTTTAGTTGTCAACTTGAAGCACAGAGACAAGGAGCCTCAATAGAGAAACTGCTTCCATGGGATTTTTCCTTTGGCATAACTGTAAAAAAAAGTTTTCAACTTTTAATGCAAGTAGGAAGGCCCTACCCACTGTGGGTGGAACTGCCCATAGGGAGGTGGACCAGGGTACTGTAAGAAAGACAGCTGTACCTAAGTTTGGAAACAAGATGTTGAGTAGTGTTTGTCACTGGCCTCTACTTTTGGGTATGATGTTTATCACAGCAACTGAAAGCAAATTAGACTACAGGCCTATGCATTAATTCTTGAACTGTAATGAAGTTTTAACACCTTGAAATATCTGGACTTTTTTTTTTTTTTTGTCTCTTCCTCTTTCCCCTCCTACTCTCCGTATTTATTTCTTTTTCCTTTTTCTTTATCTTTTCTTCCTTTAAGACATGGCTCAAGCCCTGTAACTCAGGTTGACTTCCATATTAAGACTTTGATCTATTTGCCTGAGATGTCTTATCCTGAGCTCTCAGGCAAGCCTGCTTTGTTTGTTTCATGGCAAGGCCTCTATCTCAGGCTTGATTCCAATTCTTCATGCCCTTGATCTTCTGGTCTCCCTGCCATCATGGTGCCACCTCTGGAGTGCTGAGTCTTGTCTCACCACCTTCAGATTATATGGAGTGGGGACTGACTTCATGGTTTCATGTAAGCCTTCTGAGAACTTAGTTACACTACAGGTTTTATTTATGTTTTACTTTAAAATTTTTAAATCAGAACGTAGGGTAAAGATTAGAAAGTTATTTGTTTTAACTTGGAAATATTCTTTTAAAATATAGTATAAAATCTAAAAATACACCTGTTATCAAGGACTGATCTTTAAATAATGTATGCTTTGCATATGTGCATGTATTATGCATATATGTATGTATATATGTATGCATGTATATGTACCCTTGTGATTATGTCTCATAAGTGAAGAAAGTTTGTTTGGGAGCATATGGAGGACCTTGGCATGTGTCAGGATGCTGTTAAGATATCATAAACTGATGGATGCTGTACTGAAATCATGTCTCACTCTATGTGATTTCTGAAATTCATGTTAAACACAATATAGGCCTCATGAGTTAGTGTATAGGCACATGCAACAGCCCAATGTGGGTGGCTGCAAAGGGAAAGGCCAGATACATAGTCCGATGGTCAATGTTCAGATCCACATGTCATGCTCCAAACCAATTCTGAATACATTCAAGTGGAGTCAAGAATAGATTAATAAGCCCAGCAATTAAAAGTAGTGTCAGAGAGAAAACACAGGACAAAAAGAAGTTCACAGATGATTAAATGGTTTCTTATGAAGGAAACTTACTGATAAATTCACTTTCATAGCAAGTCGCCCTCATATGAAACCATTGGTAGTACTTGATTATTGCTCTCAGTAAAAGTATAATTTTGTACATCTGTTAAGGAGTATTTGACATAGAAACTTTGTTAATTTTATTTTTCTTTAATACTCCCTTATTTAATTTTCAGAGACTGTGTGGTTTCTCTTGATACAGAGTATTTTGAATCATTTCAAATTTAAACTTTCAGAAAATATGAAGTTAAAAACATTTAACAGTGGAAATTCACTTCCTTATTCTGTTAACTTATCTGGTTGCAATTATTGATGAGAAAAAAACACATAACTTACCTTTGCTATTTTATTAAATGTATTTTTTTGTACACACATAGACCTATTCCCACATACTATCAGGTAATAACATGATAGATTCTTATCTCTCCTACTGTGTGGGTCCCAGGATGCTGATTGTTACCAACTGAGACATCTTATCATATTTGGAATGCATAACTTCTTACCACTATTTCCATAAATTTTATTTTTGACATAATAATGTACAGTGAAACCCTTTAGTTTTGGATAGGAACATTAAAGGTTCATCAATAAGAAACAAGTCACATTCTTTTTTAAAAAATATGACTAAACTTAAAATTGTATCTTAAGTAAGAAGCAATTTACTGTGTTTATTGTCTTTATACATATTTCAACCTAAATGTCAAAAATATCTAAATTTTTTTCAAGAATTATTAAATGTTTAGATGTCTTCTCTAGTATACTACCGTGCTAATCTGAATTGATAAAAATTAAAACCAGAATAGGACAATAATAATAATGCAATACAGCAAATGTATCTAAGTTTTCAGAATGGCTCAGGAAGGTTTATTCTTGAATCAAGTGCCCAAGATCCACTGATTTCATAGGGGACTAGTGCTTTGTCCATTAGGAGTATACACCCAGTCTGTGCCTGTTTTGTCTACCTCTGGATCTTATTGCTCTCTCTCTCCTCTCTCTCTCTCTCTCTCTATTTTTCTCTGACTTACAGTCAGAGCCAAATAATAGTGATCCTAATTAAACCAAAGGGATTGACATTCTCTCCTAGGTATTTAGGATGCTGTACCAAGAGTGTTCTTAGGCTCTGCCAGCCAAGGAACAAGCATTCACTTCCCTATTCTGGGACTTCTCTCTACCTTTGTTTTGTAGGCAATAAGGATGACACAAAATCAAACCTAGACTCCGTGCATCAGAGAATGGCTTGCTTGTTAGGATGGGTAAATGCCTTTCAGGGGCATACATCTAAAGCCGTCATAGCCCTATGTTTAAATGCCATGCATAGTTTGAATCTATTTTCTTGTTTCACACAGAGTACTGTGGTGAGTGAAAGTATTAGAATCTTTGTTCAGACATCTCCCTTCCTATCTTTAAGGCGATTTAAAAAAAAAAACCTAGCCTATCAACTTGATGGTTAGAAAATAAGTAGTTGAATCAGACAGAGATAATTGCGTGTTGAAATTATTAGCTGTGTGACTTCAGCAAGATAGTTTGACTTTGTAAGTCTTAGTTTAATCTTTGGTAAAATGTGAGCAGTTGTAATGGCTGTCACAACTGCCATTTTGTAATGACATTTGTCACTTTGTAAATGAGCAAAAGATGTTAAGTACGTAGAAAGCTGACAGGCTTATGCTAAGTACTCAGTACAAGTCAATAGCACTAAGAAAGGTTTTACATAAATGACTTTGCAACCTTAAAAGTACCAGGAAATTAATATTTTCTACTTAAAGAAACCTTTTGATATTTGTTTCTTATCTCTGAATTATTTGAAAATACACTGAATTAAGTTACTTGTTCTTGAACTAAAACTGAAACCCATCTTAAAAGAGCAGGGATTAAAAAGTAAGAATGTTTTAGTCCCTTTCATACAAAGAGGTATTAATTCCACTCCACATGAAAGTTCTTTTCTGAGAGAGATGACTGCAGAATGGAAATGATGTCACTGTAATTGCTCCTTTAGCCATTTAATTGATTTCATTTAAAAATGGTAAAGTATATAGAAAGAATTTGAAAAATAGGCCTGAGAAGTCGAAGTGAGTTTGGGCTTAGCTATCTTTAGTGCCTTTTCTCTATGAGTTTCCTTTGCTTCCCTCATCTGTTATCAACACTTCTTAAGTTTGCTGCTGACTGAAGCCTGTATTTGAGCCTTGTCCAAAAACTCTGCCTAAGCTGATTGATCATAGAACTCAACTGGTGTATGAACTGGGCCTTGAAGTATAAGTAAGATTTTGTCAGGCTGAGGACAAATGAAAATAAAAGCCTTAGATCTGAGCCAAAGCAGGGAAGGGGGTACAGATTCCCAAAATGACCATCCTTGCTTGATGAATAGAGACAAAGCTGATTTCCACTGTATGTGGCTTCCCATTCATTATTTTGTCCTATATTTTAGTTGGTGATTGGCTGAATACTTGGTTGTATCACATTGTATTTAATAGTATCGAGTCCTAACTTTGGCTCTTTCATCTTATAGAAGCCACACAGGCTGCCATAAGAAAATGGATAAGAGAACAAGGTGGCCTGCTGGGAAGAAAGCAACCAAGCTTGACTTTAAGTGCTCATAGTGAGAGAATGGCAGGTGGCTAAGCTGAGGTTTATTTAGATATAGTTATAAGGGACATTTAGTAAACTGCTAGGCATTTTTTAACCAAGAGGGTTGTCCACTTAGCTTTGTGGAACAAGTAGATATGTCAACTGTTAGTACAAATTGTTGCTTTCTTTCAACAAATTGAAATAGGAAAAGAGAATTGAGGTCTCAGGGAGTAGACTCTAAGTAAGTATGTATTAACATGCATGCAAATCAATATCTATGTAAATTTACATCCCAATAGGCAGTACACATTTGAGGGAGATCCTGGAAGTTAGAAAAATGGGTAGAGTTAAAAGTAAGGATTTTTTTAAAAACTACTAATAATGAGTTATGTGATTTGAGGTTTACATCTCTTCAAACAGGTTTAGAAAGAAACATGTCTGTTGCTCAGGATGCTGGTACTAATGTTTCCTTAGGATTTAATGGACAGTCCTCAAATATCTTCTATGACTGTGTTAATCTAATCTCTTTGTTTCTTCCCTCGGGGGCCCGGAGCCTTCTGTTTTTATCTGTAGACACAATTTCTCTTCTTTAAACAGGATTCATTCATCCTTATCCTTAAGGGCTTCCGTGGCCATCCAGTATAGAGAACTCTTCAAATAAAAATTCTACATGTCACTCTGTTCTTGAGGTGTGTAGTATTTATTAGTAGCCAGAGTTCAAAAATGCTGAGCCTCTGTGATTCGTTTGTGAAAGTTACGAGTAAGAAAACTGCCTATTCTGTCCTTATCCTATTCTAGTGTGGCATGTTAAGCTACCCCATGACTCCCTTTAAATTCTCCTTCCCAGCTACCCTCAACTCTTCCTGTCTTTACACTTTATTTTCACCCTTCTTCATATCCAAGAAGGAAACAACTTCAGTGAATGAATGTTGATTCACGTAGAGAGGGTCCAGCTTTCAAATTCTGTGATTACAATATCACTTTCTAGTTTTGTTTCCATAAATTCTCATCTATCCCAGGCTAGCCTTGAGCTTACCACAGAGCTAAGGATGACTTTTTATTTCTGATTCTCCTGTCATTTCCTCCCAAGTGATACTGTTACAGCCAGATGCTAGTATGCCCAGTGCTGTGATGGGTATTTAACTCAGGGCATCGTGCATACTGGGAAGACACTCAAGCAGTTGAGCTACATTTAAGACTACATTCTCTAAAAATTAATGAGTGTTTCTCATTCACCTCCCAACGATTCAGCCTCTTGCATATCTGCTTAAATTCTACCAGCATCTGAACACACAGCTTTCACTCTGCCTTCAATTCTTTCCTGACATTGTTAGTCCTACAACTGTTGAAAATTTACATGGCTTCATAGAAAGTCCTTTATCAATGAATCCAGAAAAAAACGCTAACCAAAGGTCTTTATTTTATTGCTTTTACACTTTCTAAAAAGATTCTGCAGCTAATAGTGAGGGGGAATTTTAAGTCAAAACCAAAACAAATCCACTAAAGCAAGATATTATATATGTTTGAACATTAAGTTTTATCATTTGGTTCATAAATTCACTAAATATTAGGTATATATTCTTTGTCAATATTTGTACTAGGTTAAGTATAAACAAACTCAGATTATATTTTTCATGTAATTTCCTTTTCCAACTCTGCCATAAGCACCATTTATTAAATCCTTCAAATCTATTCAAATGTCACATTGTCCCTTACACTATAACTACTCTGGTTAAGTATTAATCACTTTTCCTAGCATGAGGACGTCCAAATTTCATAAGATTGTCACTTCTAAAAAATAATATCAGATTTTTTTTTACAATTTTGTAATCTGCCTTTGAAATAATCATTATTTGCATCATTAATAAAATATAATATTTACAAGGACAAGAATCTGTTGTCCTTACCCAAGCCTTGGGTGACAGGGAGGAGCCTTCAGTGAACAGTCCAGATGAACAGATGAACTGTAGTCCCTGGTCATTTGAAGCGACCATCAGTCTTTCCTCGCTAAGAACAGCAATGCTGACCTGTCTGTATGATGTATTCATTCACACAATAGTGTCACCAATGTTATTGGAGCAACCAACCACAATTTCATTGCATTGAAGGCTCATTCCATGAGATGAACCCCATACCTGACACTGTTAGTGATGTCAAGAACCCGAGTCTAGGGATTCATAGGCATGGGGGAGAACCTAGTGCTATTATTGTGTTAAATGAACATAACAGTAAGTGAACGCCTAATGTCATTTTGCTGTAGGCATAGATAAGCTTATGGTTCAAACTTCATCCAAGAGCTTCCCTTCTCAGTGGCTGGGGATGGACTCAGGGACCGCTGGATGATGTGTACAGACTGAGTGACTTGGGAGTACTCTGTCTTAAGTGGAAGTCCTCATCTCACACCCCACTCACAGAGCTCAAATTTCTCTGAGCTCCTGGGTACGCTTCATAGCACATTTCTTGCAACTCGAATAAGGCAGACTGTCCTTCACTGTAATTTATGGTTAACAAAACGCTGTGTCCACATTTACCTCATTAGATCAGTGTAGGGCATAATTCATTTTTAAAGCAGCAGTATAGAAAAATAAGGTATACAGTAAAGGAGAATATAGAGAGATATGATGCACTGTGAGGGAGTTATAGTTGGTTTTCTCATATGGTGGCCCACTTGGATCCAAGTGAGTTGTCACTGAGTTCACTGAGGTTTTAAAGTTGAATTTAGGAGACCAGAGAGTTTCTTTTTTCTTTTCTTTCTCCCCCCCCCCTTTTTTTTTGATTGCAGTATTATGAACAATTGATTCTCTGTGACCCAATTGAAAGTATTTGATATGAACTACTTTCTTATCACCTTACAGAATAAGGGAGAGTTTTGCCTTAAAGAGGCCCATTCAAGGAGCCGTGGTGTTTGACACAGGACCATGCATCTGTTCTTAGAACAATGTTCTGTTCATTATCATCCTTGAAAACTCCTATAAGTATTGAAAAAATTTCAGAACTTTGTAATCCCGACTCACCATTTAGGCTTTGAAAACTGGTCTCTAGCTGCTGAGCTGACCTCTGCCCATTTCTGCTTCTTTGCATCTGCTGGCGTTATCGTGGGTTTTGCTCTTGGGTTGCAGCCCCTTCTCTGCGCCAGCTCTCAAGCACAGCCTCTGGCTTCTGGTGCGTTTACCACTTGGGGAACATGGTGCTGCCCTTGTTTTGTTAGCCTCAGCATTTTGCGAAACCTCCCTTCCCCTCTTAAGCCTGGGAATACATCACTGTCCACCTCTTCTGCATTTTGTATTTACCGTTGTCTTATGCTTCAGTGTTTCCGATGTCCTTGAGAAGCCATAACCAGCCTTTATATTTGAAAGAGTGCCAGCTCATTTAATCAGGCTGTGTTTGAGAGGCATGGATGAATTTATTCTATCTAACATTTAATAAAAAATAAATTAAAAATGCGACTTATGCCAAGACATGCTTAACATTACCCTTCCAGGTTTAAATTTGAAAGTTGTCACTGCCCGCCCTGATCTGGAAACTGACATGTTATCAATCTCAGGCGTGGGTGACAAGCCTGCTGATCTCTTCCCAAGGCTCTTGTTTAATAATTAATTTTTCATTGCAGGCATGTTCAATAAATGGATTACAAAACTGAAGCCCTTTTAAGAGGCTTTAGAAATTCATTATTACTTTTAAAAGATGAATGTACAAGTTAACTATTCCGTGATGAATGAGTCATACCAAAGATAGCCAGGTCCTCTGTGGTGTTAGCCTATATTTACACACAGAATGAAGTAGGTTAGAAAGTCAGGGTGATTTTGTACACAATGTCACTGAGTCTCTGAGAATGTGATTATTTTCAAAGAAAGCTTTAAAAGGGAGATTAGAGACACAGTTATGCTTTGAACATTTTACTCTTTGCTCTTATTCTCAGAAATCTCTGACACACAACCTCTGACCAGGCTTAGAGCTATTTCTGCAGTCAGGACTTAGGCTCAGTCCCCACCTCCCCAAATAATATGATTTAATTCAAAAGGAATCTATCAGTCACCACATCTTAATGTCCATAATTAAATGCTAGTGCTTAAAGTAAGCTATTATTTGTCAACGCTAAACCCACCAGCTTTGTGATTCCCAGGCTGGATCTCTGCACACAGCACTTCCCCTTCCCCATCTGGCTTCCTGTTAGTTCTTTCAATAGAATTTGCTCAGGGAAAAGCAACAGTGGGGAACAGGGCAACATTTCATCTTTGACCAGCTTTTTCATTCACCAGGCGCAGGCACTCTATCTACCCGGCAATGTCACTCTGACTGCAGTACCTACCGGTTTCTGTTTACACTCCTGGAATTATGAGCATCACAGCTGACCAGATGTTCCTTCTTGTTTGTGATACTTTTTCACAGATGTGCTACCTCAGTGTGTTCTGATTTTTTTGCCTTTAGTTATTATTATTTAATTCTATTTCTCTCACACCTGTATGTGGGACCCTGAAATGTAGCCTTGTTCACGGTTGAGCTAAGCCTTGAAACCCTGGTCACTCTAAATGGACAGTAGGTGTTTCCTCTCTTCCCGGGCATGAAGCCACAGTGCTCTGTAGATTTGTGTCCATCAGTCACGTAGCGGCAATGCCCCAGACTCCTCCACATGTAGAGGATATGACCACAGGCCACATAGACTTAAGACAGATCTCCATTTTAATGAGGTACCTGAAAGTTTAGAGACATCTAGTAGGCCTTCCTTCCCAGACAGTCCTCCCTGCAAAAGGTATTTAATCTCAAGTCTGCCCTGAGAAGTGGGGTATAGTTTTTTTCATCCAGTCTCCACCATGATAATAAATGGCTTAAAACAATGGACTGCCTCTTTTCATGGGGATCTGCCACTGGGAGTCATGGAGAAGGCTTCTCTGTGCTCCCAGGCATGGCCGCCACCAAGCCAAACCCCAACCTATAGCCAACCATGGCAGATAAGCCAAGGACTCTCTCTGAGGGACCAGCTGAAGTTCCTCCCTTCTCCCGTAGCCCCAGGCTAGATCCAGCCCTTGGGCCTCGACTCTGTTCTCAGCTCTTCTGTAGCTCCCAGCGATGCCTGGGTGTCCAAGAGCCTAAGAACCAGATGGCCCGGGCCTTCTTGCAGGCCTGGACATCCCGGAACCAGCTCCAGCTGTCCCTCCCCTCAGACTGTGCTTCCCCAGCCCTGGACTTGCCCAGTGGCAGAGTGAGGTATGCATAGTCAACTTTCTATGTCCTGTTTTTCCAATCAAATGGCCAAACCCTGTGGCAGAGAAGACCTGGAACTCACAACCCTACACCTGTATAAACATTACTTTTGTTAAAATGTCTCTGTGTTAACAAATGATGCAATTCTTAGTTTGCCAACTGGACCTCAGATGTTTCAAGAGCTATAGGCAATCAGTCATTGAACCAATCAGTAATTCTGTCTTCAGTGTCTCAAGGGAAATAATATAATTAAATAATAAAAAAAAAGGAATTCTGATTTTCTTTCTAACATTACTGAAAATATAGTGCATATGATTTTACTCTTCACAGTTTAAAACATTACTTTCTATATTACATTATTAGCAAATTACTTTACACAGTTTTAGCTTATTATCCCCCACCTTTTACTGGTTTTAGCTATGCTGTTTCTCATGTGTTTTAGGTCAATATGTGAGAAGAAATGTAATAGGTTAGTAGCTACAATTGTGAGGGTCTCATTACTTACTAGACATTGAATATATTTGGCTACCTGTTGACTCAGTATTCTCTCTCCCAATCCTTCAAACAAACAAGCAAATCAACAAAAGAGAACAACATTCAGGTGGAACACAAAGAAGTTATTCATCTTCCATTAACTTCTTTCATTGTCACTGACAACTTTTTCCTGAAATCATTCTCCTTCATATGCCTGCTTCACATTATAGTTCACACACGTTTCAACAGGAAGTAATTTACCTTTCCCCACTTGAAATCAGTGCTAAGAAACAAGAAGCAAGTAGTTATTCTTTTAAAGATCCAATGATGACCGTTGTCATATTTCCCATACTTGACCAATGTAAATTAAGGAACATAAACTATCACACTTTCTCATTTTTTTTCTATTCAGTGTATTTGTCTTTTTCAATTTTACTTCACAATTGACAACTAAGATTCACAATTAAGCTACATACTAGTATAATATTTTACTAAGGAATAAAATGTGGATACACCCTTTTTGACCTAAACCAGTGTAACTTCTATTATTTCAAATGAACTTTCAACACTCTGCACGTTGTAGAGCACATATATTCAAAAGTGTAAATTTTGGTGTCTCAACTTTTGTGTAAAGTATCCCCCTTGTCTGATATGTCTAGATATGGTTCCTTTCTTGCTATTCCGCTCTATTATATGTTCGTTTTAGTCCACTTAGGATAACATTATCAGGTTAAAGTTTTAAATAATTAGAGACTCACCCTACAGGCCTGATTTACATGCTGATAAAGAGAATTGATTAGAAATAATTATAATATATTCTGGCCCTAGAAAATTGTAGTCATGAAACTTAGTGGCCATTTTCTAAGATGTGTTGTATTTTCTTCTGAGGCAAGCATTTTTATCGGCTCAGTCTGTGGGTAGGGCTAGTCTAGACTCCTTCAGGGCCTTGTATCTGGAATTAGTCATTAATTAGCCAGTGTTTGTGAACCACCCACTACAATCATCTAAGAATGTCAGGGGGCTGTGAAGTGGAAACAGAAATTAAGAAGTGCTCTGCAATTAAAAGACCTCATCTTTCAATGGCAGCTAGTAACAGACATCAAAGAATAAATACATCAATATCACAATATGGTGCACAAGTCAAAGTGAAGACCATTGCGTTGTCAGTGTTATCAGACTGCTGCTTTGTAATGGGGAAGAAATAATTTTGAAACTTTAGTATTAAAGTCAAGTTGTCTCATTCTATTTTTGGGAGAGGTACCTCGGCATCAAGTTTGGTCTCCTGTGTCTCTTAAGATAGTGACAGTCACTTTTCTCTTTTGTTACACTATTGCAATGCTAGAAGAGGAAGCACAAAGCACTTAGAATATATAAGCAAAAGCGATTGTCAGTTGAGATGGCAACAGATTTGGCTTCATGTGGGTTTCTTTATTTTAAGGTCTCCTGAATTCACAGGCTATAATGTGATTACTGCTATGTTTACAGAAGTGAACATTGATTATGATGAATTTCTATAAATACCTATTGTTTATTACATATTTATCACAACATTAGAAAGATGTTTAGTCTATTAAATATAGACATGCAACTCTCAACTGTAATATCATGTACTATAAATTAAATATCTTTAACTTAATTGTATCTTCCTCCACCTTATTAAATATTAAAGCATGATGATTCTCATACTTATCAAAATGTCTTATATTGCAACTTCTTCTTTTCTATTTATATTTATAGTGAATGTAATGTCCTTAATGGAAACAATGTAATTTTGCTTTAAGGAAAATTCAATTCCTTTCTGTTTTATGAGGGTCTTATTTCATTTTTGTTTATTTTCATCCCAACCTCATCATCATTATTCACTTATTATTGTTTCCCGACCAAATTCAGGTAGAAATGTAAGTGGAATTTAAAAGCAGTAGAAATTGTAATGAATAAATCCTTTTGAGGAGAACTGAAATAAGGACATGCTAAGCTGATTAAAGAGAAACAACAACAACAACAACAACAAAAAATCCTTACAAATAAATGTGAGGCTAGAGAAAATACATGTGCCTAGAGAGTACTCTAATGATAATTCAAAATATGTTTTTCTCCTAAATATGGATCCTTTAATTAAGACATATGAAGACCAGGAAGACACTATTAACCACACACTATTGGCCTTGACACGTATGGTCAAATATTTCTCAATAAACACTAATCTGTCACTTGTTCTCAGAAGGGGGAAGATTAGCCTCCCACTTCTGCTTTTAGTTTGTTTAAACACAATAAGACTGGTTGTATATACTTGAGTTTATACTTAAGAAGTCTGGGAACTCCATTTTCACTTTGCCCAGTAGATGCTCATGAGTTATGGACCACAGATAGAATCAAGATACTGTCTCACAGAAAAAAAAAAGTAATAAGAAAATACATTATGAACTCTTGCCCAGATGAGATATATAAATGGAAATTAGAGTCAGAGACACACTGAAAGAGAACACTAATATTGAAAATGTTATTCATATATGTCTTCAGGAAAGGAAGCAAATTTAAGCAATATCAGGAAAATAAGTCATGAAGCAGACCAGATGCCCTTCTCATGTTCCCTCTGCAGTAAAATAATTATTGATAATGAAAATATTTCTCTGTTGTGAAAAAGAGGAAATTTTGTTAAAGTTAACATGAAAGAGGTGAAAAATTAAAATAAAGAATGTAAATAAGTGTAAATTGTAATATTTTATTTGAAATCATATATAGAAATGCTTACCTTCCTAAAAATATAAATTTGAATTGAATACAATGAATATAGAATTATGATTGATTTTATTTGCCACCACATTTGACCCTTTTTTGGCTCTTGCATCTGCATTACTATCATAAACTGCTTTTCTGACAGAAATAAATATAGTGAAATGGTAGAGGTATACATTTAAAGTTTTTGACTCCAGTTTTCACCAGACAAGACATGATTGATTAATTATTATTAATAATATTTGATTATTTGTTTTTTAATTGTCATAAACAATTTAAATTGTAGAACTTTACCTGTTAAGTTTTAGTGGCACGCAAAACTAGCATTATAAATTTTAGGTATATGTTTATCCTACAAATTAATGGAGCCTTTCATTGGACTCGTGTCAGAATTTTATAAGAACTTTGAAACTTCCAAATTAATAAAAGAAAAATAAAGCAAAATGAATAGAAAAGAAAACAAGAAGTGTATTTTCCATATCTAAAAAAATCAGTATGCTTTGAGTATGAAAATTTTGATACATTTATTAGTAGGTTGAGTCTCAAAATATGTATTTTCATTAGATTTTGAAATAAGCTATTCTTGAGTGCCTTTTTTTGTTTCTTCAAAAAAAATTACTTAGGTTTTCATCCAAATAATAATTTTCAGTTGTTCTTCAATCAGGGAAAAATGATGGCACTTGGAAGAAATAGCCTTCTTTCTCTCAATTGCTTATATCACCACTGTGCTTGGCCCCCACTCTGCTGTTAATATTCCATGAGAGTCTGAGGAAGTGCCTGCTATACCAAGTGCATAGTCAATTAGATACTCTGTCACATGAAGTAAGAATGGAAATCTTAGCAATAGTTATGTAGCTAAATCCACAAGTACACAGTATTCTTAGTTCCTTATTCAATAATGAAGTGATTTGTAGGTTAAATCAAGATGAAAGGCTTTCTGGTAAATAAGCTGAGTAAAGTAAAAGACTTAGGGATATAAAGGAATTTTATAAAGTGCTATTTCTATAATCAGAAAGTAGCATTCATTACTTGATAAAATTAGATGAGCAATAAATTTTATTTTGTTTCTCAGATAAACATATTTGTATAATCTTAGGAAGCAACCCACTGTAAAAATGAAATTAACTTGTAGTGTATTTAATGGATGCACGTTCTTTATTCAGTAGCATCTCTGTCCTTAACAATAATGGGACTGTCTGATTGCATCAAATTATCTGTAAGAAGTGATAATCGTAAGGTATTGACATGGTTCATGCTCCAAATCTATGTTGTTGTTCTGTGGTATTCCAGCTGAAATTAGAGTCTTGGTATGTTACCTAACATGCTGAATACTTATACAAATACTTACTCATCCAACACAATTGTGAAAAGGGTGGAGATCTTTAATTCCTGCTTTGAAAACTTTCTTCTAGAAGATGCACCTACCCATAGAGCAGTTCTATTATTTCCTAACAAACATTTTGCTTTAAGTTTACAGTACAAAATATACATTTTGTCTTATATCAGCAACATTGCATAGTGCTCACAGAACATCTTCATAGTCCACTCTGCATGGGAATTAATAGTAAAGCTATGTAAAAAGTCTAGACACATTTTAGATGCTCTACTTCCCAATTCCAAACAATGGCTGTGTCATTGAATATTACTAGACGTTAATTTTTTCCACCTATAAAAGGAATTAGATGATGGGCTCTATTGTTGCTAGCTCTGTGGCTGTAATTCACAAGGATTCTTAATATGTCTACCTGTATGATTGTTAAGTTGATTCTCTTGAATTTCAGGTGGGAAAGGCTGAACAAGTCCACTTTCTAAATTATTTTTCAGCACTCAGACGTCTACACAGACTCACATTTTTCAATAAGCCAAAAATCTTAAATGTCTTATATACCTATCTCACTCTCTGGACACAAAAATCACAAATTTTCACAATGACTATAGTAATGGAGTATTAGTGTCGTGCTCTTTAATGTGTTTTCCCCTTAAAGGATATGAAGGAATACTGGTTGTCAAGAACTAGCCATCCTTCTACATGTAAGATTTTATTGTATGAACATAAGAAGATGTTTCTAACAGCCATCTTAAACCTTCATAATTTTATTTCCATTTTGCAAGCAACCAAATTGTCACATCTCCTGTGAACTTAGATATACTGCAGAGTTGGCTTTCACTTATAGGGAAATTCAGAACCACACCCAAATTACAGAAATAATATTCTTAATATTAAAGTACTTAAAAATATATCAAGATATCATGGATAATATTCTTAATCTTTGGGGGATTTTTAATACAATATTTATCCCAGCTCTATCTTATGGCCACTTCTCTTACTGCAAAAACAAAAACAAAAACAAAAACAAACAAACAAAAAACAAACAAACAAATAAAAACAAGTCTGTGTAGCTCTTCCATTTGGAACTTATTTAAAATTCAAAGACTAGGACATTGTGGAGCATCCTTTCAGTCCTGGAACTGTAGCACCAGTGTTTCATGATTATGTGGTTTTCCACAATATAAACCGTGCCTAACAGTGATTTAGTTGATTAAAAAAAGTAATGAGGTACATATCATCTGACTGTTTTTTCATTATGTAAATTTATTAGTACAATACACATTATGTAGGTTGTGGAATGTGGTGATTCACAGGAAAAGTGCAAAACAAGGTCAAATGCGAATGCAGATGAGGTCGTAAACTTTTAAAATAGTCAATAAAGCAATTAATGTATCAACAGCATGTGCTATTAAGCAGTAATATAATTATAGCACTGATCACACCAGGGTCCTCTGTGTGTTTATAAACAAGTAGGGAGCTGGGCATTGCTGACATTTCACATGGCTGCTGGAGGGAAAAAAAAAATCAAACAAAAAACCAAAACAAAGCAAAAAATAAAGATACTGCCTAGTCTCAGGATCATTAATGAGCAGTGTACTGATATTATAAAACATGTTGACTGGATATAATGGGTAAATATAAGGTGGAAACTAGAACAATTATTAATTTACTTTAAGAAGTGTAACAATATATGTTCATTTTATTACATTTAGTAAAACTGAAAGGGTGTTAAAGCTTAAAGTTGCTTCCCTCTATGACAACATTTGTGGGGGTTTCCCCTGTGATGTTTTCAGAGTATTCTCAGTTTTTCTATCTGTACTATGGACCAGTTGTGTAATGTTGTGTTACAGATCTATCTATCTATCTATCTATCTATCTATCTATGTTTATTTAATGACAGTAATTTATGTCACAAATCTGCATGGCCCCAGGTACTCAGTTACCCGAGGTGGAGAGGGAATAAAGAAATGATAAACATAGACAATCAAACGAAATTTGGGGTTTCTGGGGTTGGGAGAACTGTACTCTCAGAAGGAACTAAAGCACCCAGAAAGCACTGCCAGAATTGAACAGGGAAATGTAGCCAATGCATGCATATGAACAAGGATGTAGGGATTATGGTTTATTGCTGAATTGTAGGCAGATTTAGCTCATCTTTTCAGGCGCTGTCTATGTAGATGAGCAGTATTCAGGCTGTAAATGCCTGTGGGTAAAAAGCTGTTCTGGGCACTCTCTGCACAAACTACCCACTCACATTCAGACCAAGGAAGACTTTGGCACTCTTTGAACTTCAGGGACAGAAGGTTTGGCCACACATATGGGCAGAGGAATTAGGTTCCTTTGATGGCTATGCTCATGTCAAGAACACACATTCACTGGCCTCCTACAGATGTGTACCTCTCTACTGTACATACATGGACAGTATAATAGTAATACCATGCTACATGTTTGACCTACAGAATCCCCTTGGTTCCCTTACTTCAGTATTTGTATGTTCATGTTCCTCCTCCAGTATTTTCATACTGATTTTGAGTATTGAGAATGAATTTTATGAAACAATTGGTATATTACTCAGTGCACTTGGAAATATGTCACTAAATTTTTAGTTATTTCAGCATATCATGAGTTTAGGTGTGCTATAAACTTGAAAAGTCAAGTATATATATGTGCCTTTAATTGCAGAACCCAGGAAGTAGGTCCAGCCTGGCTGATTACCTAAGAGTTTAAGGCCAACATGGTCTACTTATTGAGCTCCAGGTCAGGCAGGACAGTGTAATGTGAGAATCTTTTAAAATATTAAGGAAAATCAGGCTTCAAAGAGACAAATCTCTAGCTTTTCTTCTGGAAGACCCAGTTTCAATGCCCAACAACCGTATGAGAGAGAGCTCAGCACCATCTGCTAGTCCAGAGGATCAAATACTACCCTCCAGCTTTCACGGCATGCACATACATGTAGACAACATATGATGTTTGTTTTTTTTAATCAAGGAAAATTATTACTGAAAGTCCACTATTGGAAGTTTAGTATGACAATAAATAAGAATCTCATGATAATAATAATAAAGCAAATGTCTTTACTTCTCATTTTGACTTTATAAATTAACTATCTACCATAAGAATTTCATTTCCGGTCTTATGTGGAGGTCTTTGATCCACTTAGACTTGAGCTTTGTACAAGGAGATAAGAATGGATCAATTTGCATTCTTCTACATGCTAACCTCCTGTTTTGCCAGCACCATTTGTTGAAAATGCTTTCTTTTTTCCACTGGATGGTTTTAGCTCCCTTGTCAAAGATCAAGTGACCATAGGTGTGTGGATTGTATATGTAGCAGAAGATGGCCTAGTCAGCCATCACTGGGAAGAGAGGCCCCTTGGTATTTCAAACTTAATATGCCCCAGTACAGGGGAATGCCAGGGCCAAGAAGTGGGAGTGGGTGGGTAGAGGAACAGGGCGGGGGGAGGGTATACGGAACTTTCAGGATAGCATTTGAAATGTATATAAAGAAAATATCTAATTTAAAAAAAATAATTTCATTTCCAGACTCATATTTTGAAACCAGTACCAGATTACAGTGAACTCTGTGCAGCAAACAAAAGAGGCATTATTTGGTTGCAGGTATCATCTACTGTGATAATTTATTCATAAGTATCTTAGTATTTCTTAAAATGTTTGGGTTTCTATTTTGTCTGACTCAGTGAAGATCCCTTAGAATAAAAGAATTTGTGTGGATTATGGAGTATTAAATCATACATACAACTAAACATTGGATATGCTAATTATTGTGCACATGAAGACTTATGACTAGTAAAGATCATTTTTCTGCATATGTTTTTCATTCCAGATTACATAAGGAGTATACACCACTGCATCGAAATTTCAGAGTGTAGTACACTTTGCTCCATTGTACAAACATACTCAGATATACTATCAGTCACTCATTTAAGTGATTTCCCTGCCTATGAATATGAGAGATAATAACACATTGCCTTCAACCACACTGTGGATTTTACTACAGAGATGGACCTGTGAACTATAACATAGTCTATGGCTTATGAAAAACATGTTAGTGTTGGCTCATTAACACAAGAAATTCCAAACATATCCTAGGAGAAAATGTCCATATGCACAATGTACTACATAAATTAAGCAATTGCAATAGGTCAACTCATAAAAATAAGACTATAACATAACCATATGAATTAACTGTGTCTAATCAGTTAGAGAGTAACATTTGAATAGTATTTAACATTTATATAAACTTTGAATATACAAATGTTTGCTACACATATAATAAAGATAAGATCAACCACTTTGGGTCCATCTCAGCACAAAAGTCACAAATTGGTACAGGAGGCATAGACACAGGTAAATGATAGAAATAGAAATGTGTTTATAGTATACATTAATCAATCAATAAATTTTTCTACTTTTATTAGACCAGTAGCATTGAATTAAAATCTAAATACTCTACACAAATAATTACTAGAAGACTTTTTTTTTTCTCAAAAACTAACTAATGGGAATGAATGGGGCAAAATATTTACTACAATTTGAAAAAATAGTAAAAAAATAAAAAAGAAAAAAATCACTGGGTCAAGAAGATGAAGATTCTTCTAAAATTGTTATATCAACGTAGTATATCACAGAAGCTCAGTTTCAAAAAGGAAAACAAATGGGTGGGATTGTATTTTATAGCAGTGTTTAAAAATAGTTAAATCATTTAATAGAAACTATTTTGGTGATAGCATTTGATTATAAAGTTTTTCTTTTGAAGCATTTATGAAGCTAGATTTTATTGGAAGTGTTTATTTTCTTGAGGCCATCCAGTATGAGATTCAGAATTAATGTTGGAATTTCTTAGCACTCACCAGATGAAAATTTTCTTTGTACTTCCTTTCACAAAGGCGGGAAACCAATGTTCCCATTGTTTCATGATTCCCTGCAGATCAAAAAGTTTGGAGTGATCAGGCAGGATCTTCCTGTTGCACAAACACATCTGTTATTGAAACGCTAAAGAGGTGCAAAATGATATTGGTAGATTGTAAATATAGATATCTTATTAGCACATGATAATGTTCATGAATATTTTGATGTTTGATTTAAATAATTACTGAAATAGTCTTGAATTATAGATGGTAAATATTACTCCAAACAGTTAAAAGACACATACTGAATGATTCCTAGTGTTGGAGCCGTAAGTGTGTTCTTAGTTAAGAAGAAGGTTTCCTGAACTTTTTTCCCATTCTGGATAAACAATATTGGATAAGTAATATTGTAGTGACAGCTGCTTTCTTGGTTTAGTTCGTTTTAATCTCCCCGTTGAAAATTTCATAGCATCAATACATAAAAATGATATATAAATTATAGCAGGATTTCTAAAGTTAAGATCAATTATTTCTTAGCTGAGTTAATTTTTATTAGAATATAAAGATGGCATTTTAACAAAAGGAAGCTTTCAAATATATCATATTCATGTTCATTGGATATTATTAGTAAAATAGGAGTGAGTATATGAAGTGAAAAATTTTAAAATAATTATTTCTTTTATGTATATGATTACATTGTTGCTATCTTTAGACATACCAGAAGGTGCCATCAGATCCCATTACAGATGCTTGTGAGCCACCATGTGGTTGCGGGGAATGAACTCAGGACCTCTGGAAGAGCAGCCAGTGCTCTTAACTGCTGAGACATCTCTCCAGTCTGAAGAGAAAATTTTGATTTCTGTTGTGAGAGGGCAGTCAACTCATATTTTAATTTGAGAATATGTTGTTAGATACCTGGAACAACACTATTCAGTTCTCACTTTTCATTGCCAAAAATAAATAAATAAAGGACAAAGCAATGCAGTGACTAAGTAGGGACCAGTCATATCTATTCAATAATACTAAATTTTCCTGTTGCATCATCCTCATCCATGCATTTTCTCACAAACCATTAATTATCAAACACTATCTTTTTTCCTTAGGAAGTGAATATTATTTTTTACCACCCAAGAACTCTGAACTTGAATGAAAGGGAATTTTGAAATTTTAATTGATCTACAAATTTAATTTTATAAAGTGACATTTAAATTTTGATACATTTTCCTTTAAAGGTAGTAACAACTTTGTTCAAGATCTGATACTTACTAGGTAAAGAATTATCTCCTGTGGCTAAAATCTCAGTTCATCAAAGCAATGATTTTTTTCTTCTATTGCTTAACATGTGATTTTAAAATCCACATTCAATACACACATATACTAATTTAGCCATAATTTAATTTGTACTATTATCCTTGGCAGGATTCCCATCACTTCATTCTGATTGTCAGAAGCAACTGTTTAAAGATTAATTTTCATTTAAAAGTATGTTTATGCATGTGCATACTTATATGAGTATTTATGAATGAAGGTGTCTGTGGAAGCTGACATCAGATTCCCAGAGCTGGAACTACAGATACTAGGTACTAGTGTGGATACTAGGATCCAAACTTTGATTATTTATACGAGCTATTCATGCTAATAGCAACTAAGCTAACTCTCCAGATCCATGTGCAGCAAATAAGATTCTCATGCTAGTGAGAAGTCCATGATAACTTAAAGTGACATTGAAGGTATTCTTATCTACTGCAATGAAATCCCAATTGACATTACTGTAAACAGATGCAAACAAAGACAAAACAAAATAAAACTCTCTGTTGGTTCTCCTCCTGGGCAGGCTAAGATGGATGAAAGCTTCAGTTCTTTTGATATTATGCTCTATTTTTCTATTGATTATTATACTTAACTATGATTTGTGGTAAGATATATTATATGTTTGATATCTGTCAAAGCAGAGCAATTTACCATTAAATTGGGAACAGAGAGTGAATGTTGCTTGAAACTTAACATCATGAGTCTTTAGTCTTCTCTCTTACTGGACCAATATACTTCTTGAGTCACTGTTGGAACTGTTTCTGTAATGAAAAAAAAAAGCCAAGAAGAAGAGCTTGGATTCAATTATGATGCATAAACACATTATCTCCAGACAAGAAGTATGAGGAGAAAGATTGTTAGAAGAGCCAGTGCTCATCTTTTAAGGAGTAAATGAAGTGACCTTTTCTAAATTTCAACAATGTGAGAGCTACTAAAGTACCAAGTCTTATAGTGTATCTCATTAAATGAGCAAGAAAACAAAGAAAAATAAACACGGAGAATTACACTTTCCATGTAAATGAATACATGTAGTTAATATTTCTGAGTTTGTAAGAAAAACATATTTTTATGATTACATAGGTTTTATTATTCAAAATGAACACTGATTACTATTCTTCCCTGATAGGCTAACTAATCCTGAAATAAATATGATAATATTTTGCTCAGTATATATCTCAGTCAGCAAAGTGTTTGCTCCATATGCACTAAGACATCAATTTCATTCTCAGAACCCACCTAAATTAGCTGGAGTCTATGGTGTGTGTGCTTTTAAGCCCAGCCATGGATAAGTAGAGATAAGCAGAACTCTATGTGAATGGCCTTCCTTGTCTAATTGGAGGTGTTATACAGGCAAAACTGGAAAGTCTATTTCCAAAACAAAATAGACGTCTTAAGAAGAATGACATACAAGATTGACTCTTAGCACCTGAATTCCAAATCTAAAATAGAAATATCCACGTTTAATAAAATAATCGACAGGTAGTATTACTTTGATGCAATTATTACTATAAGTTATACTACAAAATAATTTTCACAGTTTCTACTACTATTACTCTGTTTTTTCATGGAAGTTTTGCAAGTGAATTTAAGATAAAATAATATCTTATTGAACTAGTCCATAAATTCTGTACCTTGATAACACTGTTGAATGTGAGAAAACTGTATACAAGCTTGTTCTAACTCACATTTACCTCCTTTAAGAATGCTCGACATGCTCAATCATGTACAAATATGGATATTCCTCAGATATGCTTTAGATACCTTGTTTTAGACATGCATTAGATCATCTCTGAGCGAGCAGACCTTCTTTAAATATCACTCCTATGACCAGTATCTTCAACAGAACAAGAAGTTTATGTCCAGGCAAAATAATAGAAATTGTGAAAATAATATTTGATTCTTCAATTTCTATAGCAACAAACACATGTATATACTATATATATAATGTGTGTGTTTGTGTGTATTTAAACACATACATATAATAATATATTATAATATGTATGTGTGTTTACATAAATATTTATATATAAATAAAAAAATTGACTAGAATTATTTTATAAACATTGTTTAAATATAATGGTGTAACTTCCTGGACTTAGAAAATGCTGTGTTCATTTTCAACAATTAAAACAGATTGTTGGAAAATATCTCATGAAGCTTACAATTAGTAATAAGAGAAATAAAAAAGGAGTGCAGTTATATTGCATTAATTAAATAAAGAGTTCTAGTTGATGTAAAAGCAAGAATTACATATATAATTTGATCTAATAAGGAGAAATTCTCCTTTTTATATAAATTATTTATAATTAATTAAATATTTCATAAGATGTAAGAATTCCATAAGATTAAATTGGATCCAAAATTAAATAAATAATTATAGTAGTAATAAAAATTAAATCATATGTGAAGTATATTTTAGTGTAACTTATACCCCATATTGCCTTTTAAGTCCTTTTCTAATTTTACCATATTAACTGAATGTTAATATGTGAAACACGTAGAATACAGCACACACTTAAAATAGACCACTTAGAGCAAAACACAGCAAGTTATCACAATAAGCACTGCATAAAGACTAACTCTGTGGGAACAAATATAGCTTTGTAAACAGCTTGGAACCAGCATGTGTGTGTGTGTGCATTTTTGTTTGTTTTATTGTATGTTTATACTGAAACTCACCTTAGTGCTCTTTTCTACTTGCATGCTTTGGAAATGCCATCCAACTGAAAAATACTCAGTAACTACCTACTTAGTGAAAGTGCTAATGGGAAGGGTCGGGGTGGGGGAGGGAGTAGTTAAGGCAGTAGATGCAAAAACATCATTTAGATTTAGTTTCTGGTATGTTTTTAAGTATGTGTTTTTAGAACGCATATTATTATAAAGAAAGGCAGTGATTCTAATGGAAAAAAAGTGAGGTATAATAACAACAAAAATATGTTTAAGGAAGTACCCAGAGTATGGGAATGGAGATTCAAGTGGTTACCACAGTAGGAATCTGTCGCTCACACATAATAAATATTTGTCCTAACTTAAATAAAAGCATTTTAGGTAGGTCAATGATTACATAATTTAATTTTGGTGTCATAAAATTATTTTGTTTGTCTCTGGGAAATAAAATTGTAGTTGAGTTGGAAAATGAGAGAGAGAGAGAGATAGAGAGAGGTTGTACATGTGTACATGATTGAATTAAGCTTGAATGTAAACAAAAACAAAAGAATACTTCTTGGGAGATTAGATAGAGCTTCAGAGAATGGTGGTATATTAAAATATGTATAATTTTGGAATATAATGAACTATATAATCAGGTTTCCATATGTTGTGGTAAATAAATAAGATAGAGAACAAACTGATGTAAGGGTCAGGTAAAGATGATGTTGAAATGGTGACACATGATAGACAGACAGACAGACAGACAGATAGATATTAAGTAAATGAACAAATGATTACCATATTTTATTAGAAAGAATGGAGATCAAATGGACAACATTGAGAATACAAAAGAACTTTTCAAAATTGAGTTATGATGTCTTGTAGCACCCTGTGATTAAATGGTGAAGAATGTCACAGAAATTAACAGGCAGAGAGATAATGAAAAAAAAAAACAAACCTAGCATCAAGTAGAATTATTGATGTCAGAGAGAAACCCACAAAAGAGGTTGAGGGAGATGTAAATGTGTATTCAGTTCAGCTCTATAAAATATGTACTGAACTATATCTTCCTGGCTCATGCTTTGGATGGTGATCTTAGAAATACAACAGCATAAGCAGTCCTGAGATATTTGATTAGGATAGATGTTCTTTCAAGAATTTTGAATGTGCCTAAGAGAAGGGTAAACAGCTGATATTATGAAGATGATAAAAGTTGTTTGTATTTGAGTGAGAAATGGGGACACTGAGGAATATTTAGAACATATGTGTTCCATTAGAAAACAAGCTTAATCTGAGGGGAGGTGACAAGTCTTATTGCAACTTGAGATGCCATGTTTGGTTGGTATCACTGGGAGGCCTGCCATTTCCTGAAGGGAAGAAGAGAAGTGGATTAGGGAGAGAGATGGTGTGGGCATGATAAACTGAGAGCAGGGGGTGGGGGTGGAGCTACTGCAGTGAGAATGTAATATATGAAAGCATATATAACAAATAAGCTAAAATAGAAAACTATGTTTAGGGACCAGGAGAAAAATGCCTTTAGGAAAGTCTGGGGTGAGAGTGGGAGAGTAGGATGCAGAGCACAAGCAGTTACTGCTGTCATCTGTATGCTATTTGCACCAGTTACTGAGCAGGAAAGGTGAGGAGTACAAGTTCTGGATAGCACAGTGGCAGACCTTTTGGATAAGCTGTGAGGGAGAGTTAGATGCTGGTTTACTTAGTGGTGAAAGGGTTTGCTATTTGAAGAAATGACTTTAAAGGCATTGAGATACAAACACAACGGGGGGATCTAATTATGGTTGTGTGTCACTTAATGACAGGGACACATTCTGTGAAATGTGGCAGGCAATTTGTCATATAAATATCAGAGTGTACTTAAGCAACTTTAGATAGTTGTGATACAATGAGGCAGTATAATCTTATGAAACTACTGTCACATATTCACTCAGTCACTGAGCAATATGGTCTTCTGTGAGGCTTTACTGCATGAGAGTTTTCCTAGCATCTGAATTTGAATGTGTTACAAATCTAAAACATGACCACATTCTAAGTTCCAAGGTTTATGACTATTTTTGAAGTAGCTTAGCTATTTGTTTTGTTAGGATATTTTATAGTAAATTCACATTTATGCATTTTTATAAAAGGGACACTATCAATGTGACAACAACAAAAGGAAATGTGGCGAATAATTCAATAATAAACTTAATGTTAAAGCAATTCATACTTTTTTCAAGAGAATGTAATGTTACCTCTCAATAAATTACAGTTTTCCATTTAAAATTATTATCATTAATTATAATATAATTTTGTTTATTGATGAAAATATTTTTATGTTTTGGTATTTAATGCACATTTTATAGGAGATAATTATTTACTTAAATTGAGTCAAAAGTGGACAGCAGATAAGTATCTAAACTAAGACTCTAAAAATTAAGGATAATACAAAACAACAAAATTAATTTTGTATCTTGCTTTTGTAAACTTTTTACTTATAAGTAGAAATACGTGTGTGATAGGTAACTATCAGCCCAATGCCATATTACATACTTTTTTCTTCTAATTGTGCAGAACTTTTAGTAGTTTTTATTTGCAGATGGATGATCCTGACAAAGGAGAAAATTGATTTAAAAATAATTACTTAAATGACTTTTTTCTGTCAGCATCTGACATTTCTCCTCTTCCAACATGTGTGATGGCAAAAACAATAGCAGATCCTACAAACTAACAAGTATTAAATTATGTGAAAGAAATATCAATGTTATCATACAGCATATATATCTAAAATTCCATTTCTACAACATACACTTGGTATGTTGGAAAAGTTGACAATTTCAAGGCTTTTTTTTTCTTTCTATTCATGTCATGAAGCTCAATGAAGTATTTTAAAGGGTAGACTAGATGGGTGCAAATAAGAATTTGTCATGCTTTTTACTTACTGTTATTGACAGCTGTGTAGTTTATGTATTCCAGGAGAGGATGGCCTTGTCAGGCATCAATAGGAGGGGATGCTCTTGTTCATGTGAAGGCTTGATGCTCCATTGTAGTGGAATGTCAGGGCAGGAAGTGGGAGTAAGTGGGTGGGTGGGGGAGCACCCTCATAGAAGCAGGGGGAGGAAGAAAGGGATAGGAGGTTTCCAGAGTAGAAACCTAGAAAAGGGTTAACATTTGAAATGTAAATAAATAAAATATCCAATAAAAAATAAGTTAAACAATGAAGTTAATATTTGAAATGTAAATAAATAAAATAACCAATTTAAAAAGAAAAAAGGAAATATTGCAATTTTAACATTAAAGAGTTCCAGGAGCTTTGTAGGTATGTTGTGTGGGGAATTTAGTGGCATGGAACATTTCCAAGGATGAGCTGAGTTTTCACCACGAGCAGTATTTCGCAGCACTCCTTCTTGGTAGAAGCTGGGTTCCTGGTGGAAATGATGCTTCTATTAGGATGATCTGAAGTACTCTGGAGAGAGACCTTCTGCTCAGTTGCCATTCAAGCTGGAACCTGCTATGACAGTTGTCAACCGTGCCCTTTTTGATGTCTCCCAGTTGTGTTCCATTTAGAATAAGTACTTAAAGAGACACCTGCCAGGAGTGCCTGAATAAAGGAGTTGTATGAATCTGGCAAACATATGTAGACATTGTTTTCCTTTACCACCTTGGGCAATAACTTAATAGAGCCTTAAAGACAACAGACTCTTTAATAGTCATCCTTTTTAGGTTTTGATGTGAATAGGAGCTATGAGTACCAACATCAAAAGGTTGTTTTGATGCCTTCAGCTGGAATCTGGGCACGGCCACATTATCCTGCTGCTCTGACTCTCCAGCCATATGCTGCCATTTACAGTAGAGCCTATGATGCAGGCTGTGGTACTTCTGAAGTTGCTGTAAAAGCTTTTGGTACATCACTGCAAACATTCTGAAAGCCAGAGTTTCCCTGTCCAGTGAACAAGACTCTGCAAGTGTCAAGCATATAGAAAGTATATATTCTGAAATATTAAGGGATAGGATCCAGAGAAACCAAATTGTATTTATTGTCACATGATTGGAAAATACATTGCTAGAAAGAGAAACAAAACGGCAAAAATTACGTACCTATTGGATTTTGTCAGTGAGCAGGAGAACTTGTCTAAACATAGAAGACTGAATATTTGGGTCATTGAAAATAAGTAAACAGCTGCTTTTCAGATTTGGGAAAAATCTTTAAATAGAAACCAATATGAGAAAAAATAGGCTGAAATACATAAAATAAATGTGAAATTTTAAGATTCTTGTTTTTATATTTAAGAACATATGATGGGAGCAATGATATTGATGGCTCACTCAAAATGGACTCTTTACATTCCTTCATTCATCAGATTGCATTTTTCTGATGATTATATGGAAAATAATATCCTGAACTCTATATTGGCCATCTTAATGCTAGCATCTGCTTGATTCCCTGTCTTCCTTGTCTTCCCTCTTAGGAGGCTTCATAATCCATACACATCCTGCTTTGCCTAACTGGTTTTCAGTTTAATATTGGTTCCAAGAATTGCTAAATTAATGAATTACTTCTTCCAAAAGAATATGTAGTACAGATAGGAATCAAGTTTATGCCTTGTAGGTACAGACAAATAGGTTTTCCTTGAGAAATCATTTGTGACTCATAGAATGTTATTAACAGAAAAGAAAAAAAAAGGAAAATGAAAAAGAAAAATTAATCATCTGGCAAAAGAGTCCATGGAGAAAATGTGTAAAATGATAAAATGGTAAAATTAACAAAAAGGTCTTGGATTACTGTCATAATAGCTCGCTATGGGTAAGAAATCTGGCCCAACATTAAATATTTATACATTTGATAATATGAATATTTAATCACTATCTTTTAATATACATTTTCTAGCAATATCAGAATATGAAAAATAAGTACCCTCTTACAATATTCAAAGCATAAACATAAGTAAATAAATAAACACATGAATGATCAAGTCCTTGGAGTATAAAGTCATTCCTGGTGAACAGTTTGGTGTATGGATTGTCACTCATTAATGGACGTAAGTAGGGAATAGAGAGCAAACCCTTTACAGAGTTGTCATTAATGGACCAAAATCATTCGTTCCCACTTCTTATGAGTATGAAACCTCCTCACTGTCTTATTTATCTCTACAAACCTCAGCTCTTTAACCTTCTGGTTCTGATGTGGCAAAGATTCACCTCTTATAGAATGCTTCTCATAATTAACAATATTTGATTACTGAATTGATCTTCTACAGTTTTACTTGGAATATATTACCTTTCAGTTATTGAAAAGTTGCTGCAGGAAGATGAATATCTTATTCCAATTATTTTTCTCTCTATATTTATACTCCTCAATGAGTGTTTAAAGGGTAGAGAAATGACAGTTGGCTGATCTTCTATCTCTTTTCTTTTCCCCACCTACACCTATATAAGGTCACCATGAAAAGCAAACTTGGAAATGATTTTTACTTCTCAAGTTGTATTTATCACATGTCTCCATGATAGTTCAAAGACTGCTGTGTTAACAGTGCCTCATTTTATTAGCTGAGTGAACTTGAGCCATTTATTAAGCACATCTGTTCTTTAGTTTCTCGAATGCAAAATGAAAATAGGACATATCTGGTTTATTCTCTGAAGACATACTCCATACATGTGTATCACTTAGGTCACAGAGATTCTAAAATTAAAGTAACAATGAATCATGATTTGCCATTATTATTTACTTTTACCTTAAACTAGCATGGCAATTGGCAGTTTCACCACTTAATTTATATTCCCATGACATCTATCCATTATGGGAAAAACTTTATGGGGTTAAAAATTGTTATAAGTGACTAATTCAAGGTGATTTGTACTTGCAAGCTTTATAATATGCTCTGTCTTATTGCTTCTGTTGACTCTACCCTCCATGAATATAGTCAGAGTTGCTTGGTAAGCATTCATCATGCTAGCTCATAGTGAAGATACGGACTCCTTAATGGAAACTTTAAACCCACAATTTTCTTTTATTAGCTTAGTGCCATGATTAATATCCTCAAAATAAACAAAGGAGGCAAAGAGCTTAAGCATCTCTAATACCAGACAGGCTTTTATTAGTGTCATATCAAAAGTCATTTAACTACTATGTGGTTAAGGCTGTCTTATTGAAACAAAGTTATGTCATAACACTGCTGCCGAGAAGGTGAAGAGTTCACATTGTACTGCATTTTCAGTTGCTCATAATTAAACTTCACAAAATAAAATTTCACTGAGGAACAGCCTCGGAATCATAATTGGCATAAAACCTGTACAGTGTGTCTTTTTATAGTAGATTTTTATTTCTAGAACTTATGGATAAGGTCAACTGTCTGAAACCCAAATATTTTGTATTTTTTTCATAAAATATATTACTCATGCCCTTTTACCTGCACCCAAACTTTCCAGATTCTCCCAATCTTCCTTCCTACCGAACTTCATGTTTTTTCTCTCTCCCTCTCTCCCTCTCTTCCTCCCTCTCTGTCTATTCCTCCTAGTCAACCAATGAAGTTAACAAACAAAACAATTAAACAAAAAAATTGAATAAATAAAACAAAACTAAACTAAACTAAAATAAAATAAAATAAACAAAAGGCACCACCCCACTGGAAAAATGCTTCGTGTTCAGCAATTATTCTCTGAATAGTGCTCAATTCTAGTGGATTTCTGTTGCAAACAGCTTTTTATTAGAGGTGTCACTTTGTGTCTACTTCCTGTTCTCAGTGCTTCGAGAACCTCAAGTATTTTATTACATAAACAATATGCTTTTAGAAGAATTTAGGACATAAGCTAGTGCAGAAATAGTTTTCCTACATACTGCACTAAGAAATTCCTTGATAAAGGCTTACTAATGCAGTAATACTGTATACAATTAAATATTTTCAGAATCTTCACATCAAATGAGACAACTGTTTCACTCTTAATCGGTTCAATAATCATATCCTCTTGGATATAATTTCAATTTTCTCCTTGTATTTCCATCCTTGGTCTCAGTGTAGTCTGTGATGGCTGTGAATTTTGATCCTCATGCCATAGTTTCAGAATTTGGGGTTACATGTATATATAGTTATATCTATGATTCTCAAATTCCTGTGTAACCAGATTTCTCTTCAGATAGAATTTAGCTTCATTCATTTCAAGTTCACATATGAGACCTTAACCTAATAAGTTCTGCACTGGAATGTGTCCGAGAATGTGCCCCTACATGTGTAACTTAGGTGAGCAGTTCTCAAAGACGGGGTAATACTCCCAGGAAGGAATGTTAGATTATACATTTCAATAAAAGAAAACACTCAAGGATTTTATTTATCGTTTAAAAGACATATCTTTAATTTTCTGGTGTTCCAGGGAGTAATAATGTTTCCATTGTCAAGGTCATAAGAACTGACACAGCTTTGTAAGGTATACATAGAAATCTGTTCCACAAAGTAAAAGAAACCCTATTCAGAAGAAGAGAAAGGAGGGAAATTACAAGATGGGAGGGTGACACTGTTTCCTTTAATCTCAAATTTGATTTTATTGTAAGATGTCATGTTTCTGTTTGTATTATCCTATTCAGGGAAATAACGTCCCTATTATTCCATTTTAACTAGAACAAGCCTTAGTATGTAGACATGTATCCATTTCAAATGAAGAGTGTGCTAAGTTAAACACCATAAAACCAACAATTAAGAAAATTGCTTGTATACTAAATTAAGACAGAGTTTTATGGTAATTATATCAAATACATTATGCTTTTCTAACATACAAGTAATGTACCTAGTCCCCTACAAAGTAATAAATATGTAATAGTTATTTCAAATCAGATATTATATCATCCCTTTATTATTATTGTTACATTTTACTGTGAATGTTTCTTTGATGCAATAGCCAAAAGTGAAAATCCCAAAATACAATTAAAATTAATCAGTACATATTTCATAGACATCATGATGTTATATCTTTTAAAATTGTCAAAGTACATGAACAAGCCTTTGGGACAAGTTGTAGTCTATTTTGCTCCCATATCTTCCATAGACTCAGAGGATTTTCAATACCCGTCTCATCTTGCTATCACTGTACTCTATAAAACCACCAACATGAAGTTAATGAGTTTAGCTGGGTTAAAACTCAGTATTATAAGCTTGAGATTTCTGAAAGAATAAAACAACATGGTCAAAGCCTTGTAGCTCTAAGTGTGAGAGTGTTGAAAGTGAGTAAAAACTAGTTCTGGAAAGTTACAGGCAAAATCAGCACCCCACAGAAAGCACAATGACAACAAATTTTGCAGTTACACAAAGGGCCGATTCATCAATGATATTAAAATAAAGTCAACCTGGTCCTCAGTTCAAAGGAAGCCAGGCAAGATTTGTAAAGTATGGCTCCCCTAGATTGTATTCAAATGTTATTGAAAAGTAGAAGGGTATCTAAAGTGGGAGAATAAAAGAACCAATGAAAATGTCTAAAGATATTTGGGTTCTACATTATTAGATGATGTTATGGGTGCCTGAACACACACACACACACACACACACACACACACACACACACACACACACTGTATAGACAAAGGAAATAATCACTCATTCAGGTTAGCTTTATTCTCTCTTATTTTACTGCTAGAACAGAAAGGATAGCAGGACCAGTACAGGAGTGAGTCACAGAGCATGGGTTTCAATTAGAAGTAGCAATGACTCAAGTTGATCTTGAGACTGTCTGGTTGCCAAAACCAGTTTCAAAGTTTCTCCATTAGAGTAATAAAGATTAAAACAGTGTCAAAACATCCCTGTGAAAAATAATTGAAATGATGAACCAGGATTTCAGATGGATATTTTTGGAAGTTGCCATAGATTTCAGTGAGGGCACAGATCAGTTATTTCAGGAATTAATATAAATGATACCCCGAGTGGTTTCAGAGAAAAAGTATTACACATTTGCTTTTGGAGAAATAATACTGAAAAACATGATTTACATAACTTAGGTTATATTCTCTTTCACTTTTCAGCAATAGGTATGACTCAGATAACGAGGGGCCAAAGGTCATAATACTGATAAATGGCTTTTGAAAGAGAATTTTCCTTGGATTTTGTGGAAATGGTCTCTCATCCTGATTCTATTCCTGTGTGTTCATAATTATGTTTATATATTTTGTAGAAAAATATGATCATTCCCTTAACACAGGGTACAGTCGTCTGTTCTGTAACTTTTAATAACTTCCTCTAAAAGCTTCAGCAAACACATTGTAAAAGTAATTGGATTTCTTTCAATGTGGAGTGAGTCTATGTATGTTTGTCTTTGTGCTTGGACATGTATATTCTCACTGTCCATGCATTCAACTGAAACTACCTAGAGCTGCAGTGGAGGAACAGATAATAATTACCTAGCTAAATTAAAAAACAAAAGTTAATTTTCTCTGATGGTATGAAGTAAGCTTACATTAAATGGATGTAGTTAAGACTACAGAAATGTCTTATTAGATAAAAGTATGTTTTTCTAAGCATGAGAAACTGACTTTAATCCCCTGAAATCACAGAGTGGACAGAGAAAACCAACTCCTACAAAGAATTGTCTAACCTCTACATATGCATTCTGAAATATGTGTGCACATTCAGCCACACACAGATAGTAAATAAATAAATAAAATGATGAATGGATAGATACACAGATATATGATAGATATATAGATAGATAGATGTAATATGATCAAACAAAACTTGTGTAAACATTCATTGAAATCAAAACTAATGACCTAATTTTACCTTCTGTATAGCACACTGCTTGGAAAAATTACTTCAAGTACGAATTCTAATATATTGAATTATTCTTTATGAAAAAGTGAAAGTGTAAGAGGTTGTTTAATCTTAGCTCCAAACTTTGTCTCTGTTACTCCTTTCATGGGTATTTGGTTCCCTCCCAGTACAGGGGAATGCCAGGGTCAAGAAGCAGGAGTGGGTGGGTAGGGGAGCAGGGCGGAGGGAGGGTATAGGGAACTTTAGGGATAACATTTGAAATGTATATAAAGAAAATAATAAAAAACAGATAAATATAAAAAAGAGGTTGTTTAAATATGTTCTTTTAAACTAACAATGTCTTTTGAGCTTCTAAGATCTCTCACATGTATTCTTTGAAAACACTTCCTCTCATTTTATTATTCTTGTTTTGCCTCTGCTCTTCATCAGGACTGACACATGTTCAAGGACATATCTGAAGGGCAGAATTTATGGGCTGCCTGCTCCAGTGTGCATTAGATTTGCAGTCATTGAACAGATTAGTTTAAGCAATTAAAAGAGACACCATATAAACCTTACAGAAGACTATAATGAAGCCAGGAGGAATTAATGGCCTTGAGAGAAAATAAATCAAATAATCAGAATAGGATTAGATAGTGGTTCCTTTATAAAAGTGCAAGAAAGAAAGCATAAATGTTTCCTTGCGTTCATCCTTGATCTTATTTAACGTGTTTAAGAACAGAGTAATGTGATTTTCTTTAAAGGGATTCTAAGGACACATCAGTAAACATTATTCTGAAGGTTTGTGGTTTTTTTTACATTTGCATATTATGAACTCCTGTTTGCATAATAAGACCTCTGTTATGTCTCGTCAGTCCATGGGTGATTACACATACGAATAACAGAGTCCTGTATCCTTTGTGATATGTATTATTGTAGTCTATAAAAGCATCCTGACAATCTCAGCAGAAAGTAACAGGGAGTCATGCTATAGTGCTTTAGATGGCTGTTCCATACTACTGAAGGCATGTCTGAAAGACAGAGGACTCTGAATACACCCCAAACAAAATTTGTCCAAATACATTTAAAGCATACATTGCTGTGATTAGATGTCCCCGATGATTCATGAAATGAATCCAAATAGCCTGACCATCTTTGATCAATATCTATGATGTGTGTGAATTCAGAGTGATATTTTTAGATCACACAATTAGACTTGAGTTGATAGGAATTCTGACATTGATCATTACTGGTTACTGCCCACCCCACTTCTTTTTTTATTTCAAAAGACAACTTCATAGCCTTGTAATCAAAATGTATGATAGTAACTGGAGAAGAGCAAAATCCTCACTTCCATGAACACTCCAGTTGCCCTCTGGAAATGGGAGGGTTCATCTCAAAAGCTGCAAGTGACTCAGAGTAAGAACTCACAGGAAGAATGCTAGTTGTACATGCAGAGTTGGACTCTTTTTTTTTTTTTAACTTCCTAATTCCCTCCTCCCCTTTAGGGACTACCAGAGTAAAGACTCATATACTTAGTATTCTCAGAATGTACATAAGCTCACACAATGATACATATTTCAGTAAATTATGTTTTAGGTTCTTCTGCAGTGAAAATTATGTGTGAGCAATAATCATCACACTATCTCTAGTGTTATGAATCTCAAATTTGGTAATTCTAATCAATCGAAAGAAGCATCAGCCTGGAAGCACTTCCCTGGATGTGGGATAATCAACTCTCTTTTAGGAGAATACCCAAAGCACATTTGCTTTTTCTGATTTCTATTTCTTTTATGTATTTATGATCACAGAAAGGGCAATTTGGAGAATCACATCAATAATAAAATCTACCTAGGACACATACATACCCAAGCTTTGAAAACAAGGCAAATATCACTAATGTGACCATTTTAAGATGCATAATATCTCAAAAAGACCATATTTCTGTAAATTTTCATTTATAATTGTATCAGAAAGTATTATTCACATGGTATATTTCATGTTTATTCATAATGAAGAACATCTATTACTTGATAGAGTAAATTTAGCTCCTTCCATTCTTTTGTTGATTGGTTGGATATCATTGAAACTAAAATATCAGTAAAAAATATATATTTTATAATTTTAAGTCAATGTGCAAGTATTCAATCTTATCTTTCTTTTTAATTTAAGAGTGACTTAAAAGAGAAGAAATTTCATTCACATGGATGGCATTGACAAAGAAAGAAAAGTTGTGAACAAGATAAAGATATTGACCTTTCTCAGTCATGCTACCAAAATCTAAGAGGACAATATCCGTTTATCAGCTAAGATTGTTCTGTGTAACCTCCTAGCCTGCAGTGACATAAACAATCACTACAATATATGTTTCTAAATGTAACACTTGGCATATAATATACTGATATGGAAATTATCTACATTTTACACTCACTGTTCAGAGGTTATCTGAATTCTAAAAGGGGTTACATATGCAACAACTATTAAACAAGGCTATGTATTTGAAGGGAGCATGTGAGTGTATGAGTGTCAGAGTACTGAAATGGTACAGTGAGAAAATGACATCATCAGTATGGATTTTGAAAGCAGTTTTTATATTCTGTCACTAGGATAGGTAAATATGCTTTAAGGGCTAAAGTAAGCTACCTTAGCTTTACTTGAAGATAGTCATTGTGTCTTGTTAAAAGATAACTTTGGAAGTAAACAGTGCCCAATTGGAATTCTATCTATCACTATCACTCCTAGCATAAAGTGATTCTTATTTTAGGTATTTTTCACTCTTATACATCAAAGACACTATGCTAAATGTGCTGCTACAGACAATCAGAAGCAGCCATGCATGCATTGCTCCTGCATGTAATAATCTGACAGAGTGCTACTATGAAGGCATCATGGATATTTGTCATTTAACTATTTTTTTTAAAGCAGTGAGGTTAATCTTCCACAAGAAGCTAAAAGTTTAATTGAAGGCTAATGTTCTAGATGATTGACAGAATCAGAGTTTCAGAAATTTTAACTGGATAAAAACAATGTGCCCTTAGATACTGACATAAAATAAAAATCTTTCAGTGAAATACAGGAAAGCAACTTAAACAAGCTAAGGACAAAGGAGTCATGATTTGACAAAAGCTCATCTTAAAGAGTTGGGTACCCTTAGTTGATTCTAAGTAGACTGTGCGTCATCTTGTGATGGGAATGCCAAGAAGAGCTAATGGGATCTTGGGCATCGTTAAGAGAAGTGTGTTTTACAAAACTATTGAGAGTAGTTCCCACAGTCCTCTCCGCTGCTAAGAACAGCTGCAAGATAATGTCATGTTTTGAAGGATGCATATTATGAGACACTCTAAAATTAGTGAAGACAAATGAATTATTGGAAATGATGCTGTATAAGAAAAATGGGGAATTTAAGAGTTATAGATGTATGTCAGTATTTTAAAGTTTTCTCTGCATGAAAAAAAATTCATCTAACAAAATGTAAGATTAATGTGAGTTATATAAGCAGGTAAATTTGGAATTTCTGTAATGAAGTAACTTCTTTCTAAACTGAACTGTTAAAAACGGAATGCTTGCTTTCTGAGGTGGCAAATCTCTTGCCAATGTAAGTGTTGAAGCAGATGCTGAGTGATCTTTGCTGTTAGAACTGGAAGGGAGATTCCTTTATCTGTAGTTACTGAGTGCATGCTAGGTATCAGTGGCACAAAATGATAAGCATAGATGCTTTAATGGCTTAAGTCTAAAAAATATAATCAGTCTCTAGTACAATAAACTTTGCTAGTTCCTCTGAAAATGCAAACTTAGGTTAAAAGTTTAATATATTGAAAGAAAATGACCACATGATGTCCTTGATAACCCCATATTTCAGTTGATTTGATTTTTAACATGTCGAACATTTCTTAGGAAAATGTATTTTCTTTATGTTTACATTATTTGTTTTATGCTGCATGTAGTATTATAGATTAGGCTTCTCTGAGATTTTTGTTATTTAACTCAATATTAAAAAACTGTCTTATATTAAATCAGTACTCCTATAAATAGATCTATTCAATGATGGAAGTGGTCTCCAACCATGAGAACCATAGATAAAGCCATATGTAATTATAAGCATTTAAACTTAACTCCCCAAACTAAGAATCTCATTTGAATATTATTTAACATTTTACTGGTTTAAATATTATAGTCACACAATATTGGCCAGTAGAAGTTCAAATAAATAGCTATCTCATACTGCATTTTACAGCTTTGTGTGATATGTTTCCTCCAATATAACATGGGATCTCTCCCCTTTTAGAAACTGTACATTGTTTATGATTATAAGTCTCTTTTCTCTGTCAGAGAACTTCTAGGGAGGTCATTCTGCTCTGGGGCTGTTCTCTTTTATGCATCTGATTTAAATACTGAAGTTGGTGATTGATGTGTTTATTTATCCATCTATGTTGGGCATAAGTTCCAAAGCCACCTTTGCTTTATCATTTGGCTTTAGGCTGTCACATTTAATCTGTTCATGTGTCCAACTTTCACGTCATTAACAACAGTGAAGACTTTTCCAACTTCCATCTTTTCTTCACACTTTGTCTCCTGATTTCAGCTCTTTTCTGTAGAACACTTTAGAAATTCCTTACAGAACCAGCACAAACATTGTGATGCACTCAAAAGTCTATAAGTAGACAGTGAAGCTTTTGTCCATAGATCATCTTTTGAAGTAAGTTGAAATAAATCACAATCTTAACCCTGTAGACAGAGAAATCAGACAGATATTGGGAGATACACTTCAGTATTCCCCCCCCCCCCATGCAGAAATCTAAAGCAGAGGGATCCTTATGGGTTTGAGGCCTGGGGTATGTAAGAAGTTCCAGGATTATCAAAGATACAGAAAGAGGGGATGTTTCAAAAATTAACAAAGACCAAAAATGAACAAAAACTATAAGAAGGAAACATGAATTTTACAGTTATTACAAACCTCAACCTGTCTGTGATTATTGTCTTCAACTTTTCCTAATGAATATATTTTAGTGTGTCTGAACAAAGTCTCTATGTTCCAAGACAATGCGCATTTTCAACCGTCTTCATGTGTATATATGAATATATGCATTTATACATATATATGTATTCATACATATATATTTATTTATACATATATATGCACACACACACACACACACATATATATATATATATATATATATATATATATATATATATCCTACAGAGCAACTGATATGTACTCTTTGATTTGGCTTGAATCTTAAGTTTTGAAATTATTTTCATGTACTCATTTTCTTCAATATCACTAGCATTTTCATAGACCAGTACTTGTACTTGTTATCAAAAATATTTTATAAGTGCATATATTGAATTAGCCTTGTAATCTTAGCACTGGAGAGATGGAGACAGAGAGGTTGCCATGACTATGAAGCTATTCTCAGCTATAGAATGTGACCTGTGACTCAAAAACTTTCTGAAGAACCAAAAGCCCCAAACTAACCAACCAACCAACCAACGAAACAACCAACCAACCAACCAAAACAAAATAAAACAAAATATATGTCAAAATAAACAAGAAAAACTAAATATATGTAAGTATGTGTGTTTACATATACATATTTTACACTTCAAACAAATAGTATGTGGGATAGGTGTGGTAATCATTACAACTAATTTGAAAAATGAGAAAGTTCAAGCTCAGAAACTCACACAGCTTGCCTATATGCTTGTGTAGGCAACATGAAATAAGAAAGTGGTCCACCCTTTTATAAAATCCCTAGCACAGATACCAAGAAATAAAAACTACTATACAAATACATGAAACGCATTTCTTCAATTGCAGCATATTATACTGCTCTTTCTCATTTGTGTTATGAATTCTCAATGATAAGACTTTTTAAGGGATTTTGAAAACTTAATTCATTTTTTAAAGGTGAAATGTCTGACTTTCCCTTTAATTTCTGGCTTTGCTTATAATTTTTTAGTTATATAACATTGCTTTGAAGATTTCAGAATAGACATATCTAAAATTTATTTTGAACAAAATCTGATCTCTTTTCATAGATGATTAATACAACCACTGTAATCAACATTTAAAATAGCCAAAAGCATCATCTTATGATAATAATTTTGCCATCATTACTATCTTAAAAATCATAATGAGTCTTTATAAAATATTCACTCTTTCCAGTATGGTAAATAAATGATGAAACTTTCTGAAATCAACTAATAATAAATTTATTGTATCAGGTGTGATATCCTTGCAAAGGAAAATAAATAAGAGATTTTAATCGAACTAGGAGAGAGAAAAAAAGCTGTAAAAGGTCGTGGTTACCATGCTTGAGCAGGCTGCTTTTTGGGGTGTATGGAGGAGGCTGAAGTCGTTTCAAACGTGTAATCTGGAAGACTTCCTAAGCATATGGAGTGGTTAGAAAAAAAAATGGCACAGAAATGTGAGTGAGGAAAAGAGAAAATTGGATAAATCAAGGGAAAAGCCTGGGGGAAGGGAAGCGCTTGGTGCAAGGAAGCGAGACCAGATGTCGAGATGGCCATTGTGGGCTTGCTTTTGACATCACAGGATTATTCTGAGCATGCATTATAAAAGAATAAGCTCCTGTAATAGTTCAATAAAGGCCAAAACTGGTTGCGATGGTTAAAGAAGGCTTTAAATGATAGGGCTTTCCAGTCTCAGCATATGGACTGAAGTAGATTTTAGAATTAAATATGTTTGATAATGGGCATAAAGGTTTTTTTTCATTTTAAGCGCTGCCTGGTATCCTGTATTGTGCATTGCTCCTCTTCTGAGTCAAAGGTCACGATATAATGTTTCGAAACTTTTAAGTACTTAATTTTCTCTCGATTCTATAAGAGAATCATTAAACTTTCACTGATCTCCCCACAATGTACAGAAATTTGCTTAGTGTGTTTAATGTTGCCTTAGTCAGGGTTTCTATTCCTGCACAAACATCTGACCAAGAAGCAGCTGGGGAGGAAAGGGTTTATTCAGCTTACACTTCCACATTGCTGTTTATCACCAAGGAAGTCAGGACTGGCACTCAAGCAGGTCAGGAAGCAGGATCTGATGCAGAGGCCATGGAGAAATGTTCCTTACTGGCTTGCTTCCCCTGGCTTGCTCAGCCTGCTCTCTTATAGAACCAAGACTACCAACCCAGAGATGGTCCCACCCACAAGGGGCCTTTCCCCCTTGATCACTAATTGAGAAAATGCCTTACAGTTGGATCTCATGGAGGCATCTCCTCAACTGAAGCTCCTTTCTCTGTGATAACTCCAGCTGTGTCAAGTTGACACAAAATTAGCCAGTACAAATATGTTATGTCTGGTAAAGGAGAAAAGCTTGCTAAGTTTTGATTTTGAGTTAGGGAAAAATGAACAGACATGTACCTTGATAATGCCATTGAATTTTCTTGTATTCCAGATCTCTTATTAAAAACATAATAAGTTAATTAATACAAAACAATCTTTTTTACCGCAACAGAGTATTTATTTGTAGGGGCTCACTCCAGATAATTAAAAGAGGGTTTTTTGTTTTGGCCTTTGGGTTTTGTTGTTGTTGTTGTTGTTGTTGTTGTTGTTGTTGTTGTTTTGCAATGGTACCTTTTCTATCATTGTGAACCTGGATAGAGAATAATTTTTTTGCTTAGAAATTCAAGATAGAAAAGAAACCTATTTTAGATTTCCAAAGGGTATTTTTCATATTCCTAGAAATTTTCTCTTAATTTGTTTATGTTTATTCATAAAGCAAGCCTAGTCCCAGTTGTAAGAAGCACTCTCATGTACAGATTGTATAGTGCAACAGTATAAGTAAAGTTGCTAAAATAGAGTATCTGATAGTAGCATACAAGGACACAGCCAGTCAAGCTTCTAACCATTTGCAAGTGGTTCATTAAGGGACATTTCAGTGCGGTCCACAAAAGTCATTTCTTTAATTATTTTCTTTGCTGTTTTTGTTCATGACTACAATTTGTTTTGTCTGTCTTTGATGTATGTAGCTGTTCTCAGATGAATCAACATGTATAACTCTGAGATAACGTTCCATAGGAAGCAAATCTTGATATGCTTCAGATTGTGGCCTCAATTCAGGTTGTATTCTAGAGAATATCTCTAGAAAAGACAAAAGGCAAAGGATATTGGCTGGATAGGGTTTTGCTTTGACTTACAAACCCAGGTTTTCACTAGTTTTCTAGGTATATGTGCTATATGTGTGTGTGTGTGTCTGTTAGATAGATGATTGATACATAGACAGTCTAAGTGTTTAAAGTGTTTGTTCACTTCATACAGGTAGAAAACTCACAGATTATCAACACAGTAGATATTATATTGCTTTGTGAACTAAACCAGAAATATACATTTTTAAAATATTTTAATTGGTATTTTCCTCATTTACATTTCCAATGCTATCCCAAAAGTCCCCCATACCCTCCCCCCAACTCCCCTACCCACCCACTCCCACTTTTTGGCCCTGGCATTCCCCTGTACTAGGGCATATAAAGTTTGCAAGTCCAATGGGCCTCTCTTTCCAGTGATGGCCGACTAGGCCATCTTTTGATACATATGCAGCTAGAGTCAAGAGCTCAGGGGTACTGGTTAGTTCATAATGTTGTTCCACCTATAGGGTTCCACATAGAGCCTGCCATATCCAGGGTTCCATCCCATAATCAGCTTCCAAACGCTGACACCATTGCACATACTAGCAAGATTTTGCTGAAAGGATCTAGATAGAGCCCTCTCTTGTGAGACTATGCCAGGGCCTAGCAAACACAGAAGTGGATGCTCACAGTCAGCTATTGGATGGATCACAGGGCCCCCAATGGAGGAGCTAGAGAAAGTACCCAAGAAGCTAAAGGGATCTGAAATATACATTTCATAGCAGTTCTAGTATGAATAAGGTTAGATTTTAATATGTATCTGAGCAAATAACATGAACAGATATCTTCTCCAAGGAAGTATCTAATATGTTATATGTAGTTTCATTAAAATGTAGTTTAATTTACTCAAAATTATTACTGTCCAAAGGTCCATAACAAAACCAGATTCTTTTGCTTATTTATTTATCCATCTATATTTTTATTTATGCATTGTGTGTGTATATACCCATGTGTTGGTGTGTGTACAGTGTATAGAGACTCGAAAGGTTCATGTCTGATGCATCCATTCACCTTAGTTTCTGAGAAAGGGTTTCCCAGTGGTCGTCTTTGATTTGGGAAACAGAGTTGACTAGATTGACCCATTTTTTTTTTCTGCCTTCCCTGTGCTGGTTTCACAAATGTGTATTACAAGTGCCCATTGCATTCTGGAATATATATGAGCTCAGGCTTCATATTTTTTAGGAAGCACTTTACCCACTGGGCCATCTCCCCAGACTTATTCTTTCATTTACATGATCAAAGTGAATCCACTAGTTTATTGCACACCTCCAAATAAATTGAGTTTTGGAATATATTTAAAAAGTAATATTTAGGTATTTTTTATGGTGTCCAATTTCGTTACATTTATCCCCCCAAATAAATTCACCAAAAAGAATGAATATGTTGTCTAATCATCTTTGCATTTCTGCAAAACAATAAAAGGAGTGAGGATAAGAAGAATAGTGATGAGTTTAGGATTAAAGTCAGTTTATTAATTTTGGTTATTTGGAGTGGCTGTCTCTATGATCATCTAAGGAGTGAGCCTTTTGCACTTTAATTATATTCCCATTGGATTTTTATAGCTCTCATGAGATTCAGAGATTAGAAAACAAAACAAAACAAAGAAAACACTTAATATTTTGGAAAGTAAATACGATACTTCAGAGCTAAGATATGATTTTAAAGTATTTATTTGGCAACCTACTATCCAATATTTGAATATTTGGTTGGCATAATACACAAATTTTATCTTTATATATTTACTTTCTATATCTTTCTCTTTCTTTCTCCCTCCCTCATTCCAACCCTCCTCCCGCCCTCCCTCCCCTTCCCCCTCTCTGTGAGTACATGCACATGCAAGCATGTATGCATACATGTTCATAACAGGGAAGTTTACTTAGACATTTTTTTCCTGGCAGTGTTTATAGTATTTGAGAAATTGTAATGTAATTTTGCAGCTGAGTTCAAATACAGGAAGGTAACCACCATCAGTGACCCTGGGAATTTCAGTGTGTACCTTGAAGCTTTATTCGTGTATTCATTTAACACACTAAAATTCCATAAAGTCCTTCACCAAACCTAAATCATCAAAAATGTTCTCTTTCCATGGAATGAATGATAGCTAATGCATTCATTAATTACCTCCTTTTAAAATTTTAGCTTGTGATACCTACAATGTATAACCAAAGTTTATTGAGAAATATTTTTTAAATGAGATTTACTTGAGAACTTAATCTTCTATTAACATGTGTTAATATTCCAGTCTTTCCCACACACATGAATTGAAGAGTAATTTACCGCAACTATCACTAACAGCTTCATCAACTGTGACAACGTAAATACAACTGCAATATTCTTAAAATACTGGAAACTGAGTTTTAGAAATTGTATATTTATTAATAGCCAAGAGTCTCTCTAGTTTGTCTGTTTCTTCTAATAAAGCCTGACCAACTTTTCTTTTGTATGGTCCTCCTTGTCAAGGTTCTTTTAAAGTCCTGTATATATTGGCAATAACATTGTGCAGATTATTAATGGGTAGATTCCTTTTGTCAACATACATACAAAACAGATGGCAGGTTCCTTGTTTGTATTGTAAATGGCAGAATATAATTTGTTATATATTTTTATTCCTGTGTTTTCTATTAATTTTTGTAATGTTTCCAAGACAATTCCAAGTTTCTGCTTCAAGAAGTTAGGCAATTAAAATTACTCAATGCTGATCTTTTAGTTTAGGCTTTATTTGCTTTTGAGACTGGAGTTGTACCAGGTAAACAAAAGAAATGAAGTGTTAAATTGTTACACCATTTGTGTTGGTTGGAAGATGAAGTTTAATGTCACTTGGTATTATTTTAGTTCTTCTTCCTCTTCCTCTTCCTCTTCCTCTTCCTCTTCCTCTTCCTCTTCCTCTTCCTCTTCCTCTTCCTCTTCCTCTTCCTCTTCTTCTTCTTCTTCTTCTTCTTCTTCTTCTTCTTCTTCTTCTTCTTCTTCTTCTTCTTCTTCTTCTTCTTCTTCTCCTCCTCCTCCTCCTCCTCCTCCTCCTCCTTCTCCTCCTTCTTTATTATTATTATTTCTTTTGCTCTTCCTTCTTCATCTTCTTCTTGATCTTCATCTTCTTCTTGATCTTCTTTTCTTCTTGTTCTCTTCTTCTTGTTCTCATTCTTGTTCTTATTCTTCTTGTTCTTTTTCTTCCTTTCTTCTTCTCCTCATTTTTCTTCTTCTATATCTCCTTCTTTATTTTTAAATTTTAATCTCTTACTACAAACATTAGATTGTTGTACAACTGGGATCATTGGTTGCCTGTTTGTGTGTTCTTACCTGGATGTGGTATGGTAGTTGGTACCTGGCTGGGAAAGGATGAATAAAGACCCATCGATCAGAAAAAAAAAAAAAAAGGTTTTAAGTCCATTATATTCTATATAAATAGAAACAATCTGATACATATTAGAGTATATTCGTAGTATACACACATTTTAGTAACATTAATGTATCATAGTTTCATGTAAAACTTTGAAATAAACCCATAGACTTTGGAGACTGTTCCACCCTAGACACGCTAGAACTCAGCTCTATCACTGCTTTTATAACATCTCCTTAAATGTCAAGGAAGAAAGACTTCTGGCACACATTCTCCAAAGTAAGTCATAGTGTTTCTGCATTGATTCTGTTTTAAAATAGTGTTTTGAAGTAAAACATGAACAAAAAATTTCCTAGTACCATTAAAATCAATAGAAGTTATTAGAAGAAAAATGGACATTTCTATAAACAAGGGTATGTATATACTGTTATATTTTGCACATTTTAGATATGACCAATATTTATTTTACATTTCGATAACTAATACAGGATAACTCCCATATAAAATACACTAGCCACTGCAAAATTGATATAAAGTAAGAAAGAAGGTCAGGAGATATTTTATATAACCTTCTGCATATCGCTAATCTGATTGACATTTAATACCTTATTTCCTATCAACTATATTTTCTTCATTCCTTACTGTTAATTAAACTGTGATTGGAGCTGCCCCTTTTTGCTTTCCTAAGTATCTGGTTATACACTAGGCTGAAGCTATTATTTGAAAACTAGTGGTGGGATACAATTCCATGTAATATGTAAGGAAGTAATATACAAATGTGACCTTCATTATTTCTTGGACACAATTTAATTAACAGGAGACTTATTTTCTTCCATAGTAATACCTGGGTCCTTTGAAATTATCTGCAATGATTGATTTCTAATTAAACTCTTTATAGAATTTTCAAAATTACTAAAATAAAAAAGTAGGTAAAACCAATCTACAAAGACTACTTATATGGCAGTCCCAAAGCATTCAGATTTACATATGTAAAATGAATGATATGCAATGCTGAAGTATATTTAACTGTAAGTTGTCTGTAAGTTGCTTAAAATAAATATTTTAAAACAAATGATATCAGATATATTTTATTACAATTCACTACCAAAATAGTCACTCTGTTTATGACAATAAAGTCCATTTACAGAAAAAATAAGTCTGATGATTTTCAGAGGAATTAGATTTTGTGGCATTGGAATATCTGTCTGCTGAATGTAATAGATTTTTAAATAATTTGGATCTGAATCGCCAAACCTCATTTTACTCAGAGTATTTATTTTCTACAGGAGTTACACATATATAAACTTGTACAGATTATAATATTGAAATAAGCACACGATTAACACACACACGATCTTAATTTATTATCATGGAATATAGACAACAATATCATTAACAGTGAGAAAGATTACATATGTACTATCTTACTCTCCATACATGGGTTCATGGCCATTCCCAAGACAGAGAACTATAAATGGTTCTGATTCCCTCTTATTGTCATTTCTTGACTAAACTGTTGCAAGTGTCTTCTCTATTTACCATGTGATATCAGTCATCATTATGGGAGCAATTCCTATCTTCAACTATTATTGTAGAAAAATTGTTCTCTTAAAATTCTTACTATGTTTCATTAAGAGTATAACATATAACGAATATCTGTGGTAAGTCAACACAGACTATTAATTCATTGTTTAAAGCCAATCAAAATAATATACACATGGTTGTATTCAGAGGCAATGCAAGAGCCCTAGAAAGCCCTCAGTATACCTTTGCCACTGCAGAATCAATTATTTACATTCCCCAGAAGCTAAAGGTGCAGCCTGCAGATCAATTCACCATGATTATCACAAGCTGCAAGGCCACCTCAGCGGATACCTGTATCGTCCGAATTCTCAAAACTTAGACTAAGTGTGACAACAGGGATAACACAACATTGGTTTAACGGGCGGCATAAACGAGAGGATAATCACAGTGAGGGTTTGGGGAACAGTAACGTAGTTCAATGTAAGAAAAAGATATAACTTCATCAGTAAGGAAGGCAGCTGGAAAGAAGAGTTTCGACTCTAGACAGCCATAAAAAGAAGCCATGTACAACAGAGAAGATGAGGAGACTGTGGCTTGTGGTTAGAAGATGTGAGGGTATAGAAGCTGCCAACTGCATTAGGCTAATAGGAGTAATATGCTGCAAAATATTACTCTTATGAATTCTATTACAATCTGTATAGATCCCCCACCCAATTATCAGATTTAAAATGGTTGTCTAGAATTTCAATCTCAGTCATGATTGTCTTGATATCCAAAGCATGACCATCTTGCAAAGTATAGCCAAACCACTGTCCATATGGAATTAAGAAGAGTGCTACATTGGGACACAGGAAGCAGAGTAAGCCAGTGAGTCTAAATATATTTGAGCCTCTATTCTGCATGGGTCCTCCTGGTCAGAGACCTGGAAGTGAGAACCATAAAGAGGATAAAGAATATCCAGGACTGAATATCCAGACCCAACACTTTGAGGACAACTACAATTATAGGTAGCAACAAAGCATCCAGAGATTTATGAAGCACGTTATGTAAAAAGATAAAGCAGCTGACTCATAACAATCACTTATTATTTATTATTATTATTTTGCATCCCAAGTGCAATTTCCTCAACCTCTTCTTCTAGAACCCCCTCACACCTAAAACCTGCACCTGAATCCACTCTTCTGCAGTTTCTCTATCAGAAAAAGGCAAACCTCCCGTGAATATCAAATAAACATAGCATATCAAGTTGCAGTAAGACTACACCTTAGTTGACAGTGGCTACCTACCCTCATATGAGTATGAAGAATGGTACCTGAAAAGTAGAAACAGAGTCTGAGAGATGCACTGTTTTCACTGCTGGGATTTCTACAATTCTTAATTCTACAAGATTAAACATCTTGTAGAGTTCTACAGTTCTAAGCTACTCAACTCTAACATATATGTAGATGACCTAGGCCAGTCTCACATAGGCTCCTTGGTTGTCAAGTCAGTGTCTTTGAGGCCCTGTGAGCTCATTTTAGTGTGTTCTATGGTTTTTTGTTTTTTTTTTTTTAATTTTTCCTGGTTATATATACTGAGTGCCAGTACACGTATGAAGTGCTCTTATCCCACCATATTGCCATAAAAAAGTGTTGGTTTTATGTTTCCATTTGTATTTTCCTGATGACAAAGGTTGTTAGGTATCCATTAAATAGTTATTGATTATTTTGGATTCTCCTTTGAATTTTTTCATGTATCATTTAACCTGTTTTGAATGAGTTGTTATTTTCATACTTGTATCCACTTCTCTATTGAGTCAAACCATTTTGGCCTATAGATCGAAATTTAATATTTTAGGTGACTTTTCTTTTTTTTTAATTTATTTTTTATTAGGTATTTTCTTCGTTTACATTTTCAATGCTATCCCAAAAGTCCCCCATACCCACCCCCCCCCAATCCCCTACCCACCCACTCCCCCTTTTTGGCCCTGGGGTTCCCCTGTACTGGGCATATAAAGTTTGCAAGTCCAATGGGCCTCTCTTTGTAGTGATGGCCGACTAGGCCATCTTTTGATACATATGCAGCTAGAGTCAAGAGCTCCGGGGTACTGGTTAGTTCATATTGTTGTTCCACCTATAGGGTTGCAGTTCCCTTTAGCTCCTTGGGTAATTTCTCTAGCTCCTCCATTGGGGGCCATGTGATCCATCCAATAGCTGACTGTGATCATCCACTTCTGTGTTTGCTAGGCCCCGGCATAGTCTCACAAGAGACAGCTATATCTGGGTCCTTTCAGCAAAATCTTGCTAGTGTATGCAATGGCGTCAGCGTTTGGAAGCTGATTATGGGATGGATCCCTGCATATGGCAATCACTAGATAGTCCATCCTTTCGTCACAGCTCCAAATTTTGTCTCTGTGCGGTGTCCTTGACACCTCTTGGTCCTGATCATGAATACTTCCTCCACTTCTTCAGCATGATTTGCCAACATCCACCTGAGTGTGGCCTCGTAAATGAAATTGTCAATGTTCTTTATGTTTATTTTGTGGAATAATTTCAGGAATATTGGTATTAGCTTTTCTTTAAACATCTTGTAGAATTCTGTGATAAAACCTTCTAGCCGTAGGTTTTTTGTTTGGGAGACTTATTGACTGCTTCTATTTCCTTAAGTGTTGTAGGTCTATTTATCTTGTTTATCTGATATTGGTTTACCTTTGTTAAGTATTATTTATCAAGAGATTAATCCATTTCTTTTACATTTTCCAATTTGTGGAGTACAGTGTTCTGATATCCAGTAGAGAGTTTTTCTGTTTCCATGAAAAACAGCTTGATGCTGTTTCTGTTGTGCAAATCCAGCTTTAATTAGTAGTTGTCTGACAAGATAGAGGAGACTACTTCAATTTTCTTGTATCTGTTGAGAATTACTTTAACTGAAAATGTGGTCAATATTGGAGAATGTTCTGTGAGGTGCTGAGAGGAAGGTATATTATTTTGTATTTGTGTGATTGTTTTTATATATCTGTTATGTTCATTTGAGTCATTTTGTCTGTACTTCCATTATTTATTTGTTTAGTTTCTATGTCAATGAGAACATCATTGGTGAAATCCCACAATTAATGTGGAGGTATTGATGTGTGACTTAAGCATAAGTGATGTTTCCTTTTCAAACAGGGGTCACCTTTTCCTTTGATGAGTCTGACATGTTCTCCATCTCTTGTGACTAATTTTGGTTGGAAATTTACTTTGTTAGATATTTGAATGGCTACATCAGCTTGCTTCTTGGGTAATTTGCTTAGAAAATCTTTTTTTAGTATTCTACAGGTAATTTTTATTTTTAATGTTGAGGTATTTTTTATGTAGTGGAAAGATGATTCATTTTTTCAAATCTTATAGCCTTTGCTTGTTTATTGGGGAATTGTGTAGGTTGATAAAGAGAGAGATTTATGAGCAATGCTTAATAATTCTTGATATATTGTTGGTGGTGGTGGTGGTGGTGGTGTGTGTGTGTGTCTGTTGGGCATGCACATCTGTTTCTCTGACTTCATATGATACTCAAAATTTTCCCTTTCAGCTTCTAATTTTATTTCTTTGATCTGTACTTTTAACATAATGATTATTATATGATTATTATGTGGTATGGTTTCTTTTCCTTTCTTGTTCATATTATTTGGTGTTCTGTAAGCTTTTTACCTTTATAAGCATGTCTTTCTTTTGAATAGAAAATTTTTCTTTTATGATTTTTATGAAAATATTTTATTGGTTTTTGAATTGAGAATCTTCTTCTTCTAATCCTATTGTTCTCAGGTTTGATTTTTTTTCAGAGTGTTTGAGATTTCCTGGCTGTTTTGTTTCTGAAACATGTTGAATTTAACATTTCCTTTGATCAACATATCAGTGTCTCCTGTCATAACTTCTACTCCTCAGATTTTCTTTTCCTCTTCCTGATGGTGATGCCTGTGTCTGATATTACCATAAGCTAACCTAGATTTTCTATCACCAGGATTCCACTGGTTTATGCTTTCTTTATTATTTCTATCTCCATTTTCAGTTGTTGAACAGTTTTCATCATTTTCTTTACCTGTTTGTGTTTTTCTGAATTTCTTAAGGGATTTATTAATTTTTAGTTCAAGGGCCTCTGCCATTTTCATAATATTGGATTTAACGACTTTTTAGAAAATGTCATTCGTGTTTGAATATCCATGACTTGCTGTAGTATGATGCCAGGCTCTTGTGGTACAATATTGCCCTGGATGTTGTTGATTGTGTTCTTATGATGGTCTGTATTCATCTGGGTTTATGATTATTATAAGTTTAAGTGCTGATTTCTGAGTTACTTTGCTTGATGGATATTCTTTGGATGTTTTTCCATCTTGATTTCTGTCTCCTGTCAGGTTCTTAGGCCTGAGTATACTCTGGTTCTGGTAACCAAAGAGTCTGGTAACCAGTAGAGCATCTTCATTGGGGTTTTGGAGGTCTGTTTGACCTCTGGTGTTCTGGGTTGCCTCTGGGGTTCTGAGATTCTGAGAATTAGTATGATCTCTGAGGTTCTGTATACTGGTGTAACCTCCGGGCTCTAGGTACCAGCATAGTATCTTAGGTTCCTAGAATTGGCTTGATCTACATCAGAACAGTTGTCTTCTGCTGAAGTTGTAGGCCAAGGTATGTAACCATGAGGAAGGGATGTTATTGGGGACAGCTGGATTGAATTTAGTAGTGTTAATGGGCAGTAGATAGTGTCTTACTTGTCTTCCTAGAAGTGGCTTGGAATCTGATAAAGCAGGAGCCTTCTGCCAGAGTTATCCATTTGAATAAGGAGCATCACATTTATTTTTAAGGTTTAGCATAACAATATCTGCTGGCCATCTCTGCCATCTTATGATTATTGATCAAAACAGCAGATTAGAAACTCATGTCTCATATTTTAACCAATGACTAATTAGAACTATGTGTCTTGATTTTATTTTCATCTTCACTTTAAGATGATCCTTTTTTTTAGACACAACCCTATTATTGACAAAACACTATTTCCCCCATTATACATTAAAGTCTTTTAAGCTGTTTCATATTTGTTCAAATGGAAACTTCTTAGGTTTACTTTTAAAACTTTGTAAACTCATTTTCTTAAGTCAGCAAGCTGTAAGTCTTTAAAAGATCTTGAATCAAAGTCTTCTGAGTTATTCTGTATTTTGAGGCACTATATACTTATAAGTTCTATTTTCAGACATGAACTAGGTCAGAGAATTGAGTGATGAAGGAGATGATAAAAATTGTAATGAGCTATGTTGATTCAAAACCACTGAAAACATTGGACACAGAGATCCAGATCAGTATAGTATTGATTTATATTTGATTGATCGCCAGTCACAGATTTAATAGGGGCAGAGGACCCTCTTGTTATTTCAATTTACTAGGTCAAAAGTATATCTTTTCTGAATTAACTGATATTTTTATTATGGGTAGTTTGTGATGAGTCAGGTGTCTTCAATATTAGTCATTTGTAATCATCAATACTTATAGAGAGTTCTGAAACTGAACTATTGTTTTTATCTTAACTTCTACATAGAATCTCTCTTATGCCATATCTTTGAATAATCTTCAAAAATTCTGAAACTTCTACTTGACTTTCTTATTTTTGTAACATATTCTATATTTAATTAGGTGTTTTAATCAAGATTTTTATAAAAGCAAAACTTGTGGATAACATCACTTTTCTGGACATTTTAGATTGTACATATTTCACTTAAAGGTATATTAACCTGGATACATTGTGTGTGTATAGTATTGTGTGTTGATACATTATATAGCAAGCATGAAATTGTAAGGACCTTCTCACAGTTGTATAAATGTCTTTGCATGGACATATATGTGAATCTGGAGGCTAATTTTCAAAGAAAACTATAGTCGGATAAATAGGATGAGAATTTGAATAGGTTCATTTCAGAAAAAAAAAAAAAAAAAAACACTAGGTAAAAAACACCACATGATGAGTCTTTGCAGAGAGAGCCACCTACTCGCTAGCGTGGGTATGTTGCTGAATGACACTTCAATGGAAAAAGGGAGAGATCCTATTTGTGTTTAACTTTAGTTAAAAACAGCAGTAAAGCTGTGTGCCTAATATAGAAATTCTCACAGAAGATCTGGAACATTTTATGGAAAAAATAAAGGAACAACATCTAAAAAAACTATTACATCAATGAATGGTCTGTCCTGGTTGTACTTGTAAGGGGGAAAATGAATGAGATTTATGTTTGTAGTGATGTTGTGAGAGTACAAATGAGTCCTTAAATATTGACAACTCACTGCACAGAATTTGTTTCTAAAACTCAAAGCCATCAAAATCAATTTACTGGCTCTTCATGTATTTTTATAGTTTGTCTCACGCTTCAAATATTTTAAAACATCATGAGAAGTGAACAGTTAATTCTGCATCAACGCTCCTGACTGTATTTTGTCATTTGGAGCAATTCTTTCACAAATCTTACTATTTTTTGAAATTAGTCATGGACTGCTATTTTGTATTCTATCTGCTTTGTAATTCTACATTTCTAAACCATTGAATTCAACAATCTCTGGAATATTTGCTTTATCATTAGTTTTCATTTCAATGATACACTCTTTTACCAATAAGGATGGATAATGGTACTACCTCTCCTACATTCATAACTACTCCAAAAGCAGAAGTAGAAAGTAAAAAACCACAACAAATTATTAAATATGGTTTTATGCAATTTGAAAGTCTTCAGGTGGAAAGTTCAAAGATATGTAAGAAACTTTATTTGTGCTTAACTGAAATAACACAGGACATCCATACAGAATGTAATTGGACATATTTTGTATGACTTTAGACTAGAGAGGGCACTCAGAAATGTGTGTTTAGATGCATCCTCAACCTTCAACTAAAATTATTACTCTTCTTGGTTATAAAGTAGAACCCATCTGGATCGAAATACTCATAAGATTTTGGGTACCAAAGAAAGGCAAGGAAATAATATAATTTCTGTTTTTAATGATGACTTGACTGATTGTAACTGTTACACTTTTTCCTACGGAAAATAAGTTTTCTCTAATGGAATGTCACTGGGTATATTAACCATATTCCTGAGCAGGTCCCATGCCCAGGACTGGCTGGTCAACAAAAATTGACTCCATGTAATTGGAGGAACTTATTGTATTATTTTGTTTGGGGACTTTTGCCCTTTTGTTTGTTTCTTTTGATTTTTACTTCTTTAGTGTGGCTGTGGGCTTTTGAAAGAGAGAGAGAATAAAATTGGCTGATGGCTTTCCAAACAGAATGATAAAGTGTTAAATATTCAATATAATTTTCTGAGGATTGGAAGTACTAACCCAGTCCATCAACAATAGTTCTAGAGTTTTCGACTTCTTCTATGCTTAAAGCAAAAACAGGTGTCTTAATTCAAAGTATGATGCCATGGAAGAAATTTTCTCTCTAAGATGTAAGGCATATTTATTTATGATATTGAATAAAGAATTTTATGGGGAAAGTACATGTATGAATCAAAATTTCCTCTAAATTACAAATATTGTCTTAATTAATCACTAAAAGCTTATTGATACATTTTATGTTAGCCAACAACTGACCTTGAATTTCCTTTTTATTATTAGAGAGAAATGGTATGTTGGATACTTTTTTTTACTGTGTCAGAATGAAAGAGCCATATGGAAGAAAGGGTTTATTTTAGTGTTCATTTCCAAAGGCTATAGCTAGAATGGCTGGGAAGGCATGTTATAACATAACAGTAAGAGTGGAAAGGAGAGAAATCACCTTTTGCCTCACACAGGAAATACAGAAAGAAAGAAGAGTTAAAGAACTGTATAAAAACCCAAAGCCCATGCCCAGCGTCTTACAACCTACAAGAAAGCTCTAACTGAGCTAGGTGGGGGTGGTGGCTTTGATCCCAGCACTTGGGAGGCAGAGGCAGGCGGATTTCTAAGTTCGAGACCAACCTGGTCTACAAAGTTAGTTCCAGGACAGCCAGGGTTATACAGAGAAACCCTGTCTCAAAAAAAAAAAAAAAAAAAAAAAAAAAAAAAAAAAAAAAAAAAGAAAGCTCTAAAGCTCTAACTGCCAAGGATTCCATAACCTTCCAAACCGCTCCAGCAACTGGGAACAAATGATCCAACTGTAAAAGTGCCTTGCACTTGCCAGATGTGATTGTTGTAGGCTGAATACTGAATAATCCCACTTGTTCTAGTTCTTTCTGAACTCTGGCTGGCTGATTCAATTTATCTGGTCTGGCTGAAAAAACTTCTCCTTTTCTTGAATGGTTCAAACTGGCTCCTCTTGGCTTCTGACTTAACTGCTCTGCTCAAACCTAACTGCTGTGAATTGAACTCAACTGAATTCTATCCATTGCCTGAATTCAACTGAACTTGACTTCAACCCCTACTGCATCCACTGAACTCTAACTCTCTCTCTCTCTCTCTCTCTCTCTCTCTCTCTCTCTCTCTCTCTCTCTCTCTCTCTCTCCTCTTTTAAGTAGTCTCTCTACTTTTTTTTCTTTTTTCTGAGCCATTCTCCTGGGAGTTGGGTATATCCTATATCATATTCATTCTGCCAAATCTTTCTCTGACTCATTACTTTGCCTGACACTCAACTAGAAGTCACTTTCAAATATGGCTGCTTCCTTCTACAAACTAACTTTACCATCATTGTTAGGGATTAAAGGTGTGTATATTAAATGTGTGTCTGTATCTTGCTGAGGCCATACAGTAATTCTGGGTGTGCCCGCCTTCTGGCAGGGTCATATCTTTAGATGTGATCATTTGGCAGACCAGTCATATTACTGGATTAAAGTTCCTCAACATCAAATTCATGGACTTGTTTGTGGTGAATGTGGCTATTTCACACCATCACAAATGTTATGCCAATGACAATTTAAATGACTTAAATAAACTCATTTCTTTCGTCAAATCTTGGGAACCTAGTTTTATAGGATCAAGCCACCAGCACCACATGTTCCACTTATAGCTTTCTTTGTAGTTGCAGACAAATATAATCTTCTTGTGTTTTCATATGAACAGAGAAAAGCAAACTCTCTTGTTTTTCCAGATACCCTAAATCACATCACCCAAGTTTACATTTTAACAAAATATTTCATTGTTATGTGTTGAGTGGGAAAATAGAAAATCAGTATTTCTTCTAGTAATTCTCCTGAGGTGTTTAGAATTTGGAAATGTTTTTTTCTATTTTGGTGGGTAAGATTTTCATATTTTGTGATATACCATTAATATGTGTTCACTTACTTTATGCACTGAAAATTCCAGTAAGGTCAGAGTTCCATAATAGGCATCGCAATTGCCGATATTAAACTTGGATTCATAATATTCTCTTAGAAGTTTATCTCATAAGCTGGACAAAGTTAAGTTAAAAATAGAGTTTATAACAGCTGCCCATACAAGTATAGCTGGAGGATTTTGAGGCTTATCAGCACATGTCAGAAAGATGTTGGGATTTTACTTGCGGGAAGTCTCAATATTAGTCAATATTATGATGTGATTGCCAAAGTACAAATGGAATTTTAAGGTACTTTAGTCAGCATATAACTTTTAAAATGAAGGAGTTAAAAGCCATTCTGTAAGCTGTGTCTAATGTCAAAATAGAGTTATAAAAATACTATGAGCTAAATTTCATAAATACTACATATAAGTTAATTTTTTGATAGCTTCTAATTAATGGTACACATAAATTTGCAACCATGATATATACAAGTATGTTCACCATGGTAATTAAAGATGCATTTACTTCATGTTGTGTCCTGAACAAGATTTGTTCTGTTGTGTGAGGCACCAAGAGTATCATGAATCTCAGATGTTAGCTGTTTTACTGAAAGTCAAAATATTACACTCGAGGTAGAAAGTAAAGGAAAAAGGTGAAGTAAAAATGAATATTATCTCCTCAGATCTCTACAGGAGATAGAGTATTTTTCTTAGCCATATATATATATATATATATATATAATTCAATGTCCTTACCTTCTATTTAACATAAGTTCACCCAGTAGAATTTGAAATCAAAGGGGGAAATTATGTATATGTATATGATATATATGTATATGTATATATTAGGTATACTAGAAACAATTACTGTGAAGAATGCTATTTCAAATGCAGAGTGTACAATAGATTTTGTTGTTGCAGGAAGTGGAAGCAGTCAATAAAGACTCACCTGAACTTTATTTGTATTTATTAATAGATACAGGGTATATGGAAAATATATTATGTTCAAAGAATGGAAAAATGTAAAAAGGGACCTATTGACAGAATTAAAAATAATTTGTATGGTATTGTGGCCATATGTATAAGTACTGGAGAATATTAGAATATGTATTGAACGTAAAATATAATAATTTATGATAAAAAATAAGTTGTGGTTATTTATTAACCATTCGCCAAGTATGTTCTGAGTGTGTGTGGCATTCAGATCTTATAGGCACTGAGGATACAGGGTCAGTTTCTACTAATTACTAACTCAGTAGGATGCATTAAAAACAAATACAATATTTTGGCATATTATTTTTATGTTAGAACTTCTAGGTAAATGTAAAAAAAATACATCCTCAGATATGGACAAAAGTTGTTTAGAGTTTTGTGCAGATTGTTGCCTGCAGTGTGTGTATGCACATCTGGATGCTTTTACATGCTTATTTGGGTTTTAACTCATTTACTATATATATATATATATATATATATATATATATATATATATATATATAACTAGTGACCTATCACTATTGTTTACCGACTGTGAATACTGAGAGAAGTTGAATAGGATATAGCTGGTGCCCTTTAGTATGACTAAGCAAGAAACACCTATTCTTAAACAACATATATGACATGCAATGGCCTTTTTGCGTATAGCACAAAACATTAAGAAACACCAGTTTTTAAAGCATGCATATGGAAGGCTATCAAATAATGTTGTTGTGGGATGTCAGTTTAAATGATTAGAGCCAAGTTGCTGTGGATGCAGGGGGTTGGCCATCACTCGATAAATGCAGGGAGGCTATCCTTGTATCAATTACTGCCCGAGGTGCTTCCCACTATGCATGGAGCTTTTGCTGGAGACGCATTTATATCCTATGGTGCACTGTCAGCACCCTGCTAGTTCATGAAGAAGAAAGTAGCTCATGCATAACCAGGTAAGGCATTCATCTCCAGGGATGTAAGTGAAGATGCAGCAAAATGCAGGGAACACAACTGGCAGCGGTGACTTTTGAGGCCTTCCATAAAAGCCAGCTTGCTTCCCATGGCACAGATGCTCATCTGTACCTTAACAGATGAAAGAAACAATTGCAATGCACCCCGAATTTATTTTATATGGACGGGATTACCATAAAAATTCACCTTCTCCTCTGAAATTTCTTTTAAACAGCTAGATTCCCCACAGGCACTTAGAAGTGGAGGTTGTATCTACATATAAAAAGGAATTAGGAAATTAAGGTCATTATCAGGACCCTGAAAGCTTCAAATTGCTCTGTGTTTAAATAAATGCTATAGAAACTTCAAAGTGGAAGAGTTAGATGGAGTCATCAATTGTGTGTTTTTCTGTTGGGAGATCTACCTATGGTGCTGGGACATCTGTGTGAGTACAGATAGAGACTACATTAGGGAGCTGTGGAACAGGCTGACAATGGAATTTACACATAATCTTCTTGCTTTCTTCTTTTGATATCATTCCCCAGAATTAAATTGGTGACTCGACTTGCTTATATTTTGAAATAGGATCTTTGAAACCAATGCATTCAAATTTAAGCCCAATTATGTTAGCTTGCTTGGTTGCTCTCTCTCTCTCTCTCTCTCTCTCTCTCTCTCTCTCTCTCTCTCTTCCTTTTTTCTTTTTCTTTTTCTTTTTTTTTTTTTTTTTTCTGAGACAGGGTTTCTCTGTGTAGCCCTGGCTGTCCTGGAACTCACTTTGTAGACCAGACTGGCCTCAGAAATCTGCCTGCCTCTGCCTCCCAAACGCTGGGATTAAAGACGTGCACCACCACTACCCGGCTATGTCAGCTTTCTGAGAAAACTCCCTGTGACTCTGAGAAATGTGTTCCCTTCTCTTCATTTTTCAGAGATCCTTTTAAATCGAGGATCTGATAGGAGACTCCCCTCTCTATACACTTGAATGTGCCTGTATCATCCTGAACTATTAGTGTATATTTGTGGTATACTGAAAAGTAGAATAAAAAAATAAATTAATACATAGACAAAAACCTTCCATATTTACAAAACATTTTTTAACACTGTACTTGTCTGTGGTACTGGACTAGAAGTTCTAAAGCATGTGCTCTGTGTTTATGTCTTCACAAGATGAGTGTAGCTTTTAAGGACACCATGCAAGTGTTTTCACAAGTAAACATTGAGAAAATAATTTGGTCATTAAGTTTCAGTATTATCCTTACCTCTAAGCCAAGGGTTAATGGTACCTGAGAGAATATTCACATTCAACCAGCTGTCTTTAGTAATGAGAAAAAGTAAATACACAAAACGAAAGCCTGTTCAATACCGCATGACAGATGGATGGATAGATAGCATGTGGAGACAAAGTTCTTTGTTGTTAAGTAGACAACGGCACATTATGTACATACTTTAATCATTTTTAAAAAGTCTGCATGCCACTTTTTTAAAAATGATTATTTGTATTGTCAAGGTCCTACAAGGTGGAGTACATATTTTCTAGTCAGATATTTCTTGTATCTAGAAACTCATAATCACTTATTTTATTTTAATTTTTAAGCCTATCTCTTATGATTATTAAACATTTACAGATAAATCTCCTATTTAATCATATATGTACACCTATCATACTCAAGAGAAAGCAATATTCTCCCATAACTAAACCTAATATTTTCACTACTCATATTATTAATGAGAAATATATGTTATTGCTAAATAGCCCTTGTGGAGAATCTGTGTCTCACAATCCTATTAAATAAACTATATCATTTTTGTAAATATGGTATAGTATAACTTAGTGGCATAATTTCATAGATGATGAAATTAATAAAGGTTGTATAAATCTTCAAACTATACATGGCAATCTAGGTTCAGATCATCTCCCTTACTATAAACTAGAACTTAGAAAACCACAGCAGAAGACAGAACCGTCAACCTCAGAGGGCATAGTTTGGGTGACTCTGGAGAATACACAACTATATCAGCTATTACATGATTCTGTTTTAATATAAATATTATGTTAATATTTGCATCATCTGAATTAGTATTTCCCCAGATCCTTTAATAGACACCTGTTGTTCCATTAATGATTTGACTTTATTCTTTGAGGAAAAATGCTGCTCAGGATTTCTTAAAGAAAATAGAGTGGATACTGTCCTATACCTTAATGTCTAGATAATTCTTCCAAATGCAGAATAATTCTGAAAAATAATGATTCTTTAATTAGTTCCACAGTATTTTAATTCTGTTTCTGAAGCCATTTCTCTATTTTAAATTTTTTTCTTATAAATCACTCATGGACTCAAAATTGATGCAGGGTAAATTTGTTCAAATATAGAAATTCCAAATTTAGGGTCTCCTCTCTACTGCTATGATCCCTTTATCTTATTTCTCTATTAATTTTTCCAAATCTCTGTTCTATTTCTTGTTTCATTCCAACTAGTCTGTTAAGATGAGAGTTCGTGAAAGATTAAGGCTCCTCATCTCCCAGGAGTATTTACGTTTTAATGGGGGTTTCTTGCTGATCAAAAAACCCTAGAAGATGCAAAGGAATGAATTCTAAAGGTAACAGGAGGGAGAGATATTTTTAGATGGGAGCATCTGGCTTGCCCCTGTAATCACATCCCATAAGCTGCCTACTCCATTTATTTGTAAGACCTTGCCTCTGCTGTTTACCGTGAGAAGGTTCTCTGTAATTGCACATGCTTTTTCAAAGGTTTAAATCCTGTGTGACATTGGTACCTCAGTGTTTATTTTCTCTCCCAGCTCTGTGTTTCTGATGACTGGAACAAATTCTCAAATGCTTTTTAACGATGATGTAAGTCCTTGAACAAAATGAAAATCTGTTGTTTTAGCATATTTGGAAGAGTGCAATTCAGCTGTCACAGGGAGAACAACTTGTCTGGAAATGCCATTTCTCACTCAGTGTATTAGCATGCACACATAAGAGAAATTCCATTTCGGATGGACGCTGGAGTCCACACACACACATATACACACACGAATACACATATGTGTACACATACACATACATATGTATTTGAATGCATAATAAAGAATCTAAAGAACATCTGCCCTTTCACCCACATGACCTTCTCTTCAAAGCATATTTACTTAGATAGTGTGCCTGCTTGTTTTCCAATCAAAAGTACTGAAAGGATTAAAAGAAAGCTATTTTTTTTCATTCTCACATCAATTTAGCATATACACGAGAGTAAATTGTGTGCTCTCACATAGTAATTTTCTGTGAAAAAATAGACCCCTGACTGAGATGCTTCAAACTGAGACTGCTGAATAATTTTCCAAAATGCTTAGTAATTAAATGTGACGATAATGTGTTACAAAATGAAGAACAATTACAGAGGGATATCAAATATGTTTATCTTACGGATATAGTTAAAGCTCCCAATAAACTATGTCTTCATTATACCAATTAATATCCTAGTACTTGATTGCTTAGTGCAACTGTTTTTTCCAGAAAATATTAGTGATTGCTGCTCATTTTAATATTTGCATAAAGTTTCTAGGCATTTCCATATTTCTTGCTATACATTATTTAGCACTTCTTCTTTTCTATACTGGAACTTACACTGAAATGTAAGGGTTTTGGTTTTTTGGCTTTGTTTTTTGTTTTGTTTTTTTTTTTTTTTTTTCAAGACAGTGTTTCTCTGTATAGCCTTGGCTGTCCTGGAACTCACTTTGTAGACCAGGGTGGCCTTGAACTCAGAAACTTGCCTGCCTCTGCCTCCCAAGTGCTGGGGATTAAAGGCTTGGGCCACCACGCCCGGTCCAGTGTTATACTTTATTTATTCATTTATTTATCTATTTTATTTTTTAAAACAATGCACTATTCACTAAACATAAGCAAGGATACACAGTGTAGCAAAATATAAGCATGCAAATGCTTACCCTAATGCAAAGTGCTTATTGACACAAATTCTGCATTCCAACAGAGAAACATGAATAATTTTGAAAAGTAGAAATGTAAGACAGAATACCTCACATCACATAAGATTTATGAAATGCTATTAAACATTGCTCTGGGTTAGTGGTCAATGTTTTATCTCTAGCAACTAAATTCATACCATACCAGCAACCGTTCTTCTGTAAATTGTATCTATTTCCAAAGTTGTAATAAATTGCACCATTTACACAGTCTGAGTTTTCAGGATTGCCTGCTAGTATTGCAAATACATATGGTGAGTTCATTCACATCAATATCAACATTCTCAGACTCATACAACTTCAATTTATAATGTAACATTGAAAACTGTCTCACCTCCCTCCAGCCTACATCCTTTCCAGCGTGTAGTCATTTCTACTTCTGGAATGTCTGCCCTGCCCTTCCCATCAATTTTACGCTTTCGAGCACTTTCTCTTTCCCTCAAGATTACACTGTTCTGAAACCTGCTTGATTTCCCTCTCTTCGTTCAGTGCTTCTTGTACAATCTATCTCACTAAAGAGAGCCAGATTCACCTTGCTAAGGAGAATCTCTAATTATGTCAGCCCATTTTAACTTCACTCTTTCTCAAATAAATGATGGCTTGATTAGGGCTCATTATCCTTTGTTTGTGTGTATGACCTTGTAAAATTTCTCCCCCAAGCTACCTTTCTAACCTTGTCACAAATGTTTCCTTTAAACAGAAACATATTACTTAAAAAATAAACAATTTCTTCTTTCTTTAAAATAGAAATCCCTTCATTTCTTAGTGTGGGTAGGAACTCTCACTACTTTTATTCTGTGGTTCAGTCAACTGGTTTTCTTTCTTATGTTTTCTTTAAAATTATTTTCTGACCCACACCCCTATCTTTGTGATACATCAAAAAGAAAATATGTAGTAGCCATGTGCTACCATTAATTTTTCTAGAGCTCTCTCTTTTCTCTTCCAGTAGTAATTATATTTTTCATACATTGCATGATCTGAGCATCAGAGCATGCATATCGAGAAGGAGAATATGATTATCAGTTAATTTTAATAGATAGCATATTACCGTACTAGAAAATCCTAAAATGTTACTCCCCCTCGATTTTTGGTTTACTTATCATTGATACATAATAATTTGATACTGGGGGATGTTTTTTAAACTAAGACACAGTTTGTAGAAGAGATTTTTCTACACTCAATTTTCGACTGTAAGAAATCTGTACCACAGGACTGAAATCTTATGGATTTCATGACTCTTAGAATTCCAACCATTGTACTCTGTCTTACAACTCTATAAAAGTGCAGACTTTCGAGAAGGTGAATCCTGGCTGGGCAAGTCTGTTAACAAACACACTTCATCATACTTACTGAAGTAAAATTGGTTAAATAGGTCTTGTAAATATCTTGGGTCCTTACATTAAAATTTAATTCCAAATTACATTTTTCTTTTTTTTCCAAAATTAAGGAAAGACCTATGAAGATTTTTGGAATATATATATATGAAACATTTGGCTTCTTTGGTTTTCCAAAGTTATGAAAGGCAAAAAGAAAATATTTATGAAACTTGTTATGCTGTTATTATCTGTCACTATTAAATGCTCAGTATCATAGTGTTTGCCTATACATAGAAAATTTCTGTCAGTATTTGTGAGGATTTTGCTGTTGTTTTTTAGTTTTATTTGCTTGAGTTTTGTTGTTACAGTTTGTTTTCCTACTTTTACTGCTTTAACACTTTGGTTCAATCAACTGCTTCTCCCTCTTCTATATCCTTTAACATTAATTTCAGAGTCTAACTTTGTAACCTAGACTAGGTTTCTCCCTGAGAATTCAGATGGTTTTGAATTTGTGGTAATCCTGCTGCATCTTACTCCTAAGTACTGAGATTACAATTATAGGCCATATTGCTTTTGTACCTTTTAAATTTAAAAGCTAGATTCTTAAAATATTCATATGCTTTAAATGACATTTACTTATATCATTTAATAAGTATAGTTATTTCTCCATATATATAATATATAAAATATTAAAAATTGCATGGACACTGAACATGTACAAATTTCCTTATTATTATTCTATAAGAAGTAAAGGTTGATGCTCTACATAATACTTATTTGTATTAGATATTACATGTAGTCAAGAGATGGAAAGACATACAATTTAGACAAAAAAGTTCCACAACAATAAAAAAAATAAACTTATATATCTACAATTTTTGTTCTTTGTATCAGTTCACTGGATAAAAATACAAATCACTATATCCGTGTGATATTTAGCTCCTCATTATTCAGATTGTGATTTAGTTGTTTAGCAGCTTATATGTTTATTTTCAAATTTAATTTCAAATATTTCATTTAGGCAATATCTATGAGAAACATAGACTTTGTTATTATTAATATATTATTATTTAATCTGTTTTTACAGTCCAGTTGTTATTCCCCTCCCAGTCTACTATCCAACATTTCCTCATCCCATTCCTCCTCCTCCTTTCTCCAAGAGGATGTTCTCACTACCACTCCACAAGAAGTCCCCCCTCCCTGGGTCCTCTCCAGGGTTAGGTGCTTCTTCCTTCACTAAGGCCAGACAAGGCAGTCCTCTGCTCTATATGTGTTGGGAGCTTCTAATCAGCTGGTGTATGCTTCCTGGTTGGTGGCTCAGAGTCTGAGAGATCTCAGGGGCCTAGATTAGTTGAGACTAATCTGGTCTTCCTATGGGGTCACACTCCTCCTTAGCTTCTTCCAGCCTTTCCTTCCCTAATTCAACCACAAGTGTCCCCAGCTTCTCTCCATTGGTTGGGTGTAAGCACCTGCATCTGGCTCTTTCAGCTGCTTATGGGCCTGTTGGAAGGCCTCCATGCTAGGCTCTTGTCTGTAAGCACTCTATATAGCATCAGCTGAGTGAGGTAACTCAGAACGAAAAGAAAATGCATGCTATATACTCACTTATAAGTGAATATTAGGCCAAAAAGTACAGAATACACAGGATACGATCCACAGAACTGAAGTAGTCAAGTATGAGGGAGAGACCTGGGTGGGAAAAAGCACGGGGAGGGGAAGCGGGGAACGTGATCAGGCATAGAAGAGGAATGAAGCCTTGAGGGCCAGCAGAAATAATGAAAACAGGAACCTCAGGAGGAAGGAAGTGTGCGGGGCGGGGGGAGGGGGAGCACTCTAGAATATAAGAGATCAGGGAGGTGAGAGATGCTCAGGACTCACAGGGAGGGATCTTAGATGAAATGCCCAACAGTGAGGAAAGTGAATGTGTAGAGTCCAACTCCAGGAGAAAGACAGGGCATCAAGTGGAGAGATAGAGTTGCCACCCACAGTTAAAAACTCTGACCCTGAATTGTCCCTGTCTAAAAGAACTGCAGGATCAAAAATGCAGAAGAGGCTGAGGGAAAGGAGGCCCAGTGCCAGGTCCAACTTGGGATCCAGCTCAATAGAAGCTCCAAGGCTGGGCACTATTACTGTGAGGCATAGACTTATTCAGCTTGAAATATATTGTCATATTGCTGGAAATGATCTACTTTTGAATTCTTCATCATTTGTATGTACTTTATGAAGAAAATATCTAATAAAAAAATTAAAAATAAATAAAATAATGCTGAATAAATTGCCTGACAACTTTCAGAAAGAGTGATAGACTATTTACTATGTATTTAATTTTCAGAAGAACCCAGATATATAGACAAAATCATTATTATTTAATCTGACACTCTGAAAAATAGTTTTTTGAATTTTCCAGAGAGAGACACAGTCTCACGCAGTTTATAATCAGGAAGATTCTAAATCAATTCAGGTTCCATGCTCCTGACCTATATTCTTTGCTTCAGACAGCATATATTTATAATTTTCTTTCTTCTTCATTTTGCCCACATACACCACTTGTTTGGATCTTGTTTATGCCTATGCATACAAATGTGCTATAAATAATATATGTACATATATTTATGGTTTTGGTGAATACTTACTTTATTAGATGCCAAGTCAAATGGATTGATTTAAGGCACTGTTTTTTAATAAACTAGAGTTTGCATTCATGTGATATGTCCTGATTTGGTTACGGTGTAATATTCACCTGCTGATGAGAACTAACATGATACATGATACTGAAATGCACTGACAGACATATTCATTTTACGCCCACAATCCCTGCAGATATTATTTTAATTTAAACTTTTTTTAAAAAAGAATTACTTAATATATGTGAGTGTTTCACCTACTTATATTTCTTTGCACCACAAACATGCTATAAAGTCCAAAGGAGGGCATCAACTACTCTGGAAGTAGAATTTTATATAAAAGATTGTAAGTCACCATGCCGCTACTGGGAATCAAACCCAAGTTCTCTAGAAGAATAGCCAGTGCTCTTATATATTGAGCCATCTTCTCAACCTCCCAAAATTAACAGATTTAAAATCTGTAGTGGGAGTCAGTATCCTAGAGAACCAAGAAAGCTGATTGATACCTCGACCTTCAGGTAGGCAGGATAGAGGCTAGGAGAAGTTGGTGTTCAGTTTGAGTCTGACTCAGGAAATTCTTGGCATGGAGACTCTCAGGCAGGGTGAGGTGGCCTGGAGAGGTTGACACTTAAAAATTGACATATGAAATTATGCATGAAGTTGACCCAAATGACTATGAATATCAACACAGAATTCTACTTGGTGTTATATTAGTTGGAATACTCTGACTTATAGGTGTAAGTAATATTTTAGTTTGAATTGAGGTTTTAGTCACTTTTTTTTCTAATGTTGCTATTAGATCACATCACAGATTAAGAACACTACAGATTTTATTTACATATTTCTATTACAATTAATCATGTGTTATAAATGTACACATGAATTAAATAGCAAAGATTTACACACAGTATTTTCATCTCATACATATGTATATCTGTGTGTATGTTTGTATATACATATGTGTATATATATGTATATATACACACAAATATATGTTAAAGTTATGGGTTTAGTGTAAAAGAGGAAGAGGGAATTGTAGAAATTTAAAAATCACACTTTTCCATTATATTGTTTAAAAGTTTGTCATAAGTATTTAGTGATTCTCCATGAAAGTTGGAGCTATTGAAGAGAACATGGTAACCACAGATAGTCAGCCTAAATAAAAGCCCTGGAAAAAATTATTTTTCTGATTTAGTGATGATGCAGTTGTTTATAGGATTGGTACAGCTATTTCTTTTGTGATTTATTTCAAAATGGCTCATTCAAAAAATAAAAGAGAAGGGAGAGGAGAAAGTGTCTGGAGAGAGGTGGCAGGAGAGAGATTAGACACTGTTCAAAGCAGAGGAGTACTAGATGGGGAACAAGTGAATGGAGAGAGGGGTTGATAAGAAGAGGAGGAACAGTTGTAAGTTCAATAGTCCAACTTGGCATTGACTCAGTAGAATGGCTTAAAATGAGAGTTTGCAGCTATTTACCAAAACCATCACTTACAGACCATATGAAGGTCAACAAAATGTAGAAAAGGGTATGGGTGCTTCAGTCCTACTTGGAAGGGGGAACAAAATAATCATGGGAGGTAGAGGGTGGGAGGGACTTGAGAAGAAGAGAGGAGGGGGAGAGAAAAAAGAGGGGGAGAGAAAAAAGAGGGGGCAGGATTTGGTGTGGGAGGAGACAGCAATGTGTACAGAAGGTCTAGAAATTGAACAGCGATGTGTAGCAATGGGGAATGGGAAACGGGGTTAGCCACCAGAAAGTCCCAGATGCCAGAAAAGCAAGAGGATTCCAGGACCTAACAGGAATGACATTAGCTGAAATATTCAAAAAGCGGGGAGAACATCTGCAGAGACCATGTCCAGAGGTTAGGCACTGGTTGAGGGGTGGGGCCACCCACCCTTCAAAAATTTAACCCATAATTGCTCCTGTCTAAAGGACACACAGGGACAAGGAGTGGAGCAGAGACTGAAGGGGAGCTGTCCAGGGACTGCCCCACTTGGGGAACCTTCCCATGTGCAGCCACCAAACCCAGATACTTGCTGATGCTGGAAACTGCTTGCTGACAGGAACCTGATGTAGATGTCTCCTGAGATTCTCCATCAGAGTCTTATGAATGCAGATGTGGATGCCTGCAACCAACCTTTGGACTGAGCATGGGAACCCCAATGGAGTAGTTAGAGAAAGTACTGAAGGAGGTGAAGAGGTTTTCAACCCCTTGGGATGAACAACAATGTCAACCAACCAGAACCCCCAGATTTCCCTGGGACTAAACCACCAACCAAGAATACACACTGAGGGACCCATGACACCAGATGCATATGTGGTGAAAGATGGCCTTGTCTGGCATCAATTGGAGAGAAAGCCCTGGGTCCTGTGAAGTGCGTGGAGGAGCAGCCTTGTGAAGACAGGGGAGGGGCTTTGAGTAGGGGGATATTGGGGGAGAGGCCAGGAGGGGGACTAACATTTTAAATGTAAATAAACAAAATAACCAATGAAAAAAAGTGTTTTCCTTATAACTCAGGTTGCATTCAATCAACTTCAGTTAATGTCACATACTGCCTTTTTTTTTCTTTCAAATTTTTATTAGGTATTTTCCTCATTTACAGTTCAAATGCTATCCTGAAAGTCCCCTATACACTCCCCCCCAAACTGCTTCTGTAACCAACCACTCCCACTTCCTGGCCCTGGGATTCCCCTGTACTGGGACATATAAAGTTTGAAAGACCAAGGGGCCTCTCTTCCCAATGATGGCGGACTAGGCCATCTTCTGCTACATAAGCAGTTAGAGAAACGAGTTCTGGGGGTACTGGTTAGTTCATATTGTTGTTCCACCTATAATGCTTTTTTTTAACCATCTTGGTTGTTCACTGGTCAAGTAGCAAAGCAGACAGTGAGTAGGAAGGTTATATGTTCTTTGGTCACATTTGCCACCAAAAATTTCTCATATAGTATTGCTTAAATCTGAAAATTGGGTAACGTTAATTAATAGAATATACACCCATGAGAATCATCTTTTCCTTAGTTTTATTAGAAAACCAATATGTGTTTTATCTTAATTGTTTTGCCTAATCTGTTTTTTTATAAAATTATTGGATTCTAAATATTTTGTATACAAATAAATGTCATACTTTGTGTTGTTTAATTAGAGCTCAGCCAAACTAATAATTTTTAAAGTAATATTTACAAAATCCAAGACATTTCGCAAGATTCTAAGAAATGATTGATGACACTGCTTTTCTTCCTTGTTTGTCTGATATTCACATTGTTCCTGGTCTAAATGGGAAAATAAACGTTTTATTTTGACCCAAAAACAACAACTCAAACTCCCTTTTATCTTGGGCATAAAGTACTTTTGTAAATCTAATATATGAACAATTAGAGCATTCACCTTTCCAATTTAGAAAATGAGGTCTAATAAATCTACCTTACTATTAGAGTAATACCAAGTCAAGTGTTTTTCTCAGTGGGTAACAAATTTGGCTTTGTTGTTTGGATTATGAAATAAAACAAAATACAATTTGATACTATATATTGCTGATATGCCAACTTAGTCTTTCCTGGAGAGTGTCATTAAATAGCTACTTAAATTCTTTGCCTGAGAAACTGAAGAATTATTTTTTTAAATAATTCTTTAGCATTGTCTTCAGTGATAATGCTAGAAATATACTGATGCCAAAGATAAAAGGTCTTTGGATCACAGGCTGTTGACATAAAAATTTCACAAGAGAGTACATTTTCTCTCTGACAAATGCACTTGAAATAAGAAACTATAGGTATCTCAAGTATGAGACATAAGACACAAAAAGGCAAAATACTTGTTATTTCACTCTAAGTTGAGTAACCTATCCAATGTCATTTTTTAATTTCACATCATTTTTTTATTCTTTAATCTTTTCTTCAGCCCAGGTCAATGTCTTAAAGATAAAATACATCATCATCATCATCATCATCATAAAATTCACTTGGCTTAGAATATCTCCGTTGGCTATAGTTGGGTTCTGACATGATTCAAAGGATAAGATTTTTGGTACCAATACATTTATAATAACATTGTTAGTATGTCCAAATTTCTACAATAAAGAATATCTTTAAGTATTTCTAAAACATACTTTTGTAAATATTATTTGATCAGCTAAAATCTTAAGAAAAACATTTAGGGTCATATTTTCCCTCAGTTATATCAATAAATAGGATTTAATGATATGCTAAATTTATTGCATACAATTTAAAATAGTTTTATAGATTACATGTACAGTCAGATATAAATATCATCTTAACATTTGGACTTAAGAATTTGTTCTGATTTTTTTCAAAGTAGATTTAGAATTTTGTGCAAAGATTTATTAATGTTTTTGATAATCATATGTTATTTTCAAAAACTGCAACAGGAGGAATTTGCTTTATTTGGGTGGGAGGATGCGAGGTTGTCTTGTGAATATGGATTTTGAATATTCAATTCTTTTTATAGTTTTAGTAGAAATACTTTTTAATCGAGGGAGTATAAGGTACCTCAAAACTTCTTCTTATAAATAATTTTAAGCTAAATCACAGCCTGCAGGATGTTTTGCTGACACTGGTAGTGTAGAGAGGAAGTACCTGAGACCAAGGACTGCTAAGTGAAGTTACTTTAATATTAAGCACCTAGCAAGCAATGGAGCCAAGATTTTTACTCAGGGCCTGTGAATACTATGAATCAAAAGTGCTTTAGTACTCTTTCAAGAAAGATAGATCATGAATTATTCTGTAAGCTATCAAGAAAGACAGATCCTCTAATTTCCTCCCTGTAGTGATAGCAGATACAAATATTTGTGTTCATTTAACTACTGCTTTTCCCTTTGTAATCTACTACTCGATTCAAGACTGATAACGTAACAGTTATATTCAAATAATAGCAACAAGACACCCTCACCCATGCATACACATGCATTTTTTGCACTGAGGAAGCTTATTTACTAGGGGCCACTATAAATCAACATTCTTTCAAGCAGTCCACTGACTTATAGGTTAGAAAGCTGAATATTGAGAGGCATATGCTGTCACTTCTAGAAAGTCTTCATAAAATTTGAAATGACTGATAGAAAGAAATCCAAATAAGTTCACTTAGATGGAATCAATATCCTGGTGCTGATATAAAGTATTAAAATCTTGACAGGAGAATTGCCTCTACCCCAGGGATATACCTGCAGAACAGAAGACAGGCCACCTGCTTGCTCTTAAGACCACTGTATATACATTGCACTCAAAATGCAGAGTGATCGCTCTTTTATTCTCTCTCAATTTCTCTTGGTCCTTCTTCCTCTCACTCCCTCTTCCTTCCACCCACCACCCCTCCCTTTCCCCCTCTCCCACTCCCCCCTCCCCCCACCTCTCTCTTTCTCTCTGCTCTGCTCTCTTCTATCTGTGCAATGTAAACTTAAATTGGTTCTTTTATTGTAAATCAGTCATATTTATTTTACTTCCGCAATGGTATATCATGATCCTCTGACTCAAAAATGCATATCTTTCTTTTACTTTTATTTGGAATTTCACAATAATATGTTATCAGGCTACTTATTGGTTTGGCCCTGGCATATATATTCATCAGAATACTTTATGTTCTCAGGAAAGTTGAAATAACATACTATACCTACTTGAAATGATGTCTCCCTCTCCCTCTCTGTGGTGCTAACAATTAATTACAGGATACGGTTTTATTTAGAATATCTTAGTAATAACATTTCCAAACAGTCTGACCTTGCTTTGAGATGTAACCTACACAGAACACAGCACACCCACCTGGGATTTGTAATACAAGCATGCCTTGGATACACAGCATCACACAGTCCGTGGTATGCATGATTCCAGTACAGAAAAGAAAACCCCAAACTCAGTCCTCTGCATCTCATTTGGGTGTATACAACACACACACACACACACACATATGTATATGTGTGTGTGTATATACATATATATATATAATTGGATTTGCATTTATAGATAAAAATACATAGAGTCTACTCATAAATAATGTAGTTGTTACAAAGCTCTAAGCTTATTCCTGTTCTTTTCTTTTCTTTCTTCTTTTTCTTTGTAATAAGTAAGATGAGGATTGCTGTTTTGTAAGCTTCAGTGAACAAAACAGAGGTGGAAAAACATTAGTTGATGTGGAGAAAAGATAGGCTTCCCTTTTGAAAATTTTAAAACCCTGAGCACATTCAATGTACGCCGCACTTAATGTATTGTTCAAGTCTTTCCTGCACATCCAATTTTTATGAGAACCTTAAAAGGCTTCTAGTAGACAGTTTAATCACATTTCCTCTTTACCACTTGAATGTGTGCTTCTCCTATGGAGGTCATTGTCATAAAAAGGCAACTTGCTTGCTTTTCTGTCTGCCTTTTCATTTTTTGGAGGAAGGGCAGAAGATTTGAAGTACTGAAAAATATAAGAAAACCCATATCACTTACACCATTATGATACTGTTTTTTTTTCTCCCAATAAAAGCTATCATTTTTATTTGTAAAGCATATATTTCTACATTTCTAGATGTGGAGCCATCTTCATAACTGCTTTACATGGGGAATAATGATCACTACTACTAATACATACATAAAGAAAGGAGAAATTTTTATATTACCTTATGAGGGTGAACTCAGGTATTAAAGTCTTGACAGAAGAATTTTCTTCACTCCAGGGATATACCTGCAGAACAGAAGACAGACCACTTGTCCATGTAAGTCTTTGTAAAATCTCCAAACAGCTTTTCGAAAAATCAGATTTCCTGTTATGTATAGCTTAAGACAACTACAAGTAATACAGGTGCCAAGAATTTTGAAAGGAAGAACGCAGCAGTGTCCTCCCTTCTTCATATTTGCTCCTGGTAAATAATTTTAGTTGAAAGTTCTAGCCGACAGAACCTAAGCAAACACGTGATCGAATTTACCCTCCTAGAGAATATTTTACAACAGATACAAGTGGAGAATATACATTTTCACTGTTCTGTAAAAACTACACAAAACTATAATTAAAGTTGCAAACAGAGCTACAGTTACAAATGACTGAAACTATGGATTGAGATAAGCATATCAAATAGCATGAAAGTCAGGTAGAAATGGCCAACTACACCCTGCTTTTTAGAGAGTGGTTCAAACATTGTACAGAACTTAATCAGGCCAGAGCAGTCGAACTGAGATGAAACATAGTATAATTCATCAGAAAAAGCTAACAATGTGATTACTGATCTCTTATCAACAAGTCATCAAAAAGAACAAGCAAAGTTCCCATTTTAACCACGTGAGAAGTATGAGAGGATACACTTAGCCTTTTCAATAGCACTGAAATTTACATGGCTTAGCTCCTTGAGAGGCCTCAAAATCTCCTTATTTTTTATTTAAACTGACAGGAATTCCGAAGTACATCACATGGTACACTGAACATGAAATCTTCTACCTTAGGATTCCCCTCTACATAGTCTCATATCCCTCTTATTATAAATAATATATGTGGTCCAAAATATACAATGTACTGATACAGTCCAAAAGGGACATCATTATATTTTAATAGAGGAATGAATATCTGTAAGTGTATGTGCCAACTGTTATGGTATAGGAAATCATTGACAGTATCCAAAACAGATGAAAACATGCCAATGTTTAAATTGTCTTAAAACATTGGAAGTGCCTAAGTTAATATGAGTTATTCAATATAATAATATGAATTCATTTTAACATGTAATTTATAAGGAACTTGGTTTTGAAGCACAATGGTAATAAAATAAAAATCAAGTAATGGGAATCTTTGATTATATTACTTGATATGGGAGCTTACTATGGAATAGAAGTTCTGGGCACAAGTCACACTCCATTGTCACTTTCCTGAGTGCTGGGAATATGTGCATATGACACTGTGTCCCACCTCAAAACAATCATTTAAAATAATATAAATAACAATAATTGGGAATTTAATATTTTATAACTACATATTTGATATGTTGAGCTTCAAATTCTTTTGTATATTTTAAAAAGCAAAATAGCTTAGAAAGTAGTGTATTTTGCAGTAATATCTGTAATCTATATGAACATTATTTTAATATATTTTGAACAAGACAAACTACATAATGTGAACTTGTCCAGGCATAATAATCTCATAGTTTTACCTCTTCGTGCTCATTGTAATATGTATATCAAACTGGGATGAAATCTATGACTCTTGACATTCTCTCTGGTGTAAATATACCACATGATTTGAATTTGAGAGAATAGTCACTATGAGTGTTCCTTTACACTACCCCATACTCACAGACAACACATTCATTTATTAGCTCAATGATGATTAGCATGCTTACTAACTTTTATTTTCACCTTAGCAAACATGTATTGTGGGCTGAATGGTGTTCCAGTAGAACCTCGAAATCTGAGTTATTTATAAGTCAGTCTGTGACTTAATCTGGACATGAGGTTCTTTAACAAAGAAACTATTTTTTTTTTATCAGTCAAATTTATATTAGTAAAATCTCAGCCCGCAACATGCCCACACAATGAACTCAAAACTCAATTGATATAAACACAAGTTACACATCTAGATGGGGCAGATGAACCCTAATTACTATTTAAACATCTATCTAAGAAATCCCAATACTTCTGAACTCAAAGACTGTATGGTTCTGTCTCCCCTTCCTCTCCTATAAGTTCCATCTTATCTCTTCCTCTCCCTCTGTCTCTCTCTTCATCGCAAAGAAGCAATGTTAAAGTGAGGTCGAAAAGGTGGAATTTTTTTTTGTTTTGTTTTTGTTTTATTATTTATTTATTTTTATTACGTATTTTCCTCAATTACATTTCCAATGCTATCCCAAAAGTCCCCCATACCCCACCCCACTTCCCTACCCACCCATTCCCATTCTTTTGGCCCTGGCATTCCCCTGTATTGGGGCATATAAAGTTTGCAAGTCCAATGGGCCTCTCTTTCCAGTGATGGCCGACTAGGCCATCTTTTGATACATATGCAGCTAGAGACAAGAGCTCCGGGGTACTGGTTAGTTCATCATGTTGTTCCAACTATAGGGTTGCAGATCCCTTTAGCTCCTTGGGTACTTTCTCTAGCTTCTCCATAAAAGGTGGATTTTAATTCACTCTGGCTCCTTTCTATGTCAAGAAAAAAATTTCAGGCAGAAGCCCCAAGGAGGAGATACAGTGTAAAGACAACAACGAAGACAGCCATTTACAAGGAATGGGAAGTTGTTCCTGAGAAATCACACTCAGTAGCACCTTAATTCTGACCCATATTCTACAAAGAAGCAAAACAATATCATTTTTTTTAACTGTTTAAAAAAGTCACTCTACAATGTGTTCTTAAAGCAGTCCCAGCAAATAAACTCACCAGGGAATTGACAATGTTTTGAAATTTCATCTCTATTTTATCGTTCCAATTTAAGTAGAAACATTGAGATAATTGCCCCCAAATAAAGACTTTATTATATTCCATGGAAAAGTGTCCCTCTGAGAATTAAAATATCGACACCTGGAAAGATGTCATTTGTAAGCCATAATGCTGTTCAAACACATTTCCTAGGCCTGTTTCACTAAATCTTTTTTGAACCTTCCTATGAGGTCTCTCTGGGAACTCTTTAAGTTATTCTTCCGTGATTCCTTCTGTGAGTATCATTTCTCAAAGAATTCAAGGTCATGTACAAGAAGATGCTTTCCTAGCAAAGCAAACTATGTGGCACATTTAAGTACATGACAAATAACGATGGAATCACACTAAAACCTCTTCACAATGTCTCTCCGAATACACGTGCTGCGCAACTGCCTGCCTTGCTGCTAAAACAGTCTTCTAACATGATCTTTTAAACACTCCGATAATTAAAAAAGTGCTTGGATCGTCTCCAAGAGAGACTACCTCATGCCAGTGTTATTACAATGAGATTCCAGAATGGCAATTCTGGTTCTTGGTGGCACAGATCATCCTTGGTAACTAAAGCTAATTAACATAGCAATACAAATCTTAATCCAGGAAGCTTACAAGTAGAAAATCCAATTAAAGTGATGTGACATTAATTACAAGACAATAGGAAGGTTGGATTGAGAGCCTAGTGACACAGGCTGAGCATCACAATGGTTGTATGTGTGCATAGAGTGATCAGTGGCAGTAATGGCTGCCCACTTCCCTGCTTACAATAATTACTCAAGAGGCACTGTGAGGGTTATTTTTAACAATATTTTAAACATGTTTTAACTCATCTAAAGAACAATACTATGTAATAAGAACATGATTTACTTCTCTTCACATGTTTTTAATTTATACAGATATATAAGTAAGAGAATAGGATATTGTAATAGAGAAACACTATGGCACAGAGAAAAGATCAGATGCAAACCCAAGAGTGACTCACATAAAAAGAACATGTTCTTGGGCAATTTATTAATTTGAAGATACTTCTTGAAAAATGTTTTCCCAATATAAAATTTGAAAATTATTTTTATTTTTATTTTATTTTATTATTTCCCTTCCCAGTTTTCTCCCCACAAGCCCCCATCCCCTCCCACCCACCCTGCCTCTATGAGGGTCCTCCCCTACCCACCCACTCACTCCTGTCTCACCACCCCCAGCACTCCTCTACCCTCTACCCTGGGGCATCCAGCCTTCACATGATCAAGAGTTCACCTCCCATTGATGCCAGATAACGCCATCTTCTGCTAAATATCCAGCTAGAGCTATATGTATTCTTTGGTTGGTGATTTAGTTCCTGGGAGCTTTGGGGTGTCTGGTTGGTTGATATTGCTGGTATTCCTATGGGGTTGCAAAAACTCAGTGTTGTTATTGTCATGGCTGTGATTAACTAATGACTATATGAAGATAATAAACACATGAAACCATTCAATTACACCAGGACTAAGATATCTTATTCAGGGGCAAGTTTTGTTTTAGAAATAATCATTGGGAATTCTTAGAAAAGAATTTCTAAGCTATTCTATATTTAGTCATGAAATATTTGCATGCTATAAATGTTTTGTAATAGGTGTATAAATAACTTTAAAGCAACTAATTATGCAGCTAACAAAGGAGGCATTGAGCATGTAACAAGAATGAGAAAAGATGTACAAAATCAACTTTAAAAGATAGAAGGTCAAAAATAGTAGTTGAAGAAAATAAGAACCTTCTACTTGCAAGCTAATAAATGAACAGGAATGAAGTTAAGACCCTTCCATGAAGAAAGGATACCTTAGGTTACAGTGTTACTGTGTTACAGATATTTAAATGATATCTGTATAATAGGTCCTTTCTCATAGTACTCCAAAAACAATATAGTTGAAAGGTTAAAATATTAAGAAAATGCACATAATATATATTAGGGAATCTATTCTGGATATCATATATGGTAGAGTCAGTAGACAAACAAAAATATAAATGAAGGCTTTTAGGATATTAAATATGGGAAAATTAGTTTTCGACTAAAAGCCAATTTACTTTTTAAAGACTAGTCTAAATACTTATCTTACCTCTTCAAAGGAATCATTAGCTACCTACTTCCAGAACTATATTCCCTAGACTATTTAAAAGTGAGCAAGACACTTTATCTGCCTCAGTACAGGGGAATGCCAGGGCCAAGAAGTGGGAGTGGGTGGGTGGGGGAGTGGGTGGGGAAGCAGGTGGGGGACTTTTGGGATAGCATTGTAAATGTAAATGAAATAAATACCTAATAAAAAAAATAAAAAAAAGTGAGCAAGACTAAAATATAGAAAGCTTAACTACACTGATGAAAGAAGAGATTTGAAATTACCTTGGGGAGTATATGCCTTTTATTTTTATTCTTTGTATTCTTTCTGTTTCTAATTTTACAATTACAAATAAGATGCTTAGATCTTTAATTTACATATATATATGGAATATATACATTGAATTATGTTTGTATTTGTGCCATTCACTTATTCTTCCATAAAATTTTGTGCGATTTGAATAGATCTAAGGCTCATTTTCTTTATCTGAGAATGCCATTCAACTTACATAACTTCTCTAAACTGTTGAAATACTAATATAACAAGGAGAAATTCCTAAAAATAAGTCTGTGCAACAGCATTTTGTTAATACTGACCATGTAAGGAGTTAGCACTTTATATATGTAACATGTGGTATATGTGTGCTTGTAGCTATATAATTATGCTATATTTTAATGATTTGATACATATTTTCTCTTTTTTTATTAGATATTTTCTTCATTTACATTTCAAATACTATCCCGAAAGTTCCCTATACCCTCCCACTGCCCTGCTCCCCAACCCACCGACTCCTACTTTCTGGCCCTGGCATTCCCCTGTACTGGGTCATATAATCTTCACAAGACCAAGGGTTCTGATTTAATTCTGGCATCAGTATATTTTGGAAATATCACTCAAACATTTCTTCAGCAAGTAGCTTCCCTAGTATAGTCACAGACTAGAGACTCCAATTTTCGGAAGCATAAGTAGGCATATACACAGTACTTCGGACAGGTATTTTGCATTTATAAAACCTTCGGACAGGTATTTTGCATTTATAAAACCTTCGGACAGGTATTTTGCATTTTCTCTCCACAGAAAGCACATGCTTAACAATGTAATATGTAGTATAGTTGAAAAAAATCACATTCTAGTGAAAACTCTGAAACATTTCTAGAGCTTGAAAGGGCCAATTCTTTTTTCCTATTATACTCACTGTCTATAGAAGTAATTTTCCCTCATCAGGTTTGTACTATACTTGAAATTCCAATAAAACTTCCTGATGAATTGGTGAAATGGAAAGAATTGTAAACATGCAAAAATTATTTATTGATTCTTGGAAGTCATTTGAATAGCACCGATTAATTAAACTAACAAAATAGTATAACTGCCAACACTCAAACCTTGTTTCCTTGACAAAGCAAGCACACCTGAGTGGTTCAGGCAACTTAGATTTTGAAACTGAGCCAGCTGTTTAATTTCTCTATGCCTCAGTTTCCTTATATTCTAAAATGAAAATGGTGCTTTTATTCTACTGAGCAGAAACTAATGAAAAGTATATATATAAGTTCTGTCTACAGATGCCCGCATGTACTAAACCATGCTATCTATTATTACTCGTCTTTAACACGGGTATTAAAATTCTCTGTTCCATAGAAAGCTATGTAGCTATTATGGTGGTTATGACAGGTTCTTTCGGGTACAATTTACAAAATAAAACATATTTGAGTTGAAAGCATACAGAGCTACGTACATTCTGGAACACAGTTACAATATAATCTACACAACTAAACGATGTGTTGTTTTTCTTATTCTACTTACTATCTCCAGTTAAAAAAAATGTTTGTAAGTGGTTATAAGAGAAGCAGAGATATTAGTTTATATACTTTTGATTTACGGTCTTTAACAAAACTCTGTGGACACTGCTACTTAGGGACCATTTGGAGTGCACACTGTATTGTTTTGTTTAGGATGGTTTGCACATTTGCCCTGAAGTCTTGCTCGATACTCAGGACAGCTCAACTCAACAGGGAGAATAAGCATTTCACACCTGTGAGAGAAAAGAGAGGAAGCACAACTAGATTCTTTCACAGCCCCTGTTTGTCATGCTTTGAATGAGAAGTGCTGTTTCATGCCATTGCATTCTCTAGTTGAGGACCAAATATGTTTGTGTGTGTGTATGTATGTATGTGTGTGTGTATATATGTGTGTGTGTGTGTGTATTTTATTTTATTTTATTTTTTTACTATGTCCTCCTTCAGAGAGCTTCATTGGTTTGTCTTTCCATGAAATTTCTTTTCTTTTGCTTCCTTTTTATTGGATACTTTATTTATTTACATTTCAAATGCTATCCTTTTTCCCAATTTTCCCACCAGAAACCCACTATCCCATCCTCTCTCCATCTGCTTCTAAGAGGGTACTCACCGAACAGTCTACCCACTCCTGCCTCTCTTCCTTGGCAGTCCCCTATACTGGGGCATAAAGACTTTACAGGCCCACATATGTGGCTGGGGCCATGGGACCCTCCATGCATACTCTTTGGTTGGAGGTTTAATTCTTGGGAGCTCTGTGGGCTGGGGGATTGGTTGGTGGTTGATATTGCTGTTTTCCAATGGGTTGCAAACCCCTTCAGGTCCTTCAGTACTTTCTCTAACTCCTTCATTGGAGAAACCTATGCTCAGTTCAATGGTTGGCTGCAAGCATCTGCCTATATATTTTCAAGGCTCTAAAAGAGTCTCTCAGGAGACACCTATATCAAGCTCCTGGCAGCATCACTTCTTTGCATCCACAATAGTGTCTGGGTTTGGTGACTGTATATGGGAAGGATCCGCAGGTATGGCAGTCTCTGGATGACCTTTCCTTCAGTCTTTGCTCCACACTTAATCTCAGTATCTCCTCCCATAGGCATTTTGTTTCCTCCTCCAAATAGGACTGAAGTAACCACACTTTGGCTTTCTTCCTCTTGAGATTCATGTGGTCTGTGAATTGTATCTTAGGTATTCTGAGCTTTGGCACTGATACCAATTACCAGGGAGTGCATACCATGTGTATTCTATTGTGATTGGGTTACCTCACTCATGATGATATTTTCGAGTTCTATCTATTTGCCCAAGAATTTCATAAATTCATTGTTTTTAATAGCTGAGTAGTACTCCATTGTGTAAATGTACCACATTTTCTGTATCCATTCCTCTGTTGAGGGACATCTGGGTTCTTTCCAGCTTCTGCCTATTATAAATAAGGCTGCTATGAACATAGTGGAGCATGTGTCCTTATTACATGTAGAAGCAGCTTCAGGGTATATGCCCAGGAGTGGTATATCTAGGTCCTCAGGGAGTAGTACTATGGCCAACTTTCTGAGGATTCTCCAAACTGATTCCCTGAGTGGTTGTACCAGCTTGCAATCCCACCAGCAATAGAGGAGTGTTCCTCCTTCTCCACATCCTTGCCCCCATCTGCTGTCACCTGAGCAGAGAGAGTATCTATTCCTGAAGTCTGTCTATTTATGTATCAAATTCCACATCCTTGAAGCTATTATTTGATTTTGACTTTGGCTTTACAGTTTAAAATATTTCACTTATCAAATTAAGAGAGATATACTGGAAACTTCATTCTTTACATTTATTTTGTAAGCTATATGATACAATAAAGTATTCTGAATAGTAAACTAGCTTACACAATAACTATTCTGAACTTAACTTTGAAATTTCCATCTGAAATAATATCATGTTTTCTCCAAATAAAGTCTCTGCTTCAATAGTAACTTTAATTAAGGATAGTCAAAAATAATGAATTTAAAAATTCTATTTAATATTCTTAAGTTGTTCAATTTGGAAAAATACCAACTAAATAAAACTTTACTTCTGATGTTTTCTGGACTTTCAAAAAGACAGACAAACAAACAAAAATAAAACAAACTGGCATAATTAACTGTTCTTTGCCTCACCAGTATATTTTGTTTATGTATATGTTCACAACAAGGAACTAAGAACTTATGTCAGTTTATGAAGTATGTATTTTTGGCCCTTTAAGCACAGCACAATTCCCTAAAAGCATTGATCATCTTTACTTAAAAAGGAAGGCTCCATTATTAATTCTGAGATCCAACTAAGACAGTTTTTTATGTAAACAGCAGCATTGCAGATTCTAAGAATAACGCTATGATCTTGTGACACCATAATTTCAGAGGCATTCATATGAAGAGGCATCTTTGAAAGATTGATTGAATATATACAAATATTTAGCAGGCTACTGTTTTAGGATGGCTTATATTTATGAAGAGTTCTACTTTTTTGGCTCTTAAAATTACAGCTCACTGGAAATAAGAATTTGTTCAATAGAATTGATTTTGAACACAAAATGCTACGTAATTTTCAATACACCCATGTTATATAAGTGCAGAAGCGTGCATAATTTTATGCTACATGGGATGAGGATGGGAGATTTGTGCTTTGCTTTGCTTCTGCAATTGTCTGGAGAAAAGAAGATGAATTATGAGGTGGTAACAGGCTTTAATTTTTTGATTGAGTGGAAGGATTGTGTTTATAGAAGGTCATTCACTCCTGTGGGGGAAGTTATTAATATAAGAAATTATGTGCTGAGGTAAACTACCTCAGTTAGACAGTGAAATTCATCATTCAAGACTTTTATAGGGAATCACAAAATACATTGTAAATTGAGTGTCTCCCTTTCAAGTGGATTAATGCTATAGCTGGAATTTTCAGAAAGTCCTAAGATTTGATAATAGTCACAGCATACTTAATTTTACCATAATTTATCTAGAATACAAATCCATAGTGATACTGCTCCATGTCTTTTCTATTTCTTGTTTGAGAATGCAGCAAAAGAAAATCCTATTTGTTACTATCATTCATAACAGCTAAACTTGTCCATCTAATGTTTTCTGGGCTCATTAAGTCAAAGTTTCCCTAAACAAGTGCAATTGATCTTCAGATCACAAGCACACAGTCACCTGAGTGGTAATATGTCAGTTCTTGGTATAGAGTTTAAGGGCCACATAAACTAAAATAGGCTATGTTTAGTAACAGTAGTTACATATAAATATTCATGACTATAAGAGTGCAAGTTGTATGTTCTTTTGTTTTTGTTTTTTTGTTTTTTTTTTTCTTTGGTTTGGTTTGGTTTGGTTTTTCGAGACAGGGTTTCTCTGTATAGCCCTGGTTGTCCTAGAATTGTATTTTTGCTCTTTTGCATATTATACTATCTATATCTATGTCTATATTTACATATATATCTACATCTGTATCTTTATTTGTATCTATATCTCTTTATATCTCTATCTCTATACCATCTATATCTATATATATCTTATGCATTATATAAACAACACCCAATTTTCCGCTCTAACTCCTCCCTTATTTTCCCTTTACTCTTTCATCTCCAGTTTGTCTATTCTTCTTTGAAAAAGAAGCCATCAAAACAGTGGAGTGCCACCCATATGTGCATTTGTGTAAGAACCTCTACTGGAGCATGGGTAGCCTCTCAGCAGCCATATCTTTGAATAAAAAGTACTCTCCTTCCCCTAGCATCTATAAGTTGTCAATCATTTCTTAGCTAGGGGTGAGAGCTCATGATCCACTTACCAATCCATTCTGCAATTATTACTGGCTTGATCTTCTGAAGGTATTGAGCAGGGAGTCACAGCCACTATAAGTCAGTGTATATCATGGCCCTGCCAGGATCAGCAAGTTCTGTTTTACTGGAGGCATCTAGTATTCCTGATACAGATTTTTCTCACCAGCTTCCAAAATAATCCTTAAGCCTTGGTGGTAGTCAGTGTGATGCAGATATTCCAGATAAAACTGAGCACTCCAGTCTCTTATTCTCTTTATATTAGTTATTTATGAGTCTCCGTACTAATTGCCACGTGCTGCCAATATAAATCTCTCTGACAAGGGCTGACAGATATATTAATCTATGGGCATAAAGCTAAGAACTTAGGTATCAATAAACTGATTACGTTAACTACAGAAGTACACAATAAAACTAGTTTGAAATTTTGTTTTATGCTCGAGTGGCTAAAATTGAGGCGAGGGGAAAGGGAGGGGGAGGGAGAGGAGAGGAGAGGAGAGGGGAGGGGAGGGGAGGGGAAGGGAAGGGAAGGGAAGAGAAGAGAAGAGAAGAGAAGAGAAGAGAAGAGAAGAGAAGAGAAGAGAAGAGAAGAGAAGAGAAGAGAAGAGAAGAGAAGAGAAGAGAAGAGAAGAGAAGAGAAGAGAAGAGAAGACATGTGCTGGGGTGGTTTTGAGGAAACTAGAAACACTCACTTATTGTTGATATGTAGAGTGTGAAAGTTGGGAGAAAATGCCTTTCCAACACATCTAGGCTATCAGAATAAAAAGGCCCTGTATCACATACAAGTTACCTCTTCTTGAGCTGTTGGGCAATGCGGCCCCATAGACCTTGTGCTCCCTGACTATCACCAACCCCTCCCAAGGCGAAAAAAACAGGCTATTTTCTTGCGAGTGTACTCTCCAGATTTTTTGTTTTTACTTTTTTGAAAAAAATATAATATATAGAATATGTCCTACCATTTTCTGTGAATGAAAAGTCAAGAAAGTTTTAGTAAGGAAGGGAAAGACTGGTGACTTGATCTTTTGACAAGTATCTTAGATGTCAGAAGAATTACTACAAGTGGTATTTAGAATATAAAACATTTTTTTTTCTGGTAGTAAATCAAGGCTGAACAGGCCAGAAGAGCTGGTTCAGCAGCAATAAATTGCTATCATAACTCACTGGTGAATAGGAACCTACTGAAAGCATGTAAGTTTTTGAAGTTCTCCAGAAAAGGAAAGAGTCAGAAAATAACATGACTAAGCATGTAGCCTAGGAAATGCCAGGAGAAAGACTATCCCAGGGATCCCAAGCAAAAAGATACATAAGGTTATAAAAGATAGATAAGGAAGGATCAGTTCTATGGAAGAAAAAAAGTAAAAAGAGAGGGATTGAATACTTTCTAAATGTAATTTACAAAAGAATATTTGGAACATCTACCCTAGATGTATAATCTCACTTTCTTACTTAGATTCTTTCATTTGTTTGGCATTCATTCACTTTTAAATTTTAATTATTAAAATAAATTTAAATTTAAATATATTTTGGTCATATTCTCTCCCACTCCTCCAGGTTCTTCCAGATTCTCCCTGTTACCTACCCAAATTTAAGTAATTTCTTCAAATACAAACAAAAATACAATGCAACCATAAAATCTCCCAAAACCAAGGAAAAATAAAATAAAACCACACCAAAAAGGAAAAATGAACAAAACTAAAAACATGACAGAAACATAACCAAATAAAATAATAATAATAATAATAATAATAATAATAATAATAATAATAATAATAATAAATATGCTGGTAAACTACCTTTGAATTATTTCTAGAATGGCTAATATTCTCAGTGTCACTCTATAGGATACAACTGAGTTTTCCTCTCACAGTAGATATAAGTGACAATGTAATTGTAGTGTTTACTCTAGGGGCTGAGTTTTCATTTATTCATATATTCATTTTTTTCATTCATTTATCTATCCATTTATAAATATATAACAAAATTAAATTAAAAAATAAAATAAAAATAATCACATCAAAATCAGACAAGCCAAAGCTACTTCAGGAAAAATGCCCCAACAGAAGGCACAAGAATCAGAAAACTATTTGCTTGCACACTCAGAAATATCATAAAAACAGTAAACTGTAAGCTTTAATATATCCTGAGAGGGCCTGAAGCAGACCTATCCAGGCCCTGTGCACGCTTCTTCAGTTTCTGTGAAGTCTTTTGAAGTCTGTTTAGGTTGATTTAGATGGGCATGTCTTCTTGGAATCCTCCATATTCTTTAGCTCTTATACTCTTTCTACCTTCACAAAATGACTCCTCATGTAGTTCTTCTATACTCAAGTGTTTAGTACATTGTATCAGATAAGCTTTCATCAGGAGTAGAGGGGAACAAATATAGATATCATAGCCAGATATTATGCAGTGAATATGATACTTTGGAATATTCAGCCCTAAATAGAATTTCTCTATGTCCTTTTAGTATTTAAAGTAGGAAATTTAGTTTGTTTTTTTTAAGATATTAGTGATTAACAACAACTAAACATTAAAGAGTATGCCTTAGTAATATTTGATGTGAGGATCTGATTTGTTGAAATTAGGTTCCTAGTTTTTTCTCCCAGACCCATGCTTCCAAAAATAAGACTGAAACTCTATATGTATTTACAAATACCTTGGCCATATAGCTTGGATCTTCTTTGATTAGATATAATTTAAAATATCCCATTTATTCTAGCCTACCTTCTGCCACATGGCAGATATATGTGCTCAGACACCAGGTGTCCATCTTATCACATCCCCTGAGCCAAACTTCTGCCTTGCTCTATCCCAGAATTCTTTCTGCCTCCTGGATGCCTTCTAGTCTACCCTTTCCTATAGGCCACAGGCTTTTTTCATTGACAGGTGATGCATCCATCCAAATAATATAGCAGCTCTTTTCTCTACACTGTCCTTTTTTATCTTCTTTGTGGACTGTTCAAAAGAAAACAGAGTGTACTGAGGGCAGAGGTACCACTTTATCGTAGTGCATAGTCATCAGGATCCTGTAAGTGTAAACCAGGACAAAAGTGTCAAGGCTATTAATGGCTTATAAAAAATTTAACTATATATATAACATATATGATGACAACGTTGTTTATATAATCAAGTAATTTGTTTCTCTGGATATTTTATCAAGAAATATGTTGATGTTATCAAGAAAATACATGTAGTATAATTTTCACCTTTCTGTGAATAGATTCTTTCTCTTATACCTGTTACCTGTATTGTATATTATACTAAGAATTTGTAACTTCTATGCAAAAGCTTCTTTTTATCCTGATTCACAATGAGTAACTTTGGGAAAATACAAATAGCATGCCGACACATTTATTTCACCAAAGCCCTCTTGAGATAATGTCTGAATTTTCATCAAGACTGTAGTGATTAGTGTTTCTGATTATGGTAATCAAATAACTCATTAGTGATTGCGTTTCAGAGATGATTTAAAATATAAAATGTTTCTAGAATATGGTGAGTCATTTGTCTTATGCTCTTCAAAGACTGGGGAAAAAATGAAAGAACAATTTTGGCTCATAAAATTATGCATTGATAAAAATATATACAACACAACCGTGCCCCACTTTTATAGACACATGTTTTCAAAGTCTTAGTATCATGGCAGTTGCTTTAAAGAGTATGCTTTTATATACGATGCATCAATTGAGCAAAAATTGTTGCCTGGTCTAACTTGACACCAACATAAACCATCAACTAAGGAAAAAGCTTTCAACAAGTGACGAGTATGATTTATTAATATATGTGAAGTTGCCAAGTGAAGTAAGAGGATGTAGGTGTTGGCTTTCTTCCTACGCGAAATTTCATTTACTAGTAGTTTCAGTTTAATGAGCAGTACAAACTAAGGTTTTGCTATCTTTCATGTGTCCTCTTTTACAGCTTGTTTAAAAGTTTGTAAATATTTGCTGAATGTGCCCTTTATTAAGTGTTTGTGCATAGTTTGATTTTTTTTCATCCTTGGGCAAATTTCTTTTGTTATGGGTAGCTATTTATTTTAATAAGACAGTGAACAAATTTGTATTCTTCGGCATGCTTTAGAGAACTCACCAGGGAATAAGAATGGCAAAGATGCTCTGTATTGTGAGAGGATATGTACAATGTCAATAAGCTTAAAAGCACAAAATGCAAATTGAGAAAGTTTACTCAAGTCTCGCTTATGATCAACTCTTAATTCAAAGGAGTGTAAATTATAAGGAGTAATTTCATATATTAAATGTATATGTCCTATTTATATTTAAATATATATAACACAACTAGAACATGTATATATGTTTATATATATATGTATATAATGTATAATGAACACCTATATTGAGAGTATTTACTTTTATATTCATAAGACCCTCCTTTCTAATTGAGGCTTAAGGAAATGATTGATCTTTTGGATGCCATAGATTCTGAGCATGGATCATTGTGAAAGTAATTTCCAAATTTTGAGTATCAAGTTAAATAGCAAGTTTCTTAAGATTTTATGAAAATTATTGAGTGAAATGTATCTTCCCATAAGTATAATGGCCATCTGATTTGAATTAACCTAGGGATTAAAGTTCCGTAGGTTGACAATTCTTTATTACCACTTCCTTGATAATTAAAGGATCTTTTATGCTGTGAATCTTGCTGATTTGTCTTTGACTCAGTTATTATAAACCAAATTAAGATAAGTCTTATCTTATACCATGTAAGTGAAATGAAATATATCAGTCATTGACCTCGACATATTCTATTCTACATAAGTCTCTGTGATTTATTTCCCCCATTAATATTGAAGGTTAAGAAAGAAATCTATGCATCCCTTTCACCTTTAACATGCCACAAGTCTAACAAATATGGAAGTCCCTTGAATTAAAAAAAAAGTTGCTATAAATCCTTACTTGCAAGTATGGATTTAAGTACATATTCTATGTATTGACTGAGTGTCCCTGTCATGGATTGCAAAGGGAACACCATCTAATAGCTCTTTAAACAAAGTAGAACCTTAAAGAAAGTCAAGGAGGAACTGAGAATTACTGAGTCCAGTGTCAAATATATGATCCTGTTTACTATAATGACTCTTAGTTTTTTATACTGAGTCCCAAAATAGTCCAGGTTTTGCCCAGTTACTTCTTTCTTTTCATTGCACACCAGTGCACACAGAAGGACAGCCACTTCCTTTCTAGGAATTGGAAAGCGCAGCCTACACACACATAAACTGGAATGCATGTACACACATATATTATTGCTCACTGCACACATCTGACAATACGTAGACAGGCCCCACATGCAGTAGAATACAGGTTCAACTATAAGTCTTACAAATAACATTGTAGAGAAGATCAAAACACATCAGAGCACACTCACAAGAAACCTTGTAAGGCCTACACAAGTTTTTCTGTAAATGTGTGGTATGGCAGGTTGCAGGGTGTTTACAGGTCCTATAAAATGATTCAGATGCAAAAGGTCAAAAGGTATGGGTTGAAGGTTTGTGAGATAATGTGTTCCACAGTGCCCTGGAGATCTTCAGATCTGGGCAGAATATTTGAGTCAAATAGCTTGGCAAAGAGATAAGAAAACATCACAAATTAGTGTTGATGATCTCATTTTCTGTTCTTATCAAGCCTCCTAGTAATCAAATGATAAGTGAAAGATAACAGATATTGTTTAAAGTATCTAATGGAATCTTTGCCTTCACTGGTGAAGAGTCAAAAAATCCATTCAGCTTTGTCACATCCTAATCATTTGAAGATGACAAATAGCTTTTATAAAAAGTTTGTAGTTGTAATTGAGTGCTATTAGATGCTAAAAAAAGATCAGTGCTTCAAAGGCATTGTGATTTATACGAAGTTTATGTATGTATACTTGTGTCACTGTATCTTAGAAGTGTATGCTATTATTTTTCTTGAACTATCTATTGTCATCATTCGGAAGTGGGTTACTGTTGCTATTTTAAAAAAAATATTTTAAACAATAATCTTTTGTATATAACACAATAATTTTGAAAATTTTGTCATACAAACCCACCTTTCTGCTGTAAACATTAGGATGAAATTAAGTATTAATCTCTTTTTCATTGAAATAAATATACTTACTTTAGTTGTATTGTAAGACAAAAATACAATATTCTAAAACAAAGATTCATTATTCTATAATCTTCTGAAGAACTTCATGTTAGAAAAATAAATTGTAACAATGTTAATATTTACATTGGATGATTACAGATTCTAAAATTCAATTATATTTTTAAATCTCTTAAGTGACATTTAACCATACTTTTGAGTACACTTGAGAGATATGGGGAATTGATTACAGTGGTATAATGTAATATGCATCAACTCCTGAAGAATAAAAATTATTTACATATTTACTTTACTTTAGTTATTTAAAAATATTTTTTAGGTAATGGAATTAGTAGGTCAATGAATACCTTTATTTATTAGAGTAAATCATCATGTAAATTTCAGACTTTATGTGATGCTTTGAAAATATCACTGTATATATGCATGTATATGCATATATATGCAAATACACATACACATTTCACACTTGGATTAAATAACCATTGTACTCATGGTCATAGTGCCCTTCAGTCCTTCACTTGGGGACAATTCACCTTAGCAGACAAGAGAATGTTTAAGTCATCAAATGTTTGCAATTCTATGGCCATGAGCTTATAAGGTAAAGTGTCTTAGTAAGGGTTTTATTGCTGTGAAGAGCTATGAGCAGGTCAACTGTTTTAAAGGACAATATTTAATGGGGGCTGGCTTACAGTTTCCGAGGTTCAGTTCATTATCATCATGGTAGGAAATGAGGGCGGCCTGAAGGCTATGGTGCTGAAGGCTCCATGGTGCTGGAGGAGGAGACCGATGTCCACACTGGCAGAGAGCCTGGGCATATTTATGAGATCACAAAGCTTGCACACACAGCGACATACTTCCTCCAGCAAAGCCACACCAATTTTAACAAGGCCCTACCTCCTAATACTGCCACTCCCTATTGGTAAAACATTCAAACACATGAGTTTATGAGCGGCGAAACTTTAAGCTACCACAAACAGTAATAGTTTTACTTAAATAATACTAGTTTGGAGCTGGGAAACAAACAAACAAACAAACAGGCAGATAGACAAAAAAAGAATTCCAAAGATACAGCAGTGACTATCACAGATAAATTGTATTCGCACTGACTATACTCACTGGCACTTCTTGTTTAATTCTATTAGAAAAAAAAAAATTACCACCTTGAAAATTAGCATATTTCTCATGTGCCTTTGTTTTGTTCCTTAAAGTGTATGAACTTTAATTTTAAAACTAGATCTGCAAAATCTTCCCGCTTGTCAGAGATGCAGCCTTGTGCAAACTCGAACTACGGAAGAGTTCCTGTCTAACAACACTCTCATTTACCTAATTTGTGACTCTTTAGTTTGATGCTTTTCAAAAGGTATTTCAAGTACCAGTCAAGCAGCAGATCCCTTCCTGTAAGGAGGAAGTGGAGTTAAAATACAGCAGACTTTGTGGCATGTTTTGTGTGTGAATAAAAGATGTAATTGGAGCTGAGTTTGGAGGCACAGGCACCAGCAAGCACTAATGTCACACGCCAGAGCGTTAAAGAACATCAATTTTACTTTAAAGCATTATAGGAAAAGTTATGCATTTTTTATTCAAGTTTAATTATTGCACAACTTAGATGAATACATTTAACATCAGAAGGGAAACTATTAACTTAGAAGAAATATTTTGAAATCACGTGTTCACAGTAGAGTGTAGTTGATTTTAGTGTTAAAGAACAAAATAAAGCGCCCCTCCTTGGCTCTTCTTGGCATATACGATTTCCAGCTTATGTTCATGCATCAGGGGCACTTTCAGAAACTTTAGATTGTGAAAAGTAGCCTTGGGGAGGGGAAAACAACACAAGAGCCTTGAAAGACAATATTCAAATAACTGGCATATCCTTGAATTTTCAAATCACCGAAAAGCACTCTAGAATTGAACATATGAAATTATTATTTGATTTCTTTAGCTGATGGTTAGCTTGAAGACTGTGGTTTTTCATGCCTGTCACACAGACAGATGAAGCTAATATTATTTCAAAATACATATTTTGGGAATTTGCTTTGTAAAACCATGACATATTCAAGTCAGGTTTCAAAGATTCGGTCTTTACCACAGACAACTCAAAACACTTACCAATCTCTGAGAATATTTTTTTTCAGAAGTATTTAATCTTAGATTTTTCAATTAACATTTCATCTACCAGAGGAATAGCAAATTTGTCCAGCATATTCATAGTTCATGAACTTCTAATTTATATAATATCCTTCTTCAATATATAAATGAAATATTTCATAGAATATGCTTAATATACTATTTTTGAATTGTATACTTGTACAGCTATGATTTCACCTTTGCTCTCTCTACAGAAGACTATTTACTATAAGGAAACCCTTATATCATTGCATACTTCTTTTCCTACTGATATCATATAAGCATTATGATGCCATATCTTAGAACACTTATAAAATAGTACTATGTTCTAATACGTTAAATTTAGCCTTACATATTAGAAACCATTTCAGTATTGTTTTGACACTTTTATCTATTAAAAAATGAATAATTTCTTTATTCTTGTGGATTAATTAACTATATTGAAAATTAAAAGAGCCACTGAAAATAAGTAAAGAACTTTCATTTGTTTTGTTACCCTGGATTTTTCTAGTCATTCCAGACACATAGTAGACTTGCAGTGTTAAATCCTAAGTGACCACCTTTCACAGAAGCTTCTTCAGTAATCTTAGCAATATTTAGAAGCTTTTAATTCTATCTGTGCTCCCCGTGTTGAGGAAATTCCAGTTCTAGATGTATTAAAAGTATAAAGACAATTCAATGATGAATCCATGGACATCTCAATTTCTTTTAATATAAATAAGATATGGGCTAAAGTCATATGAAAACAATTATTTTAAATATAATACAGATTGATCTTGGTACTGAAAATGTATGCTCTTCCATTCTTCAGAATATTTTTAGGGAGAACAATCTTCTTTTTTTTTTTTAAGTGCGTAGGAAGTTCTGCATTGTTTACAATCATTTATTTAAAATACATAATTAAGTTGCAATATGAAAACCAAATGACATTAACAAAGCTCTGTGAAAGCTATATACCATGTAATCTTTCTGTCATTCAAAACCATTCACTTTGTTCTGCAAGGGGAGGTAAAAATGCAAGGTTGGAGAGGAGGGAATGGATAAACTATAAATTATAGAACATTAGTGTTTGAATATAAATATATTTTCTGAAGAAATTCTATTTCAATGGACATTCCTAGAAATTGGGTTAAAAGAATAGTCTAAAGCTATTGCATGGGGTCTGTGAAGCTTTTAGAAAAATATGTCAAACCTTTCAAGAAATAGCTCTTATTTGTAGTCTTTAGGAAGATGGTTTTGCACTTTTCTATGAGTAACAACCTGAAATTACATCTGGTTTTATCTCTGTTAACTGATGAAAAATGTAGGTAGTTATTAAGGAAGGAATTTATAGCTGTATAAGGGGATGTGTATGGATATTATCTATTTAGCAAAGCTGTATTCACTCCCTCCCAACAATGAATACTGAAAATCCCATGGCTTCAGCAATCTTTTTCATACTTATTGTGCTAGTTCATTGTGTAAGTATTGGGCACTTATTGTATTTCTGAAAGCAAAAGTAATTTGGAGTATAGTGCTATTTCTTAATTCTTAATTGGATTACCAATAGTTTTTACAATAAAACCAAACTACCTGGTTTTCCTCTTGTACATTCATTTAGTATCATTCTGAGAACAGGATGAAGAATTCAGCCAAATACAATTCCCTTATAGGCCTGAGTAATTGCTTGTCTGGGGCTACTGCTATTTGTGTGGTTCTGTGTATGTGGCCTATACATCTATTTTTGAACATATCAATATTCTTTTAAGAAAGGGATGGAAATTCAATAGGGAAGTCAACAGAACTTACATGCTCAGGAATGGACAATGGCTGGATTTGCTTAAACTTTATAGTAACCACAATTTTTATGAGAAGAGGTTGCTTTGAAATGCCACGCAAGAAATAACACACTGAAAAAAAAGCTATTTGGGACTGTACTTGCTGCCAATGTGTTCTTTCAAGTTATTAGAATTACGTGGGAAATGTCAGACAGCTTTTGATAGTGACCATTACTTTTTCAGTAGCTATAAAAAGAGACTTTCTGGCCAATGAAAGAACATGTTTCATCATGCTCTCCAATTTAAACCACTTCCCAAATTTCTTAAGACTTAAATTTCCCATTTCTATATTTTTCTCAAGTTGTATTAAGGTATTATTCCTGTATGTGTTGTCTTCCTCATGTGCTCTTTTGAAACACTTCACTCCACCAATTATGTTATAATACTGTAAATTGAAGAAAATCTTTTACAAATGTTTTAAAAGCATCCTACTTGCAAAAGCAAAGTGCAAAATCAGAAATATGCACCTTATGCATTGATTTCACTTGATTGCAGGGAACTATATTTGAGGAAAGCCCATTAGCCTGTTTAATGGTCTGTGTGGTAAGACTACACAAAGTTAGCCTTTGAGTTGCTATTGTTTTCTCAAAAACAACACATGGGAAACTGAGCCTCTAATGTTGATGGGGAATTCCTGAGCACTTTCATCAGCATAGTCTCTGCAAACCAGGGTTTAAATAAATGACTTATAAGAACAAAGTAGAAACGAAGTACTTCAGAGGGCAGAAATAAAGAGCTGTCTTTGAAGACACAGAAAGGGAGAGAAAAAAATGTCTCTAATTTTTTTTTAATAATGTATAGAATAAAAATTTGAAAGAAATAGAGTGGAATCTTGGAGGGGATTTGCTGAGCGAAAATGAAGAGTGTGGATGTTGGGCTACTGAGAGATTAAAAGCCTTTTCAGTGTTTTTTATTCCGAGCAAAGGTGAGTCTGGTCCAACAAAACAACTGAGCTTCTGAATATTGCAGATATCACCAAAGGGGAAAAGGTAGCAACCCCTTCAAGTTGAACAGGACTCATTCTGTTTATATATTCAGATAATAAATAAAAAATCTGTCCGTTTAGTTAACAGATGACTCATGAAACTATTTCCTGCCAGCAGTTACTAGAGGGCCCACTGAAGGAAAAAGCCTGTATTCACCTCTGTGTTTACTGTTCCTGGTTTGAGTATCCACAAACTCAGAAGCCTTGAGGCCATAACTTTGCATCAATACGTGTGCTTGCTATAGATTCTTAGTCTTAACAATAATGAGCTTGCTGTAAATTCATCTTGTGTGGACAAAGAGAAGGGATGACAAACAAGTAATAGAAAATCAGAAGCTGAACAAGTTAGTCCATATAAATTATCGTGAAAGTTTTATGATATTGATAATTTATTATTTCATTAATTTTCTATAGATATATTACTATTTTAAAAATATAATGATGCTGCAGGCACTGTCTTGATGATGACTTATCAAGAGGAGGAACTGGTCTCTTCTAGCCATTCAAGCTCTGCTTTGCTGCCCACATCTGGGGGTGATCACTCTTAACACAACTGTTGGATCCTGGGAGAAGAGACAAGGCAGGAACTGTCAGAAGTTTAGTAATCTCTGAGAGCAGTGAGCTGAACACGGTGAGAATAGACTTTGAGAGGCCATTCTTCTTAATGGGGATGGGCATGCAAAGGCCATTTAAACTTTGGGCGATGATTAGGGGCTGTGTGGTGAGTGTACAACATTGGCCTGGGGCAAGATTCTGAGGATACCTTATTAGCATAAGGAGGAATTGCAGATTTTGCTGGACTTGACATGATAAGCCAAGAAGAAGTTTAACTGGGCTATGTGACCTCCTCCTAAAGGGCAAAATTTGGGGTCTAGGGCTAACAGCACTAGAACATGCAAGCACCAGGAAGTGAGAAGGAATCCTGCAGATTTCAGAACAGGATTTCTGGGGTTTGGACACCCCTTTAATCCATTCTTGCACTAAGTCTGCTCATTCTGGTCTCACAGCCCCCTGGCCCCACATCTCCTTTAATTAAAATGAGGAAAATTACATTTAACAGAATATGGAAAGAACTTTAAGGAACAGCAACAGTAAGGTCATTGAGTGGCTTCAAAATTACTTAACCAAAAATGAGACGGTTAAGGAAATTTTCTTTCAAGTAAATGAAGTCCACTTAAAAAAAATCACAGAGAAAATACAGTCTAAATGCAGAATTGTGGAACCCAATCCCAAAGAAGACATCTACAAAATACTACTAAGTTTGAAGCTCAAAGAACATTTTGCATTTTGGGAGATGGAGCAGAAACATATTTTAAGAGTCAAAGGATCAAGGCATTTCTTCTAGTAATTTCTGAGGCTTAACATGACTTCCCAAACATGAACTGACCATGAATCACACCAGTGAGTATGACAACGTGGTTGGAAAGTGTCCACAAGGCCTCAATGCTACAGAGAAACTACCAACAACAACGAAATTCTGAGAGTAGGAGCAATAGATTTACCAAGAGAACAACACTCTCATCAGCTCTGAAAAAATATGTAGAAGTAATATTATACAGACTGAGCAATCTGTATTTATGAACATAGTGATGTGTTGTGTATGGTTTTGTGTGTGTGTGTGTGTGTGTGTCTGTAAGAACAGTTAGTAAATAAAAGAGGCTATGGACTTACAAGAGAGTAAGACAGGGTTTGGGAGGGAGGGAAAAGGTATAGATTTTAAGCACAACAATAAACAAATATTTCAAAAAATAACTACTGTAGTTTTGCTTAAAATGTGTTCCACTCCCTTCAAAAACATTGCGGACCTCCAAGCTAAATCAGAAAGGATGTACTGCACACATGACATTACTTTTGAAGGCAGATATCGTGGTAGATGCCTTACCTTCACTACTATGAATGGGGCACTGGGAAAATACTCGGTGAAGAAGTACTAGGATCCCATCCCTTCTTATGTCTTCCAATATGAAACTATTAGGCATAGAAGGTTTTAAAAGTGGGCAGTAAAAGAGTGAAGAGATAGAGGTGGTGTCTTATGGGGCATCAGGAAGAAATAATTCTCCTTTATGAAGTTTACTGAGGACTGAGTGTTGTCCCCTGAATTACTAATGTTAACTATTTCTGGTGGTTGGGATAGGGAGGTTTAGTGAAATTGAGGTGATTCGTCTGGTGATTGATAGCCTGCACTTAAATATGAGGATTAAACTTTCTTTAAAAGTTTTTCTGCTGTTGTTTTATGTATAGAGAAAGAGGAGTTGGTGTCATCAAATATAAATACTTTTTAATGTTGATGTTTTGAGTGTATGTGTACATGAACATAATCTTTTTTTATTAATTTCTAGAAATTTTACATCAAAAACTTTCCAGGATATGTTACAGTTTTCTCTGACAGCAATCTTTGGCTTGTTACAAGGGGGAGGCATGGCATACTCACTGAGAGGTTTTAACAAATAAACCTGTTATTTGAGGAAACTATGGCACAAAACCTAAAGCCCGTTCCTCTAGAGTGCTTGTACGGGAATTCTAACAGTGCCATTGATTTCCATCAAAGAATCTTGATTTTGTAAGAAGGTAGGAGGAGGAACACAACAATAGAGAGAACATACCTGCTACACTAGAATGAAGTGTAAAAGTAACAAACTCCCTTTTAGCAAACCACGTAACCCGTTTTTATTTATGGTTATGTGACTTTTCATAAACCTTTTGTCGCTTTTCAACTATTGATTTTTTTCTCTTGATATCATGACTATGAAGTGCTTTCTTAAGATTTGTCCCCAAACTGAAAGAGCTAAAGTACCTGCTTGTGTAGCTCGTTTGAGTAGGCTTTTCTATGAGTAGTGAATAGCCATATTCTCAGGAAATACAATGGGTGTTTGGAGAAAGAAAGTTTAATCCTCATATTTAAGTGCAGGCTATCAATCACAAGTATTGAAAAAATATTGAAGGCTTTAAGGTATAAGACAAATGTAGTTACAGTGATTTACATGGAATAAAATTGTTATTTAGTTTGCAACATCTCAAAATTTATTTCCGTATGTATTTTATGAGAATAAATCGGATTTAAAATATGATTTTGAGCCACAGCTTTTTACAGTAACTCATACTGAATTTGATAAATAGAATGTTTTGGTAGAATAAAACTAGAAAGATTTAAAATATGTTTATGTTTAAAGATGCAACTTTTGAGGGAGAAATGTGCAAGACTATACTGATTAAATTATTTCCACCCCCCAATTTTTTTCTTATGTTTAGCTATTTGCCATATTTTATTTCAAAATATTATTCATCATATTGATGCTTTTCTTCATTGGCTTGATCCCTGCATTTAATTTTCAAAGGAATTTTCTACTCTGAAAATTACAAATTAAAAATAATGAGGAAGTAACTATGGTTGAAATTTCTTCCGATGCTTTGACTATTTTACAAATGGATGCTATTCCATAATGAGACACCAAACAAGCTTATGGGCATAAACCTATTAGAATGAGAGAATTTATTGAACTATAATCAGTCAGTTGCAACTGAACTCATGTTTTTAGCAGTTTGTATGTTTTTATGGTTTATAGTTGGGTACAGAAGTTCATTGCCAATAGGTCATTCAGTATTTAGTAAATATCCTATCCTGGGCAATTGTTCTCTTTATTCTGAGCTCAGTAACTTGTCATTATTGATTCTACTATTGAGTTCAGTGTATTTCTCTTCATCTTCAAATTAATCTCCACGTTCTTTATTTGTAAATTTCTATAACTTCTCATGAATTGACAAAATATATCTCTTCAAATTTTTCTGGAGTTTCTTATACCTTGAATGCAAACTAATGTAGTCATCCTCATCTGCACATCTCTCAAGGATATGCCTGTAGAGTCAATGCAAAGGTTTGGCTTTGGTCTTGGGCTGGTTAGTATTACATCAACTTGATACAAACTAGAGTCTTGTGAAAAGAGAGATGCTCAACTGAGAAATCTCCTCCAGACATTTTGGAGCAAGTCATTGGAATATGTTTACATGTCTCTATGTCTTGAGATAGCATGCACATAGAAAAATGACTTTCTACTAAATAAATGAACAAATGAGCAGAGCAATATGGGTGAATGACATAAATCAGCCTCGTCTCCTAATCTCTGTCTGCAATGTGAGTTCTGAATTAACTGGTATAAACCAGAACTAGGTCATTTGTAAAATTTCTCAAAACTTATCCAAGTTAAGAACAACTGGTGAGCCACAGAGATTTATGAAATGTTTCTTTGAGAGAAAAACTGCATTATACATGAGATGTTTAAAGTAGATTAATCAACATGAAAATATGCATGAAGGCTAGGTATAGAAACTGATTAAAATGACTAGGATGATTACAGTTTATCAAAACATGTTTAAAGATATATCTTATTTTTTATTGTTTTACAAAACAAAAGCTTTTGTAAAGAAAGATCTTCACAGTTAAGGTTGAAGGTGTTCAGGCCATTTAAGAAGCATTCAGTGAACTGATTTGGACAGGATCGCATTTTAGATATTATACATAAGATTTAGTTAGCTATGTTCTCAACAGAAGTTCAAAGTACCCATCAGTATTTGTTTCAATTACCCATGTAGAACTAGAACTCTCATAGAGTTGAGGTGAGAAAAAAGCTGATATGTGTGTGTGTGTGTATCATGAAATAAATTTTTCTATACAAAAAAGCTTATTATATGATTAATTGTGTTTAAAATCTTTCTTAATATAATATAGATATTTCTATTTCCAACAAAGTCAAATTAAATAATTGTTATCTGCAAAATTCATTACAAAAATATTTTTAAAGATCATAACATTTTTGATCTGCGGTTGAATGGTGACTCTTTCCCAGTGGTGCCTGATGTGTTTTATTAAATTAAAGATTATAGAAATTTTAATGTTAGACTTCACATATGGCCCAATAGCCATATTCACAGGTGGCCTTGCCCTAACTAGGAAGAAACTTTAAAGGAAGAACAAAGAAAAGAACAGGAAATGAATGATGTCTTCTTTTTACATGAACAGCTCCTGTGAAGAATGTGGAAAGCAGTCATCTTAAATAATGTTATAGTGAAAAGCTTACATATAATTTAATATCTGAAGTTCTATAAATTGATCCATTTATATCAATATTACAGGTTAATGTTTAAATAACATGTTCTTTGGTAGAAGTGAACTAATACCTTTAAATCACTAAATACTAATATTATGCCCACATTACTGCTTTCCCATCTATCTATGCATGATATCTGAGTCTGGATCCTGCATAGTTGAAAGTACATTAGATCCATAGACTCACAGAAAACAGCTTTGTCTCTCAATGGACCCTCGACATGTAGAGTAGTTTGTCACAATTATCTGGTAATCTCTTTCAGTGTACAATTATCTGGTAATCTCTTTCAGTGTAACTCACACAGCAAAAATGACAATATTCCTGTCACACATCAGAAATGTCCCGGCTCTACCAGTTTCCACATTCGCGAGAATGAAGAAAGCCATTCTGAGGTACGATTGCGTCTGTAGAGTCACAGTTGGTGCAGGGCGTTGCTATTTTTTTTCTAGATTTTAAATCTACTATGCTCACTATTACAGATAATTTTGGGTTTCTGATTTCTCTTTATGATGGGATTTTTCTACTAGTGCTTTATTATAGGTGAAAGTAAATAAGATTAGTGAAATATGTTCATGGATCCTATCCCCCATTTCTAATAGTGTAACTCTGAATTTATCATGCTTCTAGCATTGAACATAAACTTCATTTTTATCTATTTTTGGAAAAAATAGCCAATGACTTTGTTTTGGAGTTTTCGAAAAATATGCTATTTCTTAATGCATTATTTCTTATTTGTACACAAGAACATGCATATTAATTCACCAAAAGATTTACATTTTTCAAACAATGGTACCAAAGATAGTCTTACTCAAGATATGCTAGTTAAACTGTGAGAAACTTCAATAATTGCTTTTTTATAAAACTGTATTTACCCAAATTTGATTGCTTATATAATCGAAATTAATATTTTAAAAAAAAATCATAGTTTTTAAAATGTTATTTTCCCAACACAAGAAACTCCATTTACTTACGTTTATGTAATATTAGGAGATCTAACACAATATACTTTATGAGACCTTGGCCATAGTCAGAAAGTTTTCTTCTTATTTTTGCTTTTGTTTTGTTCCTGTGTGTGTGTGTATGTGTGTGTGTGTGTGTGTGTGTGTGTATTTGTGTGTGTGCATGTGTGTGTTTGTGTATATGTGTTAAGTATTTTTCTTAATTTTAAATTTTAAAAAATTTAACTAAAATATAATTATATCATATCTTTCCCCCAATTATCGCAATACCAACACAAGTACCTCACAAGTATTAGCTTTCTTTTTTAATTATACACACACACATGCACACACACACACACACACACATACACACACACACACGTATCGATAATGTTATATATTCTTACATTGGTGTATAATAGAAAAGAATCAATATTTTTAAAAATTTATGTTGTACTAGTTAAAATTTATCTTGAAAAATTTTTACATTTCCCTTATTTTCTGCAGCCATAGAGATAATGGGTAACATATTTATAAATTTGAGTCTTTGTAGTTTAATTTGTCAAGAATATTTTTAATCAACTCCTTAAATTATGCAAAGATATATATATATAGTTGTTGCCAGACTCTTTTGCAACAGTTTGATCATTACACTATAAAGAAATACATCATTCTGTAAGCTTCAGTAACATCATATGCTGATAACAAAGATGTAACACCTAAAGTGTTTAGGAAAAATAATTAATTGAGGTCATAAAGTGTTAAAGTAATATTTAGGTTTATTAGCCTCCAATTCTCTTTAACATATTTTGAACTTACTTTTTTGTGGAAGTCTAAATATTTAGGATATTCTACCTCAACAAAAATATAATAGTGTGTTTGTTTATAGGGTGTGTGTGTGAGTGTGTGTGTGTGTATTTGAATTTCTCTAATTCTCTTGAAAATTTCAAGAACAACCATGTCTGATGATCGCTTTTGTTTTCGCGAACACTATATATGTTTTTAAATAACCAGTATTATCTGATCTCTCCCTAATTATTACTAAAAATAACACAATATAGATTATATAGGGGAAATTTCAATCATAAAAATATAAATATATAAAATAAGTAAAATGCTCTCATTTTTAAATCATTCTATTCGTTTACATCTCAAATGATATCCCACTTCCCAGTTACCCCTCCACCAACTCCTCCATCCCATATTCGACCTCCCCCCTCCCCTTTGCCTGTAAGAAGGTGCTTCCCCACCCACCCATACTCTTCCACCCCACCTCTTCATCATCCCCCTATGCTGGGCATCAAACCTCCACAGGACCAAGGGTTTCCCCTCCCATTGCTGTCAGGCAAGGCCATCCTCTGCTGCATATGAAACTGGAGCCATGCATCCCTCCAAGTATCCTCCTTGGTTTGTGGTCTTGTCTCTGGGAGAACTGGTTGGTCCAGCCAGCCTATGTTGTTCTTCTAATGGGGTTACAATCCCCCTCTGCTCCTCCAGTCCTTCTGCCCCCTCCCCTATCAGTTTCTCTGAGCTGGCATTTTAAGAAAATTATAAAAGTAAAGAAAATCCACATCTTTCAAATATCTGATAATTGAATTTATTAAAATATTTAACTCTCATTTTTAAAATAATAAGTGAATAAATCTTATATAAGCCCTTGATGGTTAATGGATAGAGAAATTGTTTCCTGAACAATTTCTTATCTTTTTAAAGACATTGTGAGATAAAGATAATTATACTCCTAGATGTTTTTTTTTTTTTTTTTTTTTTTTTTTTTTTTTTTTTTTTGGTTTTTCGAGACAGGGTTTCTCTGTGTAGCCCTGGCTGTCCTGGAACTCACTTTGTAGACCAGGCTGGCCTCGAACTCAGAAATCTGCCTGCCTCTGCCTCCCGAGTGCTGGGATTAAAGGCGTGCGCCACCACGCCCGGCCCCTAGATGTGTTATAGGCACACAGTAGATAAAAGTTTTATTGGTTTTTAGGTAAATTAGAAAAAAAAATATACACTCTTATGATATTGATTTGTATCAATAATTCAATTACTGGAAAAGTAATTTTAATTTGCTATATTAGAAGACATAGACATAAATAATTTTTTAGGAAAGCTTTTGCTCACACACTTTCATTTGACCATTATTGCTCAAAGCTAATTATGATGTGAACAATTTTGAAAAGAGTCGTTTCAAGATATTTTCAATTGATTCTCTGATACTAAATATGAATAAAATCAACAATGTATGTATGTTTTTGTAATTTATGTTCTGCATCACAGGCTGTCTGTCGAACATTGTATGTATATTCTGTTATTGTTTCTCTATGTCTATCATAAGTTTAGATTTACATTGTAACACAAATTGGACATCATTGTCCTAAAAAATAGAAGACATAGATTTTGTGGGTATAAAGGTATGTGTATTTGGTAGTGGTTAAAGGAAAAAGTATGACATGATTAAAATGCATTGCACATCATTATCAAAGACCTAATAATGATATGTAAAATTGTAGTACATCTAATTCCCCGAATGCATATTTTATTAAAAACAAAATTTAAGGTCTGATATTTCTTATGAAAATTGAACAATCAGTATGTTATATTGAATGTTCTAGAAAGATATCTGGGTGAAACATATTCAGTTTAAATATTCATTACATACAGATCAATTAATAAAGTGGTTTATTTTAATAATGAGTTCCTTGAAAAGGAATTAATGAATTGCTTATAAATTTTAAGGTGTAAAAAGTAAAGATGATTATAACCTATGACTTAATTCTCTAGACTATGCTATTTTAATTCTCTAGAATATGCTATTTATTTATAATATATGTGAAATCTTGTAAGTGTACTTTGTAAATAATAAATTTTCAGAATTAATGTTTTCTTTACTTATATTAATATATTTAATAAAATGATATGTAAATTATAGGGTTAACTTGTTCATGTAACATTCTGGTAATTAAAGGTAATTAATGTAAATTAAAACATTAAATTTATATTATGACATTTGATACAAAGTAAAACCAAGACTGGTGTGACCAGTTAGGTTTTAACCATAATGAAATATCATCCTTAACCAATCTTGAGATAATTATTCTTACTCATAAAGAAATGCTAATATCAGGTGTTGAGATATTTTAGTCCCTGACACTACTCTAAGTATTTTGTATTCATTACATTAATTCTTATAATCTATCACTGAATATAAAACATGTTATAATTGCATGCATTGCTGACTTAAAACTGCAGTCATTTAAACTCTGATAAATGCTTATTTACAATTTTGAATATCATCATTAATTCAGGGTTTTTTTGGTATTGTTGAAATATTAATTTTTAATTCTAACTACAATTCTATTCACTTTGTGGAAGGGAAAACTGAGACTATGATGTGAGGTGATTTGTTTATAGCCACACATTGCCACATTGAGTAAGATAAAAACCATGTTCATATTCAGAAAATATACAGTTAGCTGTTGGAAAATGCTTGAATACAAACAATCAAAACAAAAGCATCATAGACTATTTCACTGTCCATGGGCCAATATTAAAATTTAACACAACTAACTGATTTCATAGTCAAAACCCAGGGAAAGAAGAGATGGATTAGCCTAACCTAAGTCGTAGAACTAGAAAATGGTAGTATAAAATTTGCTTATGTCCTAGGATTTCTGATCTTGGAATAAAATAAAGATTCCACCTTAAAAGTGCATAAAAGTGATTTTCCAAGCAAATGTCAAAAATAAAGAATCATACTTGAAATTCTTTCTTAAATTAGAGTTCAAATGAGGTGCTGAAGTGAAACTGTCATATTAAAGTTTTTTTTTTTTTTTTTCTGTTTTTACCTCTTCCTACCATACCCTCTGTCACAGCATTGACATAGCACCACAGTGGTTAAAATAGAAACACAGAAATGGAAAAGCATGCATTATTTTATACCATTTATGCCTATCACCTTACTAAACATCTTTGATCTATAAATTTAGCTGTCACTTCCCTTCTCTAATACCTCATTTCCCAGAGCCATGAAACTTCACAGGATACAGACAGATAGAGATTTGAGGTTTTATATTCCTCAACTGGCAGGGAAATGTTATAGAAATCTCTCTCTGTCTCTCTGTCTCTCTGTCTCTCTGTCTGTCTCTCTCTCTCTCTCACACACACACACGCACACGCACACACACACACAAGGACGTGGGAATTCCTATCAGTATGAGTAACTCTTCGATATTACTATTTATTATACTTTAGCTAATGTTCTTACAAAATGGTCTATAATTCAATACATGAAATTTTCAGCTAAGATTTTCTTTGTAGGGATAAAATCTAAACAATGATGTTAGATGGGAATTTTAGCTTTAAAAGTTTGTAAGACTGGTGTAAGGACTTATGAATTGGTGTGAATTTTAGCTGCCAGACCTTAGAAATGTGGCAGTTATTTCAAGTGTGAAATTCGTAGGTGCAGATGGTTGGTTAAGACATCCTAGGATGGGCAATTGCAGCAAATTACCACAGCAAATAGACAAAACATTTTGATAGGGGAAATTTTTGACCTTTTATTTAAATTTATAACACAGATTTTTGATGGATTTATAAATAAATAGGAATTATCACTTTTAAGGAGTTATCAGATTTGTAAAATATTGTGATAGAAACATTAATAGAGTAAAATAGTATGATGTTATATAGTGAGTAAGAGGAATATTAGGAAGAAAATATAACTATATTAAACTACTACTTATAATAAGTGTCATATAGTTTTAAATAAAGACTTTGTATAAATGATGTAATGTACAAAGTATATTTTTTCCTCATTTAAAACACTTTACGGGTACACCTTGTACCTAGCTCACACGCAAATGACACAGAGATGCTTGCAGAATTCAGTAACAGAGCAAGTGCAATCAAGGAAAGCATTCATCACTTGTGTTTTCTAATGTTAAAAAAGAAAGTGAAAGGTAGACTTCAGAACCCTCGTCACATATATTCTCTGGTTTTGTTTGGACTTTCTGATACTTTTATAAAAAGGCACATATACAAATAGGGCTCAGCATGTCTATCTTTGTTTTCTCTTTTGGTATGTAAATATATTTAGTAACTCTAAATTTCCTTTTTGTATTTCATAACCATGGAGATATTGAAATTTTTTTCTTTAGGGGATGCAGAACAGATTATTTATTGTGTTCATTTTTTACTTTTCTATAATCATGCTCTTAACAAATGATGATTCATAGAGTTTTCCTTTTTGTTCTTTTGTTCCTTCGTTCCCTTTTCACTTCTGATTAATATAGGAGGAATACTAGACATAGGAAGTTATAGTTATTCCACAATAAAGAATAGGCATAGTTTGCTATATATGAGATATTAGAGCACATGAAGCTAGAGAGCTGTCTATTATTATGTAAACAGCATTGAAAGGTTAGATGCTCAATATGCAAAATAAAACCAAACCAGAAATTTTACCAGAGTAGTTAAAGAATGCATTGTTTTTTTCTTACTTCTTTTTGAGACTATCCACTGGTTTTATCTTAGATCTCTTTTGTGACTTATATTACAAAACTTCAATCTGGTTCAAAATACACAACTACACTCTAAGACCTCACATTTGTAATTAATATGATATAAATGTATGTGAAATCTAACTGTATATTATTTACACAAGCACAAAACCTTTAATTATAAAGAATGTTGACCTTATTTGTTTTCAATGTGAATTTAGGATAATTGGCTTAACAATGTCTAAACATGTAACTGGAAATTTAAGTATTCAAGTGCATGCCGACATTTCTGTAAACAGATATGGCTCATTGAAGGAACTGAATAATTTTGTATCCACTATGCATCTGTTATATAGTTATATCTTTGTCTATTGGGATACTTGGTATATATGATAATTACTAGTGCCTTCTAAAAGAGAATATACAACAGTATTTTTGCAGTGCTAAATAAGAGTTCTCAAAATATTTTATGGCTAAGAATTTATTCAGTAGAATATCCTGGGATATTTTTTTCAGGTAACTCCCTTCTGTTCTGCACACACATGTAAATGAATGGACATTTCGGTTTCCCATGCGTTCAGTATTTTTCCAATTATTCAAGTCTGTATAGATTGGCCATCACCTTCTCTTACTTCTTATTCCACACATTGTGCCATTTCTAGCTTCACCACAGAGTGAGTGGGCTTGGTAGTATTTTTAGGAAGAGCCATATTTGACAGATATCCTGATGGTGTCAGCAGTGGTCACAGCCTTGATGGACAGCATCAAACCTTGAGGTGGCCTAGTTCCTGCTAATTAGTTGTTTGAAGTCACTCTGTGTGCCACAGGCAGAGACTTATCAGCCAAAGATATCTTTACCAGTCAAAATGACAGCTGTGATACAGCTGCTTGTGGGGAGATTGGCGTACACAGAGTCTTTCAAGCAGGTGACAGCCACAGTGCCTTTTTATTTTTCCTGAAGCATCCCGTAGATGTAACAAAACAACCAAAACAGAATTTTCCAAAAAATAAATAAGATCTAAGCCCATATCTTTTGGGTGAACATAGAAACCATACCATCAAAATGAATATAAATATTACCACACTGGGAGAATGAAATGTAGCTCTTGCTGCTTCATGAATACTTATAAATTGAATGAAGTTGCATGCTGTTGTGATTAATGCAGACCAAACATATGGTTTTAGAATTAACTCTGATGTGCAGAGTTCTCAGAAAATTCAATGCATGTTCATTTACAGTGACTGGAAATCTTCCCAGAAACAGTTATATTTGAACACCTGGAGAGTACACAGTCGAAAACAATGTATTGTGTAATATCTCAGAGAGGAATAGAAATCAACAACATATATATTAGGAGAGTATAGAAATGAGAAAAAGTCAGTGGTAATGTATATTTAAAGAAGTGTATTGCATTGACTTAGTAATCATGACATTCGTTTTCATTCATGTGAAGTGTGGGATTCCCTCTATGACCACAATTTAATTACATATTCCTAAACAAATTATACAAACTTTTTTATATATTTTCTACGTTCTAGCAGTTTTGCAGCATGAACAGTTTCAAAATATCCACCAAGTGTTTCAATGATATAATTAATAGTTTATAAAACAAATATTACAATATTTGTATATTACCATATACACTCATGAAACCATAGTTGTGAAAGATACTTTAAACTTTAACAATTAAAATAGCATTCATATTCTTATAAAATTAACTGTCCTATTCTGTAGTTACATGTAGTGACTAAGTTGGCCTAATAACTTAAGTTTTAATTTCATTAAGTCCCTAGGTAAAATGAAAGTCCCATTAGAGTTCGTTCATATATTTTCCTCAGATCTAAAAGTATGATTCAATATACACTGTGTAAAGGCTATGTTTGTTTGTTTGTTTTACATATATGGGAGTGTAAAAAATGAAGTTGAAAAAGATTGGAAACTGGGGTTTTAGAGAGTAGGCTGAGGAGCACTGATAGGGGAAAGTAAAGTAAAGGGCATTAGCAAAATAGGAAAGTAAGACCAAAAATGCCTTATATACACTCAGGGAAATGCCATAATAAACTCCAGTGTCTCATGTAACTAAGAGAAAAAAGTCTAGCTATAAGTAGAAGACAATTATACTCTTTCATGTGTGAAATACATACTTGTGGCAATAGAATAAATAATGGAATGCTGAAGAAGTGCTAAGGAATACAGCTGTTACAGTAGATCTGAATTCCATTCCCACACCTGGCAGTTTACAATTGCCTGTAATTCAAGCTTATGATAACTGAATCCCCTTCTTACCTCACAAGGCATCTGTACTCACAGACAGATATACCCATAGATGATCAGATGACATACATTGAAAAAATCCTTTAAAAGTATATAATGCAGATCTCATGAACAACAAATTCAATTTGGAATTCATTTTAATCTGTATGTTAAACTATGTGACCATGTGATTAGAAGAAGCCTAGAAAATACTTGGTATCTATGGAAGACGGATTTCTTTTTTTGTATTAATCCACAAAGATAGCCACATGTAGCAAATGCTTGAGTTTGTTTCTGAAAATTCTCATATCCATGAGAAGTAGTTTTGGTGACATGAGAGAAAAGCTAAAAATGCAGTTTTAGTGCAAACAGCAAACAGCAATATGAACCTAAAGAACAGATTAATGTTTTTGTTGTAATTATTTAATATAAAATTCTAAAATAGAATAGAATAAACTATGTCTTACAAAACACAATTAATTTGAATAGGATTAAAATGGGAAGACAGAAAGTGGAAATAAAATATAATGAACTATATTGCATGCAGTGAAGCTGCATCATTTTACTCCATTTTTATCTTAGGGATATTTGTTTTTATGTTCAGGTGTATCCTCTGGATTTCTCAGTATGGGATCATGGGTCAATTTCTGAAGTTTGAGAGCCACTAGGAAAAACAAATAACTCCTACTTACATTTATCATGTATCAGACACTCTTCAGAAACACTTTGATTATATTAACTGAACTAACAACACCATGGGATGAAACCTCCCACGGCTCCTGTTTACAACCAAAAAAGATAGAAATCATCACTCAGCAGATAAATTGTGGAAAAGATTTTAGGCAAAAATGGCTGTTTGCTGAGCCTATAATCTAAGGATTTTGTCAAAGAGAACAGAGAGTCCAGGGTAGATGCTGGCTGCTTGACTTTCAGTATGATACCCTATTATTCTACTTCATCAGTGTCTCTCTCTTTTTAGGCTAAATTCCAAGCTCTGCCTCCCAAGTGCTGGGATTAAAGGTGTGTGTCACCATGCCCGGCTGACTTGCTTTTTAAATGGCCTAGTAATAAACCATTGTGTAAATGGACCACATTTTCTCCATCCATCCATCCATCCATCCATCCATCCATCCATCCATCCATCCATCCATCCACTGAGGGGCATTTAGGTTGTTTACAATTTCTGCCTCTTATGAATAGAGCATCAATAAACACAGTTGAGCAAGTGTCTCTGTGATGCAGCATCCCTTGGGTATATGCCCAAGACTGGCATAATTGGATCTTGAGGTATTTGATTACCATTTTTCTGAGTGACTGCTATACTGATGTCCATAGTGGTTGTGTGTATTTTTACTGCCATCAGCATTGTTTGAATGTTCCTCTTACTCCACATCCTCTCCAGCATAATTCATTTTGATTTGTGTTTCTCTGATGGCTCAGGGTGAGGAACTGCCTTCTTAAGACCTCAATGTTTTCTCTCACTTCCTGTGGATAGATTCCATGGAGGGAGTCCTTAAAGGGAGGGAGACCTTGGAAAAGATGAGAGTGCTACCAAGGCTAGCCCAGATGGGATTCTCCTTGCTTCTACAGCATTCAAATCTTTTCAAATCATTATCTATTCAGAACACATCCACTACTGAGATCAAGTAAGAGAACTTTCCTCTGTAGGTAGCCTTAAAAAGGGATTGTTTAGCTAAACATAAGACCTATGATTTCTTAGTAAACAAGATGAATAGTTGTTTGGGGCAATTTGATTTAATGGGTTGAGTTAAAAAGCCCGAGCCACTCAGAATTATAACATTCCATTTGGAGCAAGTTCTTGTACATGGTGTACGCCTGCTTCTGGGAAATCAAGGGTGTGTGGGAAAGGACTCTAGAAGGATATAGAGTTCTCTTTCCTAGTATCCAACTATCACTTAAACAGTCTCTTAAAGAGGGAACAGTGATCTTTGATACTGTGTTTTACTCAATGTTCTTTCTTTCTTTCTTTCTTTCTTTCTTTCTTTCTTTCTTTCTTTCTTTCTTTCTTTAATTAGGTAATTTCCTCAATTACATTTCCAATGCTATCCAAAAAGTCCCCAATACACTCCCCCCCCAGTCCCCCACCCACCCACCCACACCCCTTAGCCCTGGCATTCCCCTGTACTGGGGCATATAAAGTTGGCAAGTCCAATGGGACTCTCTTTCCAGTGATGGCCTACTAGGCCATCTTTTGATACAAATGCAGCTAGAGACAAGAGCTCTGGGGTACTGGTTAGTTCCTAATAATGATCCACCTATGGGGTTGCAGTTCCCTCTAGCTCCTTGGGTACTTTCTCTAGCTCCTCCATTGGGGGCCCTGTGATGCATCCAATAGTTGACTGTGAGCATCCACTTCTGTGTTTGCTAGGCCCCGGCATTGTCTCACAAGAGACAGCTATATCTGGGTCCTTTCAGCAAAATCTTGCTAGTGTATGCAATGGTGTCAGCGATTGGAAGCTGATTATGGGATGGATCCCTGGATATGGCAGTCTTTAGATGGTCCATCCTTTCTTCACAGCTCCAAACTTTATCTCTGTAACTCTTTCCATGGGTGTTTTGTTCCCAATTCCAAGAAGGGGCACAGTGTCCACACTTTGGTCTTCGTTCTTCTTGAGTTTCATGCGTTTAACTAATTGTATCTTATATCTTTGGTATCCTAAGTTTTTGGGCTAATATCCACTTATCAGTGAGTACATATTGTGTGAGTTCCTTTGTGAACATGTTACCTCACTCAGAATGATGCCCTCCAGAACCATCCATTTGCCTAGGAATTTCATAAATTCATTCCTTTTAATAGCTGAGTAGTACTCCATTGTGTAAATGTACCACATTTTCTGTATCCATTCCTCTGTTGAGGGGCATCTGGGTTCTTTCCAGCTTCTGGCTATTATAAATAAGGCTGCTATGAACATAGTGGAGCATGTGTCCTTCTTACCGGTTGGAACATCTTCTGGATATATGCCCAGGAGAGGTATTGCTGGATCCTCTGGTAGTATTATGTCCAATTTTCTGAGGAACTACTAAACTGATTTCCAGAGTGGTTGTACCAGCTTGCAATCCCACCAACAATGAAGGAGTGTTCCTCTTTCTCCACATCCTCGCCAGCATCTGCTGTCACCTGAATTTTTGATCTTAGCCATTCTGACTGGTGTGAGGTGGAATCTCAGGGTTGTTTTGATTTGCATTTCCCTGATGATTAAGGATGTTGAACATTTTTTCAGGTGCTTCTCTGCCATTCGGTATTCCTCAGGTGAGAATTCTTTGTTCAGTTCTGAGCCCCATTTTTTAACGGGGTTATTTGATTTTCTGGAGTCCACCTTCTTTTTTTTTTTTTGATTTTTAATATTTTTATTACATATTTTCCCAATTACATTTCCAATGCTATCCCAAAAGTCCCCCATAGCGCCCCCCACTTCCCTACCCACCCATTCCCATTCTTTTGGCCCTGGAATTCCCCTATATTGGGGCATATAAAGTTTGCAAGTCCAATGGGCCTCTCTTTCCAATGATGGCCGACTAGGCCATCTTTCGATACATATGCAGCTAGAGACAAGAGCTCCGGAGTTCTGGTTAGTACATCATGTTGTTCCAACAATAGGGTTGCAGATCCCTTTAGCTCCTTGGGTACTTTCTCTAGCTTCTCCATTGGGAGCCCTGTGATACATCCAATAGCTGACTGTGAACATCCACTCCTGTGTTTGCTAGGCCCCGGCATCGTCTCACAAGAGACAGCTATATTTGGGTCCTTTCAGCAAAATCTTGCTAGTGTATGCAATGGTGTCAGCGTTTAGAAGCTGATTATGGGACGGATCCCTGGATACAGCAGTCTCTAAATGGTCCATCCTTTCATCACAGCTACGAACTTTGTCTCTGTAACTCCTTCCCTGGGTGTTTTGTTCCCAATTCTAAGAAGGTGCACAGTGTCCACACTTTGGTCTTCATTCTTCTTGAGTTTCATGCGTTTATCAAATTGTATCTTATATCTTGGGTATCCTAAGTTTTGGGCTAATATCCACTTATCAATGAATACATATTGTGTGAGTTCTTTTGTGATTGTGTTACTTCACTCAAGATGATGCCCTCCAGGTCCATCCATTTGGCTAGGAATTTCATAAATTCATTCTTTTTAATAGCTGAGTAGTACTCCATTGTGTAAATGTACCATAATTTCTGTATCCATTCCTCTGTTGAGGGACATCTGGGTTCTTTCCAGCTTCTGGCTATTATAAATAGGGCTGCTATGAACATAGTGGAGCATGTGTCCTTTTTACCGGTTGGGACATCTTCTGGATATATGCCCAGGAAAGGTATTGCTGGATCCTCCGGTAGTACTATGTCCAATTTTCTGAGGAACCGCCAGACTGATTTCCAGAGTGGTTGTACAAGCTTGCAATCCCACCAACAATGGAGGAGTGTTCCTCTTTCTCCACATCCTCGCCAGCATCTGCTGTCACCTGAATTTTTGATCTTAGCCATTCTGACTGGTGTGAGGTGGAATCTCAGGGTTGTTTTGATTTGCATTTCCCTGATGATTAAGGATGTTGAACATTTTTTCAGGTGTTTCTCTGCCATTCGGTATTCCTCAGGTGAGAATTCTTTGTTCAGTTCTGAGCCCCATTTTTTAATGGGGTTATTTGACTTTCTGGAGTCCACCTTCTTGAGTTCTTTATATATATTGGATATTAGTCCCTTATCTGATTTAGGATAGGTGAAGATCCTTTCCCAATCTGTTGGTGGTTTTTTTGTCTTATTGATGGTGTCTTTAGCCTTGCAGAAGCTTTGTAGTTTCATGAGGTCCCACTTGTCAATTCTCGATCTTACAGCACAAGCCATTACTGTTCTATTCAGGAATTTTTCCCCTGTGCCCATATCTTCAAGGCTTTTCCCCACTTTCTCCTCTATAAGTTTCAGTGTCTCTGGTTTTATGTGAAGTTCCTTGATCCACTTAGACTTGACCTTAGTACAAGGAGATAGGAATGGATAGATTTGCATTCTTCTGCATGTTAACAACCAGTTGTGCCAGCACCATTTGTTGAAAATGCTGTCTTTCTTCCACTGGATGTTTTTAGCTCCCTTGTCGAAGATCAAGTGACCATAGGTGTGTGGGTTCATTTCTTGGTCTTCAATTCTATTCCATTGGTCTATTTGTCTGTCACTATACCAGTACCATGAAGTTTTTATCACAATTGCTTTGTAGTAGAGCTTTAGGTCCGGCATGGTGATTCCACCAGAGGTTCTTTTATCCTTGAGAAGAGTTTTTGCTATCCTAGGTTTTTTGTTATTCCAGATGAATTTGCAGATTGCACTTTCTACTTCGTTGAAGAATTGATTTGGAATTTTGATGGGGATTGCATTGAATCTGTAGATTGCTTTTGGCAAGATAGCCATTTTTACAATGTTGATCCTGCCAATCCATGAGCATGGGAGATCTTTCCATCTTCTGAGATCTTCTAGAATTTCTTTCTTCAGAGACTTGAAGTTTTTATTATACAGATCTTTCACTTCCTTAGTTAGAGTCACGCCAATGTATTTTATATTATTTGTGACTATTGAGAAGGGTGTTGTTTCCCTAATTTCTTTCTCAGCCTGTTTATTCTTTGTGTAGAGAAAGGCCATTGATTTGTTTGAGTTAATTTTATATCCAGCTACTTCACCGAAGCTGTTTATCAGGCTTAGGAGTTCTCTGGTGGAATTTTTAGGGTCACTTATATATACTATCATATCATCTGCAAAAAGTGATATTTTGACTTCATCTTTTCCAATTTGTATCCCTTTGATCTCCTTTTGTTGTCGAATTGCTCTGGCTAGGACTTCAAGTACAATGTTGAATAGGTATGGAGAAAGTGGACAGCCTTGTCTAGTCCCTGATTTTAGAGGGATTGCTTCAAGCTTCTGACCATGTACTTTGATGTTGGCTACTGGTTTGCTGTAGATTGCTTTTATCATGTTTAGGTATGGGCCTTGAATTCCTGATCTTTCCAAGACTTTTATCATGAATGGGTGTTGGATCTTGTCAAATGCTTTTTCCGCATCTAACGAAATGACCATGTGGTTTTTGTCTTTGAGTTTGTTTATATACTGGCATTTTGTTCTTGTGGCTGTCTTCTTTTAGGTTTGTTGAGGGATTACCTTCTTGTTGTTTCTAGGGCGTGGTTCCTGTCCTTGTATTGGTTTTTTTCTGTTATTATCCTTTGAAGGGCTGGATTCGTGGAGAGATAATGTGTGAATTTGGTTTTGTCGTGGAATACTTGGTTTCTCCATCTATGTTAATTGAGAGTTTGGCTGGGTATAGTAGCCTGGGCTGGAATTTGTGTTCTTTTAGTGTCTGTATAACATCTGTCCAGGATCTTCTGGCTTTCATAGTCTCTGGTGAAAAATCTGGTGTAATTCTGATAGGCTTGCCTTTATATGTTACTTGGCCTTTTTCTCTTACTGCTTTTAGTATTCTATCTTTATTTAGAGCATTTGTTGTTCTGATTATAATGTGTCTGGAGGTATTTCTTTTCTGGTCCAGTCTATTTGGAGTTCTGTAGGCTTCTTGTATGTTCATGGGCATCTCTTTCTTTAGATTTGGGAAGTTTTCTTCTATAATTTTGTTGAAGATGTTTGCTGGTCCTTTGAGTTGAAAATCTTCATTCTCATCCACTCCTATTATCCGTAGGTTTGGTCTTCTCATTGCGTCCTGTATTTCTTGGATGTTTTGAGTTAGGATCTTTTTGCATTTTACATTTTCCTTGATTGTTGTGCTGATGTTCTCTATGGAATCTTCTGCACCTGAGATTCTCTCTTCCATCTCTTGTATTCTGTTGCTGATGCTCGTATCTATGGTTCCAGATTTCTTTCCTAGGGTTTCTATCTCCAGTGTTGCCTCATTTTGGGTTTTCTTTATTGTGTCTACTTCCCTTTTTAGGTCTAGTACGGTTTTGTTCATTTCCATCATCTGTTTGGATGTGTTTTCCTGTTTTTCTGTAAGGACTTCTACCTGTTTGATTATGTTATCCTGTTTTTCTTTAAGGATTTGTAACTCTTTAGCAGTGTTCTCCTGCAATTCTTTAAGGGATTTTTGTGCTTCCTCTTTATTGTCTTCTGCCTGTTTAGCAGTGTTCTCCTGTATTTCTTTAAGTGTGTTATTAAAGTCCTTCTTGAAGTCCTCTATCATCATCAGGAGATATGCTTTTAAATCCGTGTCTAGCTTTTCCGGTGTGTTGGGGTGCCCTGGACTGGGCGAAGTGGGGGTGCTGGGTTCTGATGATGGTGAGTGGTCTTGGTTTCTGTTAGTAAGATTATTATGTTTACCTTTCGCCATCTGGTAATCTCTGGGGTTAGTTGTTATCGTTGTCACTGTTTAAAGATTGGAGCAGAAGCTGTGTTCCACTCACCAGCAGACTCTAAATCATGCGGCGGGGGTCGTGGGTAGCTGATGGTACCCCGGTGCTGGTCCAGCCGGAAGAGGCCTGTGGTCCTACTCAGGCCGGTTTTCTGCTTCCCTAACTAATGCAGTCTTTGGTCCTGCGTGCAATTGGATTGGAGCAGAAGCTGTGCTCCACTCACCAGAAGTCTTAAGATCCTGTGGTGGGTGTTGTGGGTAGCTGGTGAGTGTCAGCTGACCCTGCGCCCCAGCTGCCCTGGTGCTTTTCTGACTGGAAGAGGGTTGTGGCCCTATGTAGGTCGGATTTCTCTCTCCCCAACCAGAGCAGTCTCAGGTCCCGCGTGATTGGACTGGAGCAGAAGCTGTGTTCCACTCACCAGCAGTCCCAAAATCCTGCGGCGGGGGGGGGGGGGGGGGTCGTGGGTAGCTGGCGGGTGTCAGGCAACCCTGCGCTCCTGCTACCCCAGCGCTGATCCAGCCGGATGAGGCCTGTGGCCCTACTCGGGCCGGTTTCTGCTTCCCTAACTAATGCAGTCTCAGGTCCCGCGCAATTGGATTGGAGCAGAAGCTGTGTTCCACTCACCAGAAGTCTTAAGATCCTTTGGCGGGTGTTGTGGGTAGTTGGCCAGTGTCAGCTGACCCTGCGCCCCAGCTGCCCCGGTGTTTTTCTGACCGGAAGAGGCGGAGTCCACCTTCTTGAGTTCCTTATATATATTGGATATTAGTCCCCTATCTGATTTAGGATAGGTAAAGATCCTTTCCCAATCTGTTGGTGGTCTTTTTGTCTTATTGATGGTGTCTTTTGCCTTGCAGAAGCTTTGCGACTTTATGAGGTCCCATTTATCGATTCACGATCTTACAGTGCAGGCCTTTGCTGTTCTATTCAGAAATTTTTCCCCTGTACCCATATATTCGAGGCTTTTCCCTAATTTCTCCTCTATAAGTTTCAGTGTCTCTGGTTTTATGTGGAGTTCCTTAATCCACTTAGATTTGACCTTGGTACAAGGAGATAGGGATGGATCAATTCGCATTTTTCTACATGATAACCGCCAGTTGTGCCAGCACCATTTGTTGAAAATGCTGTCTTTTTTCCACTGTATGGTTTTTGCTACCTTGTCAAAGATCAAGTGACCATAGGTATGTGGGTTGATCTCAGGGTCTTCAATTCTGTTCCATTGGTCTTCTTGTCTGTCGTTATACCAGTACCATGCAGTTTTTATCACAATTGCTCTGTAGTACAGCTTTAGGTCAGGCATGGTGATTCCTCCAGAGGTTATTTTATCCTTGAGAAGAGTTTTTGCTATCCTAGGTTTTTTGTTGTTCGAGATGAATTTACAGATTGCCCTTTCCAATTCGTTGAAGAATTGAGTTGGAATTTTGATGGGGATTGCATTGAATCTGTAGATTGCTTTTGGCAAGATAGCCATTTTTACAATGTTGATCCTGCCAATCCATGAGCATGGGAGGTTTTTCCATCTTTTGAGGTCTTCTTTAATTTCTTTCTTCAGGGACTTGAAGTTCTTGTCATACAGATCTTTCACTTCCTTAGTTAGAGTCACGCCAAGGTATTTTATATTGTTTGTGACTATTGAGAAGGGTGTTGTTTCCCTAATTTCCTTCTCTGCTTGTTTATCCTTTGTGTACAGAAAGGCCATTGACTTGCCTGAGTTAATTTTATATCCAGCTACTTCACCGAAGCTATTTATCAGGCTTAGGAGTTCTCTGGTGGAATTTTTAGGGTCACTTATGTATACTATCATATCATCTGTAAAAAGCGATATTTTGACTTCTTTTTTTCCGATTTGTATCTCCTTGATCTCCTTTTGTTGTCTAATTGCTCTGGCTAGGACTTCAAGTACAATGTTTAATAGGTAGGGAGAGAGTGGGCAGCCTTGTCTAGTCCCTGATTTTAGTGGGATTGCTTCCAGCTTCTCACCATTTACTTTGATGTTGGCTACTGGTTTGCTGTATATTGCTTTTATCATGGTTAGGTATGGGCCTTGAATTCCTGATTTTTTATTTTGTTATTGAAGATCAGTCTTAGTCCATGGTGATCTGATAGGGTGCATGGGACAATTTCAATATTTTTGTATATATTGAGGCTTGTTTTGTGACCAATTATGTGGTCAGTTTTGGAGAAGGTACCATGAGGTACTGAGGAGAAGGTATATCCTTTCGTTTTAGGATAAAATGTTCTGTAGATATTTTTCAGATCCATTTGTTTCATAACCTCTGTTAGTTTCTCTGTGTCCCTGTTTAGTTTCTATTTCCATGATCTGTCCATTGGTGAAAGTGGTGTGTTGAAGTCTCCCACTATTATTGTGTGAGGTGCAATGTGTGCTTTGAGCTTTACTAAAGTATCTTTAATGAATGAGGCTGCCCTTGTATTTGGAGCATAGATATTCAGAATTGATAGTTCCTCTTGGAGGATTTTACCTTTGATGAGAATGAAGTGCCCTTACTTTTCTTTTTTGATGACTTTGGGTTGGAAGTCAATCTTATCAGATATTATAATGGCTACTCCAGCTTGTTTCTTCCTACCATTTGCTTGGAAAATTGTTTTCCAGCCTTTCATTCTGAGGTAGTGTCTATCTTTTTCTCTGAGATGAGTTTCCTGTAAGCAGCAAAATGTTGGGTCCTGTTTCTGTAGCCAGCCTGTTAGTCTATGTCTTTTTATTGGGGTTGAGTCCATTGATATTAAGAGATATTAGGGAGAAGTAATTGTTGCTTCCTTTTATTTTTGTTGTTAGAGTTGGTGTTCTGTTTTTGTGGCTGTCTTCTTTTAGGTTTGTTGAGGGATTACCTTCTTGTTTTTTCTAGGACGTGGTTTCCGTCCTTGTATTGTTTTTTTTCTGTTATTATCCTTTGAAGTGCTGGATTCGTGGAAAGATAATGTGTGAATTTGGTTTTATCGTGGAATACTTTGGTTCTCCATCTATGGTAATTGAGAGTTTGGCTGGGTATAGTAGCCTGGGCTGGAAATTGTGTTCTCTTAGTTTCTGTATAACATCTGTCCAGGCCCTTCTGGCTTTCATAGTCTCTGGTGAAAAATCCGGTGTAATTATGATAGGCTTGCCTTTATATGTTACTTGACCTTTTTCCCTTAGTGCATTTGTTGTTCTGATTATTATGTGTCGGAAGGAATTTCTTTTCAGGTCCAGTCTATTTGGAGTTCTGTAAGCTTCTTGTATGTTCATGGGCATCTCTTTCTTTAGGTTTGGGAAGTTTTCTTCTATAATTTTGTTGAATATATTTGCAGGTCCTTTGAGTTGAAAATCTTCATTCTCATGTACTCCTATTATCCGTAGGTTTGGTCTTCTCATTTTGTCCTGGATTTCCTGGATATTTTGAGTTAGGATCTTTTTGGATTTTGTATTTTCTTTGATTGTCGTGCCGATGTTCTCTATGGAGTCATCTGCACCTGAGATTCTCTCTTCCATCTCTTGTATTCTGTTGCTGATGCTCATATCTATGGTTCCAGATTTCTTTCCTAGTGTTTCTCTCTCCAGTGTTGCCTCAATTTGGGTTTTCTTCATTGTTTCTACTTCCCTTTTTAGGTCTTGGATGGTTTTATTCAATTCCATCACCTGTTTGGTCTGGTTTTCCTGCAATTCTTTAATGGATTTTTGTGCTTCCTCTTTAATGTCTTCTACCTGTTTAGCAGTGTTCTCCTGCAATTCTTTAAGGGATTTTTGTGCTTCCTCTTTAATGTCTTCTACCTGTTTAGCAGTGTTCTCCTGCAATTCTTTAAGGGATTTTTGTACTTCCTCTTTAATGTCTTCTACCTGTTTAGCAGTGTTCTCCTGCAATTCTTTAAGGGATTTTTGTGCTTCCTCTTTAATGTCTTCTACCTGTTTAGCAGTGTTCTCCTGTATTTCTTTAAGTGTGTTTAAGTCCTCTACCATCATCGTGAGATATGCTTTTAGAACCGGGTCTAGCTTTTCAGGTGTGTTGGGGTGCCCTGGACTGGGCGAAGTTGGAGTGCTGTGTTCTGATGATGGTGAGTGGTCTTGGTTTCTGTTAGTAAGATTCTTATGTTTACCTTTCGCCATCTGGTAATCTCTGGGATTAGTTGTTATTGTTGTCACTGTTTAAAGATTGGAGCAGACTCTGTGTTCCACTCACCAGAAGTCTCAAAATCCTGTGGCGGGTGTCGTGGGTAGCTGGCAGGTGTCAGTCGACCCTGTGCTCTAGCTATCCAGGTGCTGGTCAGACCCGAAGAGGCTTGTGGCCCTACTCCACTGATTGCTCTTCTAGAATTCCTTAGTTCAATTCTCAGCAACCTAATAATGGCTCACAAGCATCTGTATGGTTGTAAATAAATAAATTAACATTTTAAAAAAGAGCCTTATCATAAATTATGAACAATTTAGATATAATGACAGAGTGTGTGTGCACATGTGAAAAGCCTATCACTTTTAAAAACAGACTGTAGTTCAAAAGCCCATGATGGTACCATGCTTTGTGCCATGTATCAAATATTAAATAATATACACATTTCTTAATTTTTATTTTTTTCAAATAGTAGTATTCTGCAGAAAGCCAAAACCTATTAAGAAGCCTGTTTGCACATATTTCTAATCCCAGGAAAAGCAAAAAGATTGTAAGTCAGGAAAACTTAACTAATTAATAACATACTTTCTCAAAAATCACACAAGAAAGCAAAACTCAAAGAACTTCCTGACACAAAAGTCTTATATCTTTTGGCAACTCTTTGTTATTTTTGCCTTTATTTACTCTGTTTAAAGAATTAGAGGTTCCCTCACACATGAAAACTTAAATATATCATTGGCCAAAATTTTAAAAGATTGAAAGAGTAGTTTTTCTAGTATTCCCCAAATTATACTAAATTAAATTTTAATCAAAGTAACATAATGAAGTAATTATTCAAAATTTCATATTACAAAATTCTATAGGCACAGTTACAAATTTGAGTGGAAAGACATTTTAGCATTTCCATCAGGGGTTGTTAAAAAGCTAAAATTCTGCAATCAATGGGTATGTAATTAATTTGGAACTGGAATTATATAAATGTCAAATTGTATACATTATGGTATAATGGTGAAACTCAAGCTTTTGTGTGTGTATGTGTTGTGGGAAAGAAGATCTAGATAGGCTGTGATTTTAGGAAATACATGCATAGGCTTGGAGGATGATACGAGATTAATAGTATCACTATAATTTCGTTAAGTGTATCAATATATCAGATATTTAAAACTTAAGCTGGAATCTTAACATTGAAAACGGTTTTAGGAAATGCCACAAAAGCATTAAAATGTCATTACCTCTGTTCCATAAGTTACTGGATCAATGTGTTTTGATCTTATGTTTTCATGTCATCTTTCTCCTGCTTATTTTCCCCTAAAACCTACCCCAATTTGGCCTATTTCAAACGTTCAAAATTTCATATTACAAAATTCTATAGGCACAGTTACAAATTTGAGTGGAAAGACATTTTAGCATTTCCATCAGGGGTTGTTAAAAAGCTAAAATTTGCAATCAATGGGTATGTAATTAATTTGGAACTGGAATTATGTAAATGTCAAATTGTATACATTATGGTATAATGGTGAAAGAAAATTAGTACACATATCCAACAAATAAAATATGCTACCTATCTCTTTATTAAATATATAAACAGTTTTATTTAATCGTAGGAAGCTTGATAGAAAAGATTTAGACTTTTCAAACGTCATTTCTTAATATTAATATTCCTTTGGTAAATAATCCATTAGGTTTTTTTTTTTTTTAACTCTATACTGTTTTGACAAGTCCTTTCTGGGTGTGTCATCTCAACTCTGACTAATGTATATTTAGAACACAGCATCCATGGAACAAAAATGGCTACCATAAAAGTTCAGCAAATCTCATATTTCTGGATAATTTTGAGCATTTTATAAATATGAGTTTCCCCCCTTAAATATTGTAGGGGTTATAGCACTGCTTTCAAAATTGTGACTCTTTTGTGTATCCATTTACAGACCCCATTATATAAGAAATCTTATAGTTAAGGCATTGAAAAGTTTCATCTCACTGGGGTAGAAGACAGCAAACTCTGTTTTATTTGCAAGTGTGTAACTATATGCCTACCTGTGTGTCTGTATTTATTTACATGTGCATAGATGCATATTTAATCATGATCCAAAACGTATCTAAAAAGCAAAATGTTGAGGACCTTTCTAGTACGAAATATTGATGCACTATGAAGATCCAAATACAATTCTATGGACTGAGAATAAATTGTGATAGGATACAAGGTAATACTAAGACACTGCCACAGACACATACAAAAAGTTCTTTATACCGCATGGTCCACTTCTACATGATCCTTTAAAAGAAAAGTGATACAAACAATAATATCAAAGATTGGTTGGGGTTGGAATATGATGAACACTTTAACTTCAAATAATAATGTGTTAGAGTTTTCGAGTGAGAAGGTATTCTATAATTTGATTGTAATGGTTCTTGTGAAAGAATGGTAGTACCATTAGAGTTGAATATGTAAACAAGACATTATTCAAGATATTCTCATATATATATATATAAAGTAGAAATCATTTCAAAAACAAGGAAAAACAAGGGAAGGCAGGAGCGTGGATGAAATGTTGGAAACACATTGGCTCAAGTTAAGTAGGACATTAGACAATGTGTTTTAAGCAGCTGAATTTGTTAATTGACTTATCTAAAGTTAGCCTCTTGGCCTATCAACTAAGACTTGGACATGGAAAAACTCACATTGATAAGTGTATCTAGAAGAGATGGTGTCTGTGTTCTTCAGCAAGGTGCCTCTGTGTTGTAAAACTTGCAAAAGCAGCAGCCCAGACCGAAACAAACACAAACAGACCAACTTTTACTACACATCTTAAATAAGGAGATCAATACTCTGCCATCACAATTTTTAATGTAATTTTTCTTTTGAAAGTTATATACAGAGGCAGAGTAATGTTGTGAGTTAAGTCAAAAGTCAAGATGACATCTGACTCTAAATTGATGATGTCTGACTCTAAATTCAGGAAGGAAGAAGTTTAGTTAAACAGAACAGAATAATAACTGATGTCTCTTAGTCAGGATCTATGACTGTGTGTTTTTCAGTGTTCAGAATTCCATTCTTAAAAGGGTGAATCTTACTGTATGCAAATCATAATTCAAGAAACCTGACATTTTAAAAATGTAGCCCGGAAAAAATGTCATCATTGACGTTAGAATGACAGCAATAAAATCATGATGCCACAGAGGAAAGGGAAAAGCAAGAATACAATCCAATTATAAATACAACTGTTTTTCTTCCATGTATGAAACAATTGACTTATTTCATTGATAACTTCATTGTTCACATACCTAATTATTCCAGGATGGACCAAGAATTACAAAATAGAGACCATATCTTTTATATTTATAATATATTTTTCTTTATATATCTGTGCCTAATGATTTCTTTAGAAAATAAAGATACAGTGACTCCAAAGTATGTAATGTTTAAAATCAATAAGCAGACGTTTGCAAACTCACTGCCCCTGTTGCTTTTTGCAGTGTGTTTTTTGTCTGACTTCTTTTCAGCAGCAACTGATATACATACTTAGGTGGAAGACATCACAGCAGGAGTGATCTTTGCTTTACAGAGTTAGCCTTTTTCTGAGGATGCACCAATACATCCGCACAAAGAGAAAAGAACTATTCTCTATGTTGACTCCTATACCTCTGAATACTCTATTTAATTCCCCAACCAGGAAGAGTTCATTCTCCTAGGGATACTAATAGTGACACAGAGGCTAAAGTCCTCAACTTCAGCATGGAGTAAAGGACAAGGGGCTTGAGATACAATGAACCAAAATCTCCAGGGAATGTCTAGCTTTATGTGTCTGGTTAACAGACTCAACCCCACTCTTCTTCAGTCACTTTATTGAAAACACAACAGGCTCCTTTACCAGCACCTGTAGGCAGAAACACTGCAGACACTCAATCAATCAATACAGCTACGTCCTTTTGGAGGCTCTCGTTGACCTTGAGAAGTATGAGCAATGAGTTAAAGGATGGAACAAGAAGACAGTCTGTGATTAAACCCCCAAGTTACATCCTACTGCGTGACAATAAAATAAAATAAAACGAAGAGAGCTAGATATATGTTTAGTTTAAATAACCCGATAACTTCTATAAGTGCTTTTTGCAGCCTTAGCTGGACAAAGACATACTCAGTCTGCAAAGTAATCATGGCTGTCTCAATAAACCTCAGCCTCTAACAGTTCTTAGCACATTTACTTTCTCAACACGATGCTACATTACAGCTATCTACTCGATTATGGCCGGAGTTCCTAGCAGTTATTGATAACCACAGCACAGGCTTTCTATCTCAGCCGGCCCAGGCAGGAGAAAGGCAATCAAAGCAGTGAGCTCCCTAACCCGGGTGTGTTTTCTTGAAACTCAAACATGATGACTCAGTTTTACAATGGAGCTTGTGATTCGCACTGTGCAAAAACTTCCCATGTCATCTTTATTTTTAGTTCTTTGGCACAAGTATAGAAAATTATTGTAGGACATATCACAGCTTCCATAAGGAGGAGCTTTGTCTGCTCTTAGGAGATTTATAGTGTTGAAAAAAAAACCCCACAAACCTTTCTCAATGCATTTCTCCATGTACAGGCGCAGATAAATATCTGTTTATCTGTACAAATGATGCAAATTTTCAGGATAGTTTCACTTTAATGTCCCCTTTCCTACCTTCTCCCATTCTTCATGCTTTGTTGCTTTAAAAACATCCTCTCTTTTCTCAAGCCTGCCTTTTTCTTCAAAATACTCTTCTGAATTTCATGTGCATTTTCAAAGTGCACAGCTAAGCTAAGTTAGGTAAATATGTAGTGGATGGACCTGACAATTTTGACTGTCTTCTCTTCCGCATCCTTCTCACTGTGATGTTCCTGAATGAAATGAGTCAGTGTAACAGCCTGTGGTGTCTGCAAGCTGAATGCAGTAAACCCCATGCCATGGTGCTTTGATATGTTAAACTGACTGGTCAAAAAAAAAAACCACAAAATATGGGGATAATATATCAGAACATTGCCTATTTCTTAATGAATCAGTGTAATTTACAAACTACAGAAAATTATTCCTAACTGAAAAAGTGATATTGCAATGCTTAGGTCTGCTAATGTAGATTTTCAGATATTATTTTTTTATGGAAAATGACATTCACATTTTGCAATTAAGTTATTTTAGTAGCTTTAGAATGCTGGGTGTGCCTTCATCTCTAAATCAGTACCTAGTTTATTCATAAGAGATGTCATGAATTAAAGAAATGAACCCAAGACTGAGGTAATCTTTATAACAAAAATATTTTGTAATTATTACTTCAGACAGAATGTTGATGTAACAGTGAGACTATAGGTAGCATGTATGTATAGCAACAGCTTCAAGTAGATGTTTGGGTGATTTCTGATGTTTATGAGTACATGGTATTTAAAGAGTGCTTTATCCTTTAAATTTGTACATTCTTTATTTTAAAGGTTCAAAGTGAATTTTAGTTTTCTATTTCATGATTGAGAGAGAGAGAGAGAGGAGAGAGAGAGAGAGAGAGAGAGAGAGAGAGAGAGAGAGAGAGAGATATCGTATTTTATTTTATTTTATTTATTTTATTGGACAGTGAGATCTCCTCAAATTTCAATGAGCAGATACTTTGGTTCTTTAATCCTCGTGGCTGTGATAGTAAAGTAAAGAGGAATGAAAGGCAGGCGACCAAAACGCCATCACTCCATTAATGACATTGGAGCTGCTCAGCTCTATTGGGATGCTGCCCAGACATCTACTAATAGAAGCCATGGTTCAGGATGTGAACTTGGCATTGGCTGCCAAAAATCACAAATCTGTGAAGAAAGCATTGCAGAAGACTGTCTGGATTAATTTAAGAAATTATCCAATATTGAAAATGGGAGTTTCCCTATTTGCTGGTAGATACATTAGAGACAGAGCTAGAGAATATAAAAGAATGAAAATAGAATAAAAAAATTAGAACTACAAAGTACACACCTCAATACTGTATTGAGTAAAAGGCCAGGAATGTATGTATTTCAGAATGAATAAATTAGGCCAATGGCCAGAGAGTTCTATGTTACAATTGGCTTTAAAGAATTACGTTCTCGGATGTTAAGTAACTTCTGACAAAAGTGAGTTTTCTTACAAAGGTACTAGGTTGTATGGTTCTACAAATGCCCGAGAGCTTGCCGTGATATTTAGACATTCACTAACACTGTTATAATAATTGGCATTATTATTTTTTTATAAATGAGTGTTATTGTTCCCTATTCATTCTTGCACATGCGGGAACAAACAGAAATGTGCTCTTTGGGAGTGGAGGGAAGAAAACAGATTCTCTGTTCACATTGGGCTACTGCCCAGACTGAACAGAGAATCTCTCAGCTGGGGCCAGCAGCTTTCATGGCCTCTGGCTAACACAAACTCCTCAGTGGCCTTTCAGAGCCACTTAGAATCAAGTTCCAGAAGTCTGTGAGTGGAGGCTGCAGCTGCAGACACTGAAGGACACCTATGTGGCCCTGCACACATACCACTGCCTGCTTTCTGATTCTAATTCTGCTGGTGTATTGAACAGAAGACTGGAGGTTTAAGGACTGGGAATGTTTCTGCCATACCTCTCTCTCTCTCTCTCTCTCTCTCTCTCTCTCTCTCTCTCTCTCTCTCTCTCTCTCTCTCTCTCTCTCTCTCTCGGCTACCATAGAGTAAGATAAACCTTTTTAGGCACTAAAAAGCATAGTACAGATTGAGCTCAACACTATCTTTGTTCTTTAAAAACAAAACGTAGAGCTAAATGCAGAACTTCGTTTCATAAGTTTAACGGTCCAGCCAAAGCAAAATGAATCGAGAGAACAGAAAGAGAAAGGAGGCCGATGCTGATAATTGTGTTTGAGTTTACACTGAACATTTCAGCCTAATGTCAGAATCAGTTCATGGTGAAAGCTTTTCCTGCTGAGGGACTCCACTAAGAGGAAAATAACATAGTATTAAAAAAAAAAGTCTATACCAGGATGCTGCTTATGTGAACAGGGCATGAAACATAAGGGAAAACTAGAAAAAAAATCTGGCAGAGATATCCTAAAATAGAAATGGTTTTACATAAAGCACTGTTTTATGAGAACAAATTAGATGCTTTCCTGGGTCCAAGGTATTCAGAGACCATCAGAAAACTACATTTACTTCCAGCATTATTATAATCTCTACAAGTGATTTAAATATATATATGTCAATGTAGAAAAGATATATATCTTTATCTACTACATAGTAAAAGACACTTACGAAAATAAGAGCTTTTTAGAATTTATTGACATACCTTGGGCTGGTATGGCATAGCTCTTCTTCTCTTTCCAGACCAGCCTCATATTTATTCAATGTTAAGCTCAAGAAACTTTTACTTTAAAAAAAATGAAAGAGTCAAAAGGAAAAAAATCATGATAATGTGAAGATATTCTCTAATATATTATTGTTTTGTTGTCATGAAGGTAAGTTTGTGTATTTTAAATAAGTGAAATGCATGGCTTTGAATTGTATCAAAATAATGTCTTTTTAAAAATTCCAAAGAATCCATATCTTTTTATAATTTCCAGAGAAACAGTATATGAATTGGGATGCTCTTTCTGCCAGTTGTGTGTGTAGTTCACAATGTTTTCACATGAACTTTTTTTGTTTTTTAAATGATGGAGACATAGTTTTTAGAGACACACAGTCATGGAAAGAGAAAGGCAAACATTCGTTGACTGTGCTGAAGTAATAAAGAACCCTTATTTTATTTTTTTATTAAAGGTTTCTGTTCTGTTTTCCATTTTCCCAACATGTTTCTATTAATGCTTAATATGTATACATTTTGATGAGTTTAGATATGATATCTCAATACATATATTTAATCCAATCTCTATTCATTATTCCTTCTGAGCTTCTCTACTGTCCATTTATTAATGTCTTGCTATGAGAACAATCATACAATACTTGTATTTCTGTATCAGTTTAGTTTACATAAGGAGGTATCTCACATTATTGTGAAGTGTTTCTCTGTAAGACAGAGTTTTATTGTACCTTATGTCTAAAAAACTTCACAGATCTATACATATCAGAACTGATAATGATTTAGTTTGACTATGTTCTACCACTTTTCCATAGTGACACAAGACTACATGTGCCACTTTTCTTGTTTATATGTTAAGTCCATACTCTTTGACTAAAGGTGCCTTTCAATTTGAAAATTTAAAGACATTAAAATTTGATCAGTATACCAAAGCATTTTTTCAAAGGTTGTCTGGTTTCACTGCTAATACAATATATCTAATTTTAAAAGTTATGCTTTTTTAATTTTAAAAGTCCCTTGCTTAGGCTCTCTCACAAATTAACAAAGTTACTAATAACCAACTGCCTGTGCTCAGATCCACAGGAGTCACAGGATTCTTTCAATATTTTAAGCACTTAATGTTTCTTCATGAATGCAAGATGTTACTAGCAAGCACCTAGAGAAACAGGAACATAGTGTAACAAAGGACAATGATGGGATGACTCGTGTAGAAATAACCTTGCAAGACTTAAAGAAAGAGATGAGGTTCTGTATTGTGAGAAGTCAGAGAACTCAGAATACATAACATTTAGCCTTGTTGAGTGATGCCTAGGAATTTAGTATGTGTGCCAATGGGAGCATAAAACCTCTAGCAAGGGAGATGGTGGGGTGGAAGGGAAAGAGTTAAGCTGTAAGCATGTAGTTGTGGAGTGGAGGTGCTGGGCAGCTGCAGGATTTGGGTGGAACAAGGACTTTTGAACAATGCACACCAGGGTTTGTTGTGAAAAAAGCAGCAGCAGCAGCCATACAAGCAAGCAAAGCTCCAGCAAAACAAAGTCAAATAGCTCAGCTTCCAGATTCCTTTCCAGGATGGCTGCTTTCTTCTTTTTACAAGCTAATGTCTTTCCTTGCTCTCACGGTTGGTGAATCATTAGAAAAATACCAGCTGTACATAGGACCACTATTGTAAGCGACAACTGATGTAACTACCATTGCATATATTCAGTTTGAGAATTGCTGAGTGTGATTATCTTCAGGCTACAAATATAATATAATGCTATCTTTTGTTAGAGAAAGGGAGATATAGGTATTCAAAATTCTATGGAAACCTGAAACTGGGACACAGTCTTTCAAGTAAACAAATCAAATAGATCTTGATCTCTCTCTTTCTTCTCTCTCTCTCTCTCTCTCTCTCTCTCTCTCTCTCTCTCTCTCACACACACACACACACACACACACACACACACACACACACACACCAATTCTATATCACGCTGTACTCCACAATAACATAACCATAACAAAAAGATAGAAAAAGAAACACAGTTTAACTTATAGCAACTATTGTTGTGCTCAAGTTTTACAAAGGTGTTAGGGAGTTATTGCAACAACTGGAACAGGTGGTATTTGATAAGAACATAAGAGGGGACAAAGATGTATATAAAGTACTTTTCAGGAAGGGAGAGCATACTGAATCAAAATCTGTCAAGAGCTTCAGGAAATAGCAAGATCTGTCTCACTGAATGTATGTAGTATGCAAGTAAGATCCAAGATGAAAAAATATGAGAAAAAGTTTAATCTTATCTAGACACTGAAGGACAGTGAATGTCATGATAAGACATTTGAAAGTCATTCTCTAGATAGTGTGAAGTTGTTAAGTTTGTGGACTGTGAATCATCATATGAAAGAAGAAACTTGGAAGTCTTCAGGAGGTCTACATTATTTATCATCACTTAAAGTAGATTGTACTGAAGTACTTTTTTACTGACACTTTTATGATCCATTTATGTATGTACTTATATGTATGTATAATATTATGCTTTAAAAGGACTTCTTTCTCATTATTTTTTGTTATGATAAAACACTAGCTGCCAACATTTTGCAATTAAATGAATGAGCAAATCACCTATAAGTATGTACTTTTGAAGATACTTTGATGACATGCAAAATTAAGCAGATATTTATTAAACGTTAGTCTTATTGGGGGGAGGTCATGCATGCAAACATGACATTTGGAGGGCAATTATATGTGCTGTTAATGTGCAATTAAAGGATAAATGCACCCATTTACAATATAGGCAGAAAAATGTAACTTGCTCATGTTTAAAAATGGAATGGAATCAGAGCCAGATCTTGATGAATGGGAAAATTTGAGAGGGACACATGGAGGCTGGCATCAGGGTTAGTGCCTTATTTGTTTGGCATTTGAGAGGAAAGGGAAGGAGTCTCAAATACCATTTTTGGAAGGGAAGCATATTAAGGAAATAGAAGGCACAATATGACAACCAGCAGTTTCAATTTAGAAAAGAGTAAAATATTTTTAGATTTGTGAAAATGTTAACCAGAGTTTCTCAGCGTCACATGAGGTAAATGCTAGTTTCAGAAATGATTCTATTGCCACCAAGAGAATTTCTGGGAAATCGATGTTTCATGCACACATAAAGCCACTTTTTTTTTTTTCATTTTGGTGACTTGGCATTTGATCACAAATAGGTGATGAAAAATTAGTCATATTTTAGACATTTATAAATTTTTCATTAAGAGATTAAGAGTGTATTACATCAGACACTAACTTAATATTTTATAAATTAAACACTAACTTACAAACAGGACACATATTTTTAAAATACTGCCTGCAGCTGTCTTAGGATGTCCAACAATCGCCTTGCTTTTCACTTATATTGAAAACTATTTTCCTCTCAATTTTTTTCGAAGGGAAGGTATTTTCTCCTTTTCTTCATATCTATTTTTGAATCAAAGGTATATTGAAATCATTGCAGAACACATTCCAAAAGAATTCTGAGAATTAAAAACTCAGTTCCCAGAACACAGTGATTTTTCTCATGCCTTGTATAGAAACTTGGTTATAGATATTGGGGGGAAAAAACAAATAAACAATGATCGTCTTTTCCATGGAAGAGATACTGCTCACAAAGTAAATAAATAAATAAATAAATAAATAAATAAATAAATAAATAAATAAATGAATGAATGAATAAATAACAATCCAAACAAACAAAAATAACCAAAAAAAGAAATCTATAGTCTACCCTGATGCTTCCTCCATGATCAGCCAGTGACAGCATCTCTTGTCATAGATGCATTCCTTGTCTAAATTGTTCTCAATGTATTTGATGCCCTATTCAATTGAAAAACAGCATCAACAATAAGAACAACACACTGAAGCATGTTTTTTTCATTATATTCTATTAACCAACTTCTGCTCTGTTTTTACTATACCTTAAACCAACAAAATTCCTCTTTAATCTCAAATTCCCAATCATTTCTTTTCTTTTCACATTTTTTTGTAAGACAACTAGGTATTTTCTGACTTGTTCTTTGAAAGCCTTCTTATTTATGTTTGCCAACTCTTCCTCAGTATATGCTCCAGTCTTAGACATTGTGAGTCAGTTGTTAATTTAGAGTCAGTTGTTAACTTTTTTTTATCTCTAGTATTATGCCTAACATCACACTCAATAAAGATAAAATTAGACTCTCAAAGCCCAAATCTGAATGGTTATTTTAAAAACAGTGTAATGGCTTGTCTATTTAGCATCACTGAATGTGATTCTTTCTATCTCATTCATGCAAGCCTCTTCTGACTCTTTAGTTCCTACTTTGTATTTCAGAAAATATTACTGACAGTTTTGAAGAATCTTTTAGATTGAAGATGACTGTCAAATGCTCATCAAAGAAAAGAGACTGTGTGATGAAAAGTTTTCCTTCCCTCATTTTTGATCCCTGTTTAGCAAGTTAAAATGTTAATTTAAGTACCTGTTAAGGTGAAAGGGCTGGTGGGAGTCACTGAAATACGGATGTGTACCGTGTTCTTTATTGAGTTCAGAAGAACACAGTGCCAGATAAGGTATTTTAATTCATGGCGGCCACCCACTATAAAAAGAATGAAAAGGGAAGAAATCAGATTATAAGGAATTGGAGAACCATCTCACACTCTCTATGAACAGTAAATGCTGAATACTTGAAAGATACACTTCAGTGAAAATGTGTCTAGACTAAGGGGAGTGTTTAAACATTAAACTAACTGAGATGCCCACAGGGAAAAGGTAGAACAAAATTGATGATTGCTTTCACAAGATTCTAGAACTCTGGAGGCTGCATGAAAGCACATTTCCCAGAGGCTCCCTTGCAAAAGCCTGCTAACTAAAGCCTGTGACCTCCAAACACTCTCTACTTCTTTGGTTATTTCAAACTCAGAGTTTTCCTTGAATTTACACTCTAGGGAGTCTAAGCAGCTTAGGTGATCAACAGATGCATCCAGGAGAGAAAGTCATCCAAGGGACTCAGATTTACCACGTTATTTTTTTCTCTTCCTAGCAATTCTATTATTATCTACTTAATAGCAAAAGCGGCCTTTTGTCATTTTAAAGAGACATGCATTTTTAATGGACCAAAGGTCATATAACTGACTTTCCTGCCTTTCAATAGATGCACTTTAAGTTTTAAATTTGGTTAAGATGAATTGAACATCAAGTACTGTGAAGAAATTCCATCTTCAGAGTCTCACTTAAACCATGCCTTTGAAATTGTGAGGTAGGTATTACTGGTTTTGTATTTAGGTTGCATATCTATCACAGTGTGAAGGAAACAGACCTATTATTCAATGATGAGAAGTTTCTGAATTATAGGAGTTTTCTAAAGATGCTTACCTTAATATGTTAGAAAATATCCAGACACTAATAAAAAAATCTGAAGCAAATAAAATTTCCCAAATATTTTGCTTAATTTGATGGTATTTTAACCAACTTAACCTTAATTACAAAATAATTTTCTGATATGCCATTTTACTTATTAAAGACTCACAGTTATGTACCATTTGTATTTGATCACTAACAGCAACAGATACAACAGCTAACTTAAAACATTAATAATGGCTATGAATTTATAGAAACAAAAAACAAAACTCATTGTCTTTAAAATTCAGTTGCATTTTTTTTGACATGCTACTGGGCAGAGAAATGTATCTGAGCTTCAAGTCAAGAAATAGGATTGAAATTTATTGTGTTTAGCTGGATGTTTGTGCTTTCTTTCCCCATCTACTGTGCACTGATTCCATGAGTGATGATTAATAAGTGAACAGGGACTCATAGTGACACTTGTATCTTTACACAGATGAAAGTATATTCACAATAATTGAATAATTGTGCACAATACTTAAATAATTGACCTTTTTCCTCCTTCTCCTTCTCTGAAATACTGCATAGTATTTACGTTAATTCACAGTACAAAACCTGATCAGTTCTGGTCCTTGACTTTTGTAAGTTCTGGTAACATATTCATGAATAACTTTCTCAACTGGCAAATACTGTGATAACTCACACTAGGCATTTATTGATTCCTTATCATTCAAAAGATTGTGAGACAGGAAAAGAGTTCACAATGGAAAAAAAAATTATTGCCCTGAATTGTTTTGGTGGTTAGGACTATCTAAATTTAAAAGCCGAGCTCAATCTTTTGTAACAAATATCCATATTAGAATTGGATGCCTTTCAAAAGAAAAGTAGAACTTTAGGGGCTGGCATAGTGCCCAGCACAGAACACATTTACAGTAGAATATTAGGTTGATTGGAAGTATATAGTCTCTGCAGCCCAAACTATCTCACTGTCTTAACGTATAAATTCAGTACAAAACATTTGAAGGGATCATTGGCCCCTTAGGATCAAGGAACAGCTACAAATTGAAAGCAGTAAACTATAAATAAGTTCAGGACAGATTACATTTTGGAATCAGATAACAAGCATATGTGATTATATAGAAAAGGCATGGTAAAACGTGATTCTTATGGTAAGTGGGAACTTTTCCCTCGTTGACATTTAAAAATACATAGTGCTGTTCTCTTCACTGAAATAGACACTGGAATGGAAACTGCCCAAACTCCTTCATGTAGAAAAGAAGGCAAATGCTGAAAGCAGCCTCTTACCCTGTGCTTTGCAAGTTTTGCATATCTGGCGTGATATGCACTGAGTGAGATGTCATATGTATTGATGTTTACTGAGCAGCGGGGTGCCCTGTGTCCTACCACAGTGCACAGGGACACAGCATAGCTTATGCTTGAATATTCCAAGTAATTTGTTAGATGAGTCATGTGGATCTTTATCTAATATAAAGTTAATTTTTTTATACATTCACACACACACACACACACACACAGAGAGAGAGAGAGAGAGAGAGAGAGAGAGAGAGAGAGAGAGAGAGAGAGAGAGAGATTTCTGTAACCAGATTTTTTCACAGTGGGTTGCAATATTGTAATTCTCATTCATGAGCCATGTGTTGGAATTATGGTAGTTGAATTATCAAAGTGATCTTGCAGCTTGAATGCCACTGGCATTGTATTTGAAATAAGAACCAAAATAAAACTATAATCATATTTGTTTCCTTTAGGCAAAATGGTAATATTACCCTGTAGGTGGTATAATAGATGTTAGTTAGTGGCTTGTTGCTATTGTTTTTATATTGTATGTAACTATGAAGTATTGGGTACTCAAAAAATGCATTAATTCTGATGAATCCTCATCTTATGCACTCACTGTATACCACTCACCCTCCCTAGCAGAAAGAAAATGCTGGGAAAATAAAAGTCAAAAGATTTGTCAATACCAAAATACAGTGACCAAGGACACAGATCCATATTCCAAGGTACTAAGTAGTTTCATGAAATTTTATTAATTACAGAACAAAGGAAGTCATAAATCAAGGCATTGTTGAAATAAATTGGTGGAAACATTAAGTAAGTAGATTCGCAAAAAGTAAAGAAATCTCAGCACTAGGCTTTAGAAGTGGCTTGATATCACTCAGAGCCTTTTAGCTCAAGCAAGCTAGTGTGTTCCTAATTTGTATATTTTAAAAAAGCATTCCAAAGGCCATGAAGATGTTGAGCTACATATAAAGATAAAGAGTAGATTATTTTTTAAAGGACTAAAAATAGCTCAGTATAAATTGTAAGATGACTCTGAACCTAATAAATTAATTTTTAAAGGACTAAAGATAAACCATTATAAACTATAAGACAAACCTGTTCTAATTATCAACCATCATTAAAGTTCTATAAAGTTCTAGTTCAAATATTCATTCGTAAAATTCAATGAAGGATAATTTTCCTAAAAACTGCTTTCATTCACAGACTTCAAAATTTTGGAATATTTTGCCTATTTTAAACTGTCAATTTCTCATAACAGAGATTTAGAATTTAGAAAAATAAACTGTAAGCAATATAATCTGTTTGGGATTCCTATTTACGACAACAGTCCAGCCAATACAAGAACTTATATTCTACCATCTATCTTAATCCTAATGTTTCCACTATTGTGTCATTCATTTATGCATTTATTTCTTTGTTTATTATTTGTTCATTGACTTCTCATAGACTTAGAAGACAATTATTATGATGTTACTGCTTTGTTAAATGAAAGGAGTTGAAAAGAGAGGAGAGAGAGAGAGAGAGAGAGAGAGAGAGAGAGAGAGAGAGAGAGAGAGAGAGAGAGGATACAAGTGTTAGACAACTGTCCTTCTTTTTCCCCAGAGCCTTTACCCACCTGTCTACAGAACAAAGGGAGAAGAGTAGAACAGGGTTCAGATAGGCAAAAGTACTATGAAGCACTTATCTGCAATATCAGCTTCAAAGGGGCTGCTTAATTTTAACTGGGGTGGATCAAGGGCTACATAGTTTTGGGGAACGAGAGTATGGATTTGTAGATTGAGACATTGGCTATAGGTTAGAGTACCAGATGATGCCTAGTTTGAATGGCAAGGCATTCCAGGAATCTCAGGACTTTGCTAGACAAGTTCTTATCCAGAGAAAGGAAACTGAACCTGTTAAACGTCTCCCCAAGGCCATGAGACATTCCACAGGTAGAGAGTGTGGGGGTTTCTGAATTCCACAGACAGGACAGAAAAGGAAAACCTCCATAGATAAAGATAGTGCTCCATTCTGTGCCAAGGTCAAATGAGCTTCCAGGACAATGGCATGGACTTTAATCAGCAGGACCCAACAACAGACTATTCTGACTTTTATTTGCATTAGTCACTGTGAGGAAGATCCACAAAGCTTTTTTATGACATCTTCACAGATCATAAAATAAATAATGTAGAGGTAGCTGACAGAATCAGGATTAACAATATATCTGATTTCTAAGAAAAAACAAATGAATAAAACAAAATAAAAAGTTTGTACATGTAATTCAACACAAGTGTTAATACCAGAGAATATTAGAAAATATATTTGACTCAGCTTTTTTGGATATATAAGGATAATAAAATTTGCAGAGTTTAATTTATGATAATATACCTGATGATATTTAGATTGGCCAAAATAATATTCTCTTTAGCAAGGGAAGAAACTTTCAGTCTCAAATAGAAGGAATTTTACTTAATGACTATCTACATTAAGATGGGGCTTGCTAGGAAGATAAGTGTGTTTAACTATTGAAATAAAGCACTCAAGGATGCACTGGTGATGCTGGACAAACACCAAAAGATGAACTTAACCACATTGTCACTGATATTGCGTGTCCAATATCAGTGCAGCAGGCAGAATATGAGCTGTTCTCGAGAAATATCGGAAAGCTTGGAGAGACACTGTAGGTGTAGTTACGTTTGTTTTTATTTATTTTTCTTTATGTCTTCAGATATTACAAAGATTACCTAAGGGAAGTAGAGTAAACTGCTCTGTCACTCAACCTATGTTGAGTCAGCATGCAAAAGCCTGACACATTAATAGAAAAGTCTTTAGAACAGGGAATGGGTTCCTCAGTGAAACAGGGTGGCTTGGTAAAGTGTGAGCTACTTCTCTGGGAAATGCACTTTTCATACTCAAAGATAAAATATCCTTTGACGTTCACTATTCTTGCCATTTGAAGCTTAAGACTTTATGTTTAAAATATAGGAGAAGCAAAGCAAAAATTATATGAAACGTATATTTGAAAGATGGGCAGAAGTGTCTTCTGTGGTAAAAAGAGAGTAGTTATGTCACATAAGGGGGTGAGGGATGTATAAGTGAGCAGTGAAACAGAAATGACCGGTTGGGCTAAGTATGAATCCAAAACAGATGTCTGCCAAGTTATACGATGGCCAATCAAGATATGTCATCTGTCATCAAGGTAATGATATAGTCCTGTCGCTGATGACCTGGGAATATATTATGATAAAAATCCATGCTGGTAGATGTGAGGGCACAGGGACAGGGACAGGATTTAGTTAAGTGTACATTAGTTACACTCTGTACACCAAGACTTCCCTTCCCTCCGTTCTCTTCTTTCCGTACAAAGTTATTTTATATCCCTTAATTTTGTCACCAGTCTTGTACATACTAATGTATATAAGAATGGTTATATATAGGGTGAATGTGGCCTTATGTTTGGGGATAGGGGACTGCTGACAAGATTTTTTTTTTTTTTAAATTAAAGAAACCAAATAAGACATGTACATTTGATAGGCATTTGTTGGGTTTTACGTAAAACATCAGGTACATCTATACAGAATGAACTATTCTGTGCATCAACAATAGCATTTAAAATATTCTAGTTAGAGCACAGAATGTAATCAAAACTATATTGGAAGGCAAGCAGGAAAGGAATGCGTGGATCCAGTGCTTACAGCACAAGAACACTGTGTTTAAACTCACTCTTCCTGGTCTCCTGACAGCAAAATCTTAGGAAATTTATTTGACCTCTCTTTTAAGCCATAAGACAAAGATGTTTATTTTCTTTCCTGAGGAGGGCTGTCAAAGTAGTGTCAACAATGAAGGTAGCATCTGTCCCATTGTCCACTTTTAATCAGCGTTAGATTTGTGACGATGTGTATAGAACAGTTCTTCCAAGGACACTTTGAAAACTTCTCATTATGTTGCTTCTGTCAATTACTGGACTCAGTGTGAAATCTGTGTTCTTAAAATGTCCTCTTCAAATAGTCTGCCTCCAGTAAGAGACCAGGAACTGTAATGAAGGCTGTGTCCTCAAAGCAACCTCGAACCATGACCAATAATTGTGATTTAGCCCATAAAAGATGCAGAAATTGGGATTATTTTTATTGAGTTATCACATGAATAAATGCCTTGCGTGGTACAAGTGATTCAAAGTCAAATTCATAGTCAGTTGAATTAGGAGGATTTACCCATGTATTTTATTCACCCTTGGTGTACATATTATGTTCTGTGGTCCTTATATGTTCTTAATGTTGCTTTAGAGTATGCACGTTTTATGCTAGTTAAGTTTCCTAAAAGAGAACCGTATTTTGCTTAAGCTTAGAATCCGTACAACTTGTAGTGAGATATCTAGCCAATGTGTGTTCACTAAATTAGATATACAACAGTTTTCACTTTCCCTTGATGTGACAGACATTGCCCACGAGAATTCATGCAAATTCTGTTATTCTTTTCTGTTGCACACCTCTGCATCACTTGCTTAACAAAGTTTTCTATCTCATCAGAAAATTCTGTAGAACCAATAGCAGCCATTGGACTTCATTACATGGACTTTACTACATCTTTCCTGATGTTGTTTTACAAATCAAGATAAGGCAAACAGTACCATACAGCAGCAAACATGTGTTCACATAGTTCTTGAGATCTTTTCTTGTACGTGTCTAGAATTCTTTAAATACTTAGTGTAAGAAAACACATGTAAAAGGAAATATCCTTGTATATCAGTGCAATTCATATATTAGATGACTTGGAAACACAAACCAAAATTACAAGATAAACTGATCTACTTAATTGTATATTACCATTTATAAACTTGTATATTGATAAGTCTAAAATGAATCAGTCATAATTACAAAAATTAATCAAGTTAACAAATATCCCTATAAAATAATTATAATATTTTGCCATGGCTAAATTATCTGACTTTTCCAGTTGCTCTGTTATCTTTATAGGCTACTACTGAATTTAAACATGATAATTTTTCCCTTAGAATATGTGTGAGAAGCAGTTTCAGGAACTCAATATTAAGTGTCAGATATAATATTGTGTCAGTGAAATTTAAATTACTCATTATGTTTTAGCATTCATATTATGATAGTAATTATGTCTAGAAAACCTATTTAGGAGATTTGATGCTTGCTAGTTTATTATTTAAAATTATAGCATCAATCTATCATTTGTATTTATGTGGATATTATAGAGTTCTAGTATATGAGAATGAAATCAATTGGTATCTGTATTTATTCAATAATTTACTAAAGGAATATCAGACATTTTGTCATTACTTTTGAGATACTAAAATTTGAACTTCAGATTTATTTTTAGGCAGTATTCTCTGTATCACCAGACTTATTTGAACTCTCAAACCTCCTACATCAGGCTCCTGAGTTTGTTTCCCTATGAAACCCAGCTTTGACAGCCTGATTTCTGAATTTGTCTCTAACATGCTGCACAGATGAGCTCACAGAAACTATAATGACTTATTCAACACTGCAAAAGGCAATCTAGTCAAACATTCCATCACTGATTTGGAAAGGGTGGCTGAGGTTCCACCCTCCTCTGAAGATTTACTAGCAGTTCATGGCTACCATTGTCTGAAGTATGTATACCTCTGAAAGTTTGTCAGTGTCCCAGTTGATGACACCATGACCATGATTATAGGCAGCACTACTTAGACTCAGTGAATAATTTGCACAAAAGGACAGGACATTGGACAAAATTGAGATGTGTTAGCATTGTATAGTTGGAGTAAGATGGGGAGAATTGGTTATAGATATAATCGTGATACAATGTATATATGTATAAAAAGTCAAAGAATAAATACAAATGTTACTAAAACAGTTAAACATCTAGAGTCTCATATTCATATACATTGCTTGCTACAAATACATGATCATCTGGTTCTATTCATTAGCACGCAAAACAAGATAATAAAATTTTTAATAGTTGACAAAATAAGAAAAGTTCAATCTCATCAATAATAATATTACATACACCTATTTTGTCTTTTTATTTTACAATTCATAGTAAATTTTAAGTTATATACTATTCAACAACTCAGCATTGTTCCTTGAAGCCTCCTTACAAAAGGGAGGAAAAAAAAAAGAAATCTACTTGGAGATAAGCAATTAGGTATGTAGATACCCAAATCTCATTTTGAAGTCTTAGCCTATCTTATTGAGACAAATTGTTCCCTGGTTCTGAATTCATAAACATCACCAGAGAGAACATTAATAATCATTAGGTATGTGTGTCCACATAAACTAGAAAATAATTTAGTAGGATTTCTAATGTAAATGAAGACCAACCATGAGCAATGCTAACTCTGAGAGGTATCCACAGAGACCTAGAGGTTACCACTAGTTGCCACTAACGTGAATAAATAAATAAATATTAAAAGAATTAATAAAATAATATTATCGTCTCTTGGTTTAGTCTCTTTTCTGCATGAGTTCAAAAGCAGCAGACTCAAAGGCAAATGAAGCTGGAATCCAGGCCGGTTAAATGTTGCATAAAGGAGAGCAACACACCACGATCGAAAACAAACCAGCATTAGATCAACTGTTTGCAACATGCCCAGTTCTAGTGGGGTTTGTTTGTTTGTTTGTTTGTTTTTTGTATTTCAGGGAATTATATTTTTTTTCCTTTTTTTTTTAATTAGGTATTTTCCTCAATTACATTTCCAATGCTATCCAAAAAGTCCCCAATACACTCCCCCCCCCCGGTCCCTCACCAACCCACCCCCACCTCTTGGCCCTGGCATTCCCCTGTACTGCGGCATATAAAGTTGGCAAGTCCAATGGGCCTCTCTTTCCAGTGATGGCCGACTAGGCCATCTTTTGATACAAATGCAGCTAGAGTCAAGAGCTCTGGGGTACTGGTTAGTTCATAATAATGATCCACCTATGGGGTTGCAGTTCCCTTTAGCTCCTTGGGTACTTTCTCTAGCTCCTCCATTGGGGGCCCTGTGATCCATCCAATAGCTGACTGTGAGCATCCACTTCTGTGTTTGCTAAGCCCTGGCATTGTCTCACAAGAGACAGCTATATCTGGGTCCTTTCAGCAAAATCTTGCTAGTGTATGCAATGGTGTCAGCATTTGGAAGCTGATTATGGGATTGATCCCTGGATATGGCAGTCTTTAGATGGTCCATCCTTTCTTCACAGCTCCAAACTTTATCTCTGTAACTCTTTCCATGGGTGTTTTGTTCCCAATTCCAAGAAGGGGCACAGTGTCCACACTTTGGTCTTCGTTCTTCTTGAGTTTCATGCGTTTAACAAATTGTATCTTATATCTTGGGTATCCTATGTTTTTGGGCTAACATCCACTTATCAGTGAGTACATATTTTGTGAGTTCCTTTGTGAATATGTTACCTCACTCAGGATGATGCCCTTCAGATCCATCCATTTGCCTAGGAATTTCATAAATTCATTCTTTTTAATAGCTGAGTAGTACTCCATTGTGTTTGTTTGTTTTCACTGTTAAAAATGTATGGCCTAAAGATAATTATGTTTTTCTTTAGATTTTATTAATTTTAGTTAGATTTTTTTTAAGAGTCCAGCAATTTGGCCTGATTTTACAGTTATAGACATAGATATCAGTTGTGATTTAAACTACCATAATTTAGAAGTTGACTTACTTGTAATTGAAAGGAAGTGAAAACTGACCTTCTTGGGTGAGCTCTTCAACAGCATATTGAGAAAGAAATGGGCTCACCCTCTCATAATGTCTAATGATTCTGATTGGATAATAGAGCGTCAAAAGTGGCCCTTAAAGTACAGGTGACTAGTGATCAAGAGTAGCATACCATTTTGGGATTAAATTTCTGTCAATATATTACTAATAATTTATTCTTAGCCAAGTGAATCTTGATGCTTAAAGTATCTATCAATGAGTACATTAGGCTTTCATGGTCTTAATCCAAAGTTCATTGTAAAGCTCTTTGTCATATATATGAACATTTGGATAATAATTTATTTTCAGAAAGAGAAAAAGTAACCAAGTCATGAAAATATTCTGTTTAAGTAACATTGATTTTAGTATTATAGTATTGCAAAACTTAGTGAGCAGGATATACCCTTGGGACCTTCCAAGTTGGTTTCCATTTGATTTCCTTTATCTCACATCTTGTGAGTTTTGTCCTCCAATCTTTCCATGGCAAAGTGAGAAAGAACATGTTCTTTCTCCCTTAGAACTTTGTATGGTACCATTATTTGATATTACTTTTTAAATTTACATTCCAGCATTTGCCCCACCCACCCAGTGCCCTTCCCACAGTTTCTTATCTTATTCCTCCTCCCCTTTGCCTCCAAGAGGGTGCCCCCATACCAGGCATCCCACTTCCCTGGGGCCTCAAGTCTCTCCAGGATTAAGTGCATCTTCTCCCACTGAGGCCAGAGCAGACAGTCCTCTGCTATATCTATGTGTTAGGCATCTTGGATCAGTCGGAGTATGCTGGTAATTGGTGATTCAGTCTCTTGGAGCAACCTAGGGTCTGAGTAAGTTAAGGCTGCTGATCTTCCTACAGGCTTGCTCTCCCCTTCAGCTTCTTCAATCCTTCCCCTAATTCAACCATAGTCATAGTGGTCTCCGACTTCATCCCCATGGTCGGCTTTAGGGATCTGCTTCTGTGTCAGTCTGCAGCAGGTAGGCCCTCTCTGAGGACAGCCATGCCAGGCTTCCATCTGTAAGTACATCACAGCATCAGTAATTCTGTTAAGCCTTGGTGCTTTCCTCCATGAGACGGATACCAAGTTGGCCTAGTCATTGGAACACCTTTCCTTCTGTCTCTTCTCCATTTTTTTGTCCCAGTAGTTCCTTCTTGACAGGAACAATTCAGGGTCAGAAATTTTGACAGTGTGTTAGTAACCCAGTCCCTCTCTGTCTACTGTAGGTGGGCTCAGAAAGTGTGGTTCATTTACACAATGGAATACTATTCAGCTATTAAAAATGAGGACATCATGAATTTTGCAGGCAAATGGACTGAACTAGAAAATATCATCCTGAGTGAAGTAACATGGACTCAAAAGGACATGCATGGTATATACTCACTGATAAGCTGATACTTGCCAAAAAGTACAGAAGAACCAGGAGGCAACCCACAGACCATAAGAAGTGTATCAAGCAGTAAGTGAAGATGCTTCAATCCCACTTAGAAGGGGGCAGAAAATAATCACAGGAAGCAGAGAGAGGGAGGGTTCTAAGTGGGAGATGGGAGAAGGAGGGAAAAGGAGGAACAATATCAGGTATGGGAGGGACAGGAGAGAAGTCCAGAGGGCCAAGAGAATGAATGGAAGTAGGCAGCATCAGGGGGTGGGAGGTGGGGGGCACTTGAGAAGAGGCTCTCAAGACTCAACAGGGGGGGGGGAGTGATCTTAGCCAAAATGTCCAACATCATAGTTACTTTTTAAGTGGCTGATCAACTTTCCAGCTTACTTACATTTTTAAAAAGCTACAGACATAAACGAACTTAGATGTGATTCATACTATGTTCTTGTTTAACTTCTAAGGCAAACATATATGTGATGCAGCCCAGACGCCTGCAAATAGATACGTAGGCTACATAGTTCTTGGTACAGAGAGTGTTTGGGGAATGTAGGGGCAAAGAAAGAGGTGGTAAATGTAATGCTAGACAAACTGTGTCTACATTCAACTAGATTCAGTCATTTCATTCCTGAAATGGGATCTAACGTTAAAAAAACCGTATAGAAAACAGCAAAATGTATGGATTGAAAATTTTGAACCCTGCAATTTTGAGAGTCACAATAGTATGTTCACTGACCAACTATGAATTTAGATTCTTATGTTGCATTGTGAAGTAAAGCATTGTACACTAAGTTATATGTTCTATACTAAAAATTGCTGATTATAAATGATTATCATAATAGTAAGGAAACAACCTACAGGGGTTCCTTGGTAAAACATAGTCACAAATGAATGGAAGCTTAGGACAGGAGGTCAACATCTTGAGAATAAATAATCATATCCATGCTGAAGTGTCAAGCAGGTTTGTAAGAGAGACCCAACCACAGTGTACACCTTAGGAAATTGAAAATATGACTGTATTTCTATAGCTTTAGACTTTTATACTAGCTAAAGCACAAATAAACAGATAATTTTGCCATCTTTATTCAGATCCAGCAAAAGTAAAAGATACCAAGATGACCAAATTTAAGGAAGATAGATCAAGTTACCTACCATGTACTTCAAACTATTTAAAAAGCAGATGAATAAGACCATTCTTTTATAGGCAATGATCTAGTGAAACTAATTATCCATTTTTAAAGATTTATTTTTTTATTTTATGTATATGATTTTATGCTGCCACTGCCTTCAGACACACCAAAAGAGGGTATCAGATCTCATTACAGATGGTTGTGAGTCACTATGTGGTTGCTGAGAATTTAACTCAGGACCTCTGAAAGAGCAGCCAGTGCTCTAAACCGCTGAGCCATCTTTCCAGTCCCTTAAATATTCATTTTAGCAGGAAAACATATACCAAGTGAGCAGAAAGGATAGAGTTTTTAATCTATAAAATTGTTAGATATAGTACACTTTACAACGGTCTGCCTACTTACCCAACAACGCAGCCTCAGAAACCATCCTACCTTGCCTTAAGTAGTACTTTTTAAAGTTTTTTTTTTTTCTAAATAGTCAGAATATATGAAAAAGAAATACTTAGACCAGTCTAATCCCTCCCACTAATTATAATGGATTATAATAATAATATTATTATTATTTTGGATTATAATATTGGAAGTCAGAAAGTAAATTGAAATGGTCATGTAAAAGGAAGCCTGTCACAAAGTAAATAGATGATGTAAGAGGAATAGATGTGTCACAATGTAAATAGATGTAAAAGGTAGAGTGTCAAAATGTAAATAGATGATGTAAGAGGAAGAGTGTCACAATGTAAATAGATGTAAAAGGAAGAGTGTCACAATGTAAATAGATGATGTAAGAAGAAGAGTGACACAATGTAAATAGATATAAGAGGAAGAGTGACACAATGTAAATAGATGTAAATAGAAGAGTGTCACAATGTAAATAGAATTGAGCATGAAATGTTTACCACTTAAAGATGAGACCTTCCTCTAAATCAGGGACCATAATGCTAGTCTCTATGAATGTCTATAGAATTTACTTTTCTTTACTTTCTGGGAATCTTTTTTTTTATGAAATGAGAATAAAGGAAAATAAAAAGAAGAAGAAGAAGAAGAAGAAGAAGAAGAAGAAGAAGAAGAAGAAGAAGAAGAAGAAGAAGAAGAAGAAGAAGAAAGGAGATAAACACCATGAATATTTTCCCCATAAACGCTTCAGACCCTCATATTTCAAACAATTTAGTTACTTCTAGCTCAGTTCCAGGTCTTTTGTCCACGATGCCATTAAAACCTGATATGCTAATTCCCTCATTTAAAAGAAAGGCTATCTTATTTACTTACAGATACATAAGACTCTAGACCTATTAAACTACCTTTCTGAGAGTTGAAAAATAGTAGGTGAACCGTTGTAATGGAAACAACAGGGCCCTTTAGAAACATTTAATGTCCAGAATAGAATAGCCTTTGACTGATTAAGTGGGCAGACTTTATTGACTACATTATTAAATATGAAATCTATTAAACTTAAGTACAACCTTTCCCCCCTTCAAATGTTAACATCAGTGCCAGTGCTAGAGTAAAACTCGTGACATTTAGAAAGGAGAGAGAATCAGATGAGATTTACCAGAAAGAGGATATATAAATAATTAAGTAGGCTTGTCTGTAACAATGCAGCTCTTTTGGATAATGCGTAAGACAATATTTCTGTTTTCTGATTGAGTGGGGGGGGGGTATCTCATAGAGGGTAATGTGATCTCAGTAATTTCGGGGGCAGTTTTCAAAGCTCTGATTTACCACCCTAGCATCCCAAGTGTCTGTGAGATTGTTGCGCAGAGAGTCTAGATTTCCTCAGCAAACCACACCTCCTACAGTATCACCCTTCCTTGGTCACGGGATCGCCATCTTTCAACAGCATTGGGTTGGATTCCATGCCACCGTGTATCTCACCAGTACTGGAGGAATTTCTTCTTTTCAACAGAGAAGGAACCCACTGTATCCGTAAATAAAATTCAGCAAGTCTCAGTAAACATTTCTCTTCTCAGCTGGGCGTCCAGTTCAGGCAGGAGGAGAGCAGGGTGCTCTGAAGTGGATAAATTAGTGCACTGGCTCACACAACCCTTCTTGCAGCTGTGTCACAGTTTCCTTCGGGGGTCTAGGAAATGTAGCTCTTCTTGCCTGAAATTTTCCCCATTATTGTTATCTATCCTCTTCAGAGGTGTAAAAAAATGACCTTTCCCCTGCAATGGCAAACGGCTTCTTTTAAACAGAGTCCTGTTGCTTCTAAAGAGGCAGGCCTCTGTTTGAGGCGTTTGAAGAAGCTGCCATTGCTATCACAGGTAAAGTGCTTAGCAGGAAGAAGACAGAGCTAGTAGTCTCCAAGGTAGACCCAGGCTCACAAGGGGCACTGGGGTTTGCCACTTCTTCCCTGCGTTCAAGCTGCCAGAGCATGCCTCGCGCATGCTGATATCTTCAGATAGCAAGACCTTCACTGTCCTTGTTTACATTCTGAAAGTGAAGCGTTTCTTTCTGCTGGAAGTTTTCAGGCTGACAGCTTTGGAATTTGAATTTTTCCGTGTCTTTTCAGATCAAGCACGGTGGCACTGACAGGAGCCTCCCACACTGGCTTGTGATGGTTTTCTGTAAAACTTGAGTTAGAGGCTAGTGTCAGCTATACTCGCCAGCTGGCCAGACCCCAGAATAAAGACGGCATCCTTTCCCAGCCTGGTAGGCAAACAAGTGGTTTGACCTACGCTCATTAGTATTTGAGAGTGAGTTTTTATGAACATTGAGTCCCCTTATCTACCTGAAGGAGAGATGGTAAACATTCTGTCCTTTGTCGAATCACAAGCCATTCAACACGGGTATTGATAGATTCGTTTAATTTGGCATTGTTCAGAATCTATATTATTTACTCTAAAAAGCTTGAAACTTTTTTCTTTGCATTTGCATAACATTTAGTGAGGGACATACTGCTTGATTTTCATGTCTATATTTGTAATTTAGTATATCCAGAAGAGAGTATAAAATTCATAGGCCATTATTTTAAGCTATAAGTATAACATTTGAAATATAAATATCCATTGCATTCAAATGGTTTTGTGCTCACAGATCATTAAAGTCAACATTTTTACTATAGAGCTTATTTCTCTAAAGTATATCAGTGCTTTTGTGACTATATATATATTAGACTCAAAAAATGTATCCAATTTTGATTTTATGCTAATGCTTTGTTAGAGATAAAACTCAGGGCCTCAAGAATACTATATAAATGCTAGATTATTAAATAGTTGAGCTTACCCTAACAATTTTTCTTCTATTGAATTATGTATAAATAATTTTGAAATTACCACATTCAAAATATTATACTAATTTGCGAGTTTTAATATTGCCAAAAGAAGTTACTTCACATACTTTTTATTTCATATTATTTCACCAGAGACAGACAGTATTACATAACGCCATAGTTATTTTCTTTTCATTAATTTGTCCTTAAGTGATTAGTGTTTGTGCCTAAAAGTACAAGACTTTTTATTCTGTTGAGCAATCACATACTGATTGTAAGACAGGAATCCAGTTTTATGTGATATTACATAAACCATGTGAATTTTCTACCTTAAATTGTATCTTTAAGCTTCTTTGAGCTAAGTGTTACTTAAGCATTGACTTTTAAAGTCACCTTCTAGTTCAAGTGCAAACATTATCAGAAATGAAGATGAAGAAATAATGACAAAGAATGCAAAGACTAAATAAATCCTTTTAATTTATCAAAATGAACATTTAGCTGTGGGAGAAGATAGTTCTAAGTACCCTAAAAGTGGTTGATGAGATGTGCATAGTTAAACTTTTAAATTTAATGATTAATTTGGCTAGCAAAGGATTGTATTTATAAGACACTCCCCCCTTTTTAAATTTTAAGAAAAAAATCTGTCTTTCATCAAGTCACAGATTCATAAAAGTGATACTGATTGAGCTGTAAATGGTGTTTGTTTTGGAAAGGTTGTTTTTAATTTACCTGATATTTACGAAACTGACTAGTACACTCTTCAAAGCCTGCTTTTACCAATAATTAGCATAAAATTTTAAATAAATATCAGCAGTGAGTATCTAGACATAATAAGTTTGATAGCAGAGGAACTCAGGAGAAGATCTAGCTTTGATGAAGCTTTAAGTGTGCCCTCCCAGCTAGACAACCTCCTAAGCACTATGGAACAAAAATCAATAGAGGTACGGAAAGCTGTTACCTAATCAGGAAGGCAGACGTGTAAACAAGCAATTACAGCGCACAGAATTATTAAAACAGAAGACAATAAATGGCTCTGAAAATATCCAGAAGATGTGATAGGCTCTGTCTCGTGTAGGATCATGAGCTACAAGCAGCAGGGCACATACAAGGTCGTAGTTAGTTTGAAACCAGGTTCTTATAAAAGAGTAAACAAATAGAGAAAAGCAGTAAAAGATGAAGGGAAAGAAGACTTGGGACACGAGGAGAGAAGGAAAGGAAGCTGACTCTATAAAGAGGTCAAGCAGATGCCTGCATTTGCTGGATTAATGTAAGTCAACCCAGAGCTACCCAATGGGACTCTCTGTCAATTTGGCAGAGATAGATGTGGAAGGGTCAGGATGTAACCTTGTCCACCATGTTAAAGAATGTGGATATTTTATTTGTGTGATAGGAGTAAATAAAATGTTTTTTTCTACCAAACCTATTAAGGGTTATATTTAAATTAACTGGAGACAAACAAAACTGAAAAATACCTTAGAAAGCAGTTAAAGAGAACTTTCCAATTATGTGCTGTCACCTAGATTCCAGTTATGTGCTGGGAATATAGAACTGAATGATTTATGACATTGTGCTCCCAAAAATACTCCTCAGAATTCAAAAGAAAAAAGTTCTTTAAGTGAAAACAATGCATTTTCCATGTTTGTTTCTTTATTTGGAAAATGCCAGGCATCAACTTAACTATTTACGCATACTATTCACATTAAGAAAAGTACAATTATTTTAAAGAATTACTTTTAAAAACTGTTGATTATTATGGTAAGGAGTCAGTGTGTACTTATTATTATTTACAGTCACTTGGGATGTGGCCAATGAGCAGCAGGGCTCTTTGGTAGCAGGATGGGCAGGCAACTCAGTGACAGAAGAGCTCAAGTTTATTTGATTCAGCTTTCATGCTTTCAGGCCAGCATTAAGAACAGGGCAAATAAATTCAGTATCTGTGGGTTTAGAGAAATCAGCAGTATTTCCCATATGTGGATTATATATATACCTCCAAAAGAAATAACTATAAGACAACATGATCTATCAGACTCTCCCACTTGATAGATGGCTTTTTCTCCCTATCAAATAATACTATCTAATCTCAGATTGCTTTTCTAGTTAAAACTGGAACATTATAAGTAATAAAAGAGAAACAAAGAAAAAAAAGAAAAATTTAAAAACAGAAAAGAGATAAGAGCAGACAGTCTAAACAGAAGAAAATAATGGATCCAAGTTGCCACAGACATACAGGTTTCTGCATTAGTGTATTAACAGAGCAATATAACAATATAGTGTTTATTTGTTCTCCAGTCACACGGAGAATTTGCTGAATTGTTTTTTAAAGTGTACAGAGAAGCAGATCACAGACTGCTCTATAAAGCCATGAGATTCCTCACTCCTACTGCCACCCTTCTCAATTACAACCTATATCAAATTGGTAAAATAAAGAAATGCTTTTTATTTTCCTTTTTTAATTGGATATTTTCTTTATTTACATTTCAAATGTTATCCACTTCCTTTCCAGGACTCCCTCCCCAATCCACCTATCCCCTCCCCCTTACCTGGCTTCTGTGAGGGTGTTCCCCCACCCACCCACTCCTTTCCTCCACATCCTGGCGTTTACCTACACTGGGGCATTGAGCCTTCACAGGAGCAAGGACCTCCTCTCCCATTGATACCAGATAAAGCCATCCTCTGCTATATTCGCATCTAGAGTCATGGGTTCCCCCATGGGTTCTCTTTGGTTGGTGCTTTAGTCCCTGGGAGCTCTGGGGAATCTGGTTGGTTGGTATTGTTGTTCTTCCTATGGAGTTGCAAACCCTCAGTCCTTTCTCTAACTCCTCCTTTGGGGACCCTGTGCTCAGTCCAAAGGTTGGCTCTCAGGCACTGGCAGAGTCTCTCAGGAGACAGCTATATCAGGCTCCTGTCAGCAAGCCCTTCTTGGCCTCCACAATAGTGTCTGGGTTTGGTGACTGTGTATGGGATGGATCCCCAGGTGGGGCAGTCTGATTCTTTATTGTCCCAGAAGTCAGCAAAGTATCTATGCTGATATGAAACTCACATGTTGTATGATGAAGCAGATCTTGATTATCAAAATTTAAACATATATAGTATAGTTTATAGAATAGTTTATTGCAAACCAAGTGTCTCAATACCACCTGAGCTCACACAATACTCCAATATGTCATTTATATGTGGAAACTTAAAGCAGATATGAATTTTCCATCTAGGATGAAGGTTTTAAACAGTTGAAAATTGGTGGTTCAAACGATTTAAATTCTTAGAATGTTACTGAAAAGGGTAGAGGGAAAGGGGAGGTTTAAGAGTCCCAATATTTGCCTGGCACTTCTTGTTCAGTCATACACAATTATAAGGTTTAAAATTTTAATTATCTAATTAATTTTTATTTATTGCTTCTTCAAGTGAAATGGTTTTCTGTGCACCTGCGTATGGGACAGAGGGGGTGGAACCCAGAGGTCTAGATGAGGTATAGGCTACCTTTGTTCTCCACTACTTTTATTTGAGGCCTGGCTTCATAGTGAAGAGGGAGCTGAACTATTCACTAGACTGCTTGGCTCACTAGTTCCTGGAATGCTCCTGTCTCTCCTACCCCATGACTGGAACTGCAGTCCTGGACCACCAGTATTTTCTAAGGCTATGAATGACCTGATGGGCTCATCTTTGTCTGGCAAACCCTTTACCAACTAAGCCATCTCTCCAGAACAAATTATGCACTGTTTAGAAGTTAAGGGTTTTATGAAATTTTCTGTAAAAAAAAAAATTAAATGTATAAAGTTTAACAGCACAAAGGTAAGCATACATTTCATCAAGATAAGGGCATGGGAATCTGATAGTAAGAGACTATTGCAGACTTAGAATTTTGGTAAGGCATTGATGTATTTGAGGATGCAAGTTGCCTAACATCAGACCTCCAACCTGTCAATGCACCTGCGCCTAGGACTATGTGAATCCTCATATGTAACAGAAAGACCTTTCCCACAAGGTCACCTCCCTTTACAATGACCAGTCATTTAGGGGGCCAACTTAAGCTGCATTGAATCAAGGAGAGGGATGGAATAGATCTAATATGAAAAATTTTATATAAAATTCCCTGGTTTTCCAGAGGGAAGCTGCTGACAAAGCACACTTCTTAGTTCTAAAGAAACGAGAAAAAAGGACTTTGGTCACTGCTGATGCTGGTTCCAGAAAAAGTCCTCACAAGCTCAGAATTCTTAACTTTGAAAGTCACCGTCTATGAGACTGCTAACTTCTTTTCACATGATCACATAAATGAATTTTTCTCTTTCCTGTTTAGTCTGAAAAGCTAGATGGATTATACAGAGTTAAGATCCTCCTGTGAATTAGAGAATATCTCCATCATTCACACATTCCCCCGGTGTATAGTACACTTTACTTATTGTTTTCTTTACAAATCTAAAGTAGTGATAAAAATCCTTTAATTTAATCTGTTATTTGTTACGTAGGGAACCAGTGCTAGGAATTATAAAAATTATAACACTACACATTTCTACTTATACCCACTTTAAACATTCATACATTATTTATTACTGTGAAAGATCTAAAAGTTAAAACCCTCTGCTCTTTAATCTGAAAATAGCCCAATGCTTAGAAAAGTAAAATCCGTGATTATAATTTACTTATGTAGTCCACCACTCCCATATTCAGCTCTTTTTGAAGAAATTTGAAGGAGAATCCTCCACAGTTTAAGTTTGATGGATTTCTGTCATCTTATTTTTTTTTTAAAGTATAGAATGTCGCTTCATTATTTTGCTAGCTCTCATTCATGATAACTTTTATTTTACATAGATAGGTAAACAGATGTGATTTATGCTAATACATAGAAAAAGATACCATCAAGCTCAAAGTGATATCACAAAATGAATGTATTATCCATTGTTTGGTGGTGTCAGTGCTAACAGGCTTTCATTTTTTTCAAAATACATAACTTTATAGTTCCTTTGTTTCTTCCTATCTCTCCTTTTTCCTTTCTCAGTAAATTAAGATAAGACTATAATGCATTTTAATGAACTTGCTTAAGAGTTAAAATGCATACATAAATGCAGATACACATGAGCATACAGTGAGAGAAGACACGAGATAAGGATCAAGAGAGAAGAAACTGAGTTTATTTAAAATATCTGGATTAATATACAATAAATGCTACCTTTGTGTTCTTTTCTGTTTAATTAAAAAATCTGTTCATATTTCTCTGAAAAAAAAAGAAGTCTATATAGAAATTTGGCAGAGAGTATTTGCTACAAGTGCATCACTGTGTTCCTTAATAGCAATGATCCTATCAGAGCAGATTGCAAAAGCTGCACTGTGTCAGCGCATTGAGGCAACAGCCAATCAACACATCATAACAATTCCTAATCCATTATTCATTTTAGAAATACTGACTGTAAGGCGAAAGTCTGTATTTTGGAGTTGATTTCACATTTTGTCATGTTATTATTTGTGGTGAGTGAAATCAGTGAAGTCTTTTATTCATGGACTAATTCAGTATATTTGTTGAATAAAATAAAATCAGAGAGCTCTTTCCCAGGCAGAAACTAGACATTTTTTTTCAATTAGCATTGATTGTTCAACATCAAAGCCACATTTTCTCTGTTAAAATGTCTGTATACTTTGTCACCTATAAAGGAGAGAGAGGTGATTAATTTGACACACTGAGTCTTTGAGCTCTAGATTTTCATTTTCAAAATAAATCTGGTTTGGGAACATAAAATAACATTCTAAGAAGCCACTTTGAACACTGGATGCTGTATAGTGAACCTCCCTTCTTAAGGGACACACAGGGTTGCTTTCTTGTAAGCCTCTGTTCATGCTGTGTTTGTGTAGTGATACATATTCTATCTATGTTATTTGGTGTTTCGGCTTAAAGACCTTTGGTTTCACAAACAATATCTTTTAAAATTTATCTTATGGTCAAAAGTGTAGTAACTAAATAAAGATGATCTGAAACAAATACTTTTTTCTTTAATGCATATTATAGATATTTTGACCTCAACAATATTATCTAACACTTCAGCACCAAACTTTGGTGCAATAAAGATATCATACCAATCAACAGTACACAAAACTGGAAAACAATCAGCTATAAGTAATTAGTACATCAGGACGCTTACTTGCAGTCTAAGTGTGGAAGAGCATTGCCTAGTTGAAATTCATCTACATTAACATACAACACATGATAAAACATTCAATGCTCTCATAACATCCATCAATGACTACAACTATGAACCTTCATAAGGGAATTAAAATAAATTTTAGCAAAGAAGGTAATTTAAAACACATGATTGAAGAATTATGATGATCAACTTTCTCTACAAAATAATCTACATTTCAGTTGTTTGTATCCCTGCACCTTGATAAGAATGGCACAAATATAGCCTATAGTAACAACAATAATCATGTAATGGCAGAAATGGCAAACATTTACTGAGTAATTACGTGTCATATCATACTTTGGACTACATACTCTTTTAACAACCATAAATACATCATCTTTTATAGATTAAAAAATAAATGTTTAATCAGATACGATGAGGTCTACAGGTGAAAGTAGATTTTCTAAGGTTCAAATCTAATTCTGTTTGTAATTGAAGAATCCGCACCTTTACACATGTTGTTAACTTCTTGCTTTTAAGCAGTACAATATCCAGGTAGTCTTAGGTAAAAAGGCTTAGTAGCTAACAGACCAGTAGATTCGATCTGCCTACCCTTTTCTACAAAACATTGCACATAATTTAGGAAAAGTATATTGAAATGTAAAGTAGTGTTTTGTTTTTCTAATCTTTTAAACAAAAATATTCTGTTTAGTATTTTACTATCTAAATAAGTTTTACATTTCTCAATTTTTATTCCCATCAAAATGGGATCAAGTTAAGTTCCCAAGGGTTAATTTTAGATAGGTGTCCTGGAAGCATGCCCTCTAGACCTGTTTATTCAATAGAGAATATGAATTGAATAGAAAATGGCATGAGTTACAGAACCACCTTAGCAAGTTGGGTGAGAATAGTGTGTGGAATGACATTGTATTAATATATATACAGTATATCAGGTTTTTCTTTTTGAGGACTATAATGACTTAGTGAATTTTGGTAGCTGTATGGGAACTTTGCCAAGGTAAAAGCATGGCTAAATGTCTACAGTCGGAAATGGGAGAATTCTATAGTTTTGGCTGGAAGGGAAGAGGAGGGAAGCAGATTGAGACTGTAGGGAAGAGGAGAGGATATTATTTAGTAATAAAGGAAAGACTGACTGATCATCTGCTGCTTTTGAGTCTTTTATAGGGACTCCTCATTGGGCAGGATATCTTTCCATCTGATTGGTGTTTATGTTCACTCTTCCTGATTATACATTCTCAGGATTACATGGTTTTTAAACACCAGTCCTTCTTTGTCCCCTACTAAAGATGATAATTTTGCATTTTCAATTAATATAAAATTTTCACATAAAATATAAAATCTATACATAAATGATATATTCAGGATGTATTTAGTGCAAAATAATGAAAAATAAAACATTTAAATGTAATTCCTAATGTTTATCCTGTCAAAAACATTTTCAAAAGTACACGTTTTCATGTTCAAAGTCATTGTATTTGAAATAATGTAACAACTATTTATATAATGTTTCTAATGAAAATGAATGGGTGTTTTAAAGCAAGCTGGGAATGTCCTCAAGCACATTACAGGGTATATATTCCATATCTTAGAACATTTTCTAGACCAGAATTGAGTTTCTAAGGATTTGGCTACCTGTGGGAGATCTGGAACTCAAGTCTTATGAAGCTAAAACCTGTTGTATGACTATTCAAACAAACTATAGCCACTAAATCAAATGACTATAATATCATCTGTTTTGTCATTCTAAGAATAATAATGCTAATTACTGTGATTAATTCCTAAAATTTCACCGGTGAACTGAATGTGTCCAAAGACAGGTAAAATAAAGGGGGTAGCACACAGCAGGCAGAATTCAAGTACGACAATTTAGCTCTAGGACATAAATTACTATAGAAACCATGCATTTCCCTCCACTCCTGCAGTCTGACTTTAAAAAACAATTATTGCAGATATGTAACTAAAATATTTAGTCTTTCCTTTAAAATCACATTCGACAATATTGCATTTGTTAAGACATTTAATGATGCATTCCTGTTCAAACTGACGGCTACATGTTGAACCTCTCTGTGTCAAAACATTTGTACTTATTTTTGTTTCCAAGGTATTGAAGATCTTTATGTTACAGCAAGAAATGTGACAAATGTGACAACGCATGCAGAGGAGAGGCCTTTTTCCCCCTAACAGGCTGAATTTTTTTTTTTTTTTTTTTTGCTGCAGATGCCTTTGTAAAAATTTAAAAGGAAAGTTGTCTAAGGGCAGAATGTATTTTAGAAGTTTCTCAAATGCTTTCCTGGCCTTTGTTGCACTTAGTATTTTTAAGTTCTTTGAAAGTAGGTGCAGTTCCTCATATTCAAAAGACGTTCAATGTACCCTAATTCGATTTTCACTGGTTTAATTTGACACTTCTTTGAAAACGTGGAAGTTGGCAGAGACAGAATTTCCTCAAGGAGGTCCAAATTTTCAGTTCAGAAACCACTGGTTTGTCTATAGACACACTATATCAAAGCATTCCGTCCTCTAATGTAACTTGAGAAGAACAAGGGGCCCCACATAAGACATAGGAAAGATCAGCTGGGTATAATTTCGAACAGTATTTCCCATCAAACTTGATCCTGTTGTTTGAACTAAAGTTTCTAGTAGTTCAACAAATGTACAATCATGTAGAATTTTCAACCATTGCAGATGAAGAGACAACTTAAAAATTTTGAGATGTTATTTCTGGCCTACAATTGTACAAAGAAGCAGAGGTATGCTTACTACTTTTAAAATAACCATTTGTCAGATTTTAAATTACTGTGCTTTAATTAAGTTTAGACATCTTTAATACAAACAAATTGATAACAATCTCTTGATATTGATGTCATCTTTCTATTTGAGCACTTCTTTGTTTTTTTTTTAATTTTTAATATTTTTATTACATATTTTCCTCAGTTACATTTCCAATGCTATCCCAAAACCCCCATAGCGCCCCCCCACTTCCCTACCCACCCATTTCCATTCTTTTGGCCCTGGCATTCCCCTATATTGGGGCATATAAAGTTTGCAAGTCCAATGGGCCTCTCTTTCCAGTGATGGCCGACTAGGCCATCTTTCGATACATATGCAGCTAGAGACAAGAGCTCCGGGGTTCTGGTTAGTACATCATGTTGTTCCAACAATAGGGTTGGAGATCCCTTTAGCTCCTTGGGTACTTTCTCTAGCTTCTGCATAGGGAGCCCTGTGATACATCCAATAGCTGACTGTGAACATCCACTCCTGTGTTTGCTAGGCCCCGGCATCGTCTCACAAGAGACAGCTATATTTGGGTCCTTTCAGCAAAATCTTGCTAGTGTATGCAATGGTGTCAGCGTTTAGAAGCTGCTTACGGGAAGGATCCCTGGATACAGCAGTCTCTAAATGGTCCATCCTTTCATCACAGCTCCGAACTTTGTCTCTGTAACTCCTTCCCTGGGTGTTTTGTTCCCAATTCTAAGAAGGGGCACAGTGTCCACACTTTGGTCTTCATTCTTCTTGAGTTTCATGCATTTAGTAAATTGTATCTTATATCTTGGGTATCCTAAGTTTTGGGCTAATATCCACTTATCAGTGAATACATATTGTGTGAGTTCTTTTGTGATTGTGTTACTTCACTCAAGATGATGCCCTCCAGGTCCATCCATTTGGCTATGAATTTCATAAATTCATTCTTTTTAATAGCTGAGTAGTACTCCATTGTGTAAATGTACCATTATTTCTGTATCCATTCCTCTGTTGAGGGACATCTGGGTTCTTTCCAGCTTCTGGCTATTATAAATAGGGCTGCTATGAACATAGTGGAGCATGTGTCCTTTTTACCGGTTGGGACATCTTCTGGATATATGCCCAGGAGAGGTATTGCTGGATCCTCCGGTAGTACTATGTCCAATTTTCTGAGGAACCGCCAGACTGATTTCCAGAGTGGTTGTACAAGCTTGCAATCCCACCAACAATGGAGGAGTGTTCCTCTTTCTCCACATCCTTGCCAGCATCTGCTGTCAACTGAATTTTTGATCTTAGCCATTCTGACTGGTGTGAGGTGGAATCTCAGGGTTGTTTTGATTTGCATTTCCCTGATGATTAAGGATGTTGAACATTTTTTCAGGTGCTTCTCTGCCATTCAGTATTACTCAGGTGAGAATTCTTTGTTCAGTTCTGAGCCCCATTTTTTAATGGGGTTATTTGACTTTCTGGAGTCTACCTTCTTGAGTTCTTTATATATATTGGATATTAGTCCCTTATCTGATTTAGGATAGGTGAAGATCCTTTCCCAATCTGTTGGTGGTTTTTTGTCTTATTGATGGTGTCTTTAGCCTTGCAGAAGCTTTGCAGTTTCATGAGGTCCCACTTGTCAATTCTCGATCTTACAGCACAAGCCATTACTGTTCTATTCAAGAATTTTTCCCCTGTGCCCATATCTTCAAGGCTTTTCCCCACTTTCTCCTCTATAAGTTTCAGTGTCTCTGGTTTTATGTGAAATTCCTTGATCCACTTAGACTTGATCTTAGTACAAGGAGATAGGAATGGATCGATTCACATTCTTCTACATGTTAACAACCAGTTGCGCCAGCACCATTTGTTGAAAATGCTGTCTTTCTTCCACTGGATGGTTTTAGCTCCCTTGTTGAAGATCAAGTGACCGTAAGTGTGTGGGTTCATTTCTGGGTCTTCAATTCTATTCCATTGGTCTATTTGTCTGTCACTATACCAGTACCATGCAGTTTTTATCACAATTGCTCTGTAGTAAAGCTTTAGGTCTGGCATGGTGATTCCACCAGAGGTTCTTTTATCCTTGAGAAGAGTTTTTGCTATCCTAGGTTTTTTGTTTTTCCAGATGAATTTGCAGATTGCACTTTCTAATTCGTTGAAGAATTGAGTTGGAATTTTGATGGGGATTGCATTGAATCTGTAGATTGCTTTTGGCAAGATAGCCATTTTTACAATGTTGATCCTGCCAATCCATGAGCATGGGAGATCTTTCCATTTTCTGAGATCTTCTCTAATTTCTTTCTTCAGAGACTTGAAGTTTTTATTATACAGATCTTTCACTTCCTTAGTTAGAGTCACGCCAGGATATTTTATATTATTTGTGACTATTGAGAAGGGTGTTGTTTCCCTAATTTCTTTCTCAGCCTGTTTATTCTTTGTGTAGAGAAAGGCCATTGATTTGTTTGAGTTAATTTTATATCCAGCTACTTCACCAAAGCTGTTTATCAGGCTTAGGAGTTCTCTGGTGGAATTTTTAGGGTCACTTATATATACTATCATATCATCTGCAAAAAGTAATATTTTGACTTCATCTTTTCCAATTTGTATCCCTTTGATCTCCTTTTGTTGTCGAATTGCTCTGGCTAGGACTTCAAGTACAATGTTGAATAGGTATGGAGAAAGTGGACAGCCTTGTCTAGTCCCTGATTTTAGAGGGATTGCTTCAAGCTTCTCACCATTTACTTTGATGTTGGCTACTGGTTTGCTGTAGATTGCTTTTATCATGTTTAGGTATGGGCCTTGAATTCCTGATCTTTCCAAGACTTTTATCATGAATGGGTGTTCGATCTTGTCAAATGCTTTTTCCGCATCTAACGAGATGACCATGTGGTTTTGGTCTTTGAGTTTGTTTATATACTGGATTACGTTGATGGATTTCCGTATATTGAACCATCCCTGCATCCCTGGGATGAAATCTACTTGGTCAGGATGGATGATTGTTTTGATGTGTTCTTGGATTCGGTTAGCAAGAACTTTATTGAGGATTTTTGCATCAATATTCATAAGGGATATTGGTCTGAAGTTTTCTATCTTTGTTGGGTCTTTTTGTGGTTTAGGTATCAGAGTAATTGTGGCTTCATAGAATGAGTTGGGTAGAGTACCTTCTGTTTCTATTTTGTGGAATAGTTTGTGAAGAACTGGGATTAGATCTTCTTTGATGGTCTGATAGAACTCTGCACTAAACCCGTCTGGTCCTGGGCTTTTTTTAGTTGGGAGACTATCAATGACTGCTTCTATTTCTTTGGGGGATATAGGGCTGTTTAGATCATTAACCTGATCTTGATTCAACTTTGGTACCTGGTATCTGTCTAGGAACTTCTCCATTTCATCCAGGTTCTCCAGTTTTGTTGAGTATAGCCTTTGGTAGAAGGATCTGATGGTGTTTTGGATGTCTTCAGGATCTGTTGTTATGTCTCCTTTTTCATTTCTGATTTTGTTAATTAGGATGCTTTCTCTGTGCCCTCTAGTGAGTCTGGCTAAGGGTTTATCTATCTTGTTGATTTTCTCAAAGAACCAGCTCCTTGATTGGTTGATTCTTTGAATAGTTCTTCTTGTTTCCTCTTGATTGATTTTGCCCCTGAGTTTGATTATTTCCTGCAGTCTACTCCTCTTGGGTGAATTTGCTTCCTTTTGTTCTAGTGCTTTTAGGTATGTTGTCAAGCTGCTAATGTGTGCTCTCTCTAGTTTCCTTTTGGATGCACTCAGAGCTATGAGTTTTCCTCTTAGAAATGCTTTCATTGCGTCCCATAAGTTTGGGTATGTTGTGGCTTCATTTTCATTGAACTCTAAAAAGTCCTTAATTTCTTTCTTCATTCCTTCCTTGACCAAGGTATCATTGAGAAGAGTGTTGTTCAGTTTCCACGTGAAGGTTGGCTTTCTATTATTTATTTTGTTATTGAATATCAGCCTTAGTCCATGGTGATCTGATAGGATGCATGGGACAATTTCAATATTTTTGTATCTGTTGAGGCCTGTTTTGTGACCAATTATGTGGTCAGTTTTGGAGAAGGTACCATGAGGTGCTGAAAAGAAGGTATATCTTTTTGTTTTAGGATAGAATGTTCTGTAGATATCTGCCAGATCCATTTGATTCATAATTTCTGTTAGTTTCACTGTGTCCCTGTTTAGTTTCTGTTTCCATGATCTGTCCATTGGTGAAAGTGGTGTGTTGAAGTCTCCCACTATTATTGTATGAGTTGCAATGTGTGCTTTGAGATTTACTAAAGTTTCTTTAATGAATGTGGCTGCCTTTGTATTTGGAGCATAGATATTCAGGATTGATAGTTCCTCTTGGAGGATTTTACCTTTGATGAGTATGAAGTGTCCCTCCCTGTCTTTTTTAATGACTTTGGGTTGGAAGTCAATCTTATCGGATATTAGAATGGCTACTCCAGCTTGTTTCTTCATACCATTTGCTTGGAAAATTGTTTTCCAGCCTTTCATTCTGAGGTAGTGTCTATCTTTTTCTCTGAGATGAGTTTCCTGTAAGCAGCAAAATGTTGGGTCTTGTTTGTGTAGCCAGTTTGTTAGTCTATGTCTTTTTATTGGGGAGTTGAGTCCATTGATATTAAGAGATATTAAGGAAAAGTAATTGTTGTTTCCTGTCATTTTTGTTGTTAAAGTTGGCATTCTGTTCTTGTGGCTGTCTTCTTTTAGGTTTGTTGAGGGATTACCTTCTTGTTGTTTCTAGGGCGTGGTTCCTGTCCTTGTATTGGTTTTTTTCTGTTATTATCCTTTGAAGGGCTGGATTCCTGGAGAGATAATGTGTGAATTTGGTTTTGTCGTGGAATACTTTGGTTTCTCCATCTATGTTAATTGAGAGTTTGGCTGGGTATAGTAGCCTGGGCTGGAGTTTGTGTTCTTTTAGTGTCTGTATAACATCCATCCAGTATCCTCTGGCTTTCATAGTCTCTGGTGAGAAATCTGGTGTAATTCTGATAGGCTTGCCTTTATATGTTACTTGGCCTTTTTCTCTTACTGCTTTTAGTATTCTGTCTTTATTTAGAGCATTTGTTGTTCTGATTATTATGTGTCGGGAGGTATTTCTTTTCTGGTCCAGTCTATTTGGTGTTCTGTAGGCTTCTTGTATGTTCATGGGCATCTCTTTCTTTAGATTTGGGAAGTTTTCTTCTATAATTTTGTTGAAGATGTTTGCTGGTCCTTTGAGTTGAAAATCTTCATTCTCATCCACTCCTATTATCCGTAGGTTTGGTCTTCTCATTGCGTCCTGTATTTCTTGGATGTTTTGAGTTAGGATCTTTTTGCATTTTACATTTTCCTTGATTGTTGTGCTGATGTTCTCTATGGAATCTTCTGCACCTGAGATTCTCTCTTCCATCTCTTGTATTCTGTTGCTGATGCTCGTATCTATGGTTCCAGATTTCATTCCTAGGGTTTCTATCTCCAGTGTTGCCTCATTTTGGGTTTTCTTTATTGTGTCTATTTCCCTTTTTAGGTCTAATATGGTTTTGTTCAATTCCATCATCTGTTTGGATGTGTTTTCCTGTTTTTCAGTAAGGACTTCTACCCATTTGATTATGTTATCCTGTTTTTCTTTAAGGATTTGTAACTCTTTGGCAGTGTTCTCCTGCAATTCTTTAAGGGATTTTTGTGCTTCCTCTTTAATGTCTTCTACCTGTTTACCAGTGTTCCTTTGTATTTCTTTAAGTGTGTTATTAAAGTCCTTCTTGAAGTCCTCTACCATCATCATGAGATATGCTTTTAGATCCGTGTCTAGCTTTTCCGGTGTGTTGGGGTGCCCTGGACTGGGCGAAGTGGGAGTGCTGGGTTCTGATGATGGTGAGTGGTCTTGGTTTCTGTTAGTAAGATTATTATGTTTACCTTTTGCCATCTGGTAATCTCTGGGGTTAGTTGTTGTCTTTGTCACTGTTTAAAGATTGGAGCAGAAGCTGTGTTCCACTCACCAGCAGTCTCAAAATCCTGTGGTGGGGGTCGTGGGTAGCTGGCCAGTGTCAGCCGACCCTGAGCTCTAGCTACCCTGGTGCTGGTCTGGCCGGAAGTGGCCTGTGGTCCTACTCAGGCCGTTTTTCTGCTTCCCTAACTAATGCAGTCTCAGGTCCTGCGCGCAATTGGATTGGAGCAGAAGCTGTTTTCCACTCACCAGCAGTCTCAAAATCCTGTGGAGGGGGTCCTGGGTAGCTGGCGGGTGTCAGCCGACCCTGAGCTCTAGCTACCCTGGTGCTGGTCCGGCCGGAAGTGTATTTGAGCACTTCTTACAATAATTATTTTCTAATGGTCAATACCTTACCTTTAATTAAAAACAATCAAATTTCTCTAAAAAAAATGGTCACTTTGTAATTCTCAAACTGCCAATATGACCCCAAGTGAAGATTTATTATCATACATTTTTTTGGTGAACGTGTACATGTTCATGTGTACATATGTCTACATGTCTGTGTGTTTGGAGACCAGAGAACTACCTGGCATGTTCTTCAGAAACCATTCAGCATTAAGTCAGGTTATGGTTTATCCTAGGTCTGAAACGCTCCATATATACTGTGCTGGAGAGCCACTCTTAGAGTTCTGAATGCTGGGATTAAAAGCAAAAGGCATCACTGTCATCTGTTCACATGATTCAAAGAACCAACTCAAGTTCACTCGCTTACAAAGCAAGCACTTTATCAGTTGCAATATTTCACCAGTTTCCTAATTATATCATAGTGGAACTACACTTGGCATGTGATGTTGTGTGGCCTTAAGGCCTTAAGAGACTGATCCTCTATTCCCTATGGGATTTTTCAGTTCTTACTGTGCATCTAGTAGTCTGGCCTTGCTTCCTCTTATCAAAAACAAAAAGCAACACATGGTCAGGTCTTTCTGTTAATTTTGGCTCAAGAAGCCCTGGGGATATTAATGCCAGTATCATCTAGAGGATCCTTATAGTATCCCAAACTTATAAGCATATTTCTGGCTGTCAGTGAGGTCTGGCCATTGCTCCATAACTCCAATGCTTGCTTTTTTCTCTCTCTCAGAAAGATTCATATACTTTCATTTTAATGTGTGTCTATATGAATACTTCAAGAATAATTTTCAGTTCTAGAACACAGTATGGAATTTTTTGTTAACTGGCATGTCTCAATAGACTGCTCTTGCTGGCATTCCATGGCATAATATGTAATGTGTTACACTGTTCTGAACAGGGGACTGTTACTCTAGGGTCAAACTTGGGAGTAAGGCAAGAGTGGTATTGTTCATAACAAAATATATTAACACACCACTATAGTGGAAACAATAATATAAGCACTGACATATCCAATTATTGTACCTTGAGAAGATTTTAAAAGTAGTTGCAAAAGACATTAAAATTCTAATATATTAGAAAGTTAAACATTGGATAAAAATGTTCAAAAGTGCTGGGCATAGTAGAGTACGCCTTTAATCCCAGCACTAGGAGGGCAGAGGCAGGTGGATTTCTGAGTTTGAGGCCAGCCTGGTCTACAAAGTGAGTTCCAGGACAGCCAGGGCTACACAGAGCAACCTGGTTTAGAAAAAAAACAAACAAGCAACAACAACAAAAAAAATGTTCAAAAGTGAAGTTATTTAGCACTGTTTATAAAACATGTAAAACATAAAAGGAAACATTAATATGCTTTATAAGTCTTCTAGAAATCATGTGTCAAGAAGTGGAATTATCAAGCTCTATACTTATGAAAAGACTTAAGTCATAAAATTGCACTTTATATTTAGAGGCTAGTGACAGATCATGAATATTCATTAATATTTTCACATTAAAATAATTAAATTATGCTTCCCAAGATATGCTGTTATTGCTTTTCAAGGGCAAGTATTTGATTAATGATGTTTTAAAAAAATTAAAGTGGAATCCACGCCCCCCCTTTGGTAATATAAGGAAACAATAAAAAGTGATACTCCGCCTGATGCTATCCTTCCAGGTCCTGATGGAAACATGTAAATCACTTAAACAGAATTTTTAAAGTCAATTAACTAGTATTACACAATAGATGTTGCATAAATCTACAGAATTATGCATTTATTAAATGTGATGATTTCTAATACCAGTTTTTACAATAATAATGGAATGAGAAAATACTTTATTAAAAGCAGGGCATTTTTTTATTCAAATACTACCTGCTTTTTTAGCTAGTAAAGGGCTTTTTGCCCTTTATTTACAGGGACTTGCAGTTTCTTACAAGTTACAGGGAAGATATTAGAATTGTGGCCCCAGGATAGGCAACAGCACAAGAAGAGACACGTGTAAACACACAAAACCACAAATAATGGAGACATACATAGAGAAATACAGTTTATAAAATGTGTAGCATGACAAAATTCCTTCCTTGCTTAAAATTGTTTGTAATCATATTTGAAAGAAAACTATTATAGAATTTGTTTTATTATTAAAATGGTTATGGTTTAGGTGCTTCTGATGAATATATGGGAGTATGCTAATGCTTTTATATATATTTATTGCCTCATTGCAAATCTTTTTTACAGATGAGGATCATTTAAAGGAATGTAATTACTTGAGGGTAGTAAATGAGTCTATTTATTTATTTGTTTGATGTTTGTTTGTTTGTTTGTTTATTGGTTTTTTCGAGACAGGGTTTCTCTATATAGCCCTGGCTGCCCTGGAACTAACTTTGTAGACCAGGCTGGCCTTGAAGTCAGAAATCTGTCTGCCTCTGCCTCCTGAGTGCTGGGATTAAAGGCCTGTGAGTCATTTAAGCACACTTTGATTTTTGTATTTACAAGTTTTAACATTCATTTCTTTATCTGTTCAATAAAATGGCAGAAATAGTCACTTGAGTTTTCAAAGTCACTTTTACTAAATTATCTTATTTATGACTTTATAAGACTAATACTGAAGCAGTGGTGTGTGTGTGTGTGTGTGTGTGTGTGTGTGAAGGCAGAGACACATAGATACTGATGGAATACTCAGAAAAAAATCATTCTTCTTGTGCATAGACACTTTTGCTCTAATATTTCATGGAGTTAAAATCTAAAAGAGGGCAAGATTACTTTAAATTTCTGTGATAATGATCAAATGCTTAAAACATTTTCTGCACATTGAGACCTATGGCTTCTCTCTCTGGGTTAGAAATATATCTTATATTTAGGAACTGTAGTAGAAGCTATTAGTGAAATTTTAACACAGCTATAACTACTAATAAAACTAATAGAAAACTTTAAAGTATATTAAAAGTACATTCTATGCTTCAGATGTCAAATGTTTTCTTTTGTAAAATTACTCTACAATCTATGACAAAAGAAGGTCAGTAAACTTAGTGCTATTTATTTATTTATTTATTTAGATTCATTTATTTATGTTGAAACAGGAGCTCACTCATCCATCCATCCAGGGTGGTTTTGCACAGATGTCTCTTTTATGATGAGTGTCAGCACAAACAGCACAGAGAGATTTTAAAATCTCATTTCACAACTGTTCTAGGTCTGAGACTCTATCATCAAACTGCCTATGACCCTAAAACTTAGAAATACTGTTCCTATGTCCAGTTTTTAAATGATTTTCTCTTCCTGAAAAGTATGGATTTACATGGCTGGACAAGTCATCCTCTTTCCTTAACCAAAATGACCACGGGTGTAAGAGGATTTTCAGAAGATCACATTCTACAAAAATCTTTTCGTGTATGTCATGTTTATGGCTAAGAAGTCATTTAAGTTTGGTAATCTTACAAGAACTTTTATTCCCCTTACAGTATTTTATCTATACCTAAAACTTATACAATATCATCCACAGGCTCAAGTTGGCCACTACTATTTCACAGGGATTGTTACAAATTTGGAAAGCATGAAGATAACATTGAGCATGTTGGGGGGGGCTTTTTAATACAAATTATGTGTACTTACATAAATTGTATGGCCTGTTACTGATTTCCATGCACAAACCCTTTGTGACTATTATAGATTTATCAGTTGAAATTTTCAGGTATTTTTGAAAACATTTGTTGGGAAGCAGAGCATTGTTAATTTTCAGGGTGGAGTCTATTTTTCCTGTCATGTATTGAAGCTACTGAGGATTGTGTGATTTAAGTCTCAATTCTACTTTGGTATGGGAAAGTTCACAGAAAAGCATTTGTTTAAGATTCTGAAGCAAAATAATTTGAGATCCACACAGCATCTGCTTGTCCCAACTCTCAGTTTATCCCTGTATTGTTCCAGGGACATATTCAGCGTTAAGGCTAGGAGAAGGCAGAGTTCACTCCGCTTTAGCATGAAGTTATTACTAAGGGTTTGCTCATAAAACGTGACAGTCATTCAATTTCTGTATAAAAATGAGCCACATGCCCTTCCCTGCACCTCTGCTAAAGTCTAGGAGGATAGCTGATTCTATATGAAGTGTGTTTTGATTCTTTTCTTACATCCTGTAATTGAGAGTGCAAATACACAGCCAATGCATATTTGTGAAACTGCTGGTAAATTAAATGGAAGTGGATTCCAGGCGGAATCCCACAATATAATTTTACTTTGTGTTCTATTGAGAGTTATGTATGTCAAGCCTGGAGTTTGTTCACTAATGAATATTGCAGTGTGTGTTGGGGGGGGGGGGGTGGATAGGGAATGTGTGCTCTTAGATTTGATCTTCTTAAAAGGTTCAACTGCTTCAAGCAGGTATTTTTGCTGGAGATGTTAGGGGGCTTATAATATTTGGATTTATCCATCTGTTTCTGTGTACATATGAAAGGGAAAAGAATCTCTTAAACCTCAAAGCAATGAATGCAGCCTCACTCCTACTTAATGAAGGCTTAGTCAGAATTATCTTTGCTGAGGGCATACACCTGCGTGAAGCTGGCATCTCAAACCTGCATCTACCTGAAGTTCACTGCCGATAGTAATTGATTTTTTTTTTTCCTTCAGTCAACTTAACATAGATCAAGAGTGAAGTGGCACTTGGCTCCACACACAATCTCAGCAGCTGCAGTTTTGCTGTTGCCTGTCATATGGACTTCTTCTATGGTTTCTATATTGGCTGCACATATCTGAACTTAATTCTGAGATGCCAACTGATAGGCCCATTTATATTAGCGTTAGTGAGACATCCTGTGCCACATAAACAGAAAACAAAAGTTGCTCCTATATGATCAACATGTGCATATTTGGGGGGGGGTTGCTTATAATATGTTCATAGTATTTCACTCGAAATATTTAACCATTAAGAGGTAATATTTTATTTTTAAATAAAATGATTAATAATTCACTAATATCCTCAGCATATATACTGTTAGGCTTTTTTCATTTTCAGGTTATTTTTAGGTGTCCAGCTCAGGAAAAAGATGAAAATTTCCTTTTTATAATGAAGAAAGTATCTGAAAGGGCGTAAAGCATAACCTTGGGATGTATAAGACAGCAAACCCTCAATGAAACTCGTGATAATTATTTTAGTAGTGACTTATAATACTTGAAGGTTCCTGAAGAAGTAGGATGGATAGACGACTGGACAGAAATATCTCTCTCCTGTCCAGTTCAATTGGCCTTGGATGAACATTGAATCACATTAATATTAATTGACTATTATACATCGGTAGAACGAATACGGGAACCGCATCTCCAGTTTTCTGCTGCAATGTTTAAAATAACACATAGGACATTGATAAGTTACTTTATATAGATATCAATTTTTTTTCTCACTCATGATGGTGAATATATGAGGTTTTATACCGATGACTGTTTTGGAGGTGACTCTAGTTAACAATTCAAATCTATAATTAACTCTGCATACTCTGTGGTGATGCAGGGTAAATAGTTGTGTTTCCACTGTATAATAGTGATGCCATTTTCTTATAATTTTCTTAAACACAAATATGTTAGTTTCTAAGACGGTGGACAAAATAGGTTATAAATTAGAAACTACACACATAGCACATCACTACCGTATTATTTTTATTGTCATGATGTATGCTGAATCTAAAATCCTCAGAGAAATTTTGCTGTTTAAATGTCTAACATTGTATAACCCGTGGCTAATTCTTAACTATATTGCTAGATTCTGTGTTATTTTCAATAGCATATTATGCTGTTTTAATTTGCACTGCTTGTAGTTTATTTAATTAAACATATGAAAAACAGGCATATAAGGGGGGAAATCACATCATTGTGATGCAGAGTACATAGCATAAGATATCTTTATTTTGTTTCTAACGATAAGACGTTTGAAAGAAGACTTTTATGTGTGCCTATATTTATGCATTCATTATTTAGGGAGCTGCAGGCTATTGTAAAGCACATTATCATAATTCCTCTTTATTTTTTTTTTTTACATTTTGCAATGTCTTAAAAATACTCTTCATTTAAAAATATTTTAATATGATTTAATTACTTATATTTAATTTAAAAATATATTTTTTTAAAATAGCCTGTTTCTATCGTCGATCTTTCACTTAATTACCCAATGAGGCAACAGTTGCATTAAAAGTCTGACTGAGGCAAGCCACGCAGGTAAGCCTTTCATTGCCCAAGTGGTCTCTATGAAACAGAGCATCTAGGGGTATATTTTCTTTTAACTTGACTTCATTTCTCCCTAATTAGTAGTGTGCAATGTACCATTATGATGCCTGCTTCACCCTCTTGGTTCTTGCACCGCCCCTTGGGGATTTCCCAGCTGTTTTGCACTCCTGTTGTAATTGAAATCTTACTTGTTCCAGCCTGTAATTGATAGTGAACCCAACCATTTTATGTTTGTCATGCAACAGATGTTCAATAGCAACACTCAAATGCTGCTTATGGAAAAAAATGCCTTACTAGAGAGAAACTAGACCAGATCAGATCCTGCATCAAACCCACATTCAATTATCTACTCATCTTTCTCTCCTCCTTTAAAGTTTTATTGGTTTACAGGAAAAAAAAAATCATTAGATTAATGACCATATTGCACAAACTCAAACACACACATATGTATCAAATATAACTTTATATGAAATAGACTCTGAAGCAAGGACTTTATAGCATAAAGTATATTAATCACAAAATAAAATTGTCCTTTGCATAATTATTTTGTCAGTGATATAAGTTTTAATTAAACTTGTTTATATGAACACTTTACCTATCAATATCATTTATATTTATACAAAGAGATACTTCATTATTATCTTGTTTGTATTCTAAAACCACAGGCTTTCCATCAAAAGAAATAACAATATGATATAAAGGAGTTTTTTTTTTTTTTTAAGAAACATTTTTTTTATTACATATTTTCCTCAATTACATTTCCAATACTATCCCAAAAGTCCCCCATAGCGCCCCCCACTTCCCTACCCACCCATTCCCATTCTTTTGGCCCTGGCATTCCCCTATATTGGGGCATATAAAGTTTGCAAGTCCAATGGGCCTCTCTTTCCAGTGATGGCCGACTAGGCCATCTTTCGATACATATGCAGCTAGAGACAAGAGCTCCAGGGTTCTGGTTAGTACATTATGTTGTTCCAACAATAGGGTTGCAGATCCCTTTAGCTCCTTGGGTACTTTCTCTAGCTTCTCCATTGGGAGCCCTGTGATACATCAAATAGCTGACTGTGAACATCCACTCCTGTGTTTGCTGGGCCCCGGCATCATCTCACAAGAGACAGCTATATTTGGGTCCTTTCAGCAAAATCTTGCTTGTGTATGCAATGGTGTCAGCGTTTAGAAGCTGATTATGGGACGGATCCCTGGATACAGCAGTCTCTAAATGGTCCATCCTTTCATCACAGCTACGAACTTTGTCTCTGTAACTCCTTCCCTGGGTGTTTTGTTCCCAATTCTAAGAAGGTGCACAGTGTCCACACTTTGGTCTTCATTCTTCTTGAGTTTCATGCGTTTATCAAATTGTATCTTATATCTTGGGTATCCTAAGTTTTGGGCTAATATCCACTTATCAATGAATACATATTGTGTGAGTTCTTTTGTGATTGTGTTACTTCACTCAAGATGATGCCCTCCAGGTCCATCCATTTGCCTAGGAATTTCATAAATTCATTCTTTTTAATAGCTGAGTAGTACTCCATTGTGTAAATGTACCATAATTTCTGTATCCATTCCTCTGTTGAGGGACATCTGGGTTCTTTCCAGCTTCTGGCTATTATAAATAGGGCTGCTATGAACATAGTGGAGCATGTGTCCTTTTTACCGGTTGGGACATCTTCTGGATATATGCCCAGGAGAGGTATTGCTGGATCCTCCGGTAGTACTATGTCCAATTTTCTGAGGAACCGCCAGACTGATTTCCAGAGTGGTTGTACAAGCTTGCAATCCCACCAACAATGGAGGAGTGTTCCTCTTTCTCCACATCCTCGCCAGCATCTGCTGTCACCTGAATTTTTGATCTTAGCCATTCTGACTGGTGTGAGGTGGAATCTCAGGGTTGTTTTGATTTGCATTTCCCTGATGATTAAGGATGTTGAACATTTTTTCAGGTGCTTCTCTGCCATTCGGTATTCCTCAGGTGAGAATTCTTTGTTCAGTTCTGAGCCCCATTTTTTAATGGGGTTATTTGACTTTCTGGAGTCCACCTTCTTGAGTTCTTTATATATATTGGATATTAGTCCCTTATCTGATTTAGGATAGGTGAAGATCCTTTCCCAATCTGTTGGTGGTTTTTTTGTCTTATTGATGGAGTCTTTAGCCTTGCAGAAGCTTTGTAGTTTCATGAGGTCCCACTTGTCAATTCTCGATCTTACAGCACAAGCCATTACTGTTCTATTCAGGAATTTTTCCCCTGTGCCCATATCTTCAAGGCTTTTCCCCACTTTCTCCTCTATAAGTTTCAGTGTCTCTGGTTTTATGTGAAGTTCCTTGATCCACTTAGACTTGACCTTAGTACAAGGAGATAGGAATGGATCGATTCGCATTCTTCTACATGTTAACAACCAGTTGTGCCAGCACCATTTGTTGAAAATGCTGTCTTTCTTCCACTGGATGGTTTTAGCTCCCTTGTCGAAGATCAAGTGACCATAGGTGTGTGGGTTCATTTCTGGGTCTTCAATTCTATTCCATTGGTCTATTTGTCTGTCACTATACCAGTACCATGCAGTTTTTATCACAATTGCTCTGTAGTAGAGCTTTAGGTCCGGCATGGTGATTCCACCAGAGGTTCTTTTATCCTTGAGAAGAGTTTTTGCTATCCTAGGTTTTTTGTTATTCCAGATGAATTTGCAGATTGCACTTTCTAATTCGTTGAAGAATTGATTTGGAATTTTGATGGGGATTGCATTGAATCTGTAGATTGCTTTTGGCAAGATAGCCATTTTTACAATGTTGATCCTGCCAATCCATGAGCATGGGAGATCTTTCCATCTTCTGAGATCTTCTATAATTTCTTTCTTCAGAGACTTGAAGTTTTTCTTATACAGATCTTTCACTTCCTTAGTTAGAGTCACGCCAAGATATTTTATATTATTTGTGACTATTGAGAAGGGTGTTGTTTCCCTAATTTCTTTCTCAGCCTGTTTATTCTTTGTGTAGAGAAAGGCCATTGATTTGTTTGAGCTAATTTTATATCCAGCTACTTCACCGAAGCTGTTTATCAGGCTTAGGAGTTCTCTGGTGGAATTTTTAGGGTCCCTTATATATACTATCATATCATCTGCAAAAAGTGATATTTTGACTTCATCTTTTCCAATTTGTATCCCTTTGATCTCCTTTTGTTGTCGAATTGCTCTGGCTAGGACTTCAAGTACAATGTTGAATAGGTATGGAGAAAGTGGACAGACTTGTCTAGTCCCTGATTTTAGAGGGATTGCTTCAAGCTTCTCACCATTTACTTTGATGTTGGCTACTGGTTTGCTGTAGATTGCTTTTATCATGTTTAGGTATGGGCCTTGAATTCCTGATCTTTCCAAGACTTTTATCATGAATGGGTGTTGGATCTTGTCAAATGCTTTTTCCGCATCTAAGGAGATGACCATGTGGTTTTTGTCTTTGAGTTTGTTTATATACTGGATTACGTTGATGGATTTCCGTATATTGAACCATCCCTGCATCCCTGGGATGAAACCTACTTGGTCAGGATGGATGATTGTTTTGATGTGTTCTTGGATTCGGTTAGCAAGAACTTTATTGAGGATTTTTGCATCAATATTCATAAGGGATATTGGTCTGAAGTTTTCTATCTTTGTTGGGTCTTTTTGTGGTTTAGGTATCAGAGTAATTGTGGCTTCATAGAATGAGTTGGGTAGAGTACCTTCTGTTTCTATTTTGTGGAATAGTTTGTGAAGAACTGGGATTAGATCTTCTTTGAAGGTCTGATAGAACTCTGCACTAAACCCATCTGGTCCTGGGCTTTTTTTAGTTGGGAGACTATTAATGACTGCTTCTATTTCTTTGGGGGATATAGGGCTGTTTAGATCATTAACCTGATCTTGATTCAACTTTGGTACCTGGTATCTGTCTAGGAACTTCTCCATTTCATCCAGGTTCTCCAGTTTTGTTGAGTATAGCCTTTGGTAGAAGGATCTGATGGTGTTTTGGATGTCTTCAGGATCTGTTGTTATGTCTCCTTTTTCATTTCTGATTTTGTTAATTAGGATGCTTTCCCTGTGCCCTCTAGTGAGTCTGGCTAAGGGTTTATCTATCTTGTTGATTTTCTCAAAGAACCAGCTCCTTGATTGGTTGATTCTTTGAATAGTTTTTCTTGTTTCCACTTGGTTGATTTCACCCCTGAGTTTGATTATTTCCTGCCGTCTACTCCTCTTGGGTGAATTTGCTTCCTTTTGTTCTAGTGCTTTTAGGTGTGTTGTCAAGCTGCTAATGTGTGCTCTCTCTAGTTTCCTTTTGGAGGCACTCAGAGTTATGAGTTTTCCTCTTAGAAATGCTTTCATTGCGTCCCATAAGTTTGGGTATGTTGTGGCTTCATTTTCATTGAACTCTAAAAAGTCCTTAATTTCTTTCTTAATTCCTTCCTTGACCAAGGTATCATTGAGAAGAGTGTTGTTCAGTTTCCACGTGAAGGTTGGCTTTCTATTATTTATTCTGTTATTGAAGATCAGCCTTAGTCCATGGTGATCTGATAGGATGCATGGGACAATTTCAATATTTTTATATCTGTTGAGGCCTGCTTTGTGACCAATTATGTGGTCAATTTTGGAGAAGGTACCATGAGGTGCTGAGAAGAAGGTATATCCTTTTGTTTTAGGATAGAATGTTCTGTAGATATCTGCCAGATCCATTTGATTCATAATTTCTCTTAGTTTCACTGTGTCCCTGTTTAGTTTCTGTTTCCATGATCTGTCCATTGGTGAAAGTGGTGTGTTGAAGTCTCCCACTATTATTGTATGAGGTGCAATATGTGCTTTGAGCTTTACTAAAGTTTCTTTAATGAATGTGGCTGCCTTTGTATTTGGAGCATAGATATTCAGGATTGATAGTTCCTCTTGGAGGATTTTACCTTTGATGAGTATGAAGTGTCCCTCCCTGTCTTTTTTAATGACTTTGGGTTGGAAGTCAATCTTATCAGATATTAGAATGGCTACTCCAGCTTGTTTCTTCATGCCATTTGCTTGGAAAATTGTTTTCCAGCCTTTCATTCTGAGGTAGTGTCTATCCTTTTCTCTGAGATGAGTTTCCTGTAAGCAGCAAAATGTTGGGTCTTGTTTATGTAGCCAGTTTGTTAGTCTATGTCTTTTTATCGGGGAGTTGAGTCCATTGATATTAAGAGATATTAAGGAAAAGTAATTGTTGTTTCCTGTTATTTTTGTTGTTAAAGTTGGCATTTTGTTCTTGTGGCTGTCTTCTTTTAGGTTTGTTGAGGGATTACCTTCTTGTTGTTTCTAGGGCGTGGTTCCTGTCCTTGTATTGGTTTTTTTCTGTTATTATCCTTTGAAGGGCTGGATTCGTGGAGAGATAATGTGTGAATTTGGTTTTGTCGTGGAATACTTTGGTTTCTCCATCTATGTTAATTGAGAGTTTGGCTGGGTATAGTAGCCTGGGCTGGAATTTGTGTTCTTTTAGTGTCTGTATAACATCCGTCCAGGATCTTCTGGCTTTCATAGTCTCTGGTGAAAAATCTGGTGTAATTCTGATAGGCTTGCCTTTATATGTTACTTGGCCTTTTTCTCTTACTGCTTTTAGTATTCTATCTTTATTTAGAGCATTTGTTGCTCTGATTATAATGTGTCGGGAGGTATTTCTTTTCTAGTCCAGTCTATTTGGAGTTCTGTAGGCTTCTTGTATGTTCATGGGCATCTCTTTCTTTAAATTTGGGAAGTTTTCTTCTATAATTTTGTTGAAGATGTTTGCTGGTCCTTTGAGTTGAAAATCTTCATTCTCATCCACTCCTATTATCCGTAGGTTTGGTCTTCTCATTGCGTCCTGTATTTCTTGGATGTTTTGAGTTAGGATCTTTTTGCATTTTAAATTTTCCTTGATTGTTGTGCTGATGTTCTCTATGGAATCTTCTGCACCTGAGATTCTCTCTTCCATCTCTTGTATTCTGTTGCTGGTGCTCGTATCTATGGTTCCAGATTTCTTTCCTAGGGTTTCTATCTCCAGTGTTGCCTCATTTTGGGTTTTCTTTATTGTGTCTACTTCCCTTTTTAGGTCTTATGGTTTTGTTCATTTCCATCATCTGTTTGGATGTGTTTTCCTGTTTTTCTGTAAGGACTTCTACCTGTTTGATTATGTTATCGTGTTTTTCTTTAAGGATTTGTAACTCTTTAGCAGTGTTCTCCTGAAATTCTTTAAGGGATTTTTGTGCTTCCTCTTTATTGTCTTCTGCCTGTTTAGCAGTGTTCTCCTGCATCTTTAAGTGTGTTATTAACGTCCTTCTTGAAGTCCTCTATCATCATCAGGAGATATGCTTTTAAATCCGTGTCTAACTTTTCCGGTGTGTTGGGGTGCCCTGGACTGGGCGAAGTGGGGGTGCTGGGTTCTGATGATGGTGGGTGGTCTTGGTTTCTGTTAGTAAGATTATTACGTTTACCTTTCGCCATCTGGTAATCTCTGGGGTTAGTTGTTATCGTTGTCACTGTTTAAAGATTGGAGCAGAAGCTGTGTTCCACTCACCAGCAGTCTCTAAATCCTGCGGCGGGGGTCGTGGGTAGCTGATGGTACCCCGGTGCTGGTCCAGCTGGAAGAGGCCTGTGGTCCTACTCAGGCCGTTTTTCTGCTTCCCTAACTAATGCAGTCTCTGGTCCTGCGTGCAATTGGATTGGAGCAGAAGCTGTGTTCCACTCTCCAGAAGTCTTAAGATCCTGTGGTGGGTGTTGTGGGTAGCTGGTGAGTGTCAGCTGACCCTGCGCCCCAGCTGCCCAGGTGCTTTTCTGACCGGAAGAGGGTTGTGGCCCTATGTAGGCCGGATTTCTCTCTCCCCAACCAGAGCAGTCTCAGGTCCCGCGCAATTGGATTGGAGCAGAAGCGTTGTTCCACTCACCAGCAGTCCCAAAATCCTGCGGCGGGGGTCGTGGGTAGCTGGCGGGTGTCAGGCAACCCTGGGCTCCCGCTACCCTGGCGCTGATCCGGCCGGATGAGGCCTGTGGCCCTACTCAGGCCGGTTTCTGCTTCCCTAACTAATGCAGTCTCAGGTCCCGCGCAATTGGCTTGGAGCAGAAGCTGTGTTCCACTCACCAGCAGTCCCAAAATCCTGCGTCGGGGGTCGTGGGTATCTGGCGGGTGTCAGGCAACCCTGCGCTCCCGCTACCCCGGCACTGATCAGGCCGGATGAGCAGGAGTTTTTTATTTATTTATTTTTTATTAGATATTTTCTTTATATACATCCAGTGGAAAAAAAGACAGCATTTTCAACAAATGGTGCTGGCACAACTGGCGGTTTTCATTTAGAAGCATGCAAATGTATAAAGGAGTTTTGAACGTTTAAGTCCATTATATACATGAGTGATAGATGATAACTATTTAAGGAGATGATATATAGATAACATATGAAAAACAGGCATATAGTGGGGGACAGATGACAGACATTTTCCATTGCATTTTCTATAAATAGTTCTATTATGTACTTAAACACATGTATATACTATTCAATAGGTGCTACTGAATGTCTTCATAGACTTTCTAGACCTTTGTAAAGTGTGCTGGCCTCATGGTGGGTTGACTAGTGTGAAAAGAGCCCATGGCTAGACTAAGTAAAACCATGCTTGAGAAACTAACTATATTAAAGATTTGATCATCACTTCCTAGGAATAATGAATTAACTGTAGTATTTATAGCTGGAAGACATTAATGAGGCCCACTCCAGAAAGTCAAAGAGAAAGCACTGCGTCCAGGATGTTATAAAACAGAATATTTAAGCTGACCACAAAGACACATGCCTGCTAACCAACTACACAGGGTCTCCTGTGCAATTAAGAGAAAATTAAGTTTATGGAACACCAGTATATGTAAGTTCATAACTATCTTGGGCTGTACTTCACTCTCCTCATAAAGTAGCACGATTCATGCAGTCTGGAGTTGCCAGAATTTTCTTCAGCTTCCATTAGGGCAATCTCAAAGAATACAGAGACTATAGCATAAGCATGCAATAATCAGTGACTGAAGTTGTGACAGAAAAAGAGTAAGGTTTTATGATTTAAATTAGCGCCCTGAGAGTCTGAAAATCCTGGGACTGAATGACTTTTATCTAGCAAATACTATAGGAAAAAAAAAGTGTGAAACTATATTTCTGTGCATATGAAAATGCAGAAATATAGGTAGAAAGAGGAGCTACATTGTATTGAGACACTTAGATATTGTGTCAGAATGTACATGTTGAGAGCAAGTGTGCCCAGTAGTACATATTGCATTGGGAGACTTCTCAGATATCAAGTGACTCCACTTGCCCCTGAGCACTGGGAAATATGAAGGACTAAAGGAAAAGAAGGTCCCAGGTTCAAAAATAATATTTTATAAAATATATTTTGAAAATGATTGAGATTTCATATTTTCCCCTTTACAACAGTCAATATTGTATAATCATCTGAAAAAGTTTTGCTGTTATTGTTCAAAATGTATTTGTAGTGCTTCTTCCCTTCTGAATTATTCAAGTAAGTGACATTATTTTTAAAGGGATCATTTCTCCCTTTGGAATAAAAGTCTGTTTCTAGAGATTGGTGCATCATGCATTATAAAAAGAATAGAAAAATGGGTTGCTCTGAATATTCTACTACATCATATTTTTCCTTTAAGTAAAAAATGAACATAAACATGACATTTATATTTAGCTATGTTTGTAATAATACATGTCCTCAAACACACATTCTATTTCATTTGTAATACGAAAATGCAAATAATCACATAAGTTTTTATGTCCCGAGGTTTTTCATACTAGCATGAAAAATCGCAATAATATTGGTTTAATTTTAATGAGGTAAAACAAAAAGATTGAAACATATATCAAGTACATTTTAACTATTAATATCATAGTATGTTTCCATTGCTGAAACCATGGCCACATTTATCAATTTTCTTTTAATTTTATTCTGTGTGTCTGTGAATGTGTGTATGTAAGTTTGGTGTGTCTGCTTATCATGTAGATCCCTGGATGTGCGTGGGTGATTCTGGCCATAAAAAAGCCACAACATCATTTTTGGTGTCTTGCTCTATCATCTTCTCCTTTGTTTCCCGGAGACAGGCATTTTAATGAACCAAGAACTGTCTGTAAGTCAGCCAGTCCCTGCAATGTTATTTCTCTGTCTCTTAGGGTGAGTAGGTTTCAGGTGAGTGCAATCACACGCAGGTGTGTGAGTGCTGGGCATCCCAACTCAGCCCTGTGCTGGCACAGAAAGCGAGGTTACACAAGGAGCTGTCTCTGAGCCCCTCACATTCTTTTAAAATGTATAGAAAATATAAAGTACTTTTCCTTTGATAAACTAGGAACACATTTTTAGTTAAATATGGTCAAAATGTAAACTTTTAAAAAATAAAAATAATTTAAAAATAAAATAAAATAATTTCTGGTAATGCAAAATTTGACATGAATTAATATAATGTGTTATTATACCAGTGTATGTTTCTTTTTACATATCTCAAATACACTCAGAGAAGCCCTTCAGGGTCATGGCTTTCCATTTAACATCTAGTCATTTTCCATTTGTGTAAAGCTGAAAGATAAAGAGAAGATAATAAAGGATAAATTAAGGTTTGTGCATGGGTGTACCTAGACATCATGGTGGTTATTGGTATATAAACTTTGGGAAAAAAAAGATGTTATGGAACAATTCTCCTTAAAATATTTCATACTTTGCCTTGCACTTTTTCTTTGTTTTCCTTTAAGTGCAGCATTCAATTTCCTGTCTCATACTTTGCTTTTTCTGTCCCTCTTTGATAATAATGGGAGAGGAAGAACCTCTTGGTGTTGATTCCCACAGGAGACTGCCTGGCAGCCATGTTGTGAAGCTAAATCAATGGCTTGGGAATTGCTGCTCATCTCTGGAAGCCTATGTGACAAAATATTGCCAAAGCTCAGAGAAACACAAGGTGACCAGGAGGAGCTGTTTGAGCATAAGGGGTTGAAGTGTGCAATGTTTTCTCCAGATGTCCTGGAGGCCTATGCTGAAGGAGAAAGGGCTTCTTTCCACTCCCTACCCCTGTCAGTCTTGCTATCCATACATCACTGCCTTGTTTGAAGAAGAAATCAGAAAGGAGATAAATGAGAGAAAATGGCAGTTAAAGAAATATCTACAGAGAGAAGAGGTTGCTGCTGGGAGGGAAGGATTGGGCACAGAATATGTGAGAATGAAAGAATACACAGTAACACCCAATATAAAGATGATGGTGCATCTTCATTATAGAATGTGGTCCACTGAGCCCGACTGCTCTGGTTCCCTTATGCATTCTTGTTTCATTTGTGCATGTCATTTAACTCCTCAGTTTTTGGGTTGGTTTTTGTTGTTGTTGTTGTTGTTGTTGTTTTTGTTTTTCTTTATTCTTCTGCATATAGAATCTACTAAATGCCTATTCTTTTAGTAAGAGATTTTGAAAGAAGTTAGTGACTTCATTAAATTAATACTTCAAAAACATTTATAAAAGTACCTAGTATGTTTGTGTTTATTAAATATTTGAGAACTTGTACAGTACATATTGATCATATTTACCTGATATGTCCCAAAATTTCACAGAGTCAATCTCTCTACACTTTCTCTACTGATCTCTGTTTGGGTTCTTTTCATTTTTCTCTATGATCAAAGTTTATTTGCCCTATTTAAGTGCTATTTTATCTGTAGCCACCAGAGCATAGGCAACTTATCAGGGGTTAAAATTTTAGAGAAAATTGAGCTCCCACCACTAAGCACCTGAGATTCTCAAAAACTCCTTTGTGAGAGGTGGAATTTCATACCTAACCTTGCTCTCCATCATAGGATTGGATTGATCTTGGGCTTGCACAACTCTTGTGTATTCTGTTACAACCACTGAAAGTCCAGGTGTTTAGCTTTCTAGCTGTGTTCAGGACACAGAGTTTCCCTATAGTCATGCACTGCCACTGACTCTTAAAATCTTTTGGACACATTTTTCTACAATAATCCCTGAACTGCAGAAGGAGGGAGAGGGTATTTTATTACATTTTGGGCTAAGCATTCTTTTCAATTCTCTCTCTCTCTCTCTCTCTCTCTCTCTCTCTCTCTCTCTCTCTCTCTGTCTCTCTCTCTCTGTCTCTCTGTCTGTCTCTCTCTCTGTCTCTCTCTCTGTCTCTCTCTCTGTCTGTCTCTCTCTGTCTCTGTCTCTCTCTCTCTCTCTCTCTCTCTCTCTCTGTCTCTGTCTGTCTCTCTCTCCGAGAACACCTTTGAGTAGTCAGCTTTGTTCTTCCATGAAAGTTCCAGGAGTGTAATCTAAGATGGTCAGGCTTAGATATGACTGCCTTTAACCACTGAGACATCTTATTAGCACCTAGGGCTAAGTTGGCTGTAATTTGTTATTCTCTGTACCTTTGCCAATGTAGGTCTGTGTGTTAATTATCATCTATTGGTAGTAGGGGTTTCTGTGATGATGGTTAAGAGATGAATTATCTATATGTATCCTAAGAAATCATGAGGAATCTCTTAGTTTGTCTATTACAATAAGAAGATACTGTGACCAAAGCAACTTTTATAAGGAAGTGTTTAATTGAGGTCTTGATTGTGTTTCCAGTCCATAATCATCCTGGCAGGGAGCATGGCAACAGGCAGGCAGGCATAGTGCTAGAAGAATTGCTAATAGCTTACATCCCAGCCAAAGTATACAAGGCAAGACACAGACAAGGTCTGACTTGTGTTGTTGAAACCACAAAAGCCACACTCAGTGGCACATCTTTCCCAAAAGGTCAACCTTATTATTCCTTCCCAAATAGTTCTACCAAATAAGGAATATATAAGCCCATGGAGCCATTCTGTTTCAAAACCACTACAAGGAGTTAGTTTAACATTCTGTCCACTAAGTAGAACAATAGTAGTAGGTTCTCTGCTAGGCTCTATGGCAGGTCTAGCCATAGTTTCTTGGTCCAGGAATGGTTGCAGATAAGCATGAAATGGAACTGGACACTTGTGCAATCCTAGGACTCCTACTGAAAACTACAGATATAAACAGGAGAAATCTTAGAAGCAACCCAATGCTTACATAGTTAATATGAAAGCGATCAGGAAATAAAGTAAAAGGCAAGAACAGACACTTGGGTTATTTTCTGAACCCCCTGCATTCTTGCACTCAATGATAAGAATGCATACCCATACAAGATACTCACAGATATTCTACACAAGCATACCCATACACATTATTTACACATAAAGGGGAGGGTGATAGAAAGGGTCTAACTGATCCTCAAAAAGAAGAAGAAGATGACTTTTATGAAGGACATTTTGTCTTCCACAGCCTTTCCATTCTCTATGATCCAACAGCATTGTCCATTAGTCCATCAGTGCATATGTCATGGAGAGTTTCACTGTTACTACACAGGTGGTGCTATGATCTGAAGTGGAAGTGGGTGAGGAGGACGACAATGTTGAATAGTGACAGGTGCTAGGTACTCTGTGAGGAGTTTCCCTAAAAGAGCACTTTGCAACTCTATTGTATTGTGTGGGGTGGCCTTTTAATAACACATAGATGGTTCTAGTTTTACAATGGGTTATAAAACAAAAGGAAACACCTGAACATAGAAAAAGGAATCTGTAGTGTGGAAGGACATTCGAGAGGAGCAAAAAGGGGATAAGAGAGTCTGGTGGTGAGAGTAATCAAATGCATTGTGTACTTGTATGAAAATATTAAAGAGCTTATACACAAGATTTTTAAAAAGCAAAGTATCAAGTTTCAGCAGAGCGACTCTTCAATTGCAAGGGCCCAAGATATAGAGCCAAGTAAGAAGGAGGTAATCTCATAAGAGAAACAGTTTTTCATTTAGAATCTTTGTCTTTGTGGACTCTGGATGATAGGAAATTCAAACAAACGCATGGTCATTGTGACCTTGTTTCCCCACGTGACTAGAGGGTTTTTCCGCTTTTATTTCTATCTAGCCAGGCCTCAGCTGATGTTTTGGTCTCTGAAGTTTCAAGTCATTTAGCATTACTTTCACGTTTAAGCATCAGAATTTCTCACACCTGGCTGAGGAATGCTGTTCCTATCTGCCTTTGATTTTGAGAGTTGTTAACTTGCAGGCTTACGGTTACTTCTAACCTTCTCTTTCTCCTTGCACTTTTAGTTTTTGAGTAAGAATTGTCCTTCAAAAGTCTTCTTTAATAAATATGTATTAAATGGATCAGTGTTTGTCAAACCAAGAACAGACCCTTTCTTTAATTTTATAATATAACAGTCTTTAAATATTTTCAGTGCAAAAGAAATAAAATGCATTGATTTTAAATGTGATAACTCAAATATTTATAGGCATCTCCGTGTGAAAATAAAGTAGTGGGGAGGGCTGTGTGTGGTTAGGCAAAGGACATGTTTTGTAGCACCCTACGAACCTCCAAAGAAAAGTTAAGTCAGCATATAACACAGATTCAGTGGCAAAAATAAAACAGATCTGCAGATCATCCATCACTTCTGTGTTGTGACCTCTGCCGAATGGACTAGCAAATTCTGTGTTATTGAATCACAATGACAGAGCCAAATACAAATGTCATGACTTTCCTGTGGTCCCTGGGTCTTGCCATATCGCCATTGTCATTTTATTTTCCCTTCCCAGGGACACTTTGGAAGATTTAGAGGCTTTCAGCCTAATCTGACTGGCTCCACAAAAACAGCTGGAGCTTTGCCAAGAGCCCAGCCTGATTATGTCAACAAGGCTGCCTCATCCACAGGGGAGCTCAAGCCGGGTATATGGAGTTCTGGGAACCGCCATGAATTAGCTTTATATGCTCCAAGAGGCACTTTCTTACAAAAACAGACTTCAGACACTGCCAGAGGAAATTGTTTCCCATTGGAAATAAGCATCACCGGCGCTTGTCTTTTATAACTGTGTCATTTCGGCAGATCTTGGGACAGAGTATGGCTAGCCCTTGTGTTCCAAATCTCTGCAGAACCAAGCTAAATTAGCTCTGCACTTGCCAGGGCTCCTACCTAATGCGTATGGATTAAATGATCACTATTTAAGTGATAATTTTTAAGTTTAAAAGTTAGAAACTAAGCATGTAGTTTTGACCTCATCTTACAGAAGGTGACTGGCGGAGTTTAAAAGGGTATTCTATTAAATATTGCACCGGAGTTAAGGAGAGTAGAGTAAGGCTAGAGCAGCTCATTAGCCTTTCTTCCCAACGTGTTAAGTGGAATGCTAGGAAGGCTCACTTACAGATGTATTTAAATTTTAGTGGCATTTAAATACGGGTGATACATTTGGACTGGTCCTTTGCTATATTTCACTTGACAAAATACCTTTGCTCAAGACTAGGCAGAGGGTTATCTTATAGCTTCTCCCAATATGCAATGAGTTGACATTTTATGAAAACCTGTGAACTTCGCAGTATATAATGCTTTCCCACTTGCAGTGAAAAGGAGTTGAGAAGGTACCAGTGTTCTTATGGGCTTTATCAGAACATATTAATAATTGTAAAGTGTAACTTTTTTGCATTAAATTTACGTAGGATTACCATTAAGCATATGGAAATTCTGCACAACAAATTGTCAAATAAATGTTGGAGAAATACCAAAGAATACAGACTCTGAAGATAAAGTCTGAATGGTAGGTCTCCGTCAAATCTCAGCTCACAGCTCAGAGAATGTCACAGAAGCGGAGGCAGAAAGAGTATGAGAGCTAAGACCAACACGGATGACATAAAACAAGCACCAGGACCTACATGCTTCTACACAAAGTCCTCTGCATATATATTATAGCTCTCAGCTTAGTATTGCTATGAGACTCACAGATGTGAGAACAAGTAAGTCTCTGATACTTTTTTTCTTTTATTAATATTCATCATTCCAGTAGTTTACATGTCAAATGATATCCCATTTCCGGCTACCCCTTTGCCACGCACCTATCCCACATCTGCCCTCCCACCTCGTTTTTTGCCTGATTGGGAGTACCCCCCCACACACACACACACACAATCTCCTGCCCCTCCACTCCAGTATCTTCCTACTCTGGGCCATCCAACCACCCCCTTCCACCCTACCCCTTGACCAAGGACCTCCCCTCCCATTGCTGTCTATCAAGGCCATTCTCTACGACATATGTATCCGGAGCCAAAGATCCCTTTAGGTACACTTTTTGGTTGGTGGTCTAGACTCTGGGAGAACTGGGTGGTCAGGCCAGCCTATGTTGTTCTTTCAATGGGGTTGCAATTCGCCCCTACTGTCCTGCCAGCTCCCCCACCAGGTTCCCCAAGTACAGCCAGATGGTTGGCTCCAAGCATCCACCTCTGCATTGGTCAGTTAAGTCTCTGATTCTTATGCATGCTCTTGGGACTCTTTCCCCTGTTAAGCTGCCATGACCAACATCAGTTTTATCTTTATCGTATTATGTTTTATTCTGTCATGTTTGGTAGCTATCTCTTAGATACCTGTCCTTTTCTAATGAGAGGTGAAAGGAAGTAGATTCAGAGGGGAGAGGATATAGGGAAGAACTGGGAGAAGTAAGGAAAACTACAATCTGTATAGAAAACTGCATGAGAATAAAATCTATTTTTAATAGAAAGAAAAAAATACAAAAAAATTGAAAAATAAACAAAATACAGCCATACGATTATTGCAAAAATGGATATTTATAAGATTTTAATTTCTTACTGTATAAAAGTTTGTTTGTTTTATGATTCGAGAGACAAATATTTTGTCAGCGGGTAGATTAAATGCAGATATCTGTCATCTCCTTGGCAGCTTTTCAATTAACACAAGTTATGGCAAATACTTTCTCTGATGTATATGTATATGTCTCCATTGTGGCTGGGCTCCCTATGATCATTTTATCTCCACATTGTCTCCAGTATGAGTTTTCTGTGATGATCCCCATTTTCTGTAAAGATAAAATTTTTGAACAGGTAATGAGAGTTACACTTACATATTGGTATTAAGACAAGATTTAAAATGGATTAAGAAATAAGAACTTGTTCATGTTATCTATTATATAATGTGTATTTGTCAAATCCTAAAATGCAGAAGGAGTCTGACCAATGAATGAGTATACTACATGTATACAATTACGTACTATATATACTCACTATTCCATAAGCCCTCTCCCCTGCTCACCAACCCACCCACTCCTGCTTTCCTGTCCTGGCATTTCCTTACACTGGGACATTGAACCTTCACAGGAACAAGGGCCTCTCCTCCCATTGATGTCCAACAAGGCTACTCTTTGGTTGGTGGTTTATTCCCTGGAAACTCTGGGAGTACTGGTTGGTTCATATTCCGCCCATGCCCCAGATAAACTCTATTTTATACTATACTGTCCTATTACTGTCCACTCAGTGGGAAGGGATGCCTTGCTTCAGCATGGGCCCACTGAGACACCCCCTTCCTCCATACATCACCACACCCCCATAGAACATATCTTATATCTCTTTATCTTTTTATAAATACATCAGTAGTTATCCTATCATACACAGTGACAACACCTTGTCTCAAGAAATGGGTAAGGACTATGAGGTTGGACACTGAAGAAGTCCTCTGATCACCACAGAGGAATTTGCATTTGTATACACATACATACATACATTTGTATACACATACACACCCTGCACAGTCTCATCACATACACACAGATATAGACATATATGAGAATAGTTATATTATTTTCCATTAATGTCTGAAAGATACTAACAATCATAATTCATCATTAGTAAAATCAAAATTTAGGGGAAATGTGAGATTACAAAATAGATTATAATATTTAGATTTCTTGAACAAGTTTTGAATACTTCATTGTTCCCCAAGATCTGATATTTTTCAATAATTAATTAATTTTTAACACATGAAACTTAAATAAAAATACATTTTATATCATATTTTGTCATGAATGTAGTTCTGGTTTCTTGAAAATAATCAGACAATAATGTTTACTTACAATCTTTACAGAGTATATTTGTATCTTGAGTTAAATTTGTTCCCCAGCCACTTTTACTGTTTGTCTCCTGTTATTCTTAAAACACACACACACACACACACACACACACACACAGATTTAAAGTAATTCAACAGTTACTGTCATCCTTTAAATCTGAAAATTATACTGAACCATTGTGTTTTGGTCTGAACTCAGTGCACACACAGAGCTCTGTATGAAGCTCTGGCATTATTCAAATTATTTCCCCACAATGCCATGTGCCCTAAGATATAAAGTGGCTTATAAAAAAATTACATTGCTATTTCTAATTTCTCTATCACTAAAGATTTTATACCATTCCCCTGCCAAGGATTCATGCTCTGCGTTGCTGTGCCAGATAGTGAGGGTCATATTCTTATGCTGTAGAATCCATCTTTAAATTTCATAATTTCAATCCAAGTAACTCACACTGTAAATCCAAAGTTGAAAGGCAGTAACATGACAGTTGATGTGGGCACATCTTAATCAACAGGCTTACTGCTCAGTCTTGGCTTCAATTTGGTGCCACCAAAGAAATTCCTCCGTTCATGAAAATCAGAAGATAATTGGGTATTAGGCTTTAGACAGAGCTCCTGGGCTCTGACATGACACCACAGTGACAACCTCATTTTATTTTGGTGTTTCTGTCCCCTCTATCTTCTTGTCTCACAGATGATTTTCTTGTGCCGGCTACAGACAAAATCAAGGAGAAGGAATTAGGATGCCTTTCACAGCTTCGTATTATTTAGGAATCTCCTTGTAAAAATTGATATCAAATATATTAAACACAATGTCTGCCCGGAGCAGCTTTATTTGGAGGAAAAGCTTGATGTGCAGACGTCACAGTCGACACCTTGTGCCTTTGCAAGAAGAGTCATTAGCTTGATACAGGAAAAGGTCATAGATGAATTATTTTTAATGCAACAAACTGCACACAATCCAAAAGCAAAACCGGTACTCATGTGTTTCAATAACCTGCCATTTCTTAAAGACCTGCAAAACAAAATAATACAAAAAACAAAAACAAAGAAACATTTATCTCACAAGTCATACTATTTTAGAGTGTCAATCTATAGGATATCGTGAGCTGTCCAGCTCATGTTCTTTAGCTTCTTTGAGTCTGTTTGTGAGGTACCATATGATAAAAGCAGGGCTTTGGGTATTGGCATATTATAAGCAGCTTTTTGTAGAGAGTATCTGTAGCTGTTACTATTTCATTTATTCCCTATTAAGGATTTTTCTTTGGCCCGTGTACAACAGAGACAATACATGTTTTCTATAGTTTAAAAAGTTAAAACATAGTAAATACTAAATATTCCCCAGCTCAAAAATATATTAAAATACCCTTTATCCAATCTTTCCTTCTCCTGAGAGATTTTTCTCTTAAAATTTAAATAATATGTCTAATTTTAACATTAAGCTAAGTATTGAACTGACCATTAGATACATCTGTGTGGGTTTGTACAGTTCTTAGACATGAGTAGTTTGTCATATCTAAACTATGACAGAAGACGCCCAACTATTAATTACCTGTACATGGGCAATTAGACCAGGTCTAGTTTAAGTATCCATTAGATTCCAACTCATTACTTAGTAGCTTCATCTTTCTTGATAGTGAGAGTATAAATGCATTCAATCACATATGTGAAATGACTTATGAATGTATATGTTACTATTACGACATTTGTATAAGGGCTGTGAAATTATATACTTATATATAACAATTTTCTTCAAAATATTCTGTTCCTAATTATCTACTTTATGCAGTCTTTTCTCATTTTGAATAGTCAAGAATGAAAGTGAGTCAATGACTATTGAAAATCACTACCACGTGCCTCAGAGGCTATATAGCTCAAGCCTGTGGATGTCAACTGAGACTCTGAGAAGCACTGTGCTCTCATCTCCCCATTTGCTAAGTCAGGCTTCATCTCTGTGCATGGCAAGAGTCTTGCTCCTATTGTTAATTCCATCTCAAGTACATGTTACTATTTACTGAGAAGCAAGTTCCTGTTGCATCTTTCTCCTTAAGATAAAAGCACTTGTTCTGACCTTGTTTATCTAAATGTCTACTGCTGTTTCTGCAATTGTTACAAGATTAAAAGTACAAGTTGATGTATGTTTATTTTGCTTTCCTCTCCATAAACTCAAAACTATACATAATATAAATTTGGAACAAGTTTATTTTATATAATTTTGTATGTTGCCTTTGGTTGAACTAATAAAATATGGATTTCCCAATAAAGATTTGGTAAGCTAAATATAGACCAAGACTTGTGATTTTAAAATAAGCTACCGAACCCAAGATTTATAAAACAAAATCTTTTTTCCACTATTCCATCAATAGTTATCTTCAGTTTTCTTCCCTAATTGTCTTACTTAAAGTATATGTTTCAGACAGTAAAATTTATTCTTTTCGGGATACAATTCTGTTTTTCAAGTAGAAAAAGTCATGTAAACATTACTAAAGCTACCAAAGTATCTATTATCACTTGTAATTTCCTTATTTCTTTTACTGTTAAATTCATCCTTAGTCTTAGAAAGCCTATAAAGATTAATCACATCAGCTTTTCTAAGTGTGTATCATTTCTACATATCATAGAAACAGTCCTGTCATGTAATCTTTAGTTTTGCACTTTCTTCTTAACTTTCATAATGCTAATATCCATTTCTTTATATGACTGCATATGAAACCTGACATGAGTATCTGTATTTAATGTGAATGTGAAAGACTTGTTTTTATTAAATACATATTCAATATTCAATACAATTTTCAGTTTTATTTCAATTACTAGATCATTATTCTTATTATTAATGACTGTGTTCCTGAGCAAGGAGTGAGCAACCCCTCTAGATATCCATGCTAGTCTTAATATGATATTCAATTTTCCTTAAAAAAATGCTTTTGTTATTCTTTATCTTCAACCTGACTCCCTACATTCTTCATCACTTTTCCTTAATATATCATATTAATTTTTCCTAAGACATGTCAGTGATTTATGGGCATTTAAATTACTTTAGCTTTGTTCTACTCTTTTAAAACATTGTGTACTAGCTGATAGATTTTTAAGAAGCCTTGCTTTCTCTAGATGATTTATGATATGCAATATTGTTTATAGATGCTCATGGTTGTACTGTGAAGTCAATAGAGTGAACAATATATATATATATATATATATATATATATATATATATATATATATACTGTCTATGTGTTTTTGAATATTTGAAAAATGTAAGTTAGGGTTCTATTGCCAGAAATATTTTTGTCATTGTGGTTTTCAGGCTTTTTATTTTGAGATTTTTATGTTTGTGTCATTTTTTTGATGTATTCACACCAGTGACATTTATATTATTATTTTTCTTTTAGCATAAAAGTGGCTATAACATTGATATTTTAAAGTAAAAACTTGTGCTTTGATTAATTCACCACCTTGCTGGGTAAGCTTCCTGCTGAATATAATACACATCCTTATGTACTGTCTGTCACATTACTTCTCCAAACGATTAAGAGTCTCATGGTTTAATCTAGTAATGTTTTGATTTTCTTTTGCTTTATCTATGATGTGTGAGTGTGTGTGTGTGTGTGTGTGTGTGTGTGTATGCACGCGTATTCCTTGTGCACATGAACTATGTCTACATGGAAGCCAGTGTTAAAAGTTAAATGACTTCTTCAGTTAATTTGCAACTTATTTTAGCATAAGGTCTCTCAGCGAACCTGAATCTTATCAATTTAACTAGGTAGACTAAAAAGAGAATCCTAGAGCTTCTTTGGCTCTCCTTTTCCAGTGCTGCAATGATAGCTGTCTACTACTATACCTGGCATTTCAACATGTGTGCTAGGAAACAAACTAATGTTCATATACTTTATAAACAAGTAATATACTGATTGGGTCAACTTCTGCCAACCTCTCCATGATTATTCCTCTTGTCTACTATGTTTTCCTCAGGTGTTATTCAAATGGCCATTAGATGTTAAATTGTATGTTGACCGGTTTTTTAATATATAAAATCACTAAACAGGAAAGATTAAAACTATTTTTACATTCAGTAATAAAGTGGAAAATATAAAAATCTTTGTTAGTTAACATAGTTTATGAAGATTTGCCATTTTTCAGAGTCTTTTTCTTCTATTTTCATCATGTGCTCTAACTAACCCGAAGGGATTAGGCATGTGTAGGACACGGACTGTTCCTGATCTGAGATATTCATGTCTTATTTCTGGAGGTCACAGTTTAATCAGTATCTCTGCTTACAACAGAACACAACAAATTCCAGTTATTTACTCTCTTTGTACTCACCATGCCTTCATAATCTCAAGTAAACTGCCTGCCATGGATAGTGCAGTTATGTAACTGAGACAGGTGTAGAGATAATTTTCTGCTTCTCTCTTAGTCCTAAGCATCAGCAAACCCTGTGCCTATATGTTGGAACAATAGATCAGATTTGAAATCCACCCTTGCTTCAGCACCACCATTTTCCAAATCTCACTCACCATCATTTCAGGTTCAGGGAACTGGTAGATAATTGACAGTCTTTGATACACACACACACACACACACACACACACACACACACACACACACACACAGTAGTTTTCTTCTACATTGCCTCAAAAGTCAGTCTCTGTGGTCTCTCTGGATTAATTTTCTGAGATTCCCTGTGAGCTAAGTGTAGGGTTATATCTGTGATAAGTGGCCATAAGCTTAGGAGGCTAGAAGTTCAAATTAGCTTCACAGAGCTGAGATCAAGGTCATATAGAGCTCATTTCACACATTCTTTGGATGAGTCTGTTTATTTGCATTTTCTTGCTTGATGTATACTTAGCGATGATATATGTGTTTCTAGCATTACTGCCTCTTGCATATAGTCTATAGATCAAATCTCTCTGTCTCCATGGTTTAAAGAATTGTATGCTTACAAGTGTACAACTGGGATAGACCAGGAGAACATGTTCATCTCAGGATAATCAGCCATATTTGGAAAGTTCACTTTGGTATAAAAAACAGAATCCCCATCGTTTAGGCATAAAAACTCATATTCTTCAAGCATCATTATTCAGTTTAATTAATGTAAATGGATGGCTATGCTGGCACTAAAGTCTCATTAAACAAATTCTTTTCAGTATCTAAAATTTTGTTTACTGATTCTACAATAAGCCATTTTTTTTCATACTTTATGCTTGAAATCCATTTTGTCAAAGAAATCTTAGGACTTGTATTTGAACGGCTTGCCATCATTACATTCAGATGTTAATTTTGTATTGTATCTTTCCTAGCTGCAATATCCTAAATATATTTTAACATCGAATCAATATATTATTTTATCTATATTTGTAAGTAAACTGACCCACAGTTATTAAGCAAATTGTAAAGGTTTACATTTAGGTAAGGACTGAGAGTTTGTCTTAGATCAATCTGATCTCAAATTTCACACTTTTTCTTTCTATTTCCCACCCTCAAACAATGAAATTCTGTTTCAAGCAAGGTCTTTATTGCTATACCTACACAATCTACAAAGAACATCCATCATCTCATGTTTTCATGGTTTCTAGAGAATGAACTTTATGTGAGATGCTAGTTTCCTCTGCTTCCTTGACTACCATTATCCTATTTCATAAGCCCTTCTGTGAATATATTGAACCTGAACTGATAGTTTTTGTTCTAAGTCCTTGATAAACATAACTGGAAAATAATTCTTAACATCCTTACACCATACCAAAATGTTTTTGAAATATTTGAAATCACTGTCCTTTGAGTAGAGTTTTCTGCTTTCACCATAAAAATCTCTGGTTTTAAACTTAAAATCCATATATTGTCATATATTTTTTTAATTTATTAGCAGTAATATTTTGTTAAGTGATGGCTATTATAAATAAGATTGCTATGAACATAGTAGAGCATGTGTCCTTATTACAAGTTGGAACATCTTCTGGGTATATGCCCAGGAGAGGTATTACTGGATCTTCCAGTAGTACTATGTCCAATTTTCTGAGGAATCACCATGATATGCACTCACTGATATTAACCCAGAAACTTAGACTACCCAAGATACAATTTGCAAAACACAAGAAACTCAAGAAGAAGGAAGACCATAGTGTGGATACTTCGTTCCTTCTTAGAATGGGGAACAAAATACCCATGGAAGGAGTACAGAGACAAAGTTTGGAGCTGAGACAGAAGAAAGGACCGTCCAGAGACTACACCACCCAGGGATCCATCACATATACAACCACCAAACCCAGACACTATTGCATATGCCTGAAAGATTTTGCTGAGAGGACCCTGATATAGCTGTCTCTTGTGAGGCTATGCCAGTGTCTGGCAAATAAAGAAGTGGATGCTCACTGTCATCTTTTGGATGGAACATGGGGCCCCCAATGGAGGAGCTAGAGAAAGTACCCAAGGAGCTAAAGGGGTTTGCAACCCTATAGGAGGGTCAACAATATGAACTAACCAGTACCCCTTAGAACTGTGTCTCTAGTTACATAGGTAGCAGAGGATGGCCTAGTTGGCCATCAATGGGAAGAGAGGCCCTTGGTCTTATGAAGATCATATGTCCTAGTACAGGGGAATGACAGGGCCAGGAAGCAGAAGTGGGTGCTTTGGGGAGCAGGGCGAAGGGAGAGTATAGGGGACTTTTGGGATAGCATTTGAAATGTAAATGAAGAAAATATCTAATAAAATATGAAAAAAAGAGAATATTACACAATATTTCCAAAGGAAACAAAAATGTCATGTCTGTTCCATCTGGTGGTGATTAACAGGCCTAGAAGAACAAGAACATTCTGAAACTATTTTATCTTTTATATTATTGAAACTGGGAAATAGAATTATTTAAAATCAAAAGATGAAGGTGGATTTTCTTTTGAAAATCATTTCTAAAACTACAGCTATTAAGTGAACATGAGTGAATTTAAAGTTTGTTGAAACTTTAGCATGTGGTTTTTAAAATTTTATTTAGTCATGCATGTGATTCACATCTATAATCTCAGGACCCATAGCCGAGGAAAAAGCTGTGGGAGTTGTCAGCTACCATGGACTACAGCGAGAAAAACATGTCTCTCAAAACAACAATAAACAACAACAACAACAACAATTACAATTATCATATTGTTAGCCACATCCATGACTGAGCAAATCACCCTTACACTGTGCAAATGCTTCATGTTGACACTGTGGGCTAAAAATCTGTAATGTAAACGTGACATAGAGGCATTTTAGAAGAGGGGACCTCAAGTGAAAACAATGTCACCACTAGATTGGTTTGGGGCAGGATTTAATAGCATTTTTATGACTGATGATCGGTATGGATGAATACAATTCTCGGTGGACAGTGACATGTACATGTATAAGGAAACTGGTTGAGAAACCTGGAGGAGCAATCCAATAGTAGCATTCTTCCATAGCCTCTGCATAAGGTCTTACCTAGAAATTCCAGCCCTGAATTTCAGACCTGACTTCCCTGGATGATGGACTACAATATCTTTTCCTGTTCAAGTTGATTTTTGCCATGAGGAACCCCAAGAGACTTTGTAACAAATTACACTAGAAACTGATTCCATGAGAGTAGAGTGCAGCAAAATGAAGCTTATGAGGTCTCTTCATTACTTTAGTCCTCATTGTGCTTTCCTAAGTAGAACACTATATAAATAGTAGGTATAGAGTTAGTACTAAGTGAAGAATGCATTTGCTTAAGTTCAGAAGAAAAACTTGACTGATGTAAAATAAGCTAGGTAATCACTTTGTTGATGTAAATTAGCCTTTTGTGTTCTAAAACTGAACAAACATTTTTGGAAATTGAGTTTTGTACGTATTATTTAGAATGTTTGATTCTGTTTAGCCCATGCTGAGGTGAGACAGGACCACTAAGGATAGGAAGAGGTTTTAGACACAATTTAGTAACCAGTCAGATTTTCTGAAATTGTAAAACCTTATCATTTACAAAATATTCAAATATGTATAAAATGGAGTATGATGCAATTCACTGGTTTTAATGGGTACATTATAATACTGTGATCTTGTAAATAAAATCTTTGTACATTCAGATTTGTGGAAATCTAACACAAATATATTTCTACTCTTTCTAGTAATCTCTAGGTAGTAACTTCAAGCGAACCCTTTCATATTTATCACAGTGCCAATCTAGTAGAAAATGAGAGGCTATATTTCATTTTTAAATGAAAATTTACATTTTCTTAAATGAATATATGATTATACACTTATCACCTCAAATTTTTAAACTTTATAATTAGCTATTATAAATTCAAAGTTCAGTTTTCTAGGACAGTATGCCAATCATTGTTTAAAGGTACTTATGTGATAGCACATATACATTAACAATATAGGGGTTTATTCTTATTTAATAGTTACCTGTTAAATCAATAATGATTACTCTAAATTAATGGTTTAAGTGACAAGGATATTTTAAATTAAGTTGAAAATATTTATTTACTATTATGAATTCTGAAACACATGAGAAGTAATATAAATAACATTTTGTTTGAGATGTTTTAAATCCTTGAATATTTTGTTACTAAACTAAAATGTTACTAAATATGGACAACTTAACTTTAACTTATCAGAGTTGGTAAAAGCAAAGAGTTGATTTCCGTTGATACTTTTGGATGGAAAAAAAATACAAGTATGATAGACAACTTGGGTCTGTAATCTGGAGAAAAAAATGAACATAAAACATTGTATGATCCTAACTTATTTCTATGAAGATTAAAAAATAATAACAATTATCTATGTGTACTCATTCAGTAGTGGAATTCAGGTACACTATGAAATGAATAAACCTCAAAGACAGCCAAATGAGCTAGATCACTTCCACTTAAGAACAACAAGGAAACTTGGGAAACTGAGCACCAATGTTGTAGAAATGGTATAAAATTAGACTGAGCCCCTGAAAAATAAGTGTTTTTGTTCCTGCATAATTTACCATTCCAGATTTATTTCATCCAGAATATAAATAGTCTGACCTACTCTCTTAAGGATGCCATTTCAAACACTTTTTCCTACATGAACTAAGTCGTAGAAAATATGTTGCACCATTGCTTGTAAAGCATGGCTCTTAGGAGTCTGCCTTCTGAGAAACTCTCAGAGGGATATAAAATGGTCTGTTCAGCTTATGTTTATATAAACTCTATTACTCTGTAAGGTTCAAAAGGAATAGCTCCTCTATTTCCGTGATTCAATTTTCCTCTTGTTGCCTATTACTTTCTGATCCTCTGAAGCATCTTCATTTTTCCCCCCTAATCCAGAGGTCTAAGAAAGATTTCAGTAAGAAAACATGATTGAACTTATTTATCTAGTGTAAAGTACAGCTTTTGGCTATACGTAAAAATGGAGATGAACATGTCTACCTGTAACAGAGAACTGGGTAAGAGAAAATTCCAGGTCACTGGAGATGTAAAAGGTTTGCAGAGTATAAAATATGAACATCACAGAAACTTACTGCTGTATAGGAGAGCATTCAAGGTCAACAGAGATTTTTAAATTCTGCAAAGCATAAATAGCTAAAATCATATTTTAATTTTAGTTCGAACTTTAATCAGAAGTTGGTATACATAGTAGACTAAAAGTGTAACATTATCAGAGGGGAAATTCTTCTAGTACCCAGTGAGTAGGACAGAGGAAAAACTAATGGATATTGACAAAACTAAACCTGCAGAGATTAGAGCAGATAAATTTAACCAATCTTCTGCTTTCTCTTGCAGTTGTATCTAATGTCATATACAGAACAGATGATGGTTTGTGATTTTATTTGTATAATACAATATATTATCCCTGAATGACCAGATGAATACTTTTCCAAAATGTTTATAGGATACCTTGTTTCAATAAAAATTACTGTTTTTTTGGCATGTGTAAATTTTATAGTTATTTAAAATGATTTACATTGACCTCATTTAGAATAAATAGTAAAAGTTAAATGATTTCTTTATTTTAAATTGCTAAGTATCCATTTCCTTGTGAATAACCTAACTACTCTTTCTATCTAATGAGGTAGAATAGCAGAAAATCAACAACACATTTTAAAGAAAATGATAGCTAATTAACTCATGTGTAGGGCTACCTTGAAGTCTAAGAAGAATTGTTTATGAAATTAAAATCCTTGTACGAAAAGACATTTCCATCTTTGTAGTAGTAAGAGTTATATTTTGGGTTTGCCTTACCTAGATTGTAGGGCATACAGGAAGATCCAAAGCCTTTCTGAAAGTCTTTTCAAAATTATTCATTTAGTAAGGAATAATCTACTAAATATATATTTGGAAAATTGTTTTGTTTTTCCCGTCTCCATGGTTCTGGAGAGACAGAACTGAGAAGGTATTTAAGACAAGGAAATGAGGCAGTCAAAAGTTTTAACAAGCATCTGTACAGTGATTTGAGCACCTAGTAAATATAAAGGCTTCAGCTTCTAGTCTTGTGAGCTAAACTAGGGCTAGAGTGTTTCAGCTTCCAAGACTACTAGCTTTTTCTGAACTCTGGGTGGCTGATTCAATTCAGATGTTTTGACTCAAAATCCTTTTTAAACCAACTGATTCAAGTTCTTCTCCTGGCTACTGAATGAATAGCTCTGCTTGGAAAGGCTGCCTTTAATTCCAATAGCTGAACTTAGCACAACTCAACTCAACTGAACGAAACTCACTTGATCCTCTTTCCCTCACGCATCTATAAGTAGCCTCTTTCCAAGCTGTTCTTCTGAGAGTTTGGTGTATCCTGTCTCTGAATCATGTTGCCAAATCTTTCTCTGATTCATCACTTTGTATACCCCTCATTTAGAGGTCATTGTTTGAGATTAAAGGTGTATATTACAAACCGAAGAATTAAGTGTGTGTGGCATGTTTACATTCCAGCTGTATCATAAGATCATAACTTTGTATGTGATCCCTTGCCATAACAACCATGTTTCTGGATTAAAATTCCTTTAAAGATTTTTATAAAAAAAGAAATAAATCAATAATCATATATGAATCTTGAAATGCAGTATGTTGGATGCAGAGAATTTTTTTTTAAATGTCAATGTCAGCCTTGTTGGAAGAGTAATTTTTCTGACCAGCCATATTATATAAAACACTGTCTCAAAAAATCAATGAAAATTGAAATTAAAATAAACAATATTTGTATTAAGAACACCATTTAAATATTTAAAATTAAGATGTTATGTCATGAGCTGTCATAATTCCACAACTCTAATCCCAGTATTTGGACTATCTAAGGCATATATTTAATTTTACTTACAGCAACAAGTCAAAGAAGAAAATAATAAAAGTCAAACTAGCTTTCCTAAAAAGGAAGCTAATTATAAAATCCACTATTATAGATAAGTAATATAATACAAAGTTATATGTATTTTTGACATATTTTTGTTTCTGTATATGATTTGTCTTATGACCAACAGAGTGATTCAGAGAGAGTTAAGATAGACATACTGATATTATGATGATGTAAAGACTGCCTGTCCAGTCCAGCATGTTGTAGTGAAGCCAGATTTCAACAGTGTATTTCTTAACATGTATGAAAACCTAAAATGTCATCAATAAATGGGGACTCTATTGTATTGTATATGTAGACATCTATGTATTTTATTTGAATATCTTTACTTCATTTAAAGTAAACTTTTTTGACTGAACCCATTAAACACAATCTTTGCAATCAGTTATTTACCTATACAAAATAAAATGAGTTTAAGAAAACAATACCATGATTATATTAACAACGCATATTTACTAAAATAGAAGTATATATTTTAACATTACAATGATAAATGTATTAATTAAAAACAATTAGAAAGTTATATCTAAATTATCAATTCACTTCTATTGCATTGCGATTTCAAGCTTTATGTACTGCTACAAAACACCGTGGGGAAAGCCAGAAAGAATTTAGACTTTGAAATGAGGAGACAGAAGAGAAGTGACAGAGACAGATGGGGAGGAGGCAAGGAAAGAGGGAGAAAGTGGGAAAGAGAGAAAGAGAAAGAGAGAGGGAGAGAGAGAGACAGAGACAGAGACAGAGACAGAGACAGAGACAGAGACAGAGACAGAGACAAACAGAGAGAATTCCAGTTGCTGGATTATTTATCTTTATTCAACTTAGTCTTTCCTTGCCACAATTTAAAAGCTAAGAGGTGATGCATGGAATGCTCATCTTCAAAATCTAAACTGTCTTGATTCCACTAAAAAGCAATGAAGGTATTACATACAATGTAGCAGCAGATCTTAATGAAGAAAATTGATGGTATTTTTACGATTGAAATTATTTGTGAAATAATTAATTTTAACTTCTAAGACACACACAAACTAGTATCTCCTTCCAGTCTGTGCTCTTCACAAATACTCGGTCATATTTTTGTAGTGATAACTAAATGCTAAGAGCCAGCTTGAACCTTGAAACCCTATGATGTTTTAAAATATTCCTTTGGTAATAACATTTGCTAATTTTAATTTTGTGTTCTGAAAATGACAGATGTTGAAATGGAAAGAACACTAATGCTATAAGTAGTGGTGTTTGTTAGAAGTTATTATACACTTGCTTGATGCAAATTCTGTTGAACTTGGGTGGATTTAGTTTTATTTTGTTTTAAAGGATACCGTCATTATCTTAGTGTCAGATGTGATGTTCTGGAGAGGGAGTATATTAGTCACAGAAAGATAAGCTCCCTTCTGCAAAATCATTAAATTCTTAAGAATTCAAAAATGCCCCATATATCCATACATGTTGTTTGACATCGCTCATAGAAAAGTTACTCTTGGAGAAATTTCAATAGTTGTAGAACACTACTTTCTTTTTTTCTTTTTTTAATTAGATATTTTCTTATTTTACTTTTCAAATGCTATCCCAAAAGTCCCCCATACCCCCCACTCCCCTACCCACCCACTCCCACTTCTTGGCCCTGGTGTTCCCCTGTACTGAGGCATATAAAGTTTGCAAGACCAAGAGGCCTCTCTTCCCAATGATGGCCGACTAGGCCATCTTCTGCTACATATGCAGCTAGAGACATGAGCTCCGGGGTACTGGGTAGTTCATATTGTTGTTCCACCTATAGGGTTGCAGACCCCTTTAGCTCCTTGGGTACTTTCTCTAGCTCCCCCATTGGGGGCCCTGTTTTCCATCCATTAGCTGACTGAGATCACTACTTTCTAAATATTACATTTTCTTCTAATTTTCCATCTGAAAAGGTTTCATGTTGATATAGCAGGAACTGATTCCCACATTGTTTATTTTAACTTGTGGGCAGTGTGAAAGACACAAATCACTGGCATTCCTAACTTGGTGTTGAATTTATTTTTGAGTGTTTCTTATGTGTATACTGTATTTTCTTTCCTTCCTTCTGCTGTAAATTACTGTGCATCTCTTATTCATTCTCAAATCAGTTAATTATAATATATTATGTATATGATAATATACATATAAAATCATAAATATAATATGTATTATATATGATAATATATGATTTTACACACACACACATACACACACACACACACACATATATATACACACACACATACAAACACACACACACATATATATATCACCCTACACATACAGTACACAGTACATTGATGCATACACACAAAAACAATCAAGATCAAGCTAACATCATTTAGTGTTGCTATTATGTGTTAGACCTGACCTGGTGGTATGGGCTCCTCCTTGGAGAAGATACATTTCCCACATCCTAGCAGCCATCAGTTGTCTTTTGTTATTTTATTAAGGACTGTACCATGTGAGAATTCTCTCATCCATGTTGGCAGGTCATTTTTTGATATTATTTTATCTGTTTTGGCACTTTGGATGCTTCAGTATAATTGTCTTGATAAATAGAACTGAGCTTTTGCTAGCTTCCTTGTCTCTTCCTCCACTTATCTGCTGATATTTTGAAGCCTTGTCTTCTTATAATAACATTTATTATTTTAGAACAGAATTTTTTAAAGCAGAGCTGGGGCCTATTTAAGAAGAGTTTGTTACAGGTTTTGAGCACAAGGGTTCAAATCAGATTTTATAGGAAGAAAATAAGAAACAGAGCATGGATTTGGACATCTTAGATGGTCAACCTGGTTTTATTTAAATCATTTCCTAGATTGCAGGCTGGTTTTGCAACACCATTTTGTGATATTGTGTGTGGTAAAGTACTTACCTTGCTGTCTTTCTAAGAACAATTAAAGGATAATTTGTAATGTGGGAGATCCCAGGAAACAGAATTGTCTATTCTTTTCAAATGGAAAGGGGGAAGATTGCCAGCACTATCTATGAAACTACCAGTATCTATATAGTATACAAGTATCTATATTTCAGAGTTTATATGGCAATTAAGAGATAATCTGCATGCTGGTCCTTTCCACTACAAAGTCCATGATCATGACCTCTTTTTGTATTTATTTAAATGTCAAAATAAGATTTTGCTTTAATTCATACCTCTTTTGTACATGGCTAAATCTGATGCTACCTTGTCTTTCAATGGGAGAGGCCTTTGAGATCCCATTCCTAAGGATGCCTTCTGGTGACTATCTTTACCAGCTCCATCACATGGATCAGGCCATGGTAATGAGTTAACACTGAAGGATAAAGTAGAAATGGTAGACGTTTTGGAGAGACTAGCCACCGCTACCGTCACTGTTCTCATTCATCAATGCCAGTCGGTAAAGAAGAAAGCAGTAACTCTCTATGACCATCTCTGTTTATTAGTGTGAGGAATTATGCTACGTGTCTGCTCTAGAAAGAAAAAAGTTCTGGACTCTCATTGAAATTGTGAATAACAGGGAGTTGGGTTGCTGTATAAAACAAGATTTAGGAAAAACAAAATAGAATCAGCTGCTAAACCTATTTCTCATCATTTTTTTTTCCTGAAATACTGCTTTTGACTGTGTAAGTAAATGGACTGTGATCATTTAACCCGGAAGCTTGGTCTTTTCCTGTGTCTTAACCTAGTTGCCTTTCATCCTTCTGTGCTGTGATCTGCACCCCTTGCTCTATGACATGCACTTGCTCCTTTTCCTTCCAGAACTGTTTTAAATCCCTGCCAGGCTCCACCAGTGCCTTAGGCTATGCAATCAGAATTGAAAATTAGTCGCTCTTGGACAAATCAGACACATTTTATATGCAAACCGTTTCTTACTGGTTACCTTTAGAGGGCTTTAATGCACTGTTTGACATAGTGATTTATCAATGTCCATAGCATCTCATAACTATAAGAGTTCTTCGGATATAACAGGATATAATAGGAGGGGTAGGGGGAAATTATGATTGCTCTTTGTTTGGCTTTGTTTCCCCCTAAGTCTAATTTAATATTACCGGCTTATAAATATTCTCATTTGTAACATTGTAAACTTCTGTGATTTATACGGACACTCCTGTTACCAAGGTTTTCCTCATTATCACTATGTATTTACAATGACCTTGGACTCTTATCCTTTGGAGTCTACTTTTTAAATACCAAGATTTCAAGTGTGGCCATGATTCATAATTTTTTTTAAACTTTTTTGGTTTTTCAAATCAGGGTTTCTCTGTCTAGCTCTGGCTGTCCTGGAACTCACTCTGTACAACAGGCAGACCTTGAACTCAGAAATCCACCTGCTTCTACCTCCCAAGTGCTGGCCTACTGGTGATAATCAACCATTGAATTACACCCTTGCCTCGTTTCTTAGAAATATTTGTTCTCCCTTCACATTTTACATTTTGTCATATTGTATATACCTTAACATACTTTTACTTCTGATTTAAAATATTTCAGGGCTGGATAGATGACTAGTAGATAAAAACAGAATTGCTGCTGCAGAGATCCCATGTTAAGTTGAGAGCACCCACATGATGACACTTAATTGCAAGTCTATTTTCAATAGATAAAATGTCTTTTTCTGACCCCCTGACAAGAATGTGCTGTACACAAAGAATACATGCATATGAAATAAAATCCATAAATTATTTAAAATATAACTAATATGTTTATATGTCATCATTTTATGAAGATATTTTATGCTGCAAGCTTTGTATAAAAGAAGAGAGAGAGAGAGAGAGAGAGAGAGAGAGAGAGAGAGAGAGAGAGAGAGAGAGAGAGAGAGAGAGAGAGAGGTAAAACAGGCCTGGGAGTTGACTGTCAGCATGCAAAACACATTCAAGGTAGTAGCTATTACAATTTGATTTAATATTTAAGCTTAAGAAAACTAGCATTATTATGGGAGCAAAATGACAGCATCCTGTAAAGTATCTTTATTATTTATTTCCCTTGTGGTTACCAAATCTTGACAGTAATACACTAGATACTTAGGAAACTGTTTAATATAGGGCTACGGGGGCCTCATTAGCAGGTTTTTTTACGTCAATGAGTTTGTGTCTTGTGTCAATTAATATTTCTCTAAAAAAATAGCAGGAATATCTCTTTCTATTTAGTTTCCTCTAGTGAATGTAGGACCCCAGTGACTCTGAGAATACTTGAAATCAGCATTCATAATATCCATATGTGCACTGTTTTAGCAAAATTTTGTTTCTCTACGGGGGGTAAAGAAACTTTTCTTTGTTGAGAAATTTGATCAATGGGAGATGACTCAGGGGGGAAAGGTCTGGCTGCTCTATTATGAAGAAAGGAGTTTAGTTTCCCAGAACTACATCAAGTAAGTTGTTGTAATATGTGACTATAGTCCCAGTGTTGCTATAATGAGGGGGAGTTACCAGCAGGAGAATCTCCAGATTATAGCAGGCCAACTAGCCGGATGTATACCATACTGAAATAGAGAACCTGTCTCAGACAAGGTAGAAAGAGAGGACCTATAACTAAACTGGTCCTCTGACTTCCACGTGTGCACATGGCTGCCCACATTTACATGTGTGAATACACACACACTACACATACATTGTGTGTGTGTGTGTGTGTGTGTATGTATGTGTAGGTTCATAGCTAAATCTGGATTCAACACCTTATCTATTAAGTCTAAGCCTCTCAACCAAATCCAGAGCTCACCAATATCCCTAGAGTTGCTAATCGGGTTGCTCAGGGAATTCCTGGTACCTATCACCCAGATGCTTGAATTGAAAATGGGCTGCCAGTCCCATAAGGCATTGTTGGCATTGGGGGTCGATGATATGATTGCTCTCCACAGAAAGTCATTTAACAATTGAGCCATAACTCTGAGCCAGAAGATTTAAAACTAATTTAATTTAAAACTGCTAAAAAAAAAAGCTACATTATATCTCTGACACTCAGTGATGAACTATGGTGTATGGCTGATGTGATAGAGTTTATCATGACATAAGTGAGTTAAAATTCAAGTATTAGCTATTATAATTTTCTTAATGTATTATTTATGTATTTGAAGAAAGGAGAAAATATTATAAAACAGAATTATGAACTGCTCTAATTTTAAGCAGTGTTGCTCGTTTCCTTCTTGTAAAATAGAAAAGTTTATCTCCTCATTCATGTACGTTGCCAACATTTGAAAATTAAAAGGATCAATTGATAAATGTGTGATGTACTTAGAAATTGTGCAAAAGCATTACCATTGCTTGTCTCATCAAATATAACACAAGAGGAGGCATATTATTATCTTAATACTACATATAGAATTTCCAGAAATGAAGTACTTAAGATTAAACTGAAGAGAAGTAGATCTGGGGAAGAAGAGAGGTTGAAAAGGATGAACTGAGATGGGTGGAGGGAGAGGCAACTGCAGTAGGGATATAATGTATGAGAGAAGAATAAAAATTGCAGTAGATTAGAAAGTGACAAAGATAGAAACAAACAAACAGTCAAACAAAGTAAATAAATAAACATATACCAGTTACATGGCAAGAATTTATACACAAACAATTGTAGTACAAACCAAGAAACAGAGTCTCAAGTTGTTAAACTAGTTATTTAATTATATTAATGAGTTCATGCAGGCTGCAGGAACTGTGTGTACAGTGGAGAAACAGCTCTTTGCTTCCATAACAAGTGTGGCAGAGGTAATCATTAGCAGCTAAGATTTTACTCAGTAGAGTGGTGAACAGATAGACCTTATCTAATATAGTCACTAATTGTCTCAAAAGCATTGGACAGCGGCTTGGAGACATGTTTTTAGAAAGCAGTGGTTATATAAAACTCCAAACGCCTTACAAGTTTGTCAACATTAGATTATATCACCAAACTTATTTTAGTTATAACTAGAGTTCTAAATTTCTGGAAAGACTGAACTGCCTACAATAATAAACTTTATAAAGAAAGATAAATTAAGAAAAAATGTATCTGAGGTAAAATAAATTTTAACATAAACATTATACCAGTTTTGCTAATACATTGTTCATTGAGTAGTATACATGTATATATACATAAACATACATATCTTTATCTATATCTCTACATATAGTACATATAAAAATCTGTTCACAAAACATATAAAATATTCTACTCTTTGAAATTTCTTTCCTAGGTTTGACCTATTAAAATATATTTCTGTGCATAAAAGACATGCTGTCTGCAGCAAGAGACACATTTGGCAACCCATTGAAGAAGTTGTGTTTTTTCTAGAATTGATTGATGGTTTGCTGAGGAAAAGAACAGTGGGTTTGGGGGGAAAATGTCATAAAACAGAAAATAAATATGAACTACTGTGGTATTTGGCAACCTTTTATCAACTCTGCTAAGCCAAAAGGGCAGCCTGCCAAACCTCAAATGCAATTGCATTGTATCCAGACTGGATAAAAATACTGCCTCAAACAAGCAAAAACTAAGGCAACAGTATCATCCCAACATGAAGAGAGTATGGGTATGGATTAGTTAGAGCATTTGTACTTGTATTGAAAAATCTGTTGAGTTATTTTTCTGATATAAAACACAAAGTGGGGAAGGGGGTCAGGTTCTAATTCCAGCAGGAAGTAGCTGGTTAGGTGGCTTTGTGTCTATTATTTAACTTCAGTGAACCAGGTACCCATCCTGTGAAACATAAGGAGATTACAGTCCATGGCCACTCGCCTCTACCCAGGAGCAAAATCCTCATTTCTGATTTTATAAACCATCATACAAATTTAGCTTTGCCTACTTTAAAAGTTCTGTCTTTGTAGGCAACAGGCTTTCTGCCTCTGGATTCCCAAGAATATATTAAACCCCCAAATGTTGTCTTTGGACCTCACTACTGTGCATCTTGAGTAAGTCTGAATGCAGAATTAATTCCCTTGTTTGGCAATTAGGGCAGAAGCATATTCTCCAGAGATTTGCTCCATATCCTGGAGGATTTCTATAATATGTATACTTTAGGAAACACAGTGAAATCAAGTTTTACAAAGTCAGAACAATTTATGTGGAACTGTACAAAGTTTGTGCTGCATAGCTCCTTCCAATGAATCATTCAGAATCCTGAGGAACATTGTAAACAATGCTTAGAGAGTACACGGTTGTCTGCTATGAGAACATGAGTGGTAGAACACGATGGATTCTTCTATTTCCTCCAAATTATTCCTCTTAAGGCCTTGGGGTTACTAAGTGTTGTCAATGTCTTGTAAATGTGAAAACTGTGGTAGGTAGGTAAGGTTGACCATGTCCCAGTTTACCCAGGAGCACACTGGCAAGCTTTGTATTATGATAAATAATACTGTTTTCAATCTCAACATATCTGGGCTGCTTTGTTATCCCCAAAATATCAAGTATAAGAAGTGACTATACCATGAAAAGCTGTTGAATTTTAAGTCTTTGTAATTCTCCATATACTCTTTAAAGCCTGGGGTGTGTTCCTTTTATCCCTCAAGTTCCTGATAAGGAGTTGATAATTTTCATATAAAAAAATTTCTGAGTCTAATTTCTGATAAGCACTTGGATTTTAGAAGGGTAATTTCATGTTGGTAATGCCATGTCTTTTGAGCAGTAATTAGGAGGGGGCTTCACATTTGATTATTTCACATACTTATTTTGTGGTGTAATCCCACAGGTCAAGTAGAAAGAGAGTGGACAAATGGTACAGGATGCTTGTAACACCATTTCTTTTTACAGTCGTTGCTTCCACCCATGTGTGAAAACTTGTCTTAACTAATTAATTTGTTTGACTCTGAAAAATAAGTGATTTACTAATCAGGAAATAATTCATCTCTTTCTTTTGTTTATATCTAAGGCCTGCTGCCTTCACCTCTTTATATGTGTGATGAGTCTCAGAAACCATTCTCATCATTTAATTATTGGTGATGTTTAGTAAAATAAAATACCAAAAAGGCCTTAAGTCCAGAGAACAGTTTTACAGCTGAAATATTTCATTGTGTGTTTAGAATACAATGTAGCAAACTGTGACATACTGCGAGGGGTAGAAAAAGGGCAAATTAAATGCATGCAAGGAAATTAGATAGCCATTGATAGCAAAGGGCTCGCAGACCCAAATGCTACTGTTACAACAGGCACTCATTGATTTTTTTTTTAAAACCAGGCAAATGGCTGCTTAGAGCATAATCATGTTGTGGTCACTCAGCAGTCTCTGTCAAACTCAAGGCTGATTTGTTGAAGCAGCCCTTGGCACCCAGTGAGCCAGAGACTTCTGGTTATTACACCAAGCGAATCACACAGATCACCTAGCAGCACGTCTGCTGTAGCCAGTTGGAAATCACCTTGGTATTTTGTGGATTATTCTGCAAGCCAGCCCTGCTATGCCACCCATGTTTCTTGATACTATTTAAAATGCTTAACCAGGCAAAGGGATATAAATGACAATTCCTTCTCATGGGTCAAATTGTTTGTAACATTTTCCACATATTTTTGTACACAGAAATATTTAAGCCTGTTTGCAGTATGCATATAAAATGATTCACTATTGTAATTCAAAATCCTAGAACTGTGGCTCTTAACACAGGGGTTAGGACCATCTTGGAGTTGTCTAATGACCCTTTCACAGGTTTCACCTAAGAGCATCAGAAAAAATAGATATTTACATTATGATTAATAAAAATAGCACAATTACAGTTATGAAGTAGCATCAAAATAATATTATGGTGGGGGTTACCCCAACATGAGGAACTATATTAAAGAGTCGCAGGCAGGCAGTACCAGGAAGGCTGAGAGTGATGGAGAGTTAAGTAAATTAGAATATCCAAAGTCTACACTTTCCTGATTCTTAAGATAGGCACAGGAACAGGAAATCTTCCTTGAGCAAGCAGTTTGGTTTCTTAACAGAAGGGCTCTGAGGGCCCCAGTGAGGTGACCAGTGTGGAGAGGCAGGCTTTCCCTCATTTTCACCGTGCACGTTAACTGTTCAGTGTGGGTCCTGGAATTTTGGTTCTCTTGAGTATGAGGAATTCTCCTGTGACTGAAGATAAGTCCTCATACGTTCTTTAGCTCATGTGTGTTACCTTAATACACTGATAAATTCCTTGACACCTCCAGTAGATGTGGTAACCAACACTGCATTTCTTAGCTTTTAAATCAGGATTTCCTTTTTTTTTTTTTCTTTTTTCTTTCTTTCTTTTTTGAATCATGATTTGAATTTTTGGTAAAAATAAATGAATAGAAAATGAGTCCTTGTTTATAGCGAAGAATAGAAATTGCATAAATTAGTAGTGGATCTCTAGGGATAGGACAATGTCCCCTAGGGAGGCTGACATCATAATTAATTACACTTATTTGTTACATAGGAAGGAAATTAAATCTTTTCTTTTACTGTGTTTGTATAGTCAATACCATTTGTAAATCTATGTCACTCAGAATAATAACTCCAGCTCTAAAGACTAGTGGCTAAATTAGTGACTTCTTTTCCTTAATATTTGGACTATTGAACTAAACTCTGTTAGGATCTAGAAGAATCAGGTTGACTTTGAAGAGGAAAGAAAAATCAGTCTATGTAACTCATTACTGTTTTAGGGGGCTGCTTTTCACAATCCCACCCTACCTAATCACCTCAAACTTTGAAATAACTGGAAAATCATGCAATTCAAAAGGAAACATAAAACCAAACCAACAACCCCCCCCCAAATAACCCGCTACACGCTCTGTTTTCTCAAATGTGCTTTCTATTGTTTTACATGGTTCTAGAAAGAAATTGTATTTTTAAATTATATAACAGCATATATTTGTTATTTAGGTGGAAATTTTAAGATTTCTTAACACCTAGCCTGGCAGTGGTGGTTCATGCCTTTAATCCCAGCACTCGGGAGGTAGAGGCAGGCGGATTTCTGAGTTCGAGGCTATCCTGGTCTACAAATTGAGTTCCAGGACAGGCAGGGCCATACAGAGAAACCCTGTCTCAAAAAACCAAAAAACCAAAAAAAAAAAAAAAAAAAGTTTTCATAACACCTGTCAATGAAAAACAAATATCCTCAATATTCATAATAATTTTAAATGGACATTTTTGTACAAGAGTAAGTAATCAACAAATAACACAAAACTATTTTCATATAAATAAAGTTCTCCTATACATATCTATATACCTATTTATCTATTTATCTATATCTATACATGTGATCCCAGTTCACAGCACATATTATATTGACGTTGTAAGAACTTAACAACTAACTCATTTATCCGAATAGCTATCCAAAGAAAGTTTGGCGAATTTCTAAATTTTAAGTCTCTTATAAATTCCTTTTTTTATGAAACTTTGATTAACAGGAATAAATTCTCATAGATTAAAATAAAGAGTAGCTATTAGAAAGGGCAATTATTAAGTAGTGAAATCTGTATATAATTTACCTGGGAGGAAGCTGAATTTGTGTCATGTTATATTCCATTCCAGACTGAGTTAAAAAATAGTTTTAAATAACATTTGAAAAATGTTTTAAAGTTATCATCCTCACATGTCATAAAAAGTACAATTTTCATATGTTAGCAAGTATACCCTTATTTTCTTGATTTGTAATCTGCTGAATTCTTTACAAATGTGCTATCTAAATAAACTGTAGTTTATTTGCCAAGAGTTCAAGCTTTATTTTATAAAATATAGAGACAGGAATGATATGAACTTTTGGACAGAAAATACATCCTAAAATCTTTTCAAAACCTTTAGCTTTCCTTTGTTCACTAGACAATATATCTCAGACTTCCTTTGCAGATATGTTTGTGTTTCTGTGATCGACATATTCTCTTAATATTAAGATGCATTATTTTGAAGACAGTATGCCTTTAACAGCATAACATTAATATTTTAAACAAAAAACTCAGAACTACATTAACCCCTAAACCTTAGGAATTATGTAATATCTTCTTTCTTGTATTTCTGTTAGTCTATAAAGAGCTCACTTTTATTTTAAAAGCATTATCCCCGTAATTCTCAACTAAATAAAATGATAAATTCTGACACTCTGCTGATTTGCATAACAATTGGCCACAAAGAGTAATTCATTAATATTCAATGAAGTACTAATTTGCACAATGCCTGCAGCAATATGTAAACTTCATTTTGCTTTAAGATGGAAATTTGTTACATTGCAAATATCTGTAAGTATAACTTTTTTACCCTGTGGAAAAGAGCATTTGAATCTGTGACCTTGAGCATGTCTCTAGCTTTGTCCTAGGACACAAAGGGAAAACAAAACTGTTCTCAATATTTCTTTCCTTTATCCACTAATATTTTACACCCAATCTAGTATATTCCGGTGCAAAGAATCATTATTATTCAAAAGAAAATCATTTTTGGTCTTTAATATTCTCTAAAACTCAAGGTTATTTTCAGTTAATCCTACTAATTCTATCTAGAAGTATTTGCTAAATGTTTATTGTTTACTTCCAAGTAATTTGTGAGGGCTTTTTTTTTTTTAGGAAATATACAGATGTGTTAAATCTCTAAACAATTTTAGAGTATACATTTATAATTAAGAATAACATATTTACTTTAAAATAAGGAAGTAAATATTTCAAATGGACTCACGTCTGAGAAGTGATGGAAAATGTTATAATAGCACTAGGTGGCATGTATTTTATTCTATGTGACTGGCATGAGTTAAGGTATCAAATATTCATAAGACCTCAAGAAGGTTTTATACCATTGCCATATGGTATAATTTAAAAATTAAAAAAAAAGTTCAATGAGAAATCTCTAAATTATCAAATATGTGTCCCGAAATGAAAGTGATGGAGGAGCGTAGAAGACAAAAGAGGATAGGGTTATTGTTGTCCACTGGGAATAAGAACAGATTCTGGAGTCTTGTGATCTCAGTTCTGAAGTGCAAACTTGAGGGTACTTTGGAAAGTAGATTGGGTGGTGTTCTGCTGGGGGAAAGACATGAATGTTTCTTTAAAATGGACCCAGGTAGGAAAGGTTAAGGCAGACTGGTGAAGGAAAGTTTAACTGAAGCAGACAGAGGAGAGAGGGTGTTCTGCTAAATCAAGCATGGGAAAGGACACAGATGATGGATTCTTTGCTATTGGTCCGCCTTACATTGTGTAGTGGTACTGCATTTGTTGGGATTCCATAAATGAAATGCACCAAATATCTCCTGATGGTGTACTAAGGTTCTTGACACTTCTGAGGACTTGGGCTAATCACATTCATGTGCTGAAGCAAGACCCATGCTGAAGGCACATGGAGGACATAATGATGTTTGGAGGGTATAAATAGGGTTCCATGAAGTGACAGAGAGAGAGAGAGATTGGCTTTCTGGTATAGCTACTTGTGCTTCCCTTGTGGGTTTCCTGTCCTCACTTTCCCTGAGACATTCACAGCTTAGAACTTCTCTTAGTCTACCTCCAGGCCCCTCTGCTTTCTGGAGTCAAGGCTGAGGCCTGGCTGTCTCTGCTAGTTCTCCTCACCACTGTTGCTAACCAGACTCTATGGAACTTTACTGCTGGTGTATCTGTGAAGTATTTGAGATTGGATCAAGCTGCCACTGCTAACCTGTGAACTAAACTGCCAATTTTCAGACAGCACAGAGGGGAGATTTCTAATCTTTTCTAAACAGGTCAACTTACCTAGTATCCTATCTTTCCCGGTACCTCTGGTTGGCGGTGGGCTACAGGGGAGGTTAAAGCATTTAAGATCAATCACTAAAAATAGAATTTGAAATAATTAAAGTTACCCAGTTTTATCTTCAGGCACTATCACCATCTTCAAGAATCCAATATAGAAGGATTGGAGAAGGTACCGTAAGAAATGTACAAGAAAAAAGCCTTTGAGAGATACATTGGCTCATTCATCTTGTATCAGTTCTGGTTGTCCATGGTGGCCAAAGGAAGATGTTATAGTCATCACAAAGGAGGAACAATCTAGTTTCCAAAACATGTTTGATAATATAATAATGAGAGGTGACATTACTTTGCTCTAAGTGATGGGCCTGAGTTCAACCTCCTATTGAAAGAAATCGCTATCATATGTAGTGTGGTCTGTGCAATCTCCAAAATTCTTATCCTTAGTTCCTGGAATCCAAGGTGACTCCAGGTTTTGGAAAATGTTGGAAACACCAGGTGGGGGATAAGCTAACCCCAAACTCACAGAGATCTGCTGACCTCTACCTCTTAAATGCTGGGATTGAAATCCTGCATCATCAAGTCTGGCCAGAAAGATAATGCATGGGAACCAAAGCAATTTCTAAGTGCTTGTTATAAAACCAAGGGAGAATATTCTTTCTAATATAAGACTAAGTGTCAACATAAGAAACAGAGTAAGAAAGCTTCTAGGGAGTCAGAGGGAGAAGTGAGCAAATTTCTGCTCCTCTGTGAATGGGATACCTTTGGTATATTACAGGAAGTTAGACATGGATACGTCTCATAAACATTTGAGTAACCAAGAGGAAGTTTGTTTAGATACAATTTTATACTATTAACATGTTTCCTGAAAGTTCAAATTAAAATAGACAACTAAAATGTTATTACTTGCTTCCTGTATGGTGTGACAAAGTCTTTCAGATATTATTAAAAGTCACCAAAGGTTCCTTTCTGTACTGTCTGTTTTTGTATGTCAATGTGTAATTGTGACAAAAGTTGGTGTCTTCAGAAAGGAAGGAGCCTCAGTTGAGAAAATGCATCCATGATATTCAGCTGTAAGGCATTTTTCAATTAGTGATCAACTGGAGAGGGCCCAGTCCATGGTGAGTAGTACCAGCCTTAGGCTGGTAGTCCTTGGTTCAATAAGAAAGTAACTTGAGAAAACCATGGGAGGCAAGCCAGTAAGCTGCTCTCCTCCATGACTTCTGGCTCAACTACTGCCTCCAGGTTCCAGTCCCACTTGAGTTCCTGCCTTGATTTTCTTCAGCAAGGAACAGCTATATGGAAGTATAAGCTCAATAAACTCTTTCTTCCCCAGCTAGCTAAAAGACTTTAGTATTATCTTTTTAAATTTACTATATGATAATGTACGTCATGTTAAAGGCTGGTAGAAATAGATCATGTGCAGAAATTCTTTATTTTATGTAGAAATATGAATTAATGGTTGTTACATTTCTTAGTTGATAACATGATACACTGCTAAGTATTGAGAGTATATGCTTTCTCCATATTGAGAATTTTGCTCACAAAATTGTGCTATAATTTAGGAAATTATGCATATTAATCATGGAGTTAGTATGATAGTACTGATGTTACTCTAAAACATAATGACATTTTTGCTTTGTATAAACAAACAAACAAACAACAACAACAACAACAAACTAAGGCTGCTAGCCTCTGTGGTCCATAGCCCAGGTTGGTCTTGAACTCATCCAACACTCTTGCCTCAGCACTGCAAGTGTCTCTACCATGACTACAATAGAACACCAACATTGACATTTGTACTCACTTAGCACTCATCAGTGGATTTATCTGTATGAAGATTAACTTTTCCTGGCAACCTGATTATCCTATGTTTTCTTACCTTCAATTTTGGACAGTATAGTTCATGACATTAAATAACAAAAACATTTGGATGAGACTTTAAAACAACATCACAAGTTTGTGAAATGTGCAAGAGACTATTGATGAAATTGACTGTATAAAAGGCAGAGCAGCATTAAATAATGCAAGCTTCACATATTTAGTAACTTTCCTAACCCCTTTAGCTTACTTTATTTGGTAAGACAGCATGGAGATTATGCCTACTATTGGAAAAATCATTCTGTTATTTAGCTTGTCTTTCTGTCAAAATACATGCCATAATTACTCAGGGAAGAGAGAGCACTTTCTCCTCTCAGAGAGCTCATGATGGTGAGCAAGGAATGGTGGCAGAAACTGTGCAGCCCACACCAATGGGGACAATAAGTGCCTGATCAAGTCATGGCAACTATCAGGGAAACAGAAATCAGACACAAAATTAGTAGAGATTAAGGCTTGCCCTAAAGATCTATGTTAATCAGCTTTTTGAATTATCATTCTCCACAAATTTAACAACAATTAAGTTGTATTACACTGATAAAAAATTTCAACAAAATGCAGAAGTAACATACTAGAAGCTTTGGAAGAGTAAAGTGATACTTACCTCCAATAGGAAACTTCCTACCAAGGTCCTAGGTAAGCAGAGAGACGGAACTTTATTTTGCTTGGCATACAATTTCACTTTAATGTTTCTATGCCTTCTTAGCTCTTTCAAATGTAGACAGTCCAGGTATACAAGCTCTCTCAATGTTTTAAAATTTCCCTAGTATGTTGTATTCTTTCACTGCTTTTTATTTTTATTTTTATTGTATTCTTTGCACAAAATTATTCTCCATTCCACTCCCATCCATTTCACAAAATCTTCTACCACAACGGTTAAAATTGTGATATTTTTATAGTCTTAGACTGCTTTTTTTCTATTACTTCTACTGTGCTACTTGTTACTAATTCTTGTCAAATAATAATGCATTGTCCTGGATAGTTTGTATTAATCAAACAACATAATATGATTCTGGGTTTCCATGTCTGTACCTCCTAGACTTTGTGCTCCGTGAAGGCAGAAATATTTTAGTTTCATCAGTTTTACAATGTATGGAAGAAGTTCAATAAATATTTGTTGAGCAAGTTAATTTCTTAGGCCTAAAAAATTCTATTCTGAATAATGCTAAAAATATTTATTATCTATGCAAGTTTCTTATAGAAAACTTTGAATTATGTTTACCTTTCCTCAATATCATATCAAACAAAAAGTGATCTTTTTTTATTTAATTTTTCATAGAATGAAATTAAGTGGTTTAGAGAAGCTATCATTACCTACAGTAGGTCGGGTCCTACTTGAGTACTTTACTAAATGAAGAAAACATTCATTTATTTTTTTAAAGCATAACGACTATCAGAGTCTGTCAACATGATGTCCCATGGAATGCTCATAAGTTAGTCAGTTAAGGAACTATCATATGTGTTCTCCCACTGGTTCTTTACACACTGAAAAAAAAATGCCATGGCAATATATCTAAGTAGCCCTGGCTGAAGAAGTAAGCTTCCTTGATGCATCTTCCCATGGATCAGCAGTGGACATGTCACATACGTGCTAGCTGTCTGCAGATGAAAACCAGAAGTGCCTCCACACGGCCAGGGCTAGAGAAAACTGCTAGAAAATTCCTCCCTCCGAGCCATGGTAATTTCCGTGGAAATACAAAATGAGGATGAATGCCTGACCTACGTGTTTTGTTGACTAAACCCCGATTAACCTGTTAATTGTTTAGTGGATGGGGTGTGCATGCAGGCATCTAGGCTAGGATGTTACTGGGCAGACTCACTGCTTCCCAGAGGAGAGAGGAGGTAAATCCTTCCAAAAAGCAGCAAGCAAGCACACAAACAAATCAGTGGGGAAGGCAAAAGGAAACAGCAGATTTCCATGGTTCTTGTAACAAAGGGATGCTGTTTGATAGCCAAGGTAAAAAGTTCAGTGGGATAACGGAATGAGTGCAAACATCCCAGCTGCAATGAGCCGCTTTATTTAAATTGACAGCATTATCCTGTTTCACCATTTCTGTGCAAAAATATTTTTATTTGCTTGATTTGGGAAAAGTAAATCGAGTCCACTTCCTTGACTTTATTAGGCAGATTTAGGAGAAAGCTTCTACTGATATGAAGAGACTACAAAAATAAAGGAGATATGATTATCACATTCCTAATTAGAAAACCTCAAGTCATAGATAAAGAGCTGTTTAATGTAAGATGAGAGTATGTTACATTTTCATGTTTTCCTGTACTTATCTAATGGCTGGATATATCTGCTTTTAAATTTTCTAAATGTATTCATATAAAGTTGTTAGTAATAGTTTTGTTAATCAGCTTATCAATATTGTGCATGACAATATTCATTTGATATTAAAAATTCTAAATGATACAATATCAAATGCTTTCCTGAGAAACTATAATACCTCATATTGATAAGGATTTAGCTTATTAGCTCCTTCTAACTATTAACTTCCTCCCTTTGTTTTCATGGTGGTTTTGTTGACCTGAGGCATTGTCTCCATAGTGCAGGCTATGTCAGTTATTCACTCTGTAACTGAGCCTGCTCTTGATTTTTCTGTCTCTGTCCTGTAAACGCCTACAATTACGGGCATGAGCTACTAAATTCAGCTTCCCTTTCCCTTATAATTTTAAGTGTGTGTGTATGTGTGTGTGTGTGTGTGTGAGAGAGAGAGAGAGAGAGAGAGAGAGAGAGAGAGAGAGAGAGAGAGAGAGTGTGTGCCCATGTGCACATGTGTGCATGTGTGTGTGTGTGTCAACATCATTTAGCTCCATGTGCAAAGTTTATAAGTGATCCTACATATTAAATTTAATTAAGATTCTATCAGTTTAGGTTTCACTGTGACCCTATAAGTTAAATCTAATTAGGAGTTTTTTTGATTTTAAATCTGAGGTGAGGGTAACCACGATCCCACTATATTATATTAAAAGAATCATTTTTATTTTAAAAAAAGATGAAAAAGGTGAAGCGTTGTGTGATTTATTAAGCTATGAGTAGGTGGAAGAGGAACAAAACATGCTAATAACATGCTGATCAAAAACATGCTAATAACAGTGACTAGGCTCATAAACGGTTCAATAGCTTAATGAAAATTTTTATATGGTAGACACATGGCGCAGAAACCTGTTAGCAAGCTGCAATACAGCAGCGACAGCACGAGTGTTAAGGTCAAGCAGAGTTGAACAGTAACATTATTGCCAGCCATTCTTCCTTGTAGATCAGAACTTTAATCCACAGAGATTGTTAAAGCCTCAGGTGGAGGTTGGGTGGTAATGGTGGCTGTTATCCTAAGGAACAGATGGCAGAGTGAGTGACACCTATAAACTTGCAGGCTGTGTTGCTTCAGTGACAAGATGCTAAACCCTTCTGGCACTGGAGTAAAAAAGACAGGTGTCTTGACACAAAAAAGGAGAATCAAAAGTCTGCCTCTAACCATGTATAACAGTGGAGCAAATTCCTCAACTTAAGGGACTGAAAATATAAATTGGGGTGAATTGATATGGGTGATTAACTCTTGGATCTCTCCCTTGGTTCCTTGTATCTTCTCTCCCTCCTATCATCCCTCCTTCCCTGTTATCAGTTTTCCTTTCACCTTGTAATTTATATAATTTTTCTTGTTACGGCGACACAAATTTCTCTTGCCACTGAGTTCAAGAATTCATGCGAATATCACCTACAGCCTTTTCTTTTTGGATAGAATTAAATGAAATAGTGAAATTTCAGTTACATTTATTTGTGCAATTGGTGTAGTGTGAACCCAGTCATTCCCAAATCTCTCTTTCTCTCTGTCCCTCTCCCTCTGTCTTCCCCCACCCCCCTCTGTCTCTGGTGAGTGTGTGTGTGTGTGTGTGATTTATTATAATTGTAATTATTATGTAAAGTATAGAGATTCATTTGACCAACAGAGAAAAGACAATAGCGCAAAAACCAATTTAAAAAATGTACTTCCTTTATGTTCCATTATCACCTCAACAGATTACTCCTTTCAAACAGTATTAAAGCTAATAACATTTAATCTACGTGTTTGAATGTAACAGAATTTCTTGGAAGCTAATGAAATTAAAGGTTTGATAATCAAATACAACAACTGCTCATGTTTTAGGTCCAATTCCTTCAGAAAATATGGTTTCATAGTGGACTCCCTGCATACCAGTTTTAATTGGTGTAGCCAAACACCCTTTTAGAAATATTGATAAATATGCTAAAACAGTAAACTATTTTATGTTATCCCAATTAAATCTTCTGGTATAGTAAAGAATAAATAAAAATAATCTTCATACATCTTGAAATGGAACATACAGGATGCTGGGGCATTTTTGGTTCCATGGTAATATGAATGAGTGTCATTACCCATTGACAAAGCTTTGCAAATATTTTTAGCTAATTAAGTTTTGAGCCTGCAATCACTGCATCTATAAAATCAGTTACATATACAAAATTAATACTAAGTTCTTAACTAGTTTTATTGTTTGAAAATCTATTTCTTTTTAGTTCCTACATAGCAAAAGGATTTTGCTCACTGTTACAGTTAGTCTAACATTTGACTATACCTTGCAGGCTTTCTGTGGTATGTGTATAATCAGGCCTAAATAACAGTGGGATCCCAAACTCTCCACACACAATCCTGTGATGCCTAGATTATGTTCCTAGATTAAATGTGGGTTCAAGGTATTCTGATGGCCTATGGCAATTCATTATACTATCCTATCCTGGGCTTGGGAGATGGCTCAGTCAGCAAAATATCTTCCCCAAGACCATCAGTCAAAACCCAGGCACATTATACTTGCCAGTAACCACAACATGAAGGGTACAGATGGAGGTAGCTGCCTAGAGCACATTGGTAAGCCAACGTTTCTGAATCAGAGAGATCTTCTACTCAACAATAGACTCAGAAAGCAAAGGTCGAAATGATGCTACTCAATGATAACTTCTGGTTCTCACACATATGCAGGTTCATTTTTATTGCCTTGATAAAACCCTAGGACCAAAGTAAACTATAGAAGAGGGTCTTTCTCATGTCATCTTGTTCCAGAGGATAACCATTCCTCCTCATATGTGTGAGTGCAGCCATGGCAGTCAAAAAATCAAGCTAAGTGTTCTCATCTTAAGCCACAAGCAGGAAACTGAGAGAGAACTGAAATTAGAGCCTAGCTTTGAAATCACAAAACCTACACTCAGTGACATACTTTCGTCAGCAAGAACAGCTCTACCAACTGTAGACCAACCATTCAATGAAAGGGCTAGTGGGAACGTTCTTGATCAAATCACCACAGCACATATTACACCATGTTAAACATGTACATACACATACACTATTTTGCTGATATTATGGATTACACATTATTTTTTGAAAAAGTAAATCATTAACAAAAGACCATTTAATTCATCTTGTCAACATGTTTTATCTTACAAAAGGATTCTAACAAAACAAAATCCAGTCAAATACAGAGGAATTATTTTATGATTGGACTCACTACAAAAAGTAGCTGAATTATTTCAGCAATTTTATCTAACATTTTAAGTTAATACATTGCTTGGACTTATAATTTTAGTTATTTTGCAGTACTGCCATCCAACACAAAAGTCCTCATACCTATATATAAGAGTGCATTTGGGTGTATAATCTTTAGAATTATCAAAATATTTAAAGTTAATTTATACTAGTAACATAAATTGTCCCGAATATGTGAATTTATTAAGCCAAAGATATACCCATGTTTTATGTTTATTGAATCTTATATTCACATTATCCTTAACTACTTTTTTCCTAAAGTGTTTTATCTAGAAGCATCCATTAATACTGAGTGTTCCCTACTCTTGTGGAATTCTTTATGTATCATTGGAATGAATCCTAGGAGACAAATGTACCAACAAGAACTTACTTGCAATGGCTACATTTTGTAAACCCACATGCATGTGCTTTATTAGATCCTCAGAGTTTTGTGAAGTAAAATTTGTAAACTACTCTGCTGGAGCAACGTAAGCATTCTAAATAGGATATTATTGATTTCCATTGTAAAATTCATAACTCAGGTCTTTAAAAGTCTTGAAATAAGTATCTATTGACTTTGGGTCAGTAGAACAAAGATTTTTGGTGCATAATTTAATATGTTTGGGTGGTAATTGATACACTATAATAATTGTACTGTAGAAAAGTCCACATGATAGGGCAGGCTCTCGAGAGTGCAGTTTATGCATTTGTAAAGTGATTGCAAAAGAATATTATTGTATTATACATAGAAATCTGAAAACACTTACAGCCTTACATTTTGTCATTCTAACAATAGTACAAAGTCGAAATGTATTTTATTGAATGGTTTATCGATAGAACATATTAATGACTTTTGTTTTTCACATAAATTAAATATTTTATGTAATGCGGTACAATTATACCATATTGTACATTTTATCGCTTACTCAAATCATAAAATTAGCTGTCAAACATTAAATTTTCTGTGTTTCTTACAACTCACAAAGCATGATTTGTTTTAGTCATACATACAATTTACTTTATGTATGCATTCAATTGCAGAAGATCACCCTTGTATTTAAAGATTAGTAGTGAAGTGGTAGAAACAAATTTCTCCATCTACCCATGCAATAATGCCAGTGCATGGCATCCGATGATACCTGGTCTCACACGACAGCTGTCTCCTTGCTAAAGCCTAGTAGGATGCACAAAGGGATGCAAGCAGCCTATTTAGAAATGGTCTTGCATTTGTGAGTTACCCCTCCCTCCTTTACTTTGTTTGACTGATTACTTGAATTTAACTCCCACTGGGAGTCTATGAGTGACTGGCAACACAACACAACAAAAATACTTTGAAAACAGGTGATTGGCTCTCTTTGTGTTAGGAGATTTGTTTTTGAATAATGTGTATGTTTTTATCAATTAAATTGTATTTAAACATTTTTATCTCCAAAGACAAATATTGTATATGAGGCTGTGCACTTGATAGGAAATAGGAATGCTAGGCATGAGAAAGTGGTATTTATAATCATTACATAGATATTGAATTTTCTCTAGGTATTGGTACAAAAGGTAGTATTTATTTAAATAAAATAATTAAATGGGGATGTTGCTTCAAACTATATGTAAAATAGGCTAAGACATGAGATAAATAATGTAAAACTAATATTTTTAAAGATTACACAAGAATACATATCCATGAAACAGAATTCTACAAAACAGATAAAACTGTAAAGTATTTAAATAAAATTAACATATCTGACTATACAACATAGAAGGAATTTTTGGTGATACTTGCCTATGATCCTAGCAGTTTGAAAGCCATAGTTGAAGAATAGCAGTTCAAGTCCAAGATGGCCTAAATAATGAGACACTGACTCAACAACAACAATAAAAATACCCTATCTACAAGAAATAAAGACCACCTCATATTATGAAATGTCACCAAACAGAGAATGAATGTTACAAGCAGAATATTTGCCATTGTTTGATTTGTGAAGGCTTACCACTCAAAATACTTCATACATTCCTATGCAAAATATGAAAAAATAGTTATCATTTGAAAAAATGACAAAATGTTTTCTGGGGCAGAAGATGTTGCTCAGTAGCAAAGCATTTCCTTAGCATGCTCAAGGTCTTAAGTTCAAAACGGAAAAAAATAAAACAGGATTAGAGAAGAAAATTATTACTCTAGGAAAGAGTATCCCATATTGTTACAAAAAACGAGTAAAGCCACCTTGCAATAATTCCCCACACCTCCCAGATTGTACTGAATAAATGAGGTCTGGCCATACCAAAGAGTCTGTGTTAATTAGTTGTTTCTACCTTACATACCAGAGAAAATTGACAGCAAGATCAAAAGAACACATACAACTGGCATAGATGCTGAGAGGAAGTGGCAATCTCAGGTTTGACTTTGCTCACAGAGAAAGCATACAGAGCCCATACTGGACAGCAAGAGTAGTTTCAATTGTTAAGTAGAGGCTAAATTCCAACCCAACACATTTGTAACCTGAACAAACAACAATGAAAACAAAAGAAATCACTGTGGGTAGATTAGGCTCATGCTGCTTAGAGGTGCTTTGGAGATGCAATTTTAAGTTGGCTTGGCCATGAAGAAAAAACTCACTTCAATATGCCCCAGGATAGGAAATTTAAAACAGAAAAATTTTCAGTATTAATAGTCTGACTGATATAAACTATAAATCTCCTAGGAGATTGCCTTGAGGTAGGAGGGTACTTGGCTATGAAGTAAAAAAGACATTTACAGGGGTCTCAATGTTGCCAGTTTCTATCCAGCTGAATGTGAGCCAGATCCTCAGAGACTGAATTACCCATTATCCACAGGAATTTTCTGCGCATAGAAGAGGAAGGCATCTGTAAACATCTCAGGCCAGACACCTACACATACAATGCACTGTAAATTGAGGAGACTAACCATTGACATTGTTCCTTAGGGGGCCAGGAGAACTGAGCCTTCTTGAAGGAAGCACGGAGAGAATGAACGACAGAGACATTAAAACAAAAGAAAAGAAAAAGTAGCGATTTTGAGAAGGCAAGAATTTCTGGCAACTTCAATCAGACTATAGGCACATGTGTGGGAAACTGTGTCAGGTTCTTGAATTGACAGGAAGCAAGGAAAGAAAATAGTAAAGAGAGGTACTGGACACCATTTCCGTGCAATAACCCTGCTGGGAGGATGCACAGCATATTTAGTTCACCAAAAATGCTTTGTTGGGTTTTATTTTTCCCTTGAGCATTTAAGATACTATCTTGGAGGCCAGTAAAAGACAGAAAACGATTTTTCTTTGTGTCTAGAGAGATGCTAAAGCAGAAATTCAACCAGATATTTAGAGAATTCGGTGAGTCAGAAACAACTCTAAAAGGTCATCTGTGAATAATAGGGACATGGTGGGCATTACAAAAAATATGGCAAAGAGTTTTGCAAATATATAGTATTTAGCAATTCAACTTTTATGATATAGTATACATTATATACACATATACATATGTATTTACATACATATATATTCCATACATATTAAACATACACACACACATATATATGGCATACCACAGGTACTAATGGGGACAGTGATGCAAATCACAAACTTTTCCAAAGATTATTGGGGAGATGTCTCAACAGTTAAGAGCATTTGCTTCTCATGCAGATGACCCAGGGTTGGTTCTGAAAATCCATTTTGTATTTCCAACCAATTAAAATCTCACTACTGTTATTAAATTTTTTTTAAATTTGAAACTTCATCCCTATACACTGTGCTATCTGGTACCTTTCATTCCATATATTCTTCTCATGGTTATATGGACACAGATGACATTATAGGCCCCTTTCTTCAAATGCACATGCTGTCCATAAAGCACACCTTTTGGCATGAGACTCCCCTTTAATATTTTAGGGCTAGTTTATATTACACAGGCAAATATTAGACAAAGCAACTTAAAATGATACCACCTCTTTTGAAGTTGGTTGTCTTAACACACACATACCAAATAATATTATTGTGCACAAGAAAGGAAGCAATATATCTTGGATATTCATGGAAATTAACACTGGGGCCAATTGACTGTGAAGCGAAAGAATCTCATTGAAACCTTATATCCAAGTGAATATCAATTGTAATTTTTCTTAATAGGACTTTAAAAATGAAGTGAAATATTTTTAGCATGGAACAACTATTTAATGCCTATGCCTTGACATATAGTCAATATTGTTATTTGATTATATTACAATGGTATTATCTTAATGTTTCCAAACTTCAAGTTCTGTAGCTCTCTCTCCACAAATAGATGAATGTCAACCTCATGTAGTGAACTTCATTGGAGGGGGGGCAGGAACCACAAAATCTCAGCAATAAACAGTGAGTGAACACCAAGATGCAGCGTGACCCATGTATGGCCTAGTGAGTGATGTTCCTCTATTAAGGAAAATGGCAAAACAGTCAGTGAGTTAATACTCTCATTTTGTCAATAGCTTTCTATTGAATTACAGAGTAAGAGGAGGTAGATCAGAATGATAGACATGCAGAAATTTCTCTTTAGTGTTGTTGATATCCTGTGATTTATCAGTAGAATTCAATTTTAGGAAGCAGACTTTTAAAATAATGACATTCTATTTCCCCTAATACATATAGTATCACTCAGGTAAATGATTGTATAATAAATCTCGTTCTTTTATATGAAGATAAAGGAATTTTTAATCACATCAATGCAAGTTAAACAAAACTACTAGTTACTGTATTTCAGTGAGGATGAAAGCAATGATAAAATGATAAAATGTTAGAATATATCACTTTAAAGCTTTCTATGACTTGTAACAACTCTCACTGCCAACAGAAAATTCAACTAAGCAACCTTAACTTTATAAAGGTATAATCATCATGAATATATTAATTGGTTACCATATCTTATAATGAAGAATTAGAAAACATCCTATGATTTCAAAAAGTATTGGTAGCAATTTTGTTAAATTATTAATTATCAATCTTAATTGTTTAATTAATTATTGTTTAATGGTGCACATAGTGTTGTTTTTTGGGAATGTTTTACTGTAACTAACATCATATCAAGTAGATAAAGCAATATAAATATGTAGTTGATATTATCTAACTTCAATATAAAATATAACTTTAATGATAATGAAACCATTTAAGAGTTTCAAAAAATGAGAAAAGGCCTGGTGGTGGTGGCGCATGCCTTTAATCCCAGTACTTGGGAGGCAGAGGCAGGCAGATTTCTGAGTTCGAGGCCAGCCTGGTTCTCAAAGTGAGTTCCAGGACAGCCAAGGCTACACAGAGAACCCTGTCTCAAAAAATAAAATTAAAATTAAAATAAAAAATGAGAAAAGAAAAACATTGTAAATCAAAAGAGCTTTCAAAATGTATTGAAAACTATTAACAGACACCTATTTAGGAGCAGCTATTTATTTTAGGAAAATGTGTGCCATAGAAGAATGTACAATTTCTGTTTAGGAAAAGCAGTAAGCTGCATTACTTTCTGTAATACATTTTAACATTGTACTTATATGAGAATACTATTTGCAGCCTATTTACATATATGTTTTCAAAATTACATGCTCAAGTGAATGGGAAAGCTTTCTTTGTTCACCCAGAAACCTATGGAAACATTTTATATCAACGGTTCTTTGGAAGAAATGCTTATATGAATAAAAGTAATAACTGATGTAACATTAGAAAAGCCCATCAATGAGGATTGAATTCGGCGGCATAGAATAAATGCAAAGTATCAGTCACTTAAAACACCTGAATATTAGCCTGGGGACACAGTTTAATAACAGAGGACTTGTACAACCTAGGAGTTCTTACACTCAATTCAATCCCCAGAACCATTAAAATAAATCAGCAAAAAAATAAAAGCCATATAAGGTTTCAGTACTGATTTATCAGAATATGAGTTTTACCTGAGGATGAGTAGTGTTGATTTTCTGGATTTCTTTCCAGTATGCCTAGAAACTTGCTTTAACATACCAGAATGTAGCTGTTATTTGAACTCCCACCACAAATCCTAGACAATTTTAAAGCCCTAAACTGCATTGCTTTCTTCCAGATATAGCTAGATTCACTAAATAAGAAATAGAAGGGAAGCAATCCTCTTAGAAAAAGAATTTTCAGATGTATTTCACATTTCCCTGAAAGCACATTGGTCAAGTTTTAGGGATTTGGTAATAACTAGAGGTAAAACATTATGATGTCTCATCTTTTATGTCAGTGGCAAGTCCTGGACTGAGGAGTGTAGAGTTCCACGGGCCAACAAAAGAATGCTTGTGGGGCTAGGCCAAGAGCAGACTCTGCAAATAAAGGATTCCACCTTAACTGTCAATGCTCAGGACCTAGCTATCCTTTCCTTGAGGAAAATTATGTTTAATCTAACCTGCTTTTGAAATTCTTCTCAATCATGTAACCTAATTTTGCCATTTGGACATTTGAGATTTATTCTGTTAATATTTCAATACTTAGAGAAAATTAAATCATACTCAGCGCTACAATAACCCTTAAAATGAATTTTAAGGAAACGGATGTGTCATCTTGCATAGGGTTAGATAATACTGAAGATATTTCAATACTTCTGTCTTGTACCATAATCAAATTAGACAACGCATAATTAGAAAAAGAGAAATGCTGTTTAGAGGAAAGTGTGTACAGTGTCAAATGAAAGCATTGCTCTTGCTCAGAGAGTGGAAGTACTATATGTCTCTCCCTCCATAGCATTCATGAATTTTTGCTTTGTAAATATAGTTAAACTCTTTATTAATAACAATTTAAAACTGCATATCATTAGTGAACATCAAAGTTGATGATTTAACTAGGGAATACTTTGTATTTGTCTTAGTTTTACTGCATTTCTTCTATTGTTACAGACATTGTTCATTATATACTAGGCTTCCATGGCAACTGTAGTTGGGAGAACTCTTCTTTATACCATCTAGTTGTCTAATGTCTGTCCTAGGTGGCAACCTTGCCCCTCACTGGTTCAGCATACACCATTAGCAATCATAGATGAGCTATGGCATGATCTTATTGCTGTTTATTATTTAAGGTGTATTTTCATCTCCAAAATGATATTTATTTTTTTGTAATTAAAAAACTTAATATATAGTTAACTACATATCACATAGCTAATATAAATATTACTTTCTTAATCAAAATAATACTTATTTTTTTGAAATAGATTCTTCTCTCTCACAATACATCTTTACCTCAGTTTACCTTGTTTCTGCTCTTCTCAGTCCCCTTATCCGGTCTCACCATACCCACCTCCCCATGCCATTTCCCTTAGAAAAGAGCAGGCTTCCATCACAGAACACAATACAGTAAAACAAGGGAAAGACACTGGAAAAGGCAACACTACAGTAGCAGAAGAATCCCAAGAGTTGACAGAGTCAGAGACACACCTTCCTCCACAGTTAGGAGTCCCGCGAAAACACCAAAGCTAACCACCATTACATATCTTGCAGAGGATCTGGTGAAGTCACATGCAAGTCCCCGGTCTCCTGCCACTTCAAAGTCTGTGAGCCCATATCAGCATTGCTCATTTCATTCAGCAAGAGAGATGTTCTCCTGATGTCTGCCATCCCTTTTGATTCCTACAATCTTTCTACTTACTCTTCTATGTGGTCCCCACTCTCTCTAAGGAATGGACAACATGGAGATTTCTAATTTAGCCTTTCTCTCTGTATAATGTTTGGTTGTGGGTCCTTCTACCTGTTCCTATCCTCTCTAAGATTGGACAAGGCACCTTTTCATGACTATAGCAGCATATCATTAGGAATCATTTCATTGATTTGTCTTATTTTGCCAATAGTGTTTGGTTCTACTGAAGGCCTTTGGATTACCCAGTCTCTAATTAGGGACCATCCATTTACTGTCAGTCATGTGCTCTCTCTTGGCCTGGGCCTCAAGCTAAGCAAGCACTGATTGGCCACTACACTATTCCCCCAGCACATTTTGCAAAGAGGGCAAATTGTAGGTAGAGAGGTTCATGACTGGCTTGATGTCCAGGTTTCTCTTTCTGTAGCCTGGAGCATAGTTTTTACACCCAAGAGAATAGAATGTATGGGTGAAAATTTTCAGAAATAACAACATATATAAAAACTCCCTATACACCAATCACTTTTTAAACATGTAAACTCACACATTTTAATAGTTTATCATGTTATCCAAGGTATTAAGTCTGGCCTTGCCCAGTATAATATTTCACATAAACCGAAAGCTAGTGTATGCTTAAAATTTTGCTTCTTCCAAATGTTTTCTTTTGGTGCCAAGGACAAAATACATGTGGTTAGCTAATAAACTCTTCGGAGACCAGGCCCCTACTAATTATAATTTCCTATGCTGATTTCTAATTTCTTTGTAATATCAGTAACAGTTTTAACACCTTGTCAGGCGTTCAGGAACTTCCATCTGTGCAGTATGGTGTATTCGTGAAATAAACCCATCTGTACAGCTGATTAGAAATTGGATTAGGTCCATGTTTTGACTTCTCCCTGCAAGAGGTGAATCCTAGTGCAGTTGTTGGCTTTCGGGGAAGATTCTGGATTGACTTACAGGCAGGGAGGTAACAGACTAAACATTTTCCTTTTATTTGAGTGTTTGCTATTCAACTTTATTTCAAACTTAGATAAAAATCACAAATTATTGAAATCAGATGTAATCAATTAACCTATTTAGAAACAGGATACCTTGTTTTAATTGTTTACTAGCCTGTGAGAATGTGTGCCTGTGTGTACATGCATGCCATAGTGGAGCAGGTGAGGTCAGAAAACAAGAATAGATACTTTGGCACTGGACTTGACAGGTGCTTGCGAACCTCCTTGCTGGTCCTGCGAATGGAACAAGACTTTTCTGCAAGTACAACAAGCACATTTCCTTTTGTAGCCATTTCTCCAGCCTCAAGACATAGGAGATACTTTTTATGATTGCTTTATATTTAAAAGCCCGCTTTTATCAAAATTTACCATTTTTAAAAATTTTTAGTATTAACTGGAATACATGGCAAGTAATTTGTCAAAAAAATGCAATAAACCTCCTTGGTACTTAAGACTCCTAAAGCTTACTGTTATTGGTTCTGGATTTAGACCAAAATTGTTGGTTTGTGTTATTACTTTAGTGAAGGTGTTAATACCCTTCATGCAAATTTTTAAAACTTCCCGAAGCTTGGCAAAAGAAGTAAATGAACAAAAGCTACAACAATTTGCTCTGTCAGAAAATGAGAGTGCATCATTTATTCAATATTATTCAGGACATGGTTGATAAAAGAAATACATTGTTTTTACTTAGTGGTTTTTTAAGATTAATTTGTTTATTTTATGTATATAAGTACACTGTGATTGTCTTCAGACACACCAGATCCCATTCTGAATGTTTGTGAATTACCATGTGGTTGCTGGGAATTGAACTCAGGACCTCTGGAAAAGCAGTCAGTGCTCTTAACTGCTAAGCCCTTTTTCCAGCCCCCTTTCTTAATGATTTTATTTGAAGACTAGATGGGGAAGAAAGTTCAGAAGAATTAGATATGTATTACAAAGAACTGTACTGTAACCAGCAAGAGCACCTGGGAACTGGTTTATAGTAGAGTTTTCTTGTCACTGAAAAAATAGTGATTGGGTGAAAAACCAGAGAATGCATGCAAGCCCTTAATTTTGGTGTCAGAATGTAGTGTGCTTTGGGGGCTAAGCCTTTTCTAGGTTAAAAGACAACTCTGGTAGACTTTAAAAATGACAACTGCAGAGTCATATGTTCAGGATTTTCTCCTGCCCTTACTGGATTTATTTGGACTCTTCAGAACATTGTACTGGCTCACATTTACATTCTCACCACAGTGAGATTCAGATGCTACTCTTTGTAAATTACAAAACACTGTGTGGCACCAGGCATGGTGGCGCACGCCATTAATCCCAGCACTCAGGAGGCAGAAGCAGGCAGATTTCTAAGTTCGAGGCAAGCCTGGTCTACAGAGTGAGTTCCAGGACAGCCAGGGCTACACAGAGCAACCCTGTCTTGAACCCTCCCACCCCCCCCAAAAAAAAAATACCCACTGTGTTGCAAGATAGGTACCTAGAACCTAGATACCAAGTGAGAAAGAGTTGATCTTTGGGGCCAAAGTTTTAAAATTAAATAATACTTATAGAGAGTAGAAGAAGAAATAAAACATTGTCATTTTACTAGACTAGGGAATAGTGACTGAAAACAAAAATTATAAAGGCAGAATTCTAGGATGATGTCATAGTTCTTAGATAAAAATTTAACAGAATGAGTATAAAAAGAAAACATAAATGTGGAGATATAGAATTCTTTTTTTTTGAATTTTTTTATTACGTATTTTCCTCAATTACATTTCCAATGCCTAGTCTCACAAGAGACTGCTATATCAGGGTCCTTTCAGCAAATCTTGCTAGTGTATTCAATGGTGTCATCGTTTGGAGGCTAATTATGGGATGGATCCCTGGATATGGCAGTCTCTAGATGGTCCATCCTTTTGTCTCAGCTCCAAACTTTGTCTCTGTAACTCCTTCCATGTGTGATTGTTTCCAATTCTAAGAAGGGGCAAAGTGTCCACACTTTGGTCTTCGTTCTTCTTCAGTTTCATGTGTTTTACAAATTGTCTCTTATATCTCGGGTATACTAAGTTTCTGGGCTAATATCCACTTATTAGTGAGTACATATCATTTGAGTTCTTTTGTGATTGTGTTACCTCACTCAGGATGATGCCCTCCAGGTCCATCCATTTGCCTAGGAATTTCATAAATTTATTCTTTTTAATAGCTGAGTAGTACTCCATTGTGTAAATGTACCACATTTTTTTGTATCCATTCCTCTGTTGAGGGACATCTGGGTTCTTTCCAGCTTCTGGCTATTATAAATAGGGCTGCTATGAATATAGTGGAGCATGTGTCCTTCTTACTGGTTGGGACATCTTCTGGATATATGCCCAGGAGAGGTATTGCGGGATCCTCCGGTAGTACTATGTCCAATTTTCTGAGGAACCGCCAGACTGATTTCCAGAGTGGTTGTACAAGCTTAGATATAGAATTCTTAACAGCAATGGTTTTGAGTTTCGGATCCTTACTGTGCTCTAGTATAGGGTAAAGTCACGAAAGTAAAACAGTTGAATTGATCTCAGTTGTCATTAGGCTGGGAGAGAACAAAAATGAAAGCCTTTCTATAGGAAGATGCTTAGTGCTGACAGAAAAGAATATGTGGGATCCTGATTCAGTTGCTGTCATAAAGAGGCAATAAAATAAATAAGTAATGGGTCAGACCATCTTTTGAACATAAACTTCGCTTATTTGTAGAAGTGCTTGTTGAACCTAGGAACAGAGTTTAGGATTGAGATTTTATCTGTTTGTTCGCATCCTTGGCTCAGGTCTTATCATGTAGCTCAGAATGCACTGGATGATTCTGCACTCTCATCTTTCTGAGTACTGGATCACAACAGGATCCATGAGGGGATATATATATATATATATATATATATATATATATATAGAGAGAGAGAGAGAGAGAGAGAGAGAAAGAGAGAGAGATTCTTTTGGGATCCCTTCATCACGATGAATTCAAGCATGGGAAAAAGTGCACTCATCAGTCATATAGGACTGACATTGACATAATTATCTCCATGGTAAAGAGAAATTCATTGGCTAATATGACAGTTAAATGTATAAAACACTTTGGAATCAAAGGAAATATTTTTGCCAAGGTTATTGAAGCATTGAAGAGTATAATCGAGAGACAGTTATATGTAAATAGTACCCCAAATCACAAAGATGGTTGTGAAATGGAGTTTTGCATAAAACATTCCAAAGAGTGGGATGAAAAGAGCAATTTGATAAATATTACTTTCTGGATAATGGGATAATTCCAGTAGACTTTACATAAAATAGCTGTGAGTTTTCATACTAGTATTTAAACCATCAGAAAGTTGAAAGAAGAAAAGTTAGACTAGGCACTATGCTGAATTCCAACTCAGCTGAAGCCAACAAGTGATACGATACTTCATGCCAAAAAAGAGAAAGTTTTTGATAGAAATAGAAATGAAGTGTAGAAATATCAAGCTTTTTTGTAATACAGGCTGCTCAGTGGTCAGTAGAGAACAGATAAGAGAAGTGACTGTACTATCAAGGTTTACTTACCATCCTAGGAAGCATTGTACAGTATATCTAGGCATCATGAATGCCTTGGTTTAAAAGGTATAGCGTCTGTCCACTCAGGCTGATTCTTTCACTCTTGAAAGAGTTCCATATATAATTTGAGAGATTCCCCAGACAGACATCACACAGACCTTAGAATACGAAGTCCTTAATGGGATGTCTCCATCAAATTCCCCCTTCAGAAATCAGTGAATCCTGCCAAGGAAAAGTCAGAAAAAGTATAAGAACAAGAGGTAATGAAGGACACTGGAGACTAAGGCCCTCTAAATCAATAAAGCAAAGCTCATATGAATGCATAGAGACTGAAGCAACAAGCATACTGCTGAAACAGGTTAACTGTGTCTTCAGCATAGAAATATAAATTTCAGTTAATATTTTCACGGGACTCCTGAATGTGTGAATAAATGGGACCCTGATTCCCATGTCTACTCTTGGGTTCTTTTCACCCTGTTGGGTTGCTTTGTCCAAGTTCAAGGTGATGATTTTGCTTTGTCCTATTATATATTATTTTGTCATGTTTTGTTATATCTTGGAAGTCTATTCTTTTCTAAAGAGAGATAGAGTGGGAGTTGGACCCAGATAGGAGAAGAGGTAAGGAGAAGCAGAAAGGCTTAGAGTAGGGGAACTTTAATCAGGATGTATTTAGAGAAAGAATATCTATTTTCAATAAAAGTGAAAAAAAAATGAAAAGAAAGAGTTCCCCCATGGGGGCACTTCACCCTAGTCTGAAAGAAACACTAGGAATTAAAAACAACAACAACAACAACAACAAAAACCAAAAACCATCAAGGTGAGTTTTTATTTCCCTACATGTATGCTTTGCTTTCTGAGATACCAATGAATCATCTCATTTTCGTTCTTCAAAATCAAATCTTTTAAAATACCGAACATATGTCTGTTTTTTAAAGAAGCAATGTGCTAGATCATAATTCATATCAAAGCTACTCAGGTAAAAGATTCTTGCTTGAAAATGGCCTAGTTGGCCATCACTGGGAAGAGAGGCCCCTTGGTCTTGCAAACTTTATATGCCCCAGGACAGGGGAACGCCAGGGCCAAGAAGTGGGAGTGGGTGGGTAGGGGAGCAGGACAAGGGAAGGGTATAGAGGACTTTTGGGATAGCATTTGAAATGCAAATGAAGAACATATCTAATAAAAAGTGGGATAAAAAGGTTCTTGCTTTTGTAAAGCATTAATAGTAATCAGCTTGAGAAAACAGAAACTTAATCATCATGCAGACAGAAGATGAAAATTATAAAGGATTTCAATGTCAACCACTTAGAAAAATATATCCAAATTAAATCAACTAAGAAAAAGTAACAAGCTAGTGGGTGCTATATAGTATGGAAAGAGAAATTCCCTGGGTACCAAGCATCCAAACTTGAGCAGATGAAAAGGCACTTGTGACTCAAGGTAAGTAAATATGAAGAGCAGGTAAAGTTCGAGAGATATGCTGGTTGTAATTATACACAATAGAATTAGTGCCCACTGAGTCTTGATTTGACTTGAGTAGAGTCCACCTTAATGTTCTGAAGATAATAACAATACGTCATTCAGGGTGTTATAAATCACCTCCAGGGAATTATATGAAAACTCCAGGGCTGAGCAATACCCAGATGTTGGTACCTTGATGAAGCAAGACAAATACATAAGGTTCTTTTATAGAACAAGCAGGACAAAAATATAACCTAGGAGAACCATGTTTGGCAAAGCTCATCCTGTCCATTTTACATGTCCAGAAACTATGTTAAATATCTTGTAAATTGTGCTGACAAGGTTCCCTCTAGAGTGAAAACTAGGGAAAGTGTAGGAAAAAAAAAAAACGAGTGATGCCATCATTTCCCTCCTTGTCTTCAGCACAGCGATCAGCCATCTGTTTGGGAGCTGCTTTCTCCCATTTACCATAGAAGCAGACAGTGATTTGCTTAGGGACAGTGTGAGCACATTAGGTTTGCAAGGTGGCTTTTTATTCCACCAGGCAAAGAGCAGGTGAGTCAGACACTAGTGCTCATAATAGCAAGTCAGTCTCCTGTGACCTTCAGTCCCTTGTGAATACAACTAAAGAGACTCAGGAAGAATCTTATTCTGCTTCTTGAAGCAGAACCTTATGAATATGTTTGGACACAATTATCGTGTTCCTCCCTGCTAGTGTTAATGGGGCAAAAACCACTGCAAGAACTGGTGTGGGTACCATTGCTTATACAAACTTTTCTATCCAGGGTAGGAAGTAGGAAATACATTATGCTGTTTTTATTTAAGTGAATTGGAATTGAGCTTATAAGTTCATTCCTCATGAAGGCAGGCATTTGAAGTGTTTAGTTGCCACCCATGGCTAGGACTATTTTAGTGGTGGGTTCAAACACAGAAACTTCCAATGCTTAAGAAAACTACTACCCCAGTAGACCGTTTTCTTTATTTTCTGATATGTGGTAAATTCATCCATAGAAGAAAGCAGCTGCATTCAGTTACCATGTAGCTTAATAAATATTTGACATTGCCATAAAAGGTGAAGTTTTATGTATTTCAGTATTTTAGTCAGGTTCATATTTAATCAAGCTAAACTTAAGAGATTTGTTCACATTCTTTGTAATCAGGCTAAATTTAAATAATGGAAACTATTTTGTTAGACTTTTTTCTGGTTTACAAATGAAGATCTACCTACCTACCTACCTACACACATACACACACACACACACAAACACATATATATCATCTATCTATAATGGTCATCTATATATCTATCATTTGTGTCTCTCCATCTATCTATTCATTTACATAGGTGTTATAAAGCAAAAATTGACTTTACAATTCTAGCTATGACATAACCCTAGGATATGTGTCTGCTTTCTCATATTCTAACAATGTACACATTTGGTATTTCAATGTGAGCAAACCAAAAAGCACTTCCAATTAATGTGATTTATTGTGAAATTTTGTGGATATGCGTTTTTTGGAATTTTATTTTAGGAATTGTTCTCTTCAGTATCGATTATTAAATGAAACATTTAGGATATCAGTATACAAAGAATTATTAACACAATGTTATGCATCATTTTTATATAAATTCACATTGAATAGTATACTTCTTAAGTGAAGTAACATTTCTGAATTATGGCATTTTCAGAATGGCAACATAAATGCTTGAATACTAAAGTTTGTATTAACCTGCATTTTACTACATATTGCCAGGATTAACTACATATTACCAATCATAAAACATAACCAAAGATAATTTCTCATAATTGCAGGATGAATAGATTCGAAGTGGAAAACATTCCTGTAAACAAGTTCTGTGGCTTCTAAGAAGGCCTGAATAAACCTTTGTATTATGAATTAGCGTTAAACAACACAGAACAGAGTTCTAAGAATGCATAGAAGCATAGTTTCTTTTCTTTTGTTTTCTTTTCTTTTCTTTCTTTTTTACTATTTTTACTATTTTTTTATTTTTTGAACAATTTTTATTAGATATTTTCTTAATTTACATTTCAAATGCTATCCCGAAAGTCCCCTATACAATCCCCCTGCTCTGCTCCCCAACCCATCCACTCCTGCTTCCCTAGTATACCCCTGTACTGGGGCATCTAATCTTTGCAAGACCAAGGACCTCTCATCCCAGTGATGGCCGACTAGGTCATCCTCTGCTACATATGCAACTAGACACACGTGCTCTGGGGGTACTGGGTAGTTCATATTGTTGTTCCTCCTATAGGGTTACAGACCCCTTCAGCTCCTTTGGTACTTTCTCTTTTCTTATTCCAGGTGTCTTGGGATACACAGAGTGAAGCCCGAAAGCAGATCTGATCAGATTATTGCATGAAACACACTGTATTGATATAGCTATTTTACTGCTATTTCTGGGTGTTTTCTTACACATAAAGCTATATTTTTGAAACTGATTTTCTTTTCTCAATTCCTCATGGTTGAGTATCAGATACCTTATGCTATACACTTAAAATTCTGTATTTTCTTGGCTATGTGAAAATTAGAATATCATCTATTTAAATTCCAACTGTCTTCTAAAACAAGAAGTAATTTTTTTCTATTCCTTTTCTCTTTCTTTTCTTTCAAACCTATATATACATATATATATATATATATATATAGTTATATATCTTCCATTCTGGTAATATTATCATAAACCTCAATGTGTTACTGGTGCTTATATCAGGAATTCATGTAATTTTTTTCTTTAATGTAGTACTTTTAAAAACTCCATGAAGTAAGTCATAAAAGTCATTGTAAAATGAAATACTGAAAACTAAGACTCAATCAATTAGTCTTTCCTTTTACAATTTAATACCTAGGAATGTAGAGATTATGGTACACACTGCTAAATATAATAAAAAGAAAAGATGAAAAAGAAATGTACAAGCTAAATGTATAAAGAAACAATTTAAGAGAATTTAAATATAATCACACATAGGAATAAAATCCAGATCTATCTTATGAAAATATATAAACATGTAATTTGCATCAACAATGGAACGTATCTTTTGATCTGAATTCTGAATGACAAACAGGAGCAAAACACACTGATGCTTGAGTGATGGGGGTAGCTCAACCTGTTGTTAGGTTAGTCCAGTAATATTATAGTCAAATGTCTCACTTCGGTTAACAAAGTAAGACTTTAGTCAAAAGTGTGCATAGGTGCAGTGAGTATATTTCCTTGTGTTTCTATGTGAGTATATGCCAAACTTGCACAGTTGTCTGTGGAGTTCAGGATGGAATAGGTTTTTTTCTAGAGCTGGAGTTATAGTCAGTTGTGAGTCAACAGCACATTGTAGCTGAAAACTAAACTCAAGTCTTCTTGAAAAGCTGGAGGTGCTCTTATGCTCTGAGCCATGTTTCCAACCCTGATATTGTAGTAAGATATCTTGAGGAGATGATTTGTAGACTTATGAATGAAAGGCCAAAGAAAAACGAGTTATTCAGAATAGCAGAAAGAGTTGTTGTTATCAAAGTAAAAATGGAGTTGCTGAGGTAATTCACTCAGTGAAGTATTTGGCATGAGGATCTGAGTTCCAATCCTAGCACCCACAAAAATTGTGCAGAGGAATGAAATATTGATGGTACAAAATCAATATCTGAGTGCTAGAACAGAAATATAGCGGAAGAAACAGGAAAGTCTCCCTGCCTGGGTCAATGAAATTCCTATTAAGGGAGATCTGTTTTCTCAAAATGTGTTGGAGAGACTGAAGAAGACACCTGTAACTGACTTTTCACATGATTTACAAACGTTCATGGGTTTAAATATTAATACATATGAATATATTTGTATTCATGTGTATTTCTGTACATCATCTCATTTGAAGCTGGTATCACATTGACTGAACCTGAAGAAAAGGCAGAGAAATCTCTCTATAAGAAATAACATAGTTGACCCAAAGCAGTAGGAAAGGGATTAGCTTTCATAGTTTGTGGATTAAACTGCAAAAGAGATGATAGCAATCTATTTTAAGTCTCTGGGTCATATTATAACAATAAAAAAGATTCTATGTGATATAAAACAAAATATTCAAATGAACTGTTTTCAAGAAAAAGATAAATACTGTCGATCACATGAACTGCAAAGATTGAATATTCTTTCTCTTTTTGTTATATAAAACAACAAAATGCACACTCCATATTATTTTCAGTGTAATATGCAATATTTTTCCAATTTGTCACCATGACACTTCTTTAAAATTTCTTTTTCAAGTACTGTTTAAATATTGATATATACTTACATATCTATCTATCTATCTATCTATCTATCTATCTATCTATCTATCTATCTATCTACCTACCTAACTAACTAACTATCTTCATAACAACAGGTTTTGGTTATTTTTTTGAAGGGAAATTTCCTTTACCTTTGAAGTAAAATCAGGTCATACAATTCCTATATCTGAAGAAAAGTACACTCCACACTTTTTTAGACCTTTTATCCATTTGTCACCCTTCAACTGCAAGGTTGGGGAGTTTGACCACATGAACAATCAATGAAGTTCCCTGAAGTTCTAAAATCCTGTGGTTTTATTTCTTGGAAAACCACCTAGTTGAAAGCCAATGTTTGTAGCAGAGAACATTTGAAGACACCGTCTTAAAAATAATATATATATATATATATATCATCCCATTTCAACTTCAATTACAGGGTGATAAGATCTTGTTGAATTTCTAATTGAAAATCAGCTCGTGTGTTCTGCAGGTCAACTTTAATAGCAAGAGTCTATTTTGCTTTAGAGAATTACAACCACATTGTTATCAAAGTGGCTCCAAGAAATTTAAAAAAAAAAGAGCATATTTTCAAAGAAAGTAGCATATTGCTATTAATGATGCCAGAGAACTTCAGGAGCTTGCTCACCAAATATTAATTTTCTATATTATTCCTACTCTCATTGTAGTGTTACACCCAATTAAAGCATCAAGCACTTAACCTATACTTGTGAAAAAAGCAGTTTATGATGGCTGTAATCATACTCCCATAGGCCCAATTATCTCAGTTGGCTTCCAATTAATCCATAGAGTTTTTAGGGCCTTCTTTTAATTAGATCGCTGCCTCTGAAAGAACAATCTTCTTTTTTTTCATATTTCACTTTATTATTTTCCTTTACTGGAACCCCGCAGGGTGGGAATACTACCCTGAAATGTACTTGTCGTTTTGATGGCTGGTAGAGATTAATAATGATGATATTTTTAACTGGCAACTGCTTCTGAATATAGTTAAAGCTGGTAGCTCTTCCCAGTGAAAACTAATGTCCAATATATACAAAATGAGAAGAGACATAGCTTCTATTTTTATGTTAAATATGTTTCTGTTTAAAACCCATTGATCTTTTGCATTATACCTCTGAATGTGAATATTACAGCCATTTCATGTCTATGCAAATTATATTAGCCTTATTACCTTTAGGGAAATTAATATGTGTCTTCAATTAATATGTAATTAAGTGAGCTGTAGGTGGAAAACATTTGTTCCTAGTGAAATTTTGCCTATCCTGCCTCCTATTGGCCGCAGATAAAGCACCACTGATAAACTGTGCATTTCTAAGCAAATGCTTGTCAGTATATTTGTATTTAGATAGCTGGTCAACTTGTGAGTTATTTTTTTAAGAGTTCCTGAAGAAAGCTCTTTGAAACTGTAGGCTGAAATCTCAAGCTGTGTCACTCTCTGCAGCTAACCTTCCAAACTGTTAGCAACTATTGTCTTATGTGAAAATGGAAAGTTCTTATTTACCTCAGAATTTGCTCAATTTTGCGAGAAGATTCCCTTTGTCACAGTTGGTGTACCTGCTGCTCCCTTGACAAGGGGCTCTTTTGGCTGAAGAGGCAAGGATTCGGTTATTTCTTTTTAAAATTGTGTGCTATTGCAGACATCTAGAGAGCTAGGCTTTAGAACAGTTAAATTACCCCAAAAAGTGTTGTATTATCTGGAAAACGTGGCCAACCGAATGACATATACAATTAGTCCCACCACTTCCCTGCTTCACACCTTTACTGGTATCTGCTATTGTACAATAATCATGGGGGATAATTTGCATATTTAATGGACCAATAAATTCACAGGATGTCAGCTAATAGTGAAAGTCACAAAAGTGCAATATAAAAAAACTATACTGTGGTTATTAACAATCCAGGTACAGATTTTCCATATAAATGAGTAAAAATAAACTGAGATTTAACTCTGGCAATCACTAATGCTCTTTTTCTCAAAGGAGGAACCACATGTTACTACTACAACTTTTGCAGTCGGTTCCCTGTACTAATCTTGAGTAATGTGGACTCAGCCACTGAAATTTCTTCGATGGTTCCAGCTGTTTGCAAACGGCTTGGGATATTTACAAGGCTTCCATCAAATGTTTATGGAAGGAAAAGCTAGGAGAAAATAAACTCAAAAGATTACTCTTAATCTTTGCTCGGTGAGAATGCTCCATATCTAGGTAGACATGACTGACTATTATGACATGTTTTTAGTACCACAGGGAAGATAGAGCAAAAGGTATATTGAACAGAGTTCAGCATAATTCAATATGTCTCCAATCTCAAACCTTAGGGAGGATTAGTGGAAAGAAATTGCAGAGGATCTGACCTTTCACTGTCAGGCTGTCCTCTACAACTTTCTGAAGATTCCTACCATGCAGTTTGAGTAGAGGTCTAAGAGAAATAGGAATAAAATATTATAAGTGTGAGTCAGTTTTATTCTTTAGATGACATTATCTCATAAAATGTGTATAAACATTAGACCCTAGATATAAACATTTCAATGAAAGTGGAGGCCTGAATAAAGAATAAATCAAATACTATTAAGAGAGTCCTCCTCCTGGCTTAACATGGAGAATTGTATGAAGAATAGATTGTCTTTTCTCCTTTCCCTTTTTTATTTTTTGGTTTTTCGAGACAGAGTTTCTCTGTGTCTGGCTGTCCTGGAACTCACTCTGTAGACCAGGCTGGCCTCGAACTAAGACATATGCTTTCTTCTGCCACCCAAGTGCTGGGATTAAAAGCATGCACCACCATTGCCTGGCTTCCTCTTTTTCTTATTTTGCACTTGGAGCTGCTGAAGATCAAACCCAGGTCCACATACATGCCAGACCATCCTTCTTCAACTGACCTATAGCCTTATCCTATCCCACAGGTTTCTTTCTACCTTGATTGACTGATACCCTCTAGACAGGGCTCACAGAGGGGTTTTAAATGCTTGCATTCAAATCATTATGCAGCACTTAGATGACTTTACATGGTTTACTGTAAAATTACTCCAGTTTGTTGTTGTTGTTGTTGTTGTTGTGGCAATAGGATTCTGTTATATCTTTAAGTAACATTATTGGAAGCACTAAAACCATCATGTGATTCCATAATACCACAGTACACTAATTGATTTCAGTTGTTACATGTATTTCCTAAGATACCCATATTCTAATATTTGGTTGTTTTTATTTTATATATGTGCAAAGAAAGCCTCAATACATTCTGAACTGTGAATGCCTGCCTCAGTCTGCCAACTGACTTTTTTTACACAGGCATTAGTCATTGCTAGGTCTAAAGGCATTTTTGAAGACCAGTGATATGATTTTAATATTCTCTTTCCCTTTCTCATTCTCTTTCCTTTTCTTCCTTTTCTCTCTTACTCTCTCTGCCCTTTACTTTCTTCTTTTTATTTTTATTCTTTTCAAACAGCTGATACTTTTCAGACTTAGATTTCTATACTGTGGGGCTTGAACCACAACAGAATTGCCTGCATTCACTCCAAATTAAAATGTCTGTCCTAGATTATATTTATCTCTCTTTGAACACTTACTCTTGTTTGGAAGCAATGGAACTTTTTTTTTTAAGATTTATTTATTATATGTAAGTACACTGTAGCTGTCTTCAGACACTCCAGAAGAGGGTGCCAGATCTCGTTGCGGATGGTTGTGAGCCACCATGTGGTTGCTGGGATTTGAACTCTGGACCTTCGGAAGAGCAGTCGGGTGCTCTTACCCACTGAGCCATCTCACCAGCCCAGCAATGGAACTTTTATTAGTGAGCCAATAACCTCAGGGGATATCTTGATATCTCCTTTTGCTGGGCAATGACTTCCTCTACCTTGGCAAGATCATGTCTGGCAAATGATTCTTCATGACTAGCACCCCCAGGAACTGAGACTGTTGCTATCCAGTTGTGACATTCCTCAGTGCACACACCCAGAGTCCCCTGTCACTCATAACCATGCCAGGCTTTCGTTAACTCATCTGTTTTCATTTCCCTCCCCTCTTCCACTCTTCCACTCTAACCTCCCTGTGCCTTTCCTCTCTTAACATTCTTACACTGTTTTGTGTCTTTCTTTGGTACCCTATTTACTGGATAGGATGGATTCCTCACTTTAGTCCAGCTTCCCCACTGTGATACATCTAAATGATTGCACTTAACTTCTGTACAATCTTCTGTAGAGCAGCTATCATTCCATTTATTTCAGGAAAACATTGCTGAGTGAAAGTGAGGTGAAGCATACAAATTGACTCCAAAAGAACTCTGAAATGTGTTTTTTGAATAGTTTTGCCCAAACTATACCACTACATTCCTAAGTGAAAGGTAACTTATTTTAAATTATTTATATAACATTATATTACATCTAAGGTGAAATGAGGGATTATAAATTATCACTATGAATATGTACAAAGAATATCATGTATAAAATGTGTGCATTGATCATGTTTGCTTTTTAAATACTGGATACTCTGTTGAGAACAAGAACTTTTGAAATAAATAATGCCATGCTAAAAATTATTAAGGATGAATATAATGCCTGTATTAGGATTAGTCTTAGCACCACACTTCTTATAAATATTTAACCATTAGTAGTAAACATAATATCAATATTGACAATAACTACTTTTTTGTTTAAAGACATTAATACTTTTGCCTTAATGAATTGTTTCTATCACAAATTCTCGGTAAATGAATGAATATGCTCTAGGTACCCCTTGGGAAAATATTTCTCCAATAATTTATAATTTATAATGTTGCTTTAGACTTCTGGTGACAAATTTTAAACATACCTATATCAGTCACTCTGTGCTTTTTTTTTTTTAATTGTTATTTATTCTTTTGTTATTGTTGTTTTTGTTGTTGTTAAAGTATTTGAGACAGTCCTTGCTATTTAACCCTGACAGGCCTGGAATCTTCCATGTTGAGCAGAGTGATCTCAAACTTCTGCCAATTCTACTGTCTCTAATTTCTGCAAAAAATAAATGTGAATATCTACTAAAATACTGCAAAACTGTAAAAGTATCTTTGGCATTGTTGGTTACTTCCTTACTTGCTCCAAAACTACCAGATCGTTATTATCTTGTCACTGATGTGATAATGTTTCTGCTATAAACAGTTTAAGAGAGGAAATTTGATTGCGGCTCATGGTTTCAGGAGTTTAAATTCACAGCCACTTGGCTCCTCTATGTGGTGACACATTCCATCCCAGCAGGCAGCATGTGTAAGAGCTAAGTGGCTCACCTTATTGTAAACAGGATCTGAAGAGAATGGCAAACTGATGAGCCTAGGGACATGATAACACATCCCAAAGCATGTAGCCTGTATCTTCTGTAACCTGTATCTTCTGTAACCTGTATCTTCAAACTATATTTTAACTTAAAGTATCCCATGCTATACAATTACAAAACCATGAATCCACACAGTAAGTTACAGACTTCATGGTCTAACGAACTATATAACATCAACAACTCACAACAAACTTCATAATATGAATCTGGGCATTCTTTATATTCATACCATGGTATTGGTTTTGTTCTGTGCTGGGAATGCAGAGGTGTTTGTGTATGATCGCTAACTCCATGTCACTAGTTCACCTGTTAGTATGTAGAATATTGATAGTTATCCTTTCTATCATAAATTTCCCTTGGTTCTTGAAACCCAGACACATTAAACAAAATAAAAATCTAAAAGCATTGGCACCTCTCATGAAAAGGCTTACAACACCTTTAACTCCAATTTCAGAATATCTAACTGCTCTTTATAATCTGGGGGCACCAGCCAAGTAAATGGTATAGACACATTCATGTTGGGAAACACACATACACATTAAAAAAAAAAAAACCTTTAAAAAATGTGTTAATGGAATTTCTATCACTTTGTTCAAATACAATGTGACTTATTGTTTTATAGAGGTATAAAGTAATGATCTATGGTTGTTTCAAGGTCTGATATTGGGACATCTGCCATAACCTATATGTGAATGTTAATGGCTCTGACCTAAATAAACTAAAGTCGCATAATTCATTTTACAGAGTCACAACTTCCTTGTCATTTGGCCAGTTTTTTTTAAGTTATTTTGTTTGTTTGTTTTGTTTTTAATTTGCTTCACCTGTATTTAAAACATAACTTTTCAGGAAATTGCATCAGAATAAGAATCAAAAGTTCTCCTTTTAACAAACATAAGTCTGTGTTAGTTGGATGAACTCAATCACTATATATGTATAAAATAAAAATCTATCCTATCTTGCACTTTATAAACATATTATATAGAAAATCTCATATATGATTATATGATTTTATGTTTTAAATGTTTTGAATTACCCAAACATAATAATAAAACTCAAGAACCTAGTAGTCTTTGGTTAAGAGTTCTTGGAAACAGAATGAGTCCCTAGATTGATTGACTCCCACTGTAGTCAAGGTTGGTGATGTCACACACACACATTTATTAATAAAAGATGGCCGACTAGGCCATCTTTCGATACATATGCAGCTAGAGACAAGAGCTCCGGGGTACTGGTTAGTACATCATGTTGTTCCAACAATAGGGTTGCAGATCCCTTTAGCTCCTTGGGTACTTTCTCTAGCTTCTCCATTGGGAGCCCTGTGATACATCCAATATCTGACTGTGAGCATCCACTCCTGTGTTTGCTAGGCCCCGGCATCGTCTCACAAGAGACAGCTATATTTGGGTCCTTTCAGCAAAATCTTGCTAGTGTATGCAATGGTGTCAGTGTTTAGAAGCTGATTATGGGATGGATCCCTGGATACAGCAGTCTCTAAATGGTCCATCCTTTCATCACAGCTCCGAACTTTGTCTCTGTAACTCCTTCCCTGGGTGTTTTGTTCCCAATTCTAAGAAGGGGCAAGGTGTCCACACTTTGGTCTTCATTCTTCTTGAGTTTCATGCGTTTAGCAAATTGTATCTTATATCTTGGGTATCCTAAGTTTTGGGCTAATATCCACTTATCAGTGAATACATATTGTGTGAGTTCTTTTGTGATTGTGTTACCTCACTCAAGATGATGCCCTCCAGGTCCATCCATTTGGCTAGGAATTTCATAAATTCATTCTTTTTAATAGCTGAGTAGTACTCCATTACTACATTAGTAGTAATGGAGTACTGTAAATGTACCATAATTTCTGTATCCATTCCTCTGTTGAGGGATATCTGGGTTCTTTCCAGCTTCTGGCTATTATAAATAGGGCTGCTATGAACATAGTGGAGCATGTGTCCTTTTTACCTGTTGGGACATCTTCTGGATATATACCCAGGAGAGGTATTGCTGGATCCTCCGGTAGTACTATGTCCAATTTTCTGAGGAACCACCAGACTGATTTCCAGAGTGGTTGTACAAGCTTGCAATCCTACCAACAATGAAGGAGTGTTCCTCTTTCTCCACATCCTCGCCAGCATCTGCTGTCACCTGAATTTTTGATCTTAGCCATTCTGGCTGGTGTGAGGTGGATTCTCAGGGTTGCTTTGATTTGCATTTCCCTGATGATTAAGGATGTTGAACATTTTTTCAGGTGCTTCTCTGCCATTCGGTATTCCTCAGGTGAGAATTCTTTGTTCAGTTCTGAGCCCCATTTTTTAATGGGGTTATTTGACTTTCTGGAGTCCACCTTCTTGAGTTCTTTATATATATTGGATATTAGTCCCTTATCTGATTTAGGATAGGTGAAGATCCTTTCCCAATCTGTTGGTGGTTTTTTTGTCTTATTGATGGTGTCTTTTGCCTTGCAGAAGCTTTGCAGTTTCATGAGGTCCCACTTGTCAATTCTCGATCTTACAGCACAAGCCATTGCTGTTCTATTCAAGAATTTTCCCCCTGTGCCCATATCTTCAAGGCTTTTCCCCACTTTCTCCTCTATAAGTTTCAGTGTCTCTGGTTTTATGTGAAGTTCCTTGATCCACTTAGACTTGACCTTAGTACAAGGAGATAGGAATGGATCGATTTGCATTCTTCTACATGTTAACAACCAGTTGTGCCAGCACCATTTGTTGAAAATGCTGTCTTTCTTCCACTGGATGGTTTTAGCTCCCTTGTCGAAGATCAAGTGACCGTAGGTGTGTGGGTTCATTTCTGGGTCTTCAATTCTATTCCATTGGTCTATTTGTCTGTCACTATACCAGTACCATGCAGTTTTTATCACAATTGCTCTGTAGTAAAGCTTTAGGTCCGGCATGTTGATTCCACCAGAGGTTCTTTTATCCTTGAGAAAAGTTTTTGCTATCCTAGGTTTTTTGTTATTCCAGATGAATTTGCAGATTGCCCTTTCTAATTCGTTGAAGAATTGAGTTGGAATTTTGATGGGGATTGCATTGAATCTGTAGATTGCTTTTGGCAAGATAGCCATTTTTACAATGTTGATCCTGCCAATCCATGAGCATGGGAGATCTTTCCATCTTCTGAGATCTTCTATAATTTCTTTCTTCAGAGACTTGAAGTTTTTATTATACAGATCTTTCTCTTCCTTAGTTAGAGTCACGCCAAGATATTTTATATTATTTGTGACTATTGAGAAGGGTGTTGTTTCCCTAATTTCTTTCTCAGCCTGTTTATTCTTGCAAACATTAATGCCCCAATATAGGGGAATGCCAGGGCCAAAAGAATGGGAATGGGTGGGTAGGGAAGTGGGGGGCGCTATGGGGGACTTTTGGGATAGCATTGGAAATGTAATTGAGGAAAATATGTAATAAAAATATTAAAAATTAAAAAAATAAATAAAAAGACACTAATGTGAAAAAAAAGAAGAAGAAAAACAAAAAAAAATAAAAGATCACGTATACACATTCTGCTATGTGTTTCTGACAACTCTTGAATAATTCCTTTTGGGTAATTTTTATGGCTTATAACCAGATTTCCCTTTTGCCAGGGATACATTAATGTTCTATTCCATATGTTTTATATGAGACTGATATTTGTATTAGATTTAAGTCTTAGACAATATGGTCTTTAAAATAAACTCTCTATACATTTCAATTACTACCATTTTGTTAATATATATTTCCACTGCTATAAAATTGATTTTTGGTCTACAGCAACACAGACTTAAAGAGTCCTTAGGGACTCAGAATTAAAATAGAATTTACAAATTAGTCATAACCTGATATTTTCTTAGTCTTAGTAGAAAATGTTTGTTGAAATCTTTGGACCGTAAGGTTGATTACAGATATGAATCTACTTCTCTCCTGCCTCTTAAGGAGCCATATAAACACATAATTTCTACAACAGAAAGAGTAGAGTCTACCTTAGATCTACTTAATTACCATGGGCAACACTGTATAACAAAAAATTAGAGAAGATTTTATTAAGTTTATGTCCTTGATACTCAGTGAAATTCTCAAAGAGATTGTGAAGTCAATGTTATTAATTACAACCAAATTTGTGTTTAGAACATCTACTTGCTGCATGTTCTTCCTGTGGACGGGTTTATTTTTAAGCAAATTAATGCTTGCCCCTTTAGTCATTATGTGAGAATTCAGGACATTGGAATTTGCAGACACTAAACACAACACTTACTTTTGTATGTGTTTTGTTTTGTTTTGTTTTGTTTTTAAACAGAGATTAGATCAGAGTGATGAGACAAAAATGATATAGGTTAGATGTAGGTTAGAAGTGTAGAATGCAACCCAGTGCTCTGATCATGTTACATCTCCTATCAATGTCATCCGTCAACTAGACAACTCTTAATTGGATGTAACTCTCAAAAGGTTTAATGCATTTATACGGAGTAACTACTAAGGTTTTGGGAGAATGCATGTATAAGAAAAACTGTATTAAAGAAAATGTTCATAGAATAAGATTTATTTCAAGAGATGTGTAGAATAAAAAAAACAGGAAAGTTTCTCTTTCTCAGCAATTTGTATGTTTTGTTTTCAGCAATTTTATTTCTGTTTATGTGTATACATGTCTGCTTCTGTGTGAATGTATGTGTAGATGCTGGCCTAGGCCAGCAACAGGAAGTGGAGTTCTAGAGCTGTTTCTACAGGAACTTGTGAGCCTCTTTGGATGTACTTTAGTCAGCAAACTCAAGCTCAACACAAAGCAGTAAAGTTATAGACACTAAATAAAAACATAAAAGTTTCTCTACATTGAATCAGAGCATTTTTACTATAACATTAAACACACTCAACTATTGTATTACTCTTGGTTGGCAGATTTAGGCACTGCTGAACCTATTCCCTTTGACCAGTTCTTTCTCTGTCCCTCTACTGCAGCCATTGGTTTTTAATCAGTTTTGTGGAAAACTGAGTACAAAGATTTGCATCTGCTACTTCATAGCTACAGAAGCTCTCCTTGAGCAATTTGTGCTTGAAGGTTTCTAGCACTCATGTGTTAGAGACTTGGTTGTCTTCTTTCTGGGATCACATTATATCATTCATTGGTTTTCATAAATGCTACTTTCTACTCAGTGTTTTACTTTTAATTCTGTTATAGTTCAGAACTATCTGCTCAAAACCAAAAGTACTCTGATTCCAGTATATTCCTCACCTATGGCTATTCACCCATCAGACTACCTGATGCCAGAGCACCACTAGAACTGAGCTGGCTAATGTGGTAGGCAACCCATGAATGTCGTTACATTGTTTTCTTTTAATTAAATAAAATTGGGAATAAATATTGTTAGTCAGACTTGACACATTTCATCTGCCAAATAGGAACTTGGGACTCTGAGCCACATGGCAAAATTCAGACACCATGTCTACACTAAGGTGATGAAAGAAGACTTCTTTGAAATGAGTAAGATGCCAAGGCTCAGTGTTTGAAAGATTACCACATCATTCTACAGGGACACAAGAAAATTAACATAAGAAAGGCTCATATGAATCAGATACTATATTCTACATGAGGGTCATGAAAGCCTTTCTCTTAGACAAGGGCAAAGAACTATGAACAGTAGGTGGTGTCCAAAATTGCTTTTAGTTTTGCTGGCTGTTGTTCATAGTTCTTTTAAAATCATGTTTTATTATTTTATCCCCTGACATTAAAGAACATAGATTTATATAGTACAAACATTGGTTAATTCTCCCAGAGAAATCATCTCTTTGAAGTCATTGGGAGGTTTATAAAGAGAAGAGAAAGAATTGAGCCGGAGGGCAAAATATTCTTTTTTCATGTATCTATAAAATGAAAAATATAGTTGATGAGTTGCAGCCTATTTGTTCTGTTTCAGAACTTACAAGGTATCTATGTCACTATGAAATATAGATGATAAGTAGGGCTCCAGTTGCTGAAGTGAGGCTGGGAATGTCGAAAGGCAGAGAGGAAATGTCAGCCAAGGGATGAACAGAAAGAATGAAGATGTCTGCATCCATATTTTAGCCTTTGACATAAGTCAGTATTTTATAGAATTAAAATGCTGCTGTGTTTTTTTATACACTCCATGTCCCAGAATGTGTACACACTAAGTCTTAAACAAATGCTACACATTATTCATCTATGTTTAAATGAAACATTATCTTACCTCAAGAGATTTCAGTACTAGTTTAATGTGGAATTGCTCCTGGATCCATTTGCCAGGGCTTCTTGTGTGTAGCTATGCTCATTTTTCTTTTCATATTATTCTGAACACTTGTTTTTAAACTTCTTTGTGTTTATTTTAGGAGAATTATTTTTAGATTAAAAAATGCAGCACAATGCATTTATATGTTAATTTAAGGGGTTAATTTAAGTAGTGATAATTTCACATTGTTGGAGGAGTTAAGTTTTGCCTTTTATTTGACATTCTAATATATCCCTTTATAACTTATCTTTTATTATTCTTTTAAAATAAGTACTCTGGGGGTCTAGGGCATTGGCTTTCTATTGTCACAAAAGGAGTACAGTTTTAGACAAGCAGAAATTTCATTTTTAATTTTGGATCATTTTTGTACAGTCAAGGGAGACCTTAAACAGGCTCGAAGCCCGTTTAATCAGGGGTGGAAGTGTATTCTCCATTCCTTACCTAACTTCAGTTTACTGGAATTATGGCCCCATGTCAAGAAAGATCCACTTTGATTCCAATAGCCCAAGCCTCACATACTCCCCACCTTTGCTCCTGCTGCCTGCACCCACATAAATAAACAGCTAGACTCTGTATTTCAAAGGTTCTCTCATTTCCCTAGAAGGCAATGGGACCACCCTTGACTGAAAAGGAAATGTATTTTGACTTTTCCTTTGGCCTCAGAAAAAGAAATAGACAGGGTTATGTCTCAGATGGGCTGACACCTGTCAAACTTCTCTGCAAGGCTGAAATAAGTTTCCCATCTAGTTTGTATAACCTCTGCCAGGCACATCATCCTTAATGACAAGATGCAGAAGAGATAGAATGAGGAGATTCCTCTGCAAGGCCGCACTGGGCAAAGAACCCAAACCCTTGACTGAATGATAGAGGAGTACACAATATGAGCTCAGATCTAGTGGACTCAAGGAACTGTGAGGGATGTTTTCTTTAACATATTGGAGACTGCAGGAGGGAAGTTCTGATTGTCACTACTGGGAAGAGGCAATGATTATTATCAAACATTCAACAACCATGAATAGAAGAATCACACATGATCCCAGAAGAGATTCATCTTTTAGCAATCTCACTTTACCCAATAGGAATTTTGTTTAAATTTTTAGTTTAACATTTATTGACATTGGTTTTTGTTGTCTCTTTATTCCAGAAAAATAGTAAACTATTCTGAGGAATTGTTTCCCCTCACATAGAGATCAGTCAATTTCTTGGGGATCTATTCAGTATGGCTCTGTGTTTGTTTTAATGCCATACAATTGGCACTCAAGAAAGTCTTAGCAATTGGACCAAGAGCTCAGTCTTTCAATGGGAGCCATGTATTATGTGGCCATGCTGATTCATTTCACCTAGCATGAGATTTGCCAGATTTGCCTTCAAAAGTCTACAGTTTCTCCCCTTTGCACAACTTCTACATTCAGCAGGAATCAAGGTTTGCCTATTTGATTCTTTTTTTTTTTTAATTTTTTTTTTTTTCGAGACAGGGTTTCTCTGTGTAGCCCTGGCTGTCCTGGAACTCACTTTGTAGACCAGGCTGGCCTCGAACTCAGAAATCTGCCTGCCTCTGCCTCCTGAGTGTTGGGATTAAAGGCGTGCACCACCATTTGATCCTTAAATACCTCATAAAACCTCTTTTCCTCATCTCCAGCACCCTCTCTTCATTTCATGGAAACATTATCTCTTATTTGCACCATTGTAGTACTCTGAGGGCTCTTTTTGCTCTTCTCTGTAATTAAGCTTTCACACGGCTAAGAATCATCATTTCAAAATAAAGATAGGATCAAGTTTGCCAGTTGTCTAAGTGGTTATTAAACATGACAAAACTCTTTTGTAAAATTGCTATTCCACGTTTGCTACCTGAGTGCATTTGTTTCGTATGTGAAACATGCTGCTTTATCGTTTGCTAATTAACACATTTAAGCATGAGTCTGTTCTATTAAATATTTACCATTTGTTTTCACTTGTCATGAGGTCATTCTCCTTTATCTAAGGTTTACTGATCCCATGCTTCAGAACAAACATATTCTAGCACCTATGAGATAGCAATCTGTGTGCTTTTTATGTGAATGTTCAGAAGACAGACAATTACGTAGAGTCTAAGATTGCTTATTTGCATTGTAGAGGTATATTGTTCTTGAAAACATGTTCAGGGAAAGTTTCATGTTATAAATATTGGTTAAGATTCACATCTGAGATGAGTAGAACCTAATAATTAGGCCAATATCAAGTACCTGTGGAATTTTTTGTTTTCTCACTTGATATTCTAGCTCACTCTCTTTCTGAAGCAGAGCTTAAGCAAATGGAACGTGTTGGGAAAATAAGATCCATTCTAATGAGAGGTATGAAATGATGATGGTATGAATGAAAATCAACCCCATAGGCTCTTATATTTGAATTATTGGTTCCCAGTTGGTAGGACACTTTGGGTTGAGTTAGTAACTGGTTTTGTGTGTCATAAGGTGGATTTGAAGTATCAAAAGACTCTAGAAATTGTCCCGAATCCATCCATCAATCAATCAATCTCTCTCTTTCTCTCTCTCTCCCCTAGCCCCTCTCCTCTATTCATCTCTCTCTCTCTCTCTCTCTCTCTCTCTCTCTCTCTCTCTCTCTCTCTCTCTCTCTCTCTCTCTGTCCCTCTTTTTCTCCCCACCTCTGTCTCCTTCTCTCAGTCTCCTCCTTGCTGTATGCTGATTAAATCTTAAACTCTCACTTGTTCCTGCTCAAAGCATAGTTCATCACGAGCAAAATCCTCTGAAACTGTTAGCCCCAAATTGGACTCTTGATTTTATATGGTGTCATGGTCAAGGTGTTTTATGAAGCAAAAGAACAGTCACCAACACAGATCACATCCTCTAGCATAGCTATATCTGTTTTGAGGCATAGATTTTGCCATTATATTCATTAGGCACTAAACAAATGTCCTCATGCACTGAAACAATTTGTAATACTTTGTAAAATTAATCTTATGGTAAAATATGTTGCATGATACATGATGGTCCATGTTAGCACATTTCAAAAACTTATCATTTTAGGGTTTTAATACAATTTTTCTTCTCTCAAGTCCTGCTTTTTCACTCTAGCCAAGTTATAAAGTATAGTTGGCCATGATAAACATGTGTTTTCTCAGTGTCCCCACCTCTAGTAGATCCTTGTGCAGGGCAAATTAATTTGATTATCTTCTAGCTATGAAATGATTTTCCATAACACTGGTAGTATTTCAACTTGGTGAAGGCACCATATAGATTTCAGAAATAGAGTTGTGTCTCTGCATCCATATGGCATTACCATTAGATACAGGGATGGACAGAGAAACACCTCATACTGTAAAAGCATCAGCAACTCATCTGAGTGCTTCATGTATGTTTTATATTTTTTATAGATACCATGTTTTCATAGTAATGACTATAAATAGGTACATGATCTCAGAAATAATTAAACACATTTACAGTTGAATCCCTTTACTGAGCATAGGGACAACTTTTAGTAAGCTGAAATTTGGCACACCCTATACCTGTTTGATGAAATAGAGGCAGATTTATAGATATGAAGGTAAATAAGATCACATAAAATGCATTTATTAACACTTGACTTCTTCTAGAAGATATTCTTAGTGATTCTTGAATGTATGGAAATTCAGAATGAAAGTAATTCAGAACCTTCCTTTTCTAATGCCAATGTTTACAATCTGCTGCACTTAGCCATTTCATTCGATCAAACTTAGCATTGAAAACTTCTTAATAATGCAGGGATTAAATGAAGAAAACCTCCTCCATAAAAATAGCCCCGGAAATGCTAAAACATATATCATAAAATCATATGCTTATAACAATTCACAGTATTTGGTTTGGGATTCTATACCTCTTAACAACTATTTGTATAATTTCTGTATTATCCAAAATCTCTCATATTTGTAGTAGGCTTTCATATATATCCTCAATTCACATTTTTCTGCCTGGATATGAACTTTAATAGTATTAAACCAAAAATATGAAGGTTTAATGAACTGGCTTTAATGGTTTTTGTTTCTTTTTTACTTCCTTAAATGTCTTTGTTTTAATTGGTTATACCACACTGTACCCCGAACTACAGAGAAAAGTTCACAACATTGATGCTAATGGTCTCTTTCTAATTACTGCATAATGAACAAGGTCTGACAGTGCAGTTTTAGAGGTTAGACACTACAATTAGTAACTATCTTCTTTTTAAGGACTAGAAAGCTTAGGGCCTCAATAATAATGTGTAAATCATATAAATATATTGTAGTTTTATGTATATATTTGAATATATTTCAATTTTACATCAATGGGCAACAAGATGTTTTATTTTAGTCCACACACATATATGAATATATATTATATGCAGTTATGTGGATTCACAGATACATATGCATATACACTGGAGAAAACACTGCATAATAATCACATTCTCAATTTACTTGGCAAAAATTTCATCCCCAAGTTAACATATTCTTTCACAAATTATTTTAACACATATACATCCCTATAGTATATTGTCTGTTAGAATAAATACTCCAACAACCCACAATTAAAATTCTGCATTTAAAAGTTAAATATATAGCATGTTTTCAAAACATGTGTTAATATTTTAAGAGTATACATGCATTTTTACCTTGTGATATATAACAAACAGTTAAGTCATAAATTTCCTATCATGTGAGTTGGATAGGTAAGTCAGGAATTTTTACATTTTTCAAGAACTTATCTATACCATGGATTCTTTTCTAACCAAGAGTTTTAGAAAACTCCACCAGCTCAAAGTGATCAGCTGAAATCTGATTAAAAGAGAGAATATGATGCAGACTTATATTCCTTGACTGAAAGGTTTTTTTAAAAAAATATTTTTTAAATGATGTTTAACTTTTGGAGATGCTTTTTTAAGTTCCATTCCTCCCTCCTCCTCTTTGGAGTCTTGGCTTCCATACTCGTTTCTGCATGAGAGTTCCCATTATGTTGTCTGCATGGATGGTGTAATATAAAGGGTGTTCTACAGTTTCCTCAGAAATACTATTTACTTGATATATTATCCCACGCTTGATTTGCTTACACTCTTGCACTGAAATTTTTCAATTTAAAATCCAAGAACTCTTCACACCTTTTCATGGAACTTCGCCTAAACTAATATTCTTAGAGTTCGTCTTAGTCAAACATTTTCTTTTGGGGACATGGTCTTGGTGACAGTGGAGGAGGAATGGGATGTGGAACACTCAAAGGGAAGACTGGGAGCAGGATAAAGCCCGGTCTGTGAAAACAGATTAAAAAATAATAAAAATAAAATCTTCTCACTACTTTTACTAGAGCATCCTTAAATTAGATTTTAGATAATAAAAATATTGTAATTATATAATCTCAGCAGATAAAAGTGTTAACATTTAAAAAAACCAGAAATCCAGTCTTTTTATTTAAATCTAAAGTTATAAAAAGGAAAAAGGATAAATAAAATGATATGTGACCACAGACAGACAATGAAAGTGTGGATGAAATGAAGAAAAAACTCGCAGTTCATAAATATATTTCATCAATGTGTTTGGAGGAAGTAATTAGAAATTAATTGGCTGGTTTCATTTCTGGGATGAGAGAGTTAAATAGAGTTAGAGGAAATATTTAAATATGACACTGGAGGCTACTAGGAGGTAGAAAAAGGGTGTAAGCTGGTAATAATGGATTCAATCAAGGTAAAAGTTCATCGTGTTGGCAAAAACTAATCATTTCTTACTGCGATAATTAATCAGGCAGCTAAATACTAGCCACTCACTTATTATAAAATCTAAATTCTCTTTATGTGCGAAACAAACTACTCTTTCTATACTTACATTAAAAATATATGTGTACCTATTCCCTTATAAGAGGGGAGGTTGGATGATGGCTGCTTTGATAGAAATAACTGCTATTAACTTAAGTTTAGCATAGTCTGAACAGTGCATTAGCATCCCAGTTCTATCTAAACACAGGGACAGAGGCGCACCCGGGCTGCAGTGTGCTGGTGAAGCCCCTCACAGTAATCCTCACAGCTGCTGAAATCACAAACATTTCAGTCTTATTAATTCACCATGAAGGCACCATTAGCATTGCACCGAGGTTTGGGAACCTGTGCACTCCTGCTTGTAGCTTGGTCAAGTAAAATAAGGAAACCTCCTGATCAGAAGCCATTTAGCATTTGTTGAATAACACATAGAATTCTAGTCACACTGGAGATAACATTCCCCCCTGTTTGCTTTAGATTCATTGTTGAATCAAATTTAAGAAAGAAATTACACATTGAGGTTTGAAAGACAGAGATTTTCTTATGTTTATAAATCACTTTAAAAAAAATAAATCACTTTGTACATGTTAGTTAAAATAAAATGTTTGAAAAGAACAAGAAAACATCATCTTCATCATCATCACCCTCATTATCATCATCATCAATGCTTACATTTGGTCCCTACCAAATACCAGGACTGTTCTAATTGTAAGAATTAAAATTCCTCAGTGAACCATTTCAATTTCCTTATAGTTTGGCAATTTGTCTCTTTACATAGATAAGGAATATGAAAAATAATTTTTTTCATTAAACTTACAGCTAATTAGTGATGTAGACTAAGTTTGACAGTCTGCATAGAGACATTCTGACTCTAGGATTTCTGATCATTTTTTATAGGTGAATGTGCAAATATACATGAGATTTTTTTTTTAAAAAAAGGGAGAAAAATCCCCAATTTTTGCTCTGAGATATTTACCAGCAATCTGATTTTATTCCTGGAGTCCGGGAAATAGTCAGTAAATGCCAGAAGTAATATAAATTTGAGGTGTCAGATTTATGAAAGTCAATTTGCCAGTGGATCCAGCAGAGACCAGAAGCCATATTTTCTTTCAGTCAAAATGCTGTCTGAATTTACCTTAGGAGAATAACAGACTGAGTATAGTGCAATTCTTAAGCATCTGTATTTCTTTGTGTGTTAGGTATAATAATGGGGGCAGGGAAAATATATGATCACTGTATCTTATTGCATTTTCTTAATACGTAATAGCATTGAACTCTGTCTTTATATTTAAGTAAACACATTGTGGGTTATATACACTTTGGTGTGCTGATATATGAAATATAAGCATACTATTTACTATTAGAAGATGTCTCAGAGAACCAGAGTTTGTTCAAATGAGACATCCACTAGATGATGGTGGCTGAGCAGCCTCCCTCTCCCACTTTTATCCTCTAGTCCAGAGGAAGAACCTACCTCAAAAAATCTCTGAATGACAACTGGGAGACAACAGCCAAGGTTGTCCTCTAGCATCTCCACACTCATCTCTACACAAATATGTGTCTGACACAAAGAAAATTATTTAAATTCAAATGGATTTTTCTTGCTTAAAAATTCTCAGAAGCCTTCTCAACAATTTACTGACAGATCCAATGATCGTGACTTCAATCAATCAATTAATGTACATGTATGATTTATTTTAGGAACAGAAGGAAAATGCCTACTATAGAGTACAAAATATCTTTATCTTAGCAAATATGAATCAAATAATATGAAACAAATCGATTTCAAGAACGTTATAACTGTATAAAGATAAGGTTTAAAGCTTAGGAAGTGTAGAGAGAAAGTTCAATAGTTTCTTATCCATATGTTAAGGACACTATTTTCAGACACAATATTAGGAGAGGATTTCAATGGGTACATAAGTAATGTCAGTAATTGTTTTGTACCTGAGTATTTATGCATGCGTGCTTTTCATTTTGTGTGTTTTCCCTTTTGCATTTTCTGTTTATGTGCTATGTTTGTGTGTTTGCAAGTCAATGCATGTATTTGTGCATGCATGCCTGTGTGCACGTGTGTGTGTGTGTGTGTGTGTGTGTGTGTGTGGTTTTTGTAGACATGTGTTTTTCTATCAATGTTTTATCCCTTTTTAGGATCAGGCATTATATTTTATGCATCATTATAAGAAGCCTCATGGTCTTCAAGAATGTTTTCTGAAGACTTTCAAAAATATTTACCTTAATTTTTACTTTTAAATATGTTCTAATATGACAAACGTGCTTACTTTGTGACTTATACACTTATGTTTTGAAATATGCTTCAGTTGTGGAATAGCTAAGTCAAGATAATGTGTTCATTATTTCTCATATTTGTTCCTTCTGATATATGACTTTAGAATTCACTTTCAGCAATTTTAAATATATATGACTTCACAATAAAAATTTCAGATATGGCATAAGCTCCTTGAAGTTAGATTCATTAATGAAAATTTGTTATTTTGATGAAATCTCTAATTTTAAATTTAATTATATGGGTAAAATAAAGGACGAATTTGCTACACACAATGAAAAGAGACACAGTTAATTCTATTCCCATGTGTAGCCATTGTATTCCCATGTGTAACTGCTGTAGATCTATGGATGTTATTTCAAATTATGCCTGCAACATCGTGAAGTCTGTGTAGGCTACCACTCTGTCTTGTACTCTAGGACAAGAGTACTTATGGTAATGCTTATTGATATGTCTGATAATCTGTTAAATGTGAAATTGATTATAGAGGCGTGTGTATCTCTATGTTGGGACAGAATATTGAGGCTTTTAATTGGTTTATGAAAAAGGCAGATATTTCAGTAACCACAAGGTTGTTTGGTAAGTAATGGACAACTGTATGTTAGCTATATTAATCACGTTCATCTCTGGGCTATTGGATGGCAAGAAATCAGATAAAATCAAATAAAGGAAAGTACGTATTTCACACAGAACATAGGAGTTCAGGGAAATATGGGTATGTGGAAACCACAGAGTCCTTAATATTTTCTTTATGGAGATGGTTAGTTTCTTCATGAGAGGTGAGTTTCAGAGACGTGGAAAGGAAATTGATTTCCAAGTTGAAATTCTGCAGCACACATAAAATTGAGATTATGATGATTATCTTCTAGATACAAAAGTCATCATCTTCCATGTGCATTTTATGTTCTGTTTAGTGGTCTTGGTCATGATTTAAGTGTATGACTTATGAACAACATATTAGTACCACACATTAGCTATGATCTTAAAAATTAATAATATATTTTTATCAAAAGGCTCTATTACAAAAATATCATTATAAACTTATTTAGAAAACTATACATTATAAAATACCAAAAGTTTATTTACTTCAGAATCTGTGACTGGAAATCCAAATTGATACCTGAATATGTTTGCTTTCTCATGAGGCTTGTAAATGGATACCTTTTCTGTGTCATCACATGGTCTATGTTTTGTGTTTAAAAACATTCTTAATGTTACTCTGTGTATTCAAACTGCACTTGTTCAAAAGGACTAATGATTTTATATTAGTCCGTGTTAGGTTTAATCCCTGTGATAAATACTTTGACCCAGACAATGCATAAAAATATGGTTTGAAGGGTCTATTTGGGCTTATAATTACAAAGTGGTCAGAGTCCTTTATGATAGGTAAGAGACAGGTATGGTGACTGGAGAAGGAACTTGAATGGAAGTTCGGAGTAGAAGGAGGAGACCAGAGGTAATGGAGTCTTTGAGTTCCCAATGCTCAAAGACTCAGAAATACAATCCACCTAGAAGACTACATCTCCCCATCCCCACCCCAAAGAATAGCACTAGCTATTGACGAAGTTTCAAATGGCAAAGTCAATGTAAGAACATCCATTCAAACCATCACAGGGACACATTCAGAGATTTAAGAAAAAAAAAAAAAAACACAAAAACAACTTACTCTTTAAAAGTCTTCAAATACAGTTACACTCCAAGTTAACTTGATTTGGGTTTCAATAGCCAGTTCCTGAAGGTGTGTAATTCAGCTTATAACAGAGCCCATAGTTAAAATGTGAGACATCTCATGTCTTAAATAGATTAAATCATCATAATAGGGTATATTTAAGTTTAGATGTTTAATGTACTTAAATAACTTTTAAAAAAGAGCATAATGCCATAGTGTGTGTTCTAATATTTTTGTGTATTACATTTATTTTGGCATTAAAATGACTGCATGACCATATTTATGCAAGAGTACATGTAGAGTGTGTATAAAATATGCTCAGTAAGATTTTACTCTAATTTAATAGTTTTATCTACCATTACTTTCTTAATACACAACATATTCTCTATACCTATAATTTAATTTAAATGAATATTCTTTTGAATTTATGATGACCTAGTTCCACATTTTATATATAAAATCAGAAACATACATTGCATATATATATCTTATATGGCATATAATTATATAATTGTGAAATATAATATTTATTATCTTAATTTTGTAAGCTATTCTGTTGTCTAATATATTATTTACTTTTGAAATATCTGAAGATTCTTATTTTAATACACTTAGATTTAGTTTCACAAGACTTTGCAAGTGTTTGCTAGTTAATATTCATATTCAACTTTGGGACATCTTCGTAGCATGTTGTATCAAATAAAGTAGGATGTCTCAGCTACCCTAACTAGGTTACACCCAGTTGACTTCCAGAAGTCAATAGCAAGAATGTCGTAGATAAAATTATGTGGTGTACAACTATCTGAAAATTTCAGATCATAAAAAAACCCTCTGCCATGTTCACATGCTAACCAAGATATTCCTTATGGTATAAATAATTGCGTTAATCAAAATCTACATACTGCTTTAGCCTTAGGTTCTTTCAGCTTTAATCAATTTAGCCTTAAAATAGAATTGGGAACTATTTTGACAAAAAGAGGCCATATTTGCTCATAGTTCTGAGCATTCTGTTTATAATGGTGTTGATTTTGAAGTTTTGTTTTGATTTTACATAAAAATATACCTTAAAATTGTTGCTTATTTCCCTTCACTTTTGAAAAAGGCATGAGGTTTTCAATGAGTTAGTAGGACAGCCTAATATAGAATTAGAAATTAATGTATAGAACTCCTGCTTTTTATTTACCAGATATACACTTTTATTACTCAATCAAATATATACCTAAGCAAAATGAGTTTTGTTTAATAAAATTTCTGGAAAAGAATCTTAACATACCAGATGATTAACAACCCTGTATTATCAAGATTTTGTCAAATTTCAAATCTGGAGTCAGAGTCTCCAAACAATATCTTTGCTTCTGAAATCAATTACAAGTTTTAGGCATTCATAAAACTACTTTCTGGTGAAATAATATACTAGGTAGCCTTCAAAAAAGCATTGAAAATAAACATTATAGTTACTCATAGTTCACAATAAACACACACTCTTTGAACAGCCAGCCACAGAAGTAAATGAATGAGAAACAATCTGGGAAGGTTCCTATCTAAATGCATCTATTCTTAAAACTGATAGCATGAGTATTTAATGAAATGCAGGCTCATTACAAACAGGAGAGCTAATTAAAGTTTTATTTTAAGGAATATATAAAGACGTTTTTAGTCTTTGTTTATTAGTTTTATTTATCAATCATAACTGAGTCGGTATTTGAGTTCTCACCTAGATCAAAAGTTTGTTCTTATATAACCCACAGATTCTATCATAATGTTATAAAAAGACAATGTTTTTTGTTGTTGTTGTTTGGTTGATTGAAGTGATACTTAAAAAGAATAATTTTGGTAATTAACAAAGGAATAGAAAGTAAGAGTATATACATTAAATATCACTTTTTCAAATACAAAAATGAAGGCAAGAATAATCAGTGTTAAAATTAAATGCACCTACAAGATGATTTCCAGCCATTGTACTGCAGAACCATTTCTTCATGTCATTTCTAAATAGGCTCTTTTGTATCATTTTTCAATGTAAAATGTATATTAATCTCCAAACTGCCTTTCACTTATAAAAGTTATAATACCATATACCTATGCTCATTCTCTACCTTGATGTTTAGTTTATAGCATGAGAAAGAACTCAGTAGTTCCTGCCAGTCAATTGATGAAACGATTTCATGTCACCAGGCTGATTTTTCTTTTCATTTTTGGCTATAGAATTAATAAAGCTGCACATCAAAAATGATTAATGTTGAGGGAGGTGATCTAAATAACTGAAGACGACTAACACTTTTGAATTTAAGAATGTGAAAGGAATAATTTGTGGATATGGTTAATAAAACTATAAGGAGCAGGTCTAATTTTCTATGGTATTGATGTCATAATTAAAGGGACATTGAGAGAGATGGAACTATCTTGAAGAGGAAAATTATGCAAATGATAGTACTCCCTGATGACTAAGGTTTTTTTTAAATTGTATGCTGAGGATTTTCAAGGTTAGAGTCAAAGCCACTGAGCTAGATCACCACCAACAGAGTCATCACAGTCCTGTGATGTGGCCAATGACATCACTTGTTCCTCAGCCAATATCTATAGCTGGCAAAAGTATTCAATTTAATAAAATACAAGATCTTATGTTCAAATTAAAAGCTTCTATCTTTATACCAGAAATCACAGTGTCACACTTGTAGATAAGTGAGGTTTTTTTGTGCAAGTTTATTATCTTTATAAGTGAAGGGACCTACAAGAATTGTAAGGTAATATTCCAACAAACAATATTTATCAGGGCACATCTCTCATAAGTCACAATTTTTGAGAGACTTTGAAGGTGTTAAATAATTATTTAGAAGATCAAGTGTGTAATTCTCATGATTTTACATCCAGTAAAAATGTCAGTTTTTAAGTAAATCTATAGTTGTCTTAATGATTCCACAAATAAAGTATAAAACTTTACACACTTAGGCAATTCTGAAGATACAATTTGGAAAAAAGAAAAGCAAAATTTTTAGTTAATTGTTTGAGTATGGCTTGCTTGCATTCCTGTTGTTCTCATTACATACACTGACAAAATTAACCTAATTGGGAAAAGATTTATTTTAGCTCAGGAATCCATATTATAGTCCATCACTGCATAGAAGTCGCAATGCGGAAGTTGAAGGCACTAGTTTACATCTAAATGTCAGAGCAAGAGAGAACATGAGTATGTGTACTTAGTTCTTAGCTAGTGTTCTCTCATTATAAACTGTCCAGTGCCCAGAGCATGGAATCTTGTCCACATTAGGTTGGTCTCCCTCCATTTATTAAAGCAAGCAAAACTCCATGGCAAATATGGCCATAGCCAACACAATATAGAAAATCCCTCTTCAAGAATCTCTTTTCCTCAGCTAATATAGATTGTGTCAAGTTGAACTTTTGAACTATTACAGGAAGATGCTTAAGGTATAATGATCTAGTTTAAAAGACTTTGTAATATAATTTTGATATCAAAGTGAAATATAAATGCAAAAGGGATGAAAAAAATTCAATTGAATTTTTTTCAATGTAGATGAGTGGTTTTCTATAGTGTCACACATATAGCAATATTCTTCTCATCTAAGAAATATTAAAGCAACATCAAATATATTTTAAAAAGCTAACAATTTATAATTATATAATATAAGTAATTGTGTTAAATACTGATAAAGAATATCTAAATTGTTTTAAAGATGTGATAGAAAAAATTGTTGATAAATTCGATGTTTTATTTAATATTATAGTAATGCTATTTTTATGTGAGATATGGCACCCATAATATATCTCCCTTGACTTATTTTGGGAATTACTGCTTGTGAATTATTGAAACTTGATTCACTTATGAGATATGTTTATCTCAATTCAGTTCAAAGTGAATTTCCTTTTTCTTTCTATGCAATACTCATATGTGTGTTCACTAGGGCAATAATCCATCATGCCGTTGTTTGGGGCACATATTTATAAACACAATATTGTGCAGACAAGCTTCCTGTGTGTTGTATAGGAAACACCAGTTTTATTTTGTTAGGCTAATACATTTTATAGAGTATAAATACTCTATGATACAAAATGTATAATCATGAATAAAAGAAAAGCATTTCAAACACTAAAGGCTAAAAATATCCCTTAAACACTCTTTTATTTTACCTAGAACACTATTCAGATATAGAGCAGCTATAAACTATTTGGCTAAAATAGAATTCAGATATGTAAGCATGACATTTGTAATGAGGAAATGACACAAGCTTCTTCAGCAGGCTGTTTCGATATTTTAACCTTTCTTCTTGGAAGTAAATTCAATTTCTAATTAGAATTTATCCCTCTGATTGTAACCACTAGATTCTGTAGAGCCTAGAGAAAAACCTTATCAATATTTGTAATGAATATTTTCTAAACCAAAACCTTTTTCAAAAATATCATTGTATCATTGAACTATTCCCCTGTAGCCTTAAGTTTATAGTCAATGAACAAAATAATATATTTTTTCTGCAAATTTTGCTCTCTCTCATATATATATATTCTCCCCTGCCTTATGAGGGTCAAGTATAGTCAAGATAATAGTATAAAACATTGGCTGTAATAACTGAAGATTTGCTTTTTTTGATAGTATGTATGCTTAGTATTTTCAAGTGTAAGGTGTGTGTGTGTGTGAGAGAGAGAGAGAGAGAGAGAGAGAGAGAGAGAGAGAGGGAGGGAGAGAGAGGGAGAGAGAGGGAGAGAGAGGGAGAGAGAGGGAGAGAGAGGGAGGGAGAGGGAGAGGGAGAGGGAGAGGGAGAGGGAGAGGGAGAGGGAGAGGGAGAGGGAGAGGGAGAGGGAGAGGGAGAGGGAGAGGGAGAGGGAGAGGGAGAGAGAGTTGATATTGCAGAGTCTTCATTGACTTTTCTCTAATTTATTTACTGAGACAGAATGTCCTTCTAAGCCTGAACCTTACCAGCTTCAGTTAGTTTGCCCTTTTGTCCTGGATATTACCTGACTTTGATGGTTGCAAGCAGGTAGCCACTTTGTTTCACTGGCTTTTCATGGGTTCTAAGGATATAAATTCAGATCCTCATACTTGCACAGAGAGCACTTTCATCCACTGACGTGTGCCACCAACCATTTAGGAGCTTGAGTGATGACTGCAAATGGGGCCGTTCAGTCGATCCAAAGAAGAGCATAATAGTTCCATGGTTGATAATAGAAAGGTTTGTAGGTATTACTTTTGTAAAAAGAGGTTTAGAATAAAAATTAGCTTTCATTAAAGTATTTGTACATGTGCTTCCAAACAATTTAGACATCAGTTAGCTAAATTGCTAATAATATAGTTTTACATTTTTTATATAAAGAAGATTCTGGACTATGCAAAGGATAAATGCATACACACACACACACACACACACACGAGATACATTTTTAAAATTGAGGTGATTTGAATGAGTAAACAGAAAATGTTATCTATGGTCTTATTGCATTACAACATTAATCCACTATAAATGGGGTGGTGCATTAGAAAATAAGGATAATATAAAATAATGCCATAACAAACATTCAGAACATTTTCTTGAATTTTCACCTTATTTTAATAATCTAAAAAAATTTCCAATTGGCAAGCACATTGGATGCTTGATAACTCTGTAATATTTGTGCTTCCATTTTTGCTTTTGATATGGATATAGAAGGTTGAAGGGATCTGGAGGAGCGTGGCTAGAGACTCGTTTCCTGAAAAACATATCTTTACCAGGTAGGACAATGGTGGAAGGGATTTGATTTTGATGTCCTAGCTGTGGTATGTGGCTTAAGTTTTTATTATAACACATGACCTATCCTTTGTCTCTTTTCATCTTTAATTATTCTAAATTTATAAAATGATCATGGACATCAATTTAGATAAAAATATAAAGTTGGGTGCTAGAGAAATTAATCAATAAGATGTCAGTCACAGAAAAATGAAGTCCTAGGTTTCTATCCTCAATAGTCATATAAAATACTGGGCTTGGTGTTACATGTCTCTAACTACAGTGGAGGATGTGGGTCAGTGGATATCCAATCTAGATGGTCAGTGATCTCTGTACAATAGGAGATGTTCTATCCCAAAGAATAAGGTGAAGATCAACCGGGAAAACATCCAAATACAAAGCTGTGTCTCCATGTGGGAGCACATGCATCCACATGGACCATAGCACACACTATGTGCTATATTCACATACACAGAGACACACAATCATAGAAAAATAGGTTTATACAAAATCCAACACAAAACTGCTCATAATTGCATTTGGGGAAGAAAAGGAATGAGCTGTTTTCCTGCCTGCCATGGATGATTTGTATAGCTTCCAAAGTTTTTTTTTTCTGATCTGAGCCAAACTTGTCTTTTCATGACTAGAAATCACTTAAATACAGTTGAGTTGTTTAAAAGGTTCTTAATGGGGACACCACTCAAAGGAGTTGTGTACAGAGCTCAAGTATTAGAATAACGTGGGTGGTGAATATCATGGCTAATCAATAGTCAAGTTCATTTGCAAAGATCCTAGACATCTTTATAATTGGAATGCAGGTACTATTACTTTTTTTGATTTGCCTTCTCTTTCTTTATTACATTGGCTTGTCTTGAATCTTAGTCTAAATAGTATGGCTTTGTTTACAGAATAATTTGCAGATAATAAAAACAAACAAACAAACAAACAAACAAACCCCACAAGCTTTGCATTTTAAAAGCCGCTCCTCAGAATGAGGCTCCCAGCCTTCTGACACTGCTACTCTTAAAGCCACCCCACACTTTCCTGGTTTATCCTTTGCTCTTTCTTGCTCTGCTCACTCTGCTGCAGCTTTTCATCGGGATGCTGAGCACGTGGGGCTCGGTTGGCAAGCCTCTCTCTCCTTTATTCCTGTGCCCTTCCTTTGACCTCCTTCTCCTTGGCTTCTGCCTGCATCTTTTGTTACCCAGCTTCTTTTACCCACTTTGACTTCCTTCTGTGTCCTCTTTGTCTTCTTCCCTTATGATTTATGATTTTGCCTTCTCCTTCCTTCTTCATGCCATCTGCTTCCAAGTGAACTCCTTACCTTAAGCCAGAGACAGTACATTGACTATTTGACTCTCTTTGCAAGTGGATGTTTAAAATCCAGAAATAACCCTCATTTATAGTAAATTTAAACACATGCAAAACCTTTAGTATAACTTGCTTTGACAACTTTCTTGAGTTTATAAAACCTTGTGCTATGCCTTTTCTTGTATTTTCATTTTTAAGATTTAATTTAAATGACTGCATTTCTTCAGTGATGAAAGTTTTTTCTTCCTTTAGAGATCTATAAGTATCCTTTAACTTTTTATTTACTTTCTTCCTCTCTTTTTAAAAAAGTAATATGTTCATTCCTGGAGAATTACAAAAGAGTATGTAAAGCCTGTGTGATCTAGAGCCAAGAGGAAGAACCAGGGGTCCTTAGAAACCTGGGAAATATATCTAACCAAGACAAAAGAAACCACAACTAAAAAAACACTCTCTCAAAAAGATGGAGGAAATTATTGTAGCAATGTGTTGAAACATTATATAGAAGTTATTATTTTATGAGTCAGAACTCATAGATAAGATTGTTTAAAAGCATATGTATTTCTTTTTTATCCCTACCTGTCGGTCTCCACAAAAAGAAAAATGTTCCCCCTACTGAGGACATATTAAAAAGTTTAGATGCTTCTAGAAGAGGAATAATTTCACAGCAAAGTATTTGGGGAGAGTGGAATCAATTTACTTTTCATAAGTCAAAATTTACCTGAAAATGTGTGCCATTTAACCTGACTTCCACAGATGTTGTCCTCTACTACTTTATAATTGGCTATTTTCACACAGACAGAAAAAAAAAAAAAAACTTTTTTAAGTTTATATCTTTCTGCTATAAAAATGGAAATCATCAAACCTACCATATTAAATGACCAATAAGTGGCTCTTTTAGTGCCAAAATAAAACTGAATTACTCTTCTAATTGGGTGATGACTGTACAGAGGTTCTAATTTGGTATACTCTAGTACAATATTTAGGATCATACACACTAAAGAAGGCCAACTGCACTTGGCCCTTAGTATCACCAGGCCATTCACACAGGGATGGCAGAATTGGCAAACATCCGCAATTATCTAGGTCACCCTAAGTGCTACAGAAAGAGGGGGAGAGCATTACATCTTACTTAGAGCAAGTGCTTTTGTATAATGGCTGAAGATAAATTACAACCAATAGGATGAAACCGATTACAATGCACCTTTGGGGTCTGTATTCCTAAATGTACTCCTGCTAAGGATGATCAGAAACCACAGGAATGTTACAAACCATAAGGTCACGTCTTTGGATGCTGAGGTAGATAAGAAGTCTTTCCAGGACTTTGGAGTATTCATCCTGGTGAAACAGACTGTGAAAGTCTACAGGGAAGATAGAAGCTTTGTATCCTCAGAAAATTGATTGGATGTAGTTACTGATTACATGGGTATGGTTTTCTGTGTGCAGCAACAGTGTGAGGGTTTCTGATTTAAAAGTAGGATTCCATTCTTAATCCTGAAGATCATTGCTAGGCTAAATGCTATGAGAATGCTTCAATATATAAATTGCTCTCTAAATTCAGATGTTTCTATCTGAAGGAGGACATCATTATGGGGAAATATGAATTCTTTCTCATGTAATAAGACACCAAAATCTCCAAAACCTAATATAACGATACTCATGGAATATTTATGATTAGATGCACATCTCCCAGAAGATATACAAAGTCCATAAATGTTGAAAGGCAGAACAATATGAGGCTGTTCAGTGGGTCAAGAGTCCTGCTGCCAAACTGACAGTCGGAATTCAATTTCTGGATCCTACATTGATGAAGGAAGGAAAATACTAGTTTCCAAATGTGATATTCTGACTTGTGCATGCACAAAATGATGTGACATATATACATATGTGTAAATGTGTGCATGTTATAAAGTATACATTTCTGTAAGTGTAATAATCTTTAACAGATTATAAGATACAACATCTGAGAACACAAAATGTACTGAATTTTAAAGGTAATATTGATGTAGCAGCCCTTTCCAATACCCCACCTCAAGAGACTTGGATTTCAGACTTCACTAACAGAAGCATAATTTCATAACATTGTTTTTTTTCATATTACATTAACTATTCCCAAATTAGCAAAATAAAATTACCACAGCAAGTACAGCAGGATACTTTCATACATACTTCATTAAAAGCACTTGAAACTCCAGTGGAGCAATATTTTGTATTAAATTAATGCTAATGGTCATAAACAAACAACATCAGGGACCCCTTGGATAATTGAGTCATAGTTACCTACATGATAGTGATTGCTACAATGTGATAAAATTGTATGCTGCATAGAAGTTCACTAATTATGAGTCAACACTTTTATATATTTTCTGTACATATAGATTATTTCATTTCTGCTTTGAGATTCAGGATAAGCCATGATGAAGTTTTATGTTTTTCTCTTTTTTATTATGATTTTTAATTAGATATTATCTTTATTTACATTTCAAATGCTATCCCGAAAGTTCGCTATATCCTCCCCCTGCCCTGCTCCCCTACTCACCCACTCCCATTTCTTGGCCCTGGCATTCCCTTGTACTGGGGCATATAAAGTTTGCAAGACCAAGGTCTTCCAAATTATGGCCAACTAGGTCATCTTCTGCTGCATATGCAGCTAGAGACACGAGCTCTATGGGTACTGGTTAGTTTATATTGTTGTTCCACCTATAAGGTTGCAGACCCCTTCAGCTCCTTGGATACTTTCTCTAGCTCCTCCATTTGGGACCCTGTGTTCCATCAAATAGGTGACTGTGAGCATCCACTTCTGTATTTGCCAGGCACTAGCATAGCCTCACATGATATAGCTATATCAGGGTCCTTTCAGCAAAATCTTGCTTGCATATGCAATAGTGCCTGTGTTTGGTGGCTAATTATGGGATGGATCCCCAGGTGGGATAGTCTTTGGATGGTCCATCCTTTCGTCTTAGCTCAAAAATGTGTCTCTGTAACTCCTTCCATGGGTATTTTGTTATGTTTTTATGAACTCTTCTGATGTTGGGCTGAGGGTGTTGGGGAAGAGGGGGCAGGGAGAAAGCCTGACTCTGGCCAGGGTTCCTGTGCTCTGGGCAGGTGGACGTGAGAGAACTGCAGGAAGCTTTCCACTCAGCCCCAGGTTCTTTCTACTCAGCCCCAGGTGGGCATGTGGTTGTGTGAAGCCACTGATCCCACTGGCAGGGGGGTAGAGGGGCAGCCCTCTATATCAGGGGCCCAGGGACAACACCCTCAGCCCCAGAGATATAGGAAAGAGGGCAGAGAGAGAGAGGTTCTGTCCATGGCTGGAGCAGAGGAAGGCCTTCTGATGGGAGATTAGGCATGGCTCCTTAGGAGAAAGCCTATCCCATCATCCAAGCATAGGGGGCCTTGATAAACAGAGACAGTCTGTGGTTTTAGAGCTTTATTGTATGGCAGGGGGGAAGAGAAAAGGTAGAAAGAGAGAGAGACCGGGCATGGCCATGTGGAGAGAGGTAGAAAGAGAGAGAAGGAACGGCTAGAGAGTAAGAGGTTAGCAAGTAAGGGGAGTAAGAGAGTGAGGAGAGAGAGTAAGAGAGTGAGCAGAGAGAGAACGAGGTAGGGCCAAGTAGCCCCATTTATGGGGGGATTGTTACCTTGCTGTTGCTAGGTAACTGAGAGGAGTCTAGCCTGAAGGTCAGAAGCTTAAGACATTGTGTATATGACTACTAGCCACAGCTCCTGTTGGGGCTGTGAGGGTGGTAACTTCAACAGGAGCCAGGAGTCTAGGAGACATGAGGGAAGTCTATGTTCCACCATGTAGGTGAATTATCGCCACCAAGTTCTACTGAGGTTCAGACCTCAGCTTGACTGGAGACCAGACTGTCTGTGTATAGCCCAATGCCCCTCATTCTGATAATAATTTTATATATTATATAAAATTTGATATAATTCACTTATAATCATCATTTTATTAATTTCCTAAGGCTGTTCTCTTAACATTGATTGGCACAAAAAATTTAGCTACCATTTTAATATACATGTTTGATATTTGACATCCTGTCAGGTATGTCTTCTGAAACATTTTTTTTTCTTTTTCTTATGTGTGTGTGTATGTGGTAGTGGTGTGTGTGTGTGTGTGTGTTTGTGTGTGTGTGTGTATGCATGTGTATGTATACATGTATGTTTTCATGCATATGAGGTTGCAGAGATGCATGCACATGTATTAAAGAGACTGGACAGGATATCTGGTATCAACTTCTATATCCCTGTCTTTCTGCTTTGACACATGTTCTTCATTTGAATGTAAGCTAATTTTTCCTGTTAGACTGCCTGGCCAAATTTCCCTTAGAAGCTGCTCTTCAGTCTCTTCCTTAATTCTGGGCTAATTGGATAGTCAGCCATAGCTAGCTCTTTACATGGATGCTAGGAATTTAAAGTTAGGTCACCTAACTTGTATAACATGTAATCTTACACATCTCCCTATTATCTATCACCCGAAACTCATAAACTCTCAATCTATAACTGAAATTTGTTTGAAACATATTAGATTTAACTATACTTCTAGTAGTTCTTACTTGAAAATATATTTCAACATAAATAAAAAGCATGTTGTTCTACAATTTAATGTTTTCTTTACTGTATTGTCTAAATATGCCCTTTCTTTAAATTGGAATCTGGTAAGTGACTCCAAATGAAAACATTTAACAACATTTCCTGTTTCTTATCAGTACTGCTGTCTTCTCTTGCATGCTCACAGAGACTTAATGATTGGATGATCAGCAATATATTTGAAAGCCCTAGTATGAAGTATACCCAGTTACAACTGTCAACTGGCATACACTTATTCCTTTTGAGGAAGCAATACCTTTGATTATGTTTAATATACCAATACTTTTATCAATCCATGTCTCATCTTCTGTGGAACTATATTTCTTGATGACTAATTTTCCTACAGATTCTAAGGGAAAGAGCTTAAATATTTTTCAAGTTCCTGCATTTGGATGACGAAGGAATTCTCTGTGTTCTTTAGAAAAAATTTTAGAACATCCAAATAAATATGATCATTCTTATTGCTATCACCATCTTACACCAGACACCCCCTATGTTGCTGGTTCTTATTTAGCATGGTATATTTAGAATATTGCAAAATACTGGACACCTTCAAAAACAACAGAAAGTAATCTCTTGAAGTACTAAACGTTGTGAATTATCGACTGAAGCTCTCAAGATTTATTGTCTGGTATAAGCTTGCAGTGTTTTCTAGAATGGCATCTTCCTGTTTTCTCATGGCTTAGTTCTCAAGTGCTTTCTGAGATAAATAATCTTATTCATAGTGACAAAACTCTTTTGACACTTGGGTAGAGATATTACTATCTAACTTCATATTTAAGCGGAAGACACTTCGGTGAATTTTGGAGAGACCTTAATGGTATTTCATAGACTATATTATGTTTAAAGAACATGAAGAGGTAAATTAACAGAGGTTGTAATTCCTGTCTCAGTCTGTCTTGCTACAAAGGAGCAGAGCTGGCATTGATTATTAGACATGATTATTTTGTGATTTAAGTGTCATCTATCAAACTGCTGTTCTCACAATTCTGATTTGAAAGTTTAGGGCTTACGTATACACTACAAAATTAAGTTTAAAGATAAGAAACACTAGGCAAGGTTAGCTATATTTTTCATGTTACATGTAAGTGTACATTATAACTAGAAAACTGGTTTAACAGCCTTTGTTTCTCATCCAGAAGTCTAGAGGTGTCTGAGTTTGTGTCTATGCTGGTACTTGAAATATTTTTGGCCCTATAATTCTGGGGAATTTGTCTATGATTGCAACCTTCTCTTAGGGATGTTGAATCGTAAGCATAGACATCTTGGGAAACATCATAATAGAAACTCTCCTTTCAGAAGCTATGCCTCAGTTCCTTTCTTTTGCTACTATAGGCCGTGATTATGTATCTGATGTTGACGTTGGAAACCAACTTTCTTCTGGTGCTTTCATTCCTTCCTTCAAAACTGTTGTGGCTATTTGCTAATCGCACTGCATATAATTCATATGGAAATTTTATATTAAGATTCCTAGAGACTTTTCTTTACACTTTCTTTTGCCTTGAGTACTTAGTGATTTGAAGAAAGGTGATAATGGAAAAATAGTTTGTAATATTATAATGTATTTTTGTAGTTTGAAGATTGTATATAAACATGTTTTCATTTATCCAGAATTATATTATAGAAGAGTGGAAGGTAGAATCAAATTCAATTGCATCCAATTGTTGAGGTTTAAATCACTCCTTAGCAGACTGGTAAAGCACAAGTGTTTTAAAATGATGTAACTTGCACGAATTTCTGAATTTATACACAAATCACTGTCAGATCATTTGGGGCAGTATGTTATAAATCATATATGAAAACATAATCGAACTGTTAAAGTGCTATATATATATATAGTAATTTATCTCAGTTTTAATAGGTCTCAGAATAAATAGTGTAAATATGAATCATAGCCTTGATGTTATCCAATTTAAATTATAAAACCTTCCAAATTGATAGAACAAAGAAAGAAACACTTAAGGCTCTAATATTTATATATAGATATAGATATATTTGTGTATCTAATATATATGTATGTGTGTATATATATATATATATATATATACATATACTTGTGTGTGTGTGTGTATCTTTTTTTCTCTCTTTAGGCCTAGGCCTGGAAGCTCATACATAGTATTTATCTATATTCCTAGTACTAAGGAAGTAGAGAGTAAATATTGTTTTTTGACTGCTGGCTACTAGAGGAAGTTTAATTGAGTAACATGGCTGCTCAGGCAAAGGATCCCTTTCAAAGACACATATGTTCTATGGCACACATGGCCTATATTCTCCAGTTGGAGTACAGCCATGTCATTAGTACACACCTTTAAATTCCTAACAATGAAAGCAATGTTAGTTTGTTCAAACAAGCAGCCATGTTTAGAAGTATTGTCTCATTAAGGGGCAGGCAAAGTGATGAATCAGAGAAAACCTGGACAAATAAGTCAGAGATATGCTATATCCAACTCTCACAAGAGTAGCACTGAAAACAGAGGCTAATTAAGGCAGTAAGGGAGAACGAAGTGGCAAGATCTGTGACAGTTTTAGGGGGTTAGTTTCACACAGACAGGTTGCAGAGAAGCTAGACAGAGGTGAAGACAGTGATCCAGAGAATGAAAAGCAGCCAGAAGACTAGAACATATTTTCAAAGATACCATGAGGTCAAGCAGAGCAATTCAGGGAGCAATGAAGCCAAGCCTTTTTGAATCAGTCAGCTTGGAGAGGAATTTCAGTCAGAACAGCTGGGATGAATCAGCAAACAAGAGTGCATTAAGAGCTAGACAGTGTGAGTTTATTCAATAATTAGCCTCTGAGGCTGAAACACTCTAGATCTACGTAAGCAGACAGAGGCTGGAACTAACACATTCATAATTCACGTTAGTAGAAGATTATACTGTGGAGGCCAGAACAGTGGAGGCTAGCTAGAACTGTGGAGGCTAGAACAGTGGAGGCTAGCTAGAACTGTGGAGGCTAGAACAGTGGAGGCTAGCTAGAACTGTGGAGGCTAGAACAGTGGAGGCTAGCTAGAACTGTGGAGGCTAGAACAGTGGAGGCTAGCTAGAACTGTGGAGGCTAGAACTCTGTAAGCTAGAACTGTGGAAGCTGGAACTGACACATTCAGGATTTGGGTTAGTAGAAGATTATACTGTTGTAGAGGCTAGAAGCTTCTAGGCCTAAGGATCATTGCATCATAGCAAGAAACACTCAGGGCTCAGCCCAAGCCCTGCCTTAACACAACTTGCATCCGGGTCCCTCATCTCAAGTCTTCATTTGAGAAAATAAAGGTCAGATTTGCATGCCTATCTAGCATAGTCAGCCAGACTTGGTCAATATGCTATGAATTACATGTTTTTTTTGGGTGGAATTACTGCATTTCCCCATTAAGTAGAGTAAACTCATGTTATCAGATTCCTGACATTTTTCTAATTTAGAAGACTTCTCTCAGAAACATGGATGCTACTTGTAAGGAAACATCATCTTGCAGCTGCTGCGTTTTGATATCTTGTATATTAGAAGGGACCTGGTCAAGCAGACAGATTTAGCTTCCTATTTTTTAGACCATTATCCTCATGAGAATAATAGATCCAGTATGTGGCTGTTTTTGGAAAATGGTGTCAAAAGTAACAAAAGATGATAGCCAAAATATTTTATAATAACAGAGGTTCTGGTATGTAAATATTGACATTTGCCGCCTTGAACAGAGAAGGATCAAAGAATACAAACTTGAGGAATTGGTTTTTGTTGTTGTTTTGTTTTGTTTTGCTTTTCCTCCAAAATGATGTTTTGTTTTCCTTTTTTTCAAGACAGTGTTTCTCTGTGTATGCCTGGCTTTCCTGGAACTCACTTTGTAGACCAGGCTGGCCTCGAACTCAGAAATCTGCCTGCCTCTGCCTCCCAGGTGCTGGGATCAAAGGCATGCACCACCACTGCCAGGTACTGAAATGATTCTTTAACTATAGAAGACAAATCTATCTGGCTATTCCAGAACCTTACAAGTAAGCAATTCCTTATTTCCTATGCCAGCGTTGGATTCCTCTACACTCAAGGTTTATTTCTCCCACATTTGCTGACTCAGCATAACCTGCTAACGAGAAGGAAGTGAGCGTCAGAATGAATCAACCACCCTGAACCTCCTCTGCTTCATATTTTAAATTAACAAGCAGGCCAGGCTACAACACACTATATCCAAGCCTGAGAATTACTTAATTATCTGTCTATAGATGCTTGGAAGATGCCACATATATTGAGAAGAGAAACAAGAACTTAAGATTTCATTGGGCACATATAACCATTTCCTCCCCTATTTATATTATTAGAGATCTTATTAATATATTCTCCTAATTAATAAGAAACTACTTTTTGCCCATTAAGAAATCCTGGTGTGAAGTTTGAAGTGTAGAAAGCACATGGAAGTCAGAGGCATGGTTCTCTTTGGGATTTTACATCTGCCTTCATGGTTTCCTCTGATAGGATCGAGCATATCGTTTATTAACCCCATCTTACTCAATTCATAGTGGCTTCAAGTCAAAGTCGTTTCCATAAATATTTCAGATAAGAACATTCCTATCTTTATTTTTGTTTATGAAATATTTTTAAGGTTCCAAATGCTTCTCAATGCTAATATATCTTTGAAAGCAGAAGTTGGAAGAAGAAAAAACATGCACTGAGATAGAGTGTTTCTTTATGTTAAATTACCTCTGAAATACAGACACTAATGCACACAAGTATTGATCTATTTGTTTTTATTGTCTGTTTATTGTTACATTTATTTGTCTTTGTGTTATTTATTGACATAAATACCCACAGAGGAACCAGGTAAAGACTAGACTTTCTATTATGGGGAAGCAGACTATAGAAGATTATACTCATAGTTATACAAAATGATGGATTACATATTTATATCATCTGTACTAAAACATCCAACAGCACTGTTTAAATTTATGTAGAGTTGAAACCCAATTACAGACTACATATGGCTCCAGAATACTATGAATGCAACATGCTGATGCCTAAATTATTCAGTGCCTTCTTCTCAACTACATGAAAACCTACTTTTTATCTATTGTTCTTATTAATAATCTGAATTTTAAGTCATGTATCTGTTAGATCCAAGCAAACCCATGATTAATGTTAGTGAAAACCCACATAACCTGTAACTTCGAGGAGATATTGATTACTTTGCTAAGGCAGTTTTAGAGTTGTGATTTAAAAGAAAAATAAATTTTCCATGAGAGGAAATATGCATAGTAGATGCTTTATAACTGGATTCATAAATATGCTTCACATTCCTGATCTGTTTAGCCTGAGAGGTTGTTATTAAGACCCTGTATACAGATGTAAAAATAGGCATACAAATTAAAATTTACATACAAAATATTATTTAATAATAATAAATCTTACAATATTTGCTTTAAAACATTCTTTGGTATACAAATGATTTTATCATTTGTAAATAAGCAAGAAATGTTTATACCAATGAGATACATTAGCTTCTTTTTCAGATTTAATCAGTATTTTGATTTTATGAATACCAAGACTGATAAGAAATATACTGTGGAAAAAACGTATTTAGAGCTATTGCAGAAATTGTATCTGTGTTTAAATTCTGGCAGCATCAATTTACCTTAAAGAAGAAGGTCTTATTATATAAAATTCTTGTGTGAATATTTACGTTTTTATTTTTGTGTTTATAGACATTTTCCATATAAAATAATGAAAAATTTTAGAACATTGTGCAATGCATGGAATTTTAGCAGGTATTCTGAAAATTACCTTATCAAATTTAAGCTAATTAGTAAATAAATGGTATTCCTTTGTTTCTACTTCTTGAGTATCAGTTGTGGGAAATAGGATAAGTTTTAATTTGTTGTAAGTGGAAAAAATACATTATGTCACATCATTTTAACTACATGTATGGTGTCAATGGTGAAATCCCTATTTATATAATTAATCTGTAATTTTTTATTAATTTTGGTACACATAGCCAAGGAAATACATATAAATCTATTATAATCATCACTACAGTTTCTATTTCTAGCCACAGCTATTTATAAATCTTTTTAAAATTTACATTCCAAAGTCCATTATTTTACAATGTTCTTAAACTATAGTGCTTGAAGGGGATTGGCAGAAACCCACAAAGGAAACTTCATGAGCTCTAAAATGGGCTCAAACAATGTCAAATCCTGGGAACTGGGAGCCAGACCACAGCCTAGCTGTTGTTTGTGTGTCTAACACAAATTTTAGCAGGATACTGCTGGGTCAAACAGCAGCCAAGAAGAGCTAATAAATTAAGTCAAACAATTGCACAAGATGGTTTCTGAATTGCAAAGTATGAAGCAGACTTTAGAAAGACCCAACCTCAGAGCACAGTGACCCCAGAATATATGGTTGGTCATAGGTTAAGGATAAGTAATTATAGTGGGAAAAAAAACACATTTATAATCATTGTTTGTTTTTTGGGGGGGTTTTCGAGACAGGGTTTCTCTGTATAGCTCTGGCTGTCCTGGAACTCACTTTGTAGACCAGGCTGGCCTCGAACTCAGAAATCCGCCTGCCTCTGCCTCCCGAGTGCTGGGATTAAAGGCGTGCGCCACCATGCCCGGCTCATAATCATTGTTAATATCACTTTATTTTTAAGTTACATATTTCTGTGTTCATTAGTACTGAGTGTTATAATTCTCTAAGTGATATATTCTCTATATAATTCTCTATATTCTCTACCTTAACATATCATATTGATCAACTTCTATTCATGCAAAAACTGCTTGAAATCTTTGTCATTTTGCAATGCTCTAAGTAATGATGAATCTTAAGACAGAGGATTATCTATGGGATAACAAGGGCAAGCTATAGCAATCAGGCAACTATGCGTCAGACTAACTCATTGGTCATATTTATTTCTTCTTCATTGCATGCAGTAATTCTCCCTAAAAATGTCAGTGTACAGATCTGTGGATGAATACGCTTCTCAATCCCTAGAACCTATAAGCTCAGCAATTTATTTGAGAAAATTGTGGGTTTTCATTTCATGTATTTGTAATCATATTTCTATATTTCCTTGTTACTATTTTTTGTAGAAATAGTGTAGCCCAACATTTTATATATATGTAAACATTGATATGATTATTCTTTTCTTTTCTAATTTACTGTGAGTAAAATTAACTGTATAAGCTTTTTTGAATATTTATATATTATATATATTTATAATACACACACATATATATGTATGTATATATGTACACACCCAAACACACACACACACACACACACACACACACACACATATATATATATATATATATATATATATATATATATATATATATGTAATATAACTGCTCCTAAGAGGCTCATGTTTTACAGGAACAATGTGCTCCCAGAAATCAATTAAACTTAGGAATTGAAGATAAGAAGCGTATTCTTGAGGCCTATATATAGTAGAGGTAAAAATAAATAGATTAGGGCTGTAGATATAAAAGTTTGGTAAGTATTATATAATCCTTCAGGTGTTGAATATGGAAATTAAGACCTGGGATGCAAAGAATATCGAAAGCAGGCAGCCTTAGAATAAGTGAAACAACCAACCATATTTATCTTGAGAAATGAGGAGATGTATCACCTTTTTAACATTTGGATATGAATCCTGCCAGAACTCTGTCTAGCTGCTGACATACAGTCACGTAATATATATAGTTCAGGTTTATGAGCAAATTTGTAGTGACTGTTCACATAGTGACAAAACAAACCTAGCCTGTTATGCTTACCCTATTATTGCTGTGGTTCCTCATTAATAAGAGGATACTTGCTGAAATACAAAAACAAAACAAAACAAAACAATATTTCACGTGTTTCAGAAACGGCTTTGCAGCGTTCCAGTCAGAAAGCATGTTCTTTTTGAAAAGCTAATATCGTACATGGGAAAGGCATTCGTAACTTGTCTTTTTAATGTTTTTCTCTTTAAAGGTTCAAGGATTAAGTATTTATTATTCATAGTGCCAAGATAATGCATTATATTTTGTTTCCTTTAAATGTTCAAACAACTATCAAACCTATTGTTAAACCACACCAATAAATTTAAAAAGACATAAGTATCATAGGAAAATGTGTAAAGAATGTCTATGTCATTTTTCAGTAGAAACAGCATTCTTGTCAATAGCATGTGTTCAATGGCATAGGTCTCTTGTCTCCTTTGCCGTTCTAAAATGCATCTCACATTTATACCTCTCATATTCTTTCTTTGACATTCACCACTAACCCACTAATCGTTCTTGTTATGCTTGACCCCCTCAGGAGTCTCTTGAATGACTAAATAATAGCTGACAGTGATTTTTAACATATTATGCTCATATTACCAACTACTTAAACACTGTACATAACACTTACTGTATTATCTCAAAACAATGCATTTTACAGTGACAATCTATGACAAGAAAAAAGGAAATGGTGGTTGTCTTTTTGTTTTTGTTTTATCGATAAAGCATCCTGTTGTAGAGCAATAGTCAGCCATAACCTTCTGATTTTAATATCTGTTAACCCATATGTTCACCTAGATAATGGACTTTATATTTAATTTGTCTTAGATAATATAGCTAAATCTCTGCAAATGGCTATTGTATAACATCACTTCCTTCTGATAGACTCCAACAGGGAACTTAAGCAAATGAATGTATCAGTCCACTTAATTATATTTGATAAAAGTTATTTTACTTAATATTGAGCCTAGGAAATGCATTTCCAAATTGTAGTATAAAATGTGTTCAGGGACAAAACTTGTTTTTAGAAGAAAACAATCATTTTCAGTCTGAATGTCTAGCCCTTTTCTGTTCACCGAGCCACTGCTCCCTACATGTATAAATTAGATGTTAATAGTAGCAGTATAGAAAACTCTGTTATTCTACAGTGAATTGAAGAAAACCTTCTTCCAGGAAGTTGTGCAGTAAATCAATTGTCAAGTCGTGTTTTCTACCAGCACATCTCTCTGTATACTATAAATGAAAAGGCCTGAAGACTGGCTGATGGCTAAAGCTTTCAATCTCTATTCTGATCTTGTCCCTGGACTGAAGGCTTCCTTAGAAATGCTATGCTTTCCAAAGATATATCAAAGAACAGCATAAGTGCTATGGCAGTTTATGGTGGTATAATCATCTCCACGTACCAAATATTTCCGAATTTGTTTGGGGGCAGAATGAACAGCCTCTGTCTAAGCATCCGCAGAATAACATGGACTTTTCCTTTGCGTATGGCTTTTTCTTCTTGGAATTGTTTGTCACACATTCCTGTTTTGAACTGCAAGGCCAGAGATTTAATTGCAGATCAGATTCTCTGGGCAGTGAAAACGGAACAGGATTTGAATCGCATATTTATGTTGGAGAAGCTTTGGGTTTTCAAAAGTCCTATGCTACTCATATGGAAAATGATTCCCTCATATCACATTATAATGTCTGGGGTTTTTCCACTTATGTTTTGCTGCTTCAGCCTCCCTTACTATTATTTGTGGGTTTAATGTTTTCCTGCGTGTGTGTTTGTCTTCACCAGAGTTTGGTATCTGCTATCTTCCTCAATTGCTCTCTACTTCATAGAAATACGGTCTCTTAAAACTCAGATCTTGTCCTGGGAATTCTGCCATCTGCATTCCCTATCTGCTTTGATGTGGGTGCTGGAGATCTGAGCTCCATTCCTCACACTTTTCCTGTCAAGGGTTTAAGTACCAAGCCATCTCTTCCTTACTATTAGCATATCATTCTGTAGTTTCTGTAGAAGTTTTTGAATGTCTCTAATGGAGTAATCTCACAGAGAGAAGGCAGAGCGTGTCTCTTAGAACCGCACTGGTCATTCATATTAGAACAAATAGAATCAAAATCAAAACAACAACAACAGAACCTCGAAACTTTCACAACACTTCAAAGTAAAAAAAATAATTAAAAATAAAAAGGACTCTGTGTTAAAATTTGATCTAATATTTCTTTGAAAGTTCTACTAATAAAATAGAGAGTGAAAAAGTCAAGAGAATTCTGGAATGATTGAGAATGAAAAAATGCTACCAAGAAATTGGTGTCGGGACAGGTTATATCTCAGTGGTAGAATGCTTGCATATCAAAGACATTTAGTTTAATTACCAGGAAAACACACACACACACACTACACACTCACACACTACACACTCATAAAGAGAGAGACATAGAGACAGAGACAGAGAGAAGAGACACAGAGAGACAGACAGACAGATACAGACAGACAGACAGAGACACAGAGACAGACACATAGAGAGAAAGGGAGCAACTGAGAGACAAATAAGTTATTGCCTGGAAATTTTGTATTTTCCTTCATGGTTACACCATCTGTCACCTAAAACAAACATCTCCTTGAAGTAGTTTAAAAATTCTCAGACAAACAAAATGCTATGGCATACCAAAGGGAACATAGCTAAATTTATAAATATGTATTACAGTGGTTGGCAATCTGATACAGGATTCAGAATGATATATTCAGGAAGAATTCAATAAATGTTAATTAATAGTGATTAGATAAAATCCTGCCAAGCACCCCTTTGTACACAAAAGATAAATGAGTGACCCAAGCTCCGAGAGGAGCATGTTTCTTTTCTGTGGCTGCTAATTTGTCATCCTTTAAGTCTTGATAATCTCTATGGGTTATTTCCACTGATGAGTTAATTAATTAATGTTTATTATCTGAGTTTAGTAAAAAGAACCAATGTAATCTCATTTATCCCTATGTAGATCAGTGTGAACGAATAAAAGTGGTGAGTGTTTCCCTCTAAGTGTGGGGTGAATTAACTTCAGCCTAAGCTAAGGCAAGTTAAATTGTAAATTGCAGGACTTGGGGCTTGCTGCGGCTTAATGGCTTCTTCTTGCGCTGTGTTTCATTCTCTTTCTTCCTCCTCCAAATTTCTTCATGGCTGAATTTTCTATTTCCACACAATGAAGTAAGAGCACACATCTTTCAGTGAAGCAGACAGGCCCACTCTGTAGTTTTAAAACCAGTCTGAGTCTCTTTAACACGACAACTGCTGAGCAACCTGTAGTTTGTTCTGACCTGGGTAGAGTTTCTAAGACTATTTATTGCATTAACTTTACCACTGTAGGTTCAAATATATATGCTATATATGAATGGATTGAAAAGATTAAAATGTTTGTTGGGACAAAGATCCTTAAAGGATCCTCATCTCACACTAATTTCAGGACTAGTATATTTGAGTTATCTTTCCCTTTGCCTTAAAGACTTGGCCTGAGCCCTCTTATTTGGAAGGTCTTCTTTTCAGTTTTGGAAGAAGAGCTAAATATACAACACTATGTATGTGATGTTACTAGTGGCTGAGGTATACTATAGCTTATGTTCTCTAATTTTAATGGGAAACATTCATGAGGACATCATACCCAAATCCCCTATGTCACCTTTTCTTTACAGACAGATTCTTTATATCACATTTATTTTGTTTTGTTTTTTAATTCTTGTTTGCAGTTTAATCCACTGAAATATAAATAGAGTATGAACATAGAGAATTTTTTGTAGCTTTCTTCTTTCGAATTTCCGATTACAACTCATCTGATTTTAGGAGTTAGTTAGCACTGGCTCTATCTCTAAGATACATAAAAATTATTTTGCACAGGACCATAATTGCTCACTGGAGTAGTACTGCATACTTGTAATATCAGAATTTGAGAGTACTGTCCTTGAATGGATCCCGAGTTCCAAAACTCCCACTGTGGTTACGAGAGATTGATATTCTCAGTATATCACATGCACCATATGCTTCGCATACCTCACATACCTGAAAACCAGACATCAGGTGCTGCAGTACTAAGAAATGCCGAGGATCTGTGTTTTTATTGTTATATGTAAGGAAATCAGTTTTGAGAGGCTAAAGATCTTTTCTTAATGGACAAATAGTAAGTTGAGAATCATAAACCTGTAACAATATCTGGCTCACTTGTCAGAATTTTGAAGATAAAATTCTTTTATCGTGATGTCTTAGTGAACCTCCTCAGTGTAACCCATGCTAGGTGGGGTTTCCAGATGTTCCTAAGTATGGTGAGTACAGGAATCTCATAGGATTCCCAATTAAATTACTTTTCTAAGAGTTCTCACCCACTCCCATACATAGGCTAATTTTCCCATTTTTAGCTTGGCTATAATTAATGACTCTTCATTTACATAATGCTAGCTGTCTTCTGGCCCCAAGTGTGTTTTATATTCTCCTCCAATGAAAGTATTTCATTATAGCCACTTGAGTTGTGATCAATAGCTGATGAATAACTTCAAAGGAAATTGTCTGCAATCATTTGCCTAAGGGGCCAAGAAAAAGTAGCCAGGAAAAGAACTTTCCTTTTCAATTATGAACAAGTGAATATATTTATAGCAGCCAAAGTTAAGTTTCAATAGTCCTTTTGATTTTTGATATTGTACAGGTTTTGAATTAAATTTCAACTTCAATTTTAATTGGTCATCATATTTTCTGCCACATCATTGCTTATCGTGAGCATAGAGTAGTTTACTTACAATCCTGTATTAGTACATGAGGGAAGGGAAGATTACAAACCATGTGCTAAATATTCTATGTCTGCTATATTTTCCCAAACACCAAGGGATATGTTTATGCAACCTACTTTATAAAATATAAGTCCATCATTTTGCTTATGGTGAATGGCATACATTATATTCATTCTCTGACAGTTTTCTTGCTAAAATAGATTGTATAAATGTTATTTAGGTGTGATATGGGATTCAGTTCTTTGTAGTTTCCTTTAACTAACTATATAATTCATAAGGAAATCAACTCAAGCAGCAAGTATGTTGAATCAGCATAGAGTTAGACTTAGAGAAACATGCTAGCAAAACACTTTGATTAATGCTGGCGTGGGACCACTGTTTTTCACATCATCTTTTGTATTAGGACAATAACTGCAGTTTGTGCACTATGTATATTTTTTTTTAGTTTTATTTTAGAAAATAATTTCCTCCCATACACAGATGTTATACACAATATTCTTATGATGAAAAATTATCCCATGTAATCTTATTTTTTTTGGAATAAAAGGAACTGAGTTATCTCTCCTATAAAAATACTGTGGGGTACACTGTTATTGTAAATTTAGCCTTTTGTAAATGCATCCTGAATATATAAAAGGACTACCTCATAACTCTAAGTCCTATGGGAGATTAAAATTAAAATAAAGAAAATCTAGAAGATATTTTTAAGAATTCATGAAAATAAAATTGTTATAAACTATAAAATTATGATATGATTATTATTAGAATGTTCTTTAGTGTGCCTGTATTTTAATAGTAGTGTAATATCCATTAAGAAGAAGGGAATGCTTTTAGAAATCTCTCTATAGAATACAACTGGGCAAATATGGTGCATTATGTCACTTATATTTTCACACCAAGACCCCAGGGCAGTTTCCTTAGAATGCGTTTTCACTGCCTAGTTTCTGTAATGGAAGTCTGGGTTTATTTTTTGCCCTAAAAGTTATATTCCAGTCACTTTTTTCATGACATCATTTCTATTTGCATAGTCCTGTCTCATTACATTATAACCAGCCTTTCTCTTCTCTCTTCCCTACTCAATATTTTACATAAACATTTATTTCATCGAGTCCTAGAGGCTTAAATTATTGTTTTTTTCATTTTACATTTAGAAAAGTATAAATTAAACTGACTACCTATTATCTAGACTCTTAATAAAATATGAATGATCTTTATAAGGCAGAAATTTCATAGCCTTAAGAAATATCTTGTCTTATGGCTTGTATCAGCTTAGCCTTGGGCAACTGAACTGTCTGTCACATAGATGTCATTGATTTTCTTAACTAAATGGAAGAGTGTTACAAAATTCCAGTTTTATTTTTTTCTGAAATATATATGCCTATTTGTTAATGATTAAACATTAAATTTTATGTTCTAAAGAATCTTTTTTTTTTTTTTTTTTTTTGCTTTAACCAGTGTGTGTTCTCAAGACGTTCTTTCTTTTTAAGTGCCTCATGCCTGTGCACTATGTAGTATGAATGACTAATTTTGCAACTATTAATACTCACTACACCTTAACAGTAATGAAGCCTAGTTTTGTCAAGGAAATAATAACCAAGACAGACATGCTTATTTAATCTCTTCCCATTCTTTATGGACTGAATTGATAACGTATTGCCTCAGAAATTTTATTAAGTATAATATTTTTCTTAATTTCGATAAATATATCTCTATCAAGACTTGAGGGACAATCCTTAGCAGGAAAAAGAAATCTCACTTAATCCCATCTGTGGCCAGATATGAGCAGTAGCAAGAGGCAAATGCGATCCTGTGAAGTCTTTATCATAAAGCTTGAATTATCTTGTCACGCTGCTCAGTTAATCACAAAAACCAAACTGGTTAGTGGGACTGAATGTAGGTACTTGGGGCTGAACAGGATTATGTGTGTTTATAAAAGCATATCACTGATAATGCATCACCCCAAATTAGCAAAATTAAAATTTCCATCACTCTATGTCATTTATTTAGGACATATTTATACCTGTCACATGTTCTCTCCTAAAAAGGCTCATAGCTCCAATCCTGAGATGTAGATATACATCATAGGGTAACCAAGGAATGTAATAAGGAACCGATACCAGGTTACATAATTTGGGACCCAAATTATGGGTCTTCTCTATTAGAAGAGACTATCAAAGACTTTTAGGTAGCAATTAACACCTGTCATTTTCATATATATTCAATGTGAAATGTCATCAGTTATCACCAATACTGTTGAAAAACAATGAAATCATATGTATATATCTGCTATGCTTTTTTGTTTGTTTTTGTGTGTTTGTTTTTGTCTTTTCTTTTTCAAAACTGATTGTTAACTCTCATTTGTAGGATCACTATTCCTTTTCTGATGAGATGGTTCTGTGATTGGGAACAAGTGTAGATTTACAAGAACCTAGGGTCAACTCCCAGTCCACGAAGAGCAGCTCATAGGTCCCCTGGAACATGGTTTCCAGGGGCTCCTGTACTTCTCTGGCCTCCACATGAATCTAACAATCCAAAACATTCACAGACATAAAGACCACCAATCTCAGTTACTGCAAGAATAGTTTACATTCTCAATGCATTCTGAATCTATGTTTCTGTATTTATTGAAATATACTTGACATATGCCACTGGAATTATAGGTAGTACATATTGACAAAAGATTACAAAAAAATCACATTAGATCGCAATCCTATTGCTTTAAACAGAATGTAGATGTTAATGTACACAGGTTCCCATGAGTTCAGAACAGTAGGATTGTCACTTTTTAATTTTACTTGTGAAGTAGCATTAACCACAGCCACTAAGCTGCTTATATGATCATGTGTGTTAACTCATTTTGCATAACTGATCCTTATACTCTATTAGACAACATCTCCTCTCTGAAACCACCCATCCTCTTTTTACCACTCCCTAATATCCTGGGGTTTTTTGGTCTGACATATTTTAGATTTTTATGTGTTTTAATATATTTTCCAAACTAAAAGTATGTTTTCTAAATAACTTAGTTTAGAAGTTTTCTTTTAAATATCTTCAGTTATGTAAATTAAGTGCTACAATTTAAATTTAAGTATATTTGCTGCATAATAATCTCTACATTTATTTTTATAAGATGGTTTATTTTTATTATTTTAATAATTAACACATTCCTTTTTTAATATCCAGTGCTTTCTTTCCATCCCCATACGTTCATTTGTTAGAGAAAATACTTGCTCAGGATAACTGTAAAAACTAAAGTATAATAGGACTTTACATGTGTCCATTTGGGCTGTGTAGCTCTTAGAAAATGCAATAGATTACGTTTAAGAGCAAGCAGAACAAGAAGTCTTATTAGGCAGCTCGATGATTAGAAAATATCCTGTCTTGGAGAAAGTTATTTTGATAGACTTCATACCACACCTGAAAAAGAGAAATTACTCAAACATCATCTGTAGAACATACATTATCAGCATTAAATTAAAAACATCAATGGTCCTGATCACATATGAACTAACATTTACAATTTTATTTGCAGCCGGGCATGGTGGCACATGCCTTTAATCCTAACACTCGGGAGGCAGAGGCAGGCAGATTTTTGAGTTTGAGGCCAGCCTGGTCTACAAAGTCAATTTCAGAACAGCCAGAGCTATGCTGAGAAACCCTGTCTCGAAAAAAACAAACAAACAAACAAACAAACAAAATTATTTGCTACATTCCTTATTCTCAGGGTATGTAGCATATTTAACACATCAACAGTGTATTAACACAACATTTTTAATAAATTCTTCTCAGCTTAAATAAGTCTGAGGGAATTGTATTTTTCAAGAAAACACAAGACTGAACAACAGTAATGACAATAGGCAATATCCAGTTCAGTTATTGTTAAGGCCTTAGGATCCAAGACTCAGATGAGAATAAACTTATGAATAGGTCAAACAAAAAGCAATCATAGTAAATAGGCAAGTCATAGTTATTTGTTTTTTGATTAAAAAAAATCAAATACTAGATAGTCTGAATATTGAAAGAATGGAGGTAAATATATTTACCTGTATGTGTGTATATATTTGTACATACACACACACGATTATTGTTCACAAGAGACATGCTGCAAACATTCATGGGAACAGGATGTTGTAGCATGACTGTTCAAAAATGACCTGTTTCTTGAGTCATACAATTTTCCTTCTTACAAAATTTAACAGTTTCCAACCAATATGTCATTTTCATGCAGGTTATAGAATATAACTATCTACATTTTTTTTACTATCTGTTATACCTGTATTTTTTCCCTGGAACAGAAATAATTTACAAACAAAACACTGTGAAAATATTAAATACAATTCCATAAAAGTAAGGAGTTCTAATTTAATTTGCTGGGCTAATTGTTTTAAATGATACATTGCTAAACTTTATATAAAGAGCACTTGAAGACATATGGAAAGAAAGAAAAAATATTAATATATGAAAGCTACTTCTATTTGAAATGTATTGTTGTATATACACCTGCCTGAAAATCTTTCTTGTATTCAAGAAAACAGCCGTTTGTTACAGTAGGAGAGCACGCTTTTGCCAATTCAACGTTTAACACAAGTAAGTTTGCTTTCCTGAGTCACCCTGATTTATAAAGAACACTCCATTTGTTCCCTTTTGTTGCACTTCAGATTAATCCACCCAGTGATTTCAAGCCAGCAGTCCAGGCTGTTTCCTGTTTTCCCCTCAATAGTAATTACTTACTGGAATCTTGTACAGTTTTGAGGGCTTTCTGTGAAGCAGGTTTGCAAAGGCTTCAGGCTGCACGTCCACCCCACCCTGTGCTTCCCCCATAACCTTTGAAAAGCTTGGAAGCCATGCTTTGTCAATGGCTTATATTAGTTTTAATTGCAATTATTTCCTAAAAGTCTTGCAAAATTAAAGGAAGAAGAGAACGGAGTGACCCAAGTCTCTTCCATGGGAGGGACCCTTGTTGGCTTCTACCTCATTATGTTAACAATCTGGTGAGAGAAGAGAGTCAGACCTCAAGAGCAGGCAAGATTGATTTACGTTACAGGCCTCTCTAACCAAACTAATTATTTCATTACAAATATCAATTCTTTCCTGCCATGAAGGAGCACTTTGATTAGCATCTGCAGTACAGGGGCTGGGGTCTATGTGGTAGTAGCTGCATGCTAACCAGGTACATGCACGGCAATCTCAGGGCCTTTAGAGAGCAGAAGCAAGTACACATGCCTGAAACACATTGATGGATTTTAAATAAATTTCTAGAATACTTAGAGACAATAATATATGACATTTGATGCTGAGGTACTAATACTCAAACTATATAGGGAGGTTCCTTCAGGGAAAATGATGTCCTTAAAATAGTCTCTTATTTATTTATTTTAATTGGAAATTTTCTCTACTTACATTTCAAATGCTATGTCCTTTCCTGGTTTCCCCTCTAAAAAACACCTCCCCCCATTCCTTCCCCTCTCCCCCTTCTCACCAACCCACCCACTCTCTCTTCCTGGCCCTGTGATTGCCCTACACTGGGGCAAACAGCCTTCATAGGACAAATGGCCTCTCCTCCCACGGATGTCCGACTAGGCCATCCTCTGCTGCATGGAGCCAGGAGTCCCAGCATGTGTGCCCCTTGGTTGGTGGTTTACTCTCATTGTTAATCAGCCTTATATTTGAGATGTGGTTCAATATTTTACATCAGTTTTGAATTTGGTTGAAAAAAAAAAACACCAAAACACCAAGACAGTCATTTTTGTTGCCTTTGCTTTCTGTGGCTACCCTACTTTTATCTACCATCTATGTGTATTAAAACTAAATGAAACAGAACAAACAAACAACGACCCAAAACCAACAGAAATCATTCTCTCACAGTTTCAAGGTTGTATAACCAAAGGTGCACTAACTATATCAGAATGCTTCAGATTGTGTCCGTGTGTCCGTGTGTGTGTGTGTGTGTGTTTGTACCTGTGTGTGTGTGTGTGTCAGAGAAATTATCCTTGCCATGTCTCCGTCAGACATTCTAAGTAACCCTCAGATTTCATTTTCTTTGTGGAAACATTTTAATCTCTGTTGAGACCTTCACATTTATATTCTCTGTTTCTCTTTGTCTCTGTCTCTGTCTCTGCCTCTGTCTGTCTGTCTGTCTCTCTGCCTCAATGTGCCTCCTTCTCTCCCTTCTTCCCTTGTTACTTCTTTCTTCTCTCCTTCACTTTTTCTCTCCCCCTAGTCTCTCTGAAGAAACAATTGCCTTTAGATTTCATTATTTTACTTAGTTTCATATATAAAGACAATTTGAAAAGACCCATTCAAAAAGTTCTGGAGAAGCATACAAATAGAATATTTTGACTCATGATTCAACCCATTATATTCCTACTTGCTCATTGTCAGTGGCTAGTTGTTGGGAGCCTGGACGGGTCAGCTAGTGTTTTGTCAAATATTGATTGGTCATTATGCAATCATTTTCTGCAAGAGTAAATAAAATACAATCTTGAAAGGTGAATTGTTTCTCTTTATAAATAGGTTTGTGGTAAAAGAAAAACATACCAATTCATGTATATATAAATTTCAGAAAGCCTGTATGAAATTATGCATGAAGACTGCTAATTTTAATGTCATATAGTTATCATCAAATTAAGCCAAGTGTGGTAGTATACACCTGTAATCAATGTTCAGGTAAGGTTGAGACAGTAAGATCGTGGCCTGTCAAGATAGCTTGGTCTGCACAGTAGATTCAGAACCTCTGGGACCAAATAATGAATTCCAGTTTCAAACAAAATACTTACATATCTTACGATGTATGTGTAGGCCAGAGGTTAATCTCAAGTTTTCATGTGCTACCATCTTTGAAACAGTTGTCCTCTGGTTCCAGTGCTGTGTAAAACTACCTGGTCTGTGCAGCTTGCAGGTCCATGAGTTTTGGGGGCTTACTGTGTAAACTTTCCATCTCTCCCTAGAACCACCACGATTACAGATGCAGGCTACCATGGGGAGCTTTCTGTGTATTAGGGACTTATAAACTGAGGTCAACGTATATGTGAGACAGGCACTTAACTTACTGAATTATATCTTTGCCCTCTAAATGTATTTATCTCTTTAATGAACATTTTTGAAGATAAATAACCAGGAGTCTTCATATAGATAGATATAGATATTACAATTTATAGCCAAAAGAAATGTAAATTTGTAGAATTCTGCATGTACAAAAGAATCTGTAGTTATTGTCACATCAAATCCATCATATGTGTTTCATTAAGAAGAAACTGATACTCAATGCAATTAAATAGATTATCCATATGTATTCTGCTAATGTATGTCAAAGTTGAGGGAGAAAATCTGTTCTGATGTCGATAAAAGTCCATTCTAATCTTCTGTAAGAACAGCATCCCTCGTTCACGTCTCCCTTTACAAATAACAAATACCCAAAATTCAAAACGTTTTGACATGGGTAAACTTACCAGAGACTCCAGAACTTTCGCTATCTTTCAGGCTTGCATGTTCCTTGTTCAGTCTGATTCTCTGGAATCAAAGAATCTACTGAGTGGTTGTGAATGGTTCAGGCTTAGCACAGCTCTTAGACATTTGTTTTCTATCTATCGGCATGAACAGTAAAAATTCTTAAATACCAAATATGGGAGCTTCTTTTACATTACCAAAGTTGGTTTTGTCAGACTCTATGTGCTTGAATTCTTTACCATTAAACTCTTCAGTTATATTCACTGAGAAAAAAAAATGAAAAAAGCAAAAAGGACAGAAAGTAGCTTATTCATGTTGTCACTGAAAAGAGAAACAGAGTCTTCCCCCTATAGCAAAACCAATCTTTGTAGTCCTAATATGAGGTTGAAGTTTAAACACAGGGCAATAGTTTTGCATTACTAAGTAGTCCTAGCCAAGGTGTAGGACTATCGCGCCAGTTCTAATTTCTGCCAAAGAGGAGTCTGACAAATTGGCAGCACAGTTGCCTCCACTGCCTGGCAACAGTCTTCAACCTTTACTTTCTTACATAAGACTTCTACATAAAGTTCAAGTTCTCGGCATCCACTATTTCAATAATCTGATAGACAAATATGGGTAATATAAGTATTTATTAAGTATAGGTAAAACATATAGATTTAAATATTTGATTGCCCAATAAGAGAACTTCATAGCATGTTATTAAACAATCTAGTTACACTATTAGGATGTCAACTATGTGTCCCAGTAAGAGTTACGACCTCTGTGTGGATTCAGTGTTTATATATATATATATACATCCCAGTGATGGGACAAGGCATAGGTGTCTTCTCAGAAGAACTTAAGGGAAGGGGCTGGTATAATCATCACTCGTCTTGTGGAGGATGCTGGTTCTGTACTTAGCAACCATATGGCAGTTCACAGCACCCTTTAATTCTAGTTTCAGAAGATCTGAAGTCCTGTACTGATCTTCTTAGGTACCAAACATGCATGTGGTGCACACATATTCATGTAGGCAAAACACTCAAACACATGAAGTTAAAATAAATTTTAAAAAATATAGGATATATATCCTACCTGATACCTATATAGGTTATTTTAAGATCAACATTTTATATTTTTCTAAAAAATGTTTACCCACAAAATGTGCAAAGTAATATTTCATCTATTTTCCTTAAAACAAAGATAGAATATTGATCAGAAGAGGACAAATTGATTATCATTGAGCAAATGAGATGTAATTAATGAACTCTCAGTGATTATTAATTTAAGGGACTTGGAAATCATTTCTAGCTTTCTTCAGTGTTATAGTCTCAGACAAATGATTTTTACAAAAAACAGCAGATTCACACATTACCTGTATCATAATTCTAATTACCAATGAATTTTAATCAGCACATAGTGTTCTGCTTTCAAATCACCAAAGATAATTTATGAGTTTATGTAACTTTCAATATTCAAGATAGATAAGTAAGTCTTCTGTGATTCCTTATCATGTTGGTATTTTCTGATTTATGATAAACACAATTATAGTACATGATAATGCAAAGAAAATTCTTGTTTCCATTATATCTAGATACTTGCCTACAGAATATAAATTAGATTTTTTTTGTTTAAAGTAGACTTTTTTCTTTCATACAATATTATAATATATTCTGAATATGATTTTCCCTCCATTTACAACTTCCAGTTCCTTCCCATCTCCCTACCTATCTGGATCCAACCCTTTTTGTTCTCTCAAAAACAAACGAACTTCTAAGGAATAATAATGTAATCTAATTTATATAATATAAGAAAATAAAATAAGATGAAACAAAACTACCACATCAGAATTGGAGAAACTATACAAACAAGGTGGAAGGGTACAAGAAATAGAGACCCACTGATTTTCACACTCAGGAATCTCACAGAAACATTAAAATCAAGACAACACACAAAAAGGACAGGCAGAGCAGAAGAGAGAAGAAAATGAGAATAGAATAAAATAAAACAAAATAGATAGCAGCATAAGGTCAGAAGAAAAGGCCCTAGCACAACATTCTGAGAAATAGAAGCTCCAAAGATGCCCATGCATCAGTTTCTGTTGTCGATCTACTGCTGGGCATGAAGCCTACACTTTATTTCCAGAGCAGGGCTCATTTGGAGGAAAATAATTTTTCAGTTGATAGTAGTTATCAATTGCAAATAACTCCTGGGTTTGGAATCAGGGCATGTGTGCATTTCTTCTTCCGGCTGTATGAACTGATCCTGGCTTAGACCCGTGAAGGCCCTGTGCATGCTGCTTCAGTCTCTGTGAGCTCATATGTGCACTGATCGTATTGAGTTAAAGGGCCTTGTTTTCCTGGTACCCTCCATCCCTTCTGGCTTTTGCATTCTTTCTGCTTTGTCTTACATGGGGTTCCCTGAACCCTAAGCGGAGGGACATGACATCACTGTAGATCAAAGGGTTTGTGTAACTTTAATTTTTCCAAATTCTATTTTTTAATGATGGTTCTTAAATGCTTTAACCTGCCTTGTAATCCACTACCCACCAGAGGTAGTGGAAAAGAAAGAATATGAGGGAAATGGTCCTGTTTAGAAAGATTCTTTGGAGCAACTCTCCTCTGTGTTGTCTGGAAATCCACAGTTCAGTTCACAGGTTAGCAGTGGTTCGATCCACACCAGCAGTCCAGTTCGGTAGAGTCGGGTTAGCAAGGTTGTTAACATGACCTGGCAGAAACAGACAGGCCCCAGTCTCAGCTCCAGTCACCAGGCGGAACCTGGAGTGACAGCAGGAGATATTCTCTTCTGTGCCTCTTTCAGGGGAGCAAAGATCAGTGAAAATGAGAGACCCTGTCACAAGTGTTGTACAGCTAGCTGTACGAGCAAGCCAAAGGTTCTCTCTCTCTCTCTCTCTCTCTCTCTCTCTCTCTCTCTCTCTCTCTCTCTCTCTCTCTCTCTCTCTCTCTCTCTCTCTCCCCCTGCCCCCCGCTCTCGTCCTATTTATACTCTCCAAATATTATGTGTCTTCCATGTGCCTGCTTCAGCACTAGCCTTGCCTCAGTATGTTCATCCAATCAGTCCGAGTCCTTGAAAGTAGCAAGAAGCTGCAGTAAACCACCGGAAGTGTTTTGGTGTGTCTCGCTCTATAGCGGACCAATACAGGCATGTCCTGAGCAAAGAATACTTCATCAAGTGTCCCTTCACATGCTTGCTTTAGCAGAAATCCTGTCCTGTGTCTGCTTCTGCAAAATGTTCCTTCACGAGTCTGCCTTAGCCTTTCACACTTGTGTCCATTTTAACCAAATGTTCCTTCAACATGTTTATCCCAGCAAAACACCATTCAAACAACTTTCCAAAGAACCCTTAAGTTTCCACTTTAGGTTTGTGTTTACATTTCTTCTTTGGTAGTTTGGAGAATATCTTCCTCTTAGCAGTTCTCTCATCAATCCATGTGTATCATATTTTATTTCCCTTTCCTATGGAGATATACCTTCCACCTGGTACCCCGTCTTGTATTCTAAACCTAACTTCTGTGGTTTCACAGATAGTACCTTGGATACCTTAAGAACTAAGGTACGCAAATGCATACCATAATTGTCTCTCCGGGTTCTGGGTACCACAGTCAGGATTATTGTTTTCTATTTCTATACATTTATCTGAGCAATTTAAGATCTTATATTTTTTGTAAATTATGTTGTGTAAATCTTCCAAATTCTTTTTCCATTCTTTTCTTGAGATGCACCTAGGTTGTTTCTAAATTCTGGCTATTAGGAATAGGGTAAGAACAAACAAAGTTAAGCAGGCGTCTCTGTGGTAGGATGAAATATCCTTTGGTTATGTGCCAACAGTATTACAGATAAACCTTGAGGTCAATCTATTCCTATCTCCAAGAGGAACCGCTACACTGATTTCCATATTGGCTGGGAAAGATGAGTGTCCCTTGCTCCTCATCCTTACCAGCATGAGCTGTCTCTTGTTTATTGAACTTAGCCAGGTAGACTCATGTGAGATGAAATCTCAAAGTAGATTTGGTTTGCATTTCCTGAGGGTTAAGGTGTTGAAATTGTCTTTAAATGTTTCTCAGGCATTTGAGTTTCTGAATTGGATAGTTCTCTGTTTATATAGGCACCGCATTTTCTTTATTCACTTATTTGGTTTCTGGATAGCTAGTTTTGTTGTTTGTTGTTTGATTATTGGCTTTTATTTATTTGTTTTGTTTTGGCTTTTAGGTGTTTTTTATATAATTTGAACATTAACCACTTACCAGATGTATAGTTGAAAAAAATAATTTTCATTTTGCGTGTTGCCATTTTGTCAAAATGATGGTATTCCTTTTCTTAGAGAAGCTTTTCAGTTTCATGCAGTCCTATTTATAAAGTGTTTATCTAAGTGGCTGTGCTAATAGTATACTGTTTAGAACTTTTTTTTGCACCAGTGGATTCAAGACAATTCCTTTCTTGATCTGCTATTGGGTTCAGTGTAATTTTATGTCGATTTCATTGATCCATTTGGAGTTGAATTTTTGTTCAGTATTTATTTTTTTATTAAATTATTTTATTTATTTACATTTCAAACATTGCCTCCTTTCTGGGTCACCCCTTCCAGAGTTCTTTACCCCATCCCCTTTGCCTCTGCGAGGGTCCTCCCCTACCCATCCACCCACCTATGCCTCTCTTGATTTTAGTGAATTTGCTTGAGTTTCTATTTAAGATGATGTTGCTTATATGCTTGGAAACTACCTTTATTATGCTGAGGTTTGTTCCTTGTATCCCTAAATAATATTCCCATGATTTATTCTGAAGGCATGTTAGATTTCATCAACAGGCTTTTCTTCATCTAACTATATGATTTTGTGGGGTTGTTTTCTATTAGTGTGTTTTTATGGTGAATTCTGTTTTATATTTATGTATGTTGAACAATTTCTGTGTCTCTGGGATGGATCCTTTTTGATCATGTTGGATCTTTTTAATGTGTTCTTGTATTTGTTTTGCAACTATTTTAGATAATGTTTTGCATCTATATTCAAAAGAGGAATTGGTCTGCAATATTTGTTCTTATTGTGACTTTATGTGGCTTGAGTATTATCACAAATGTGGCCTTGAGGAATGAATTGGGCAATGTTCCTTTTGTCCCTATTTTGTGGAATAATGTGAGGAATTTTAACATTACCACATCTTCGAAAGTCTGGTAGAATGCTTCAATAAAATAAAATAACACTTTTTTGTTTGGTTGGTTTGATTTTGGTGGGAAGACTTTCAATTACTATTTCCATTACACTCAGTGTTACAGATCATGTAAATTGTTTTTGCAAACTTTACTTAATATTTGTAATTTTATTAACTAATAGATTTCATTTAGATTTTTCAATTTTAGGGAGCATGTGTTTTTAAAATATGTTTTTATGATTATCCAGTTTCTTCTGTGTTCATTAATATGTCTCTTTTACATTTCAATTTTTTCATTAATTTTGATCTCTACTGTCCACCTTTAGTTAACTTGAATAAGGGTTTATCAATTTAATTGATTTTCTCAAAGAACTAAATCCTTATTTTATTGATTCCTTGTATCTTTGTTTCTATTTTATGATTATTTCTTGCCATCTAATCATTTTTGTCTATTTTTTAATCTCTCTTTTTTTAGAGCAGTGATTATTAACCTTCCTAATGCTGAGACTGATTGATACAGTTGTGTTGACACCCAGCCATAAAATTATTTTACTGCTAATTAATAACAGTAATTTTTCTATTGTTATGAATTGTAATGTAAATATATAGTATATCTGATATGTAATGCCTGTGAAGGGGTTATTCTGTCCCCAAAGGGTTGTGTCCCACTGGTTGAGAACTGCTGTTCTAGAGATTTCAGTTGTACTGTTAGGCTATGGTTGTGAAATCTCTCTAACTTTCTAGGTAAACTTTTGTTGTGCTGTGCACTTCCTTTTTAGAAGCACTGTCACTAAGTTCCATAAGTTTGGATATTTTGTATATTCATTTGTAATCAATTCTAGAAAGACTTTAATTATTGTCTTGACATATATTTCATTTAGTTGCCATCTGTTTAATTACTTTGTTTTTGTGAGCTTTCTTATGATTCTGCTGTTTTTGATATGAAGCTTAAGTCCTTGGAGATCATAAGATACTAGTTGGTTTTTAATTTTAATTTTCTCTTATCTTTTGATACTTTCTTGGATCAAAATATGTGTTTGAGTCTGAAAAAGTTCCATTAGATGCTGAGAAGATATATTTTTGTTTGTTTGGGTGAAATGTTACAACCATCTGTCTTATGAATCAGGTATCTCCAGCATCTTTCTGTTTAGTTTTTTGTTCTGATGACCTGTATATTGGTGAGTGTGGGTTATTGAAGTGTCTCACTATCAGTGTGTAAAGGTCAGTATGTGATTTAATCTATCGTTGTTATTTTATGAACTTTGGTGCCCTTGTGTTTTGTATATAGAGGTTAAGATTGCAATATCTTCTTACTAGATTTTCTTTTGCTGGGAATGAGGTCTTCCCTATCTCTCCTGAATAGTTTTGATTTCATTGAAGTCTATATTGTTAGATACTGCAAGGGCTACACCAGCTTGCTTCTTAGGTGTTTTTGTGTGGAATATATGTTTCTAGCATTCTGCTCTGAAATGATGTCCATCCTTGATGTTAAGGTGTGCTTCATACCTGCAGCAAGGATGGATCACATATTAGTATCCATTTGGTTAGTCTGTATCTTTTCCTTTGGAAGTTCAGACCACTCCTGCTGAGAGGTATCAATAAGTATTATTTGTTAATTCCTATTACTTTTTGTTCTTGTTGATGTTGTTGTTGTTGTTGTGGTAGTGGTGGTGGTGGTAGTGGTGGTGGTGGTGTGTGTGTGTGTGTGTTTACTCTGTTTTGATTTGCTGCTCTGTAATTATTTTTCGTGTTTTCTTGGGATTGGGTAACCTATTTAGGTTGAAGTTTTGTTTGCCTGTTTTTGTCTTTGTTTTCTAGTGCCTTTTCTAGGGATGTATTTGTAGATAGATATAAAAATCACGATATTTCCAAAATATTAAACTATTCAAAATTATAAACACTCTTTAAAATAGAACATCTATATATGTTCATTTCCATTTACCTAGCGAACTACCAATGAATATTTCTTAAAATTTTGTTTAAAATTAATACATAGGATGAATCTGTTTTAAAATTTTACCTTTCCCCTCTTATGAGTCCCAATAAGTCTTGTCGTACAGTGCAGTGTGAGACTGTGGTTGCATGACATCATGCATGACATCACCTGAGAGTCTCCCTGATGAAATCAATATAAGCCCAAATACTCTCTGGAGGAGTAAATGTGACTTTAGATGTGTAGTAATGTTTTTACCTTAAATCACCTTATAAGTCAACTTGCCCAGAACTCACTGAAGATCTTTTTGTGTATTCTTGTTTAAGTTGATTATCTGACCAGCCCTTAGGCCAATTCTGTGTACAGCCACTATTAATAAGGTGTTTGTGCTTTGAATAATGCATTTCTTGCAGCCGCATACATAAAATTTTATTATAGGCATTCATTATATAAATGTAGATGAGAACCCTTTGCTTTCAGTCGCAATGTCACCCACAGATGTATTTTATGCATTTAAAGAACGTATGCAGTGGTGGCATAAAAGCATTATAAAACAAGAAGATATTAAATTTATTTTTCAACTGGGATATTCCCGTGGGAATATCCTATATGATAACCACCAGCGTATCAAGTTTCACCTACAAAATGAACTTTTCTTTCTTTTTTAGATCCCTGAGCATTTTTACTCCATATTGTAGTAAGGTACTGTGTGACTCAAGACATGTCAATATGTTCTCCACTCTCTTCTAAAGCTGCTAACTGGAGCAATGCCATTTGGCATACAAATGTGTCTTACAGATGGAAGCTCAATTTCCTAAACACCACTTCCGCTTCATGTTACTGATATGAAGATTAATTAACCAGACCCAGGCTGTGACATATTTGTCTTCCATCGTGTAGATGTATGACATTTCTGTTTAGGATCACACAGTTGTATATAAAAATGAAGAAAATACAAGGCCAGGGAAAGTTGTGTTTAATAATAATAAAACTGCTGACCAAATTCTGTGACATTGGTATTGACACTGAGAGAAGTTTCAGTTAGCCTCATAGCATTTTGAATTTCAAACTTAATGTGATCCTTATTTTTCTATAAGTATTTTATTATTATTATTACTATGCTTAAGCCAAAATAAGGAACCAGGAGAGGGCAAGAGTTGAGCTGAAAATAAAATAAAATAAAATTAAATTAAAATTTAAAAAGAAGAAGAGTCTAGCATCATTGAAATAAAATGTTTCCTGGAAGAAGTGTTTCCTGAGAGTCATTACAGAGAACTCATGTTCCAGAGGTGTCAAGGTTATAACATATGCTGCCAGCAGAACTTGGGAGTATAATAGTCACCGAGATGATCCTGGTATAAAGGCATGAAGGAGCAGCTGAGGCTTGGCACTGTGAGAGGCCAGGGGGGCCAATAGTGAAGGTGAATCTCAATAGCCTCTGAGGCGCAGGAAAGAAGTTGTCATAGAGAGAAGTTGAGATTGGCACTATGAGGAGAATCTATGAAAGGCTACGGATGAAAGTGCATTCCAGTTGCAGGAGAGCACCTCAGTGGTTTTGGAGATGTCAATACCATGGGAAACTCATGGAAAGGAAAGCAGCAGAAGTGGGGAAATTGTGCTGCTTATACACTTGGAGTTTGGCTTTGCTTTGGATTGATTGTGACTGTGTTCTGTCCTGGTTCTTCCCTTTTGAAGTGAGAAATAATTTAATTTAAATTGGATTTTTACATGCTGGAAAGACTTCGACTTTGTAAAAGGGATTTTGGACTTTAGAAAAGCTGGATATTTTAAAGAGACTGAAATCTTAATGAGTTTGAGTTTTTTAAATACTGTGGGGAATCCTCCCCTTTGTCCTCAGGATTCTCCAAGCTCTGACTAACATTTGGCTGTGGGTCTATGCATCAGTCTCCATCAGATGCTGGTGGAATACTCTTTGATTACATTTATGCTAAGCTCCTACCTGCAAGTGTAGCAGAATATTGTTAATACTGTCAGGGCTGGCCTCTGTCTCATGGCATACCTCTAAAGTTGGGACAACTATTAGTTGGCCATTGCTTCAATTTCTGCTTGCTTGTTATCCCTGCATATCATGTAGCAGGAAAAATTATAGGTTAAAGGTTTCGTGTCTGGGTTGATGTTCCCATCCCTCCATTGGAAGTCTTTCCTGCATAAAGGAGGTGGCCATCCCACATTGACCCTTTGAAATTATTAACATATATTAAAAAAAAAAACTTAAAAGAATTCTTTTCTTTTACACTTATATGAACTTTGTTATTTATAGTTTCAATGTAATTACATATTTCATATCTTAATATCTTTTAAATATCTTTATAAGCAAAAAAAAAACATGTCTTCAAAACCAAGACTGACATATGCAACTCAGAAAAAAAAATCCATTAGTCTTTTGCTTTCAAACCCTATGATTGTGAAGTTGATAAGGGAAATACAGCCGGGCCTGATGGTGCACACCTTTAATCCCAGTACTCGGGAGGCAGAGGCAGGCAGATTTCTGAGTTCAAGTCCAGCCTGGTCTACAAAGTGAGTTCCAGGACAGCCAGGGCTATACCGAGAAACCCTGTCTCGAAAACGAATAAATAAATAAATAAATAAATAAATAAATAAATAAATAAATATAAATTAAAAAAAATAGGAAATATGAGATTAATTTTCTTTAAACTTCATAACGTAAACATTGAATTAAATATGGACACAGTGCCTCCATGCAGCATATATCCTTTGTCAGAGACTTGCTATACCATGAGCACTATCTACTTTACTTACTACAAATTTCCAAGCAATGCCTCAAATTGTACAAGAATTAGGCAGTGCTCCATGGTACAAAACTAGGTTAGCCAAAACTTTAGATGAAGTGTTATAAAAAAAGGCTTTACTTTCCCTGTGAACCAAATATTATCCAAGTATAGAAAAGTGGCACAGTATCTTTCCACTTCAGTGGAAGAACACATTTTTATTTTGAGAGATGTCATACTTTCAGTGAAGTTAAAGGTAAATATGTATCATTTCGGGGAGTAAGAAAAGGATGCTTATCATGAATTTACAAAATATTATTACATTATGAAACTTGAAAATATGCCATTTTATATTCAGTATTTTAATGCATTCAACACAGTTATTTTTATATAATGTGTGTGTTTGTGTGTGCATGTGGTGTGTATGTGTGTGTGTGTGTTTTTACCTTGTTCCTGTTCCCTTCTAAAGAATTCTAATTTCTTTGACTGTAAAATATGTGGGTTTGTTTTCCCAATGATAATTATAGTGATTGAGTTTATTTTTCTCTGAGATATCAAGAGAGATATTATAGTAATTTTCAGATGCAGAAGTATCTGCTAAATCGTATTCCAATGTTTATCACATAAAAGGCTGAAATAAAAAGAAAAAGGTAAATTATTTTAATTCATATTTTAACCCTAGATTAACAAAATACTAGAGGAATAATGTTTTGATAATGAATTAGACTGGGTGTTTTTTCATTACAAAAGATTAAGCTGTTCATAGTAGCAGAAATCCACTACTTTTCATTCTACATATCTCAATAAATGCGCATAACACCTAAAAAGAAAAAATAACAAAAGCTTATACTCACTACCTGACCCCAGTACCCTGAAACTTTCCAAAAGGCTTGTACAAAATTGTCACAGACTGCAGTCAGGTTGGTATCCTAAGACCAAGGTGGACTGCCCACAGAGACTCTTCAAATTCATTCTAAGCAGGCACTAAGACATACTTCACCTAGAAATGCATTTTTTCTTAGTAGAAAGAATTTGGTGGAGAGTTCCAGAAAAGCTTATTTCTGACCCTCATCTTGACATGTATCAACAGCAATATTTTGACAACTCAGTTTCCACTTTTGGAAAAAAAACAAATGAAGTTTCCCTTAGGTGACCTTAAAACTTCAGCTAAAGTGACTTTTAAAATTGCCTTTAGTGGCATGCCAGCAGCACTTACACCTGGTGTCTTTCCTTTTGTTTCTATGTCCTTCTCTATTCCTAAGCTGTGGCAGGTCTGTTCTGTACCTTAACCGCTGGCTTCTTGCAAGATTGAAGTGGCTGACATGGCCCTTTATCCAAATAAGAAGCGAATACAGCCTTTGCACAACTTTAAATTGTAATTGTTGAAAGAATAACTGACCATTAACCTCTCTTCAGTTCTAAAAATCTCAAAGCTTGTGTGGACTGTCACCTAATTTCCTCCTAACATTTAAAAACAGTTTATTGTATAAGTCCATGCTCCATTCTTGTGTAGAGATCTTTCCTTGGCCTTCAGATTACTTGGCTGTTTCTGTAATGAAATTCTGCAAACAGATAAACCCCATAAAATTCCCTTTCTGTTTTTAATTCTCAAAGGATGGATTTCTTTCAGTTGATGAGATAATATCCAGGATATATCTTAAGTCATAGTCTTTATGTGTGTAGATCTATAAAGGGGAAAAAATAGGATGGGTGGGGGCAAGCTAAAAGGACAAATTCAACATCATTCCAGTCCTTGCCCTGATTTTTCTCAAGTAGATGTCACTGTTTTGTCAACAGCTCCATCTGCAGACCAGGGACAGCTGTGACTCTTGCTTAGTGATGAGGTCATGACGCCTCTGCTTTCAGCCTGCAGCTTGCCTATTAAAATTTGATTTGAAAGGCAGCACCTGATATCATCTTTTTTAAGTTTTTTTTTTTTTGACAATGTCAGGTTTTATATAATTTCTGAAAAAAATAGCTTTAGGCTCTGTCAATGGAAATTCCTAGAGAGGGGAGGCAGGAAGGGAAAGCCAGCAATGAAGCAGGGTAAACTTTTCCATCACTTGTTTAGATAAGCACACAGAAAAGTAATCTTTCCATCGTTTTCCTGAAATGTTGTGGTTTATCTGGGCATTCCCCCCTCAGGAAGGCTGTTTCTAAGCAGCCCTGGTTTCAGCATTATCTCTGGTGATAGAGTGAGAATAGTTCAGGTTCCACTGCAGATGCTGCAGTCTTCTTAGTCATTTAAATAATGTGTGCTCCAACAGCAAGACTGTCAGCAGCGATTCCACACTGAAGGAGAGGCTGGAAAGGGGAGTTCAGCTCAGCCACACTTTAAAGGACTTGGACATAGAGGTCTGTGTGTTTGGAACACTAGAGGGCTGTATAAGTCTTTATTTTATTTATTTATTTTTTATTTTTAAAACCTTTAAGGGTACTAAGTTTTTAGGTTGATGGAATTGATATGAACTGATTTAACATGAAATCCGACTATTTGAAAAAGCAAAGAGAATTAACCAGGGTGAAAAATCTCTAATGAGAAACATATACATATATATCTGCACACACACAGCCATATAGAATAAATGTATACAACACATATAGTGTTTGTATAGTGCATTGCATGGAATAATTACTGTACTTGAAAATCCTTGTTTAACAAACCTATTGGTCTTCAATGGAAATATATTTCCAATTGAAATAATTGCATATTTTCTTACATGTAATGTATTTACATGTAGATAATATATTTATACAATAAGAAATTGAGAGCATGAGACCAAATCCAAAGTTATAGTGAAGTTGCTGTCATTGAAAACCTAAAACAGGTAATACCTGACAAAATTCTTTGAAGACATGGAAGCGCTATAAAACTGCAGGTTGTCCATATTATTGCTATAAGTCATAATGTCCCATGGTGTAATGATTTCCAGAGACATGTTCTGCTAACATTAGGGAACTCTGCACCTTTACTAAAATATTTGATGCTAAATAAGGATATAATGGTGTATACTCCTTACCAATTCTTGTTGGCGTCATTGTTACTATCACGAGCATTTATAATTATAAATGTATTTGCACGTTCTGTATTCAGGCAGCAGGAAAACATATCAATACTTTATACTTATACATACATTCTACTCAAAAAATAGACATCATTCACATATCCCTAAAGCCACCGCCACTGAACAAAAGTTAGAAAGATTAGAAGACAAGAGCAAAATGCATGGGATCCAAATAGTTTATTTAATTATCATGGATCTAAGTTTCCAACTCTCATGTGGAGTATGGTAGAAGTTATTGATGCTACAGGGAGAAAGACAGTGATTCTTAACTGTTTCTAATAAAAATAAGAGGATGAAACCAAGTACAAATACATTCAGTCAGGAGTGGAAAACACAAATCCAATGATTTACAAAAGAAGCATAGTGAATAAGGTTTATTTTTAATTAATTATTTAATTTACTTTAAAGTCCAGATTTTATTCCTCTCCCAGGCCACCCTCTAACTGTTCCACATCTCATAATACCTCCCTGCCCCACCCCCTCCAGTCTCCACAAGAATGTCCTCACCCTCACTTCCCACCCCATATGAACTCTAAACTCCCTGGGGCCTCCAGTCTCTTGAGGGTTACTCTCTGAATGAACCCAGACCCGACTATCCTCTGCTGTTATATGTGTTGGGGGCTTCAAATCAGCTGGAGTATGCTGTCTGATTGGTGGTCCAGTGTTTGAGAGATCTCGGGCATACAAGTTAATTGAGACTGCTTGTCCTGCTACAGGGTCGCCCTCCTCCTAAGATTCTTCCAGTTTTTCCCTAATTCAACCAGAGGGGTCAGAGAAAAAATATGAATGAAGGTATAAATAGAGAAGGAAATATTAACAAAACCTTCCCAATGAAGGAGACCATTAATAAAGAGGCTTTGGATTTTGGTAGCATGACGAGATAAATTTAAATGTTTCTAAATAAAGATTTTGGAAACGTTATACTCTACCACCTTCTAATAAGAAATGAAGATCAAGATATTTATTTATTTATTTATTTATTTAGCTATTTTTTTATTGAAAATACCTTCTTCTCTCATACAGTACATTCTGACTACAGTTTCCACTTCCTCCCTACAGTAAAGGTTTCCTTTCAAAGTGGAGCATACTGAAGTCTACCATCCTTTGCCGTTCACAATTATCACTTAGATATGTCAACACCAATACTATGGTTGTATGTGTGAACTATATGAGTGAAATTAAAGTCTTAAAACCATGGATCACCTCTTTGCTTTAATTGTGTAACTACTTTCACCTAGAATATAACATTCATTGCTTGACAATGAGGCTCAGGTAGGAAATCCCAGCTAGCATTTAGAAAGCTGAGGTAGAAAGATCAGCACAACTTGGAGACGATCCTGCTCAACACAGTGTGTCCCAAGCAAGCCTGTGCTATACAGTGTGACTTCATTTCAAGCACACACATGTCCCCTCTACACACACTTCAAGGACTAGTGCTGTACTTAGAGCATTTAATCCCCTATGTACTCTTTTCTGGAGTATCTGGTTCCCAAAAAGGCATCACTGTGCTATGTTATAGTCACCCAATGGTTACAGGTCATTTGTTATTTTCTTTGCAGCTTTGCCAACTGTAGACGGTGCTTCCATATGTGAGAAATCTCCATATCTTTTTTTTTCTACAAAATTAAGAACCAATCATTTTCTTCTGGGTAGTCCTCTATAAAATTTCCATTTCTCTGTGTTCTGCCTCGTTCTCACATTTAAGGATGGAAGCCACAATTAAAGCTTCCACAATCTGTATTGCTCAGAATACTTTCTAAAGCATGTGATGTTCATTTTGCTAGTCCTGTGCCCTGCCTGCCAGTGTTGCCTTAGCAGGAAAGGATAAGAGACTTCACAGAAATAAAACCTTTTAAAAACTTAAAATAGTTCTTTATTTGTAATATGTTACCTTCCTCTTCCACCTTCTAAATTTTCCCATGTCCTTGTACTTCTTTTTCTGTTTAAGTTTTTATATAAATATATTAATTATATATGTTATATATATTAATAATATATATATAATATAATTATATATTATAATATAATTATATATAATATAATTATATATAATATAATTATATATAATATATAATTAAAATTTATATAAGTGTATATTCTAAGTTATACTAATACAACTTGCTCTGTCTGCTTAATGGTTCTTGAATGTATATATATTTAGGTCTGACCCTTTGTTATTGAGTAATCACTTGGTTACTCCTCCCTTGTGTAACGTTGTTTTCCATTCTTGGCAGTCCTTAGTTATCTGTTGTTCTTTGTCTAGGCCCTTTACACATGATTATTGGTGTTATCACTTTTCAATTTATGCTTAGGCAAACATGCGTATGACACCTTACAATTGTAGTATTTTACATTTCTGGGGTTAGCAGTCTCAAAGTAAATGACTCTTACAATCTTCCTGCCCCTACTTGTACAGGGATCCCTCCCAAAGAGTCTATTATTAAAAAATCATATGTCTTGCAAATAGTTCTTTTAAAAAGAAATATATTGAAAAGGAAGAATAAAGAAAAGTTTTTACAAACTCAGTGTATCCTTATCTACTCTTCTAGAACACAAGGTATATTTCTCAAGAGTAATATATCAGTTTTAGCCAATGAATTTTCAATCATTTCAGGTGTTTCCTTGACTAATTTGCCTGTTTTGGGTAACCCCATTGTACTGAATTAGCAGCAAAATATTGGTCAAGTATTATATAAGTCAGTAATCTATATGTAGTTTAATTTGAGCTAGTAATAGAGAAGAAAACAGTCACTTGTGAATGATATTGGACTACATAGCTGGCATTTGAATTTGGTAGATGACCAACACCTGTACAGATAAAAGCAAGAGGCAAATATTTTTGTTTATCTTTACCACATGGAAAAAGGAGATGTATTTTTGGTTAAAGACTCATTTCATGAGCTCTGCATTTACTCTCAGGTTTTAAACTCGAAATCAATTCCTGTATTTTATTCTTACTCAAGAACGTTTTTCTTCTAATCCTGTTTCCCTATCTGTAAAACCCAAATGGGGACACCTATATTACATGGTTGGTGTGAGGACAAATGAAGTGAATGTGAAACACTGTGGCTGCCAACATCATGAGTGGCAGGTGTTACTCTCCAGATAAGCCCAGGGAACAGCCACTGGACTGGAGCAGACAGGTGACACAGGAGCAAAACGAGATAGTGTGATCCCTATGCCATGTGCTTAGTGTGGAGGACGTGCACGGGGAACACCTGAAAAATTCTCTCAAGTTTTTTTTTTCCCTGTAACTGATGCCTGTTTGTTTTTGAAGCCAGTGTGGTATTAGATGGCTCCACTGAGGGCAACAGCTAATGAATGTTGACAAGCAGAACTTCTTCAGCTAAACCATGTAAATTCACAGTGTGTCCGGGCTAAGCTAGTGTTAGGCAGAAGTTTGTAAGTGGCTGCTAGGTAAAAGGGGAGAGAAATACACAACAGGCAACAGAAAAGTGGAATTGTCTTTTAGCCTTGCTGTCACTGTGGAAGCTTCCTTGATTGTGTCTTTATGAGCCACCCACCTTCTGTGTCATAACAGGCTGTAACAATGTATTTAAATGACAACTGTCACTGCAAGTAGATATAACCAGGCAATACTCCCTAGAGGAACTATAAAGTGTTCCGGGCAAACCTTTACCATTTGTTGCTAACCACTCTGTGGACTAATAAAAGCCTGAGAAAGCAAGAAATAGGGTGGTGATGCCATTCATTCTCTCTGCAGCTGTTCATGGAAGACCATGAATTCCCCTGCACCTGAGATGTATGACCAGACATAGTTCTTTTTCAAACTGCCCATGGAAACAGAATAGATCCCAGTGCCACCAATTACATTCAAAGCTTCAAATGATTTGGCTTTGAAAGTAATTAGATAAAGAAAATTAATTCCAGTTGGGAACACATAAAACATTTCATTTGGAAACCAACATGAATAAGATTATTACTATGGTAAATATACAATATGAAAATCTAAAATTATAATACATTCTGACTTTAAAATATTTCCATACAAATTAATGTTTTGTTAACTCTCTGTAATGTGCGCAATTGCCAGGAGAAAACACAACAATCAGAATGGAGCATGCTCTTTTTGAACAAAGCCTTTGGGCAGATTCAAACTTTTAGACCAATCTAGAGAGAGAAAAATGTGCGAAGACTGAAACAATTTGACAATCTATGCCTCTCTTTCTCTGTCTCTCTGTTACTCTCTCTCAATTTGTCTTTTTATGTGTGTGAATGTGTGTGTTTCTCTCCTTTTTTTCCCTTCCTTTCTCTTTCTTTCTCTATTATCTATCTATCTATCTATCTATCTATCTATCTATCTATCCATTTATCCATCTATAGATTATAGATGATAGATAAGGATAAACAGAGAAAATACAGATAATACACACACACACACACACACACACACACACACACACACACACATATATATATATATATATATATATATATATATATATGAACAATGTAGACATCAAGAAGCCTCAGAAGAGTCTGTATTACAGACATACCAGTGCAAAAGGCATACCAGTGCAAAAGGATATGAGAGGATGCTTAAAGAGAAACAGGAGGCAGATAGCCAAAGATGAGGGAGAACAGAGCTCCAACAAGAGTAGCCAGACAGAAATCCTTGCTCAATAGCAGTGTAACCTATACACAAAGCACACGGAGTCCAATGGAGAGGAAGATTCCCTGTGCCAAAGATGGTATGCGATTCCAAGCAGCACAGAAGTAGGTGGAAGGAAGCTCTGTAAGCCACTGGAGGCATTTTGAAGCATCCCCCCTCCCCCACTAAAAAACAAACACAGAGCATTTTAAACAGGGATTTACCTTATTAAGTTTGTATGAATGAAAAGCTGGATTAGATAAAATTAAATTTTCACTGCTGAAGGAAGCACCTCCATTGTTCTAAACAAATACTTTCCAAAAAATTATCATGTATCTGTTTAGAATGAAAACTAAAAATTAGAATTCATGCTTGGCGTACGCTATCCAGAAATCTGAGCGCTCAGAATAATGCGCAGAAGCAGCATCCTGTGATAGGTGACATTTGTTGCACACTTATCCAGGGTGTTTTGGGACAGTTTGGATTCAGAAGCTGGGGACATCTGCTTTACATTTGTGATGCAAAAGCAGCAGATGATGTTGGGAGAACAGAAACAGAATACAGATACAACTGAATAGAACCCGCAATGGTTTCTAGGGATGTGGATTTCTGTTTGCAACAGAGTATGAATAACTTCATTTCTGGATGTTGGTTGTAATCAGAAACTAAAGGCATATCATGAGCTTTATTTAAAGTATTTTTGGAACACATATTTCTTTTCCTAGAGTAGTGTTTCAAATGAGTTAAGTATCTCCAACTATTTTATTTAAAAATGACACACGTTTTTAATTAAATATTTCAGCTGACCTATTGGTGTTATTAAAGTGCATGTAGTAAACAACTAAACCGTTATCTCAAAATTTAGAAACTATTGTATTTTATCCTTCAGGGTATGGACATGGAAATCTGGCTGTGGTGGGGAACCTTGGGGGAGGGATGAAGAAAGGACAGACACATGGACACACATACAGAAAAACAAAATTGTATGGTCTATACTTGCTCTAAAAGAGCAGTACCAACTATACACAAAAACTAGGGCTTGTTTCTTGAAGCACATGAGAAGAAGTTTCTCTTGGTATGAAGTGCCTGTAGAGGGGTGTTTCAGTTTCAGGGTGGACTCACTACGAGGGGTATGGTCTAGTGGCTAGTTCTGGCACAAACTGATCATTCTTCTTAAAAACACATAATGAGAACATAGGAAACATTTGCAACAGTACCGAGGAGGGTTTTGCCATTTCTCATGGGTCTTCCCAGGTCAAAGATGCAGATCTACTCAGCTTCATTTTATTTTAAACCAGTAACGCATGGATGAAGACAAGGATGTAGAAAATATTCAGAAAGGACTAATTTTGAGTAAAGGGATACATGTGATGTTCTTAAAGTGTGGGGAACTTTAGCCTGAGAGATGACTCAGCAACTGAGTGCATGCTACTCTTCTACCAGACCAGGTCCCAGATTGGGCAGCTGACACCTGCCTGTATCTCCAATTCCTGGGAACTGGGATACTTTTGAGCCTTAGGGAGTACTTGAACTCATGTATTACAAATAAGCACACGAACATACAAATACATAAATACCCCTAAAAGCATTCTAAAACAAGTGAATGCTAACCCATATAAAACACATCCGGTCATCTAGATATTAACTGTGCTGTACCTATAAAGGCAGTAAAATTAGTTGATGGATTGACTTCATTCTCAACTGGCAAGATCTCATTAATCTCTGTCTCTCCTCAGTGAAAAGAAACTTTCCAAATTACCAATAAATAGAATGCTCATTAATTACAAAGTGAGAAAACACTGAATCAGCAGCTAAATATCCGTGAAGGGTTTTGTTGCTTTTGTAAAGATGATGCAGATTAAACTAAAATGGTCATTGATGACAATGTGTCACAAATGCTGAAAAAGACTGCTGGACATAGTTGATCCTCTTGAATGTTTACCAAATACTGTGTGAATCTCAGAAATGCATAGATTATATCTAGCAAAAAGAAATATCAAATGGAAAATTATAAGCCCTAACTACGTTAACAGAATTCTATTGTAATATAAAGATATAAAAAAGAAAAGGCAATTTCATTTGATGTTTTACCCCATGAATCATCTGCCTTTAGTTAAGTAGAATTTTCAAAAGATCATTTAATTAGATGCATTTGCGACTTTGCCATGTATCAGGTGAGCTAATTTTCAAAAGCATTTGCATATAAAAATTACAGAAATTGTTCTTTTCAACATTGGAAAGAAATCTACACGAATTATATTGCTGAAGGTAATTACATCTCTATATTCCAAGATAACATATTTAAATAATCTGTTAGGGATTTGGTTTTCAAATTAAATTACTGTAACATTAACATTGCTGTATTCATATAAAAATGAAAGTATCAGATACTTTAATTCTAATCTAAATCTTTTCTCTTATTCATCTTTCAGGGAAATGCAATAATAATTTTGAACAAAAGAATAAAACACATCTGAGAAGGTTACATTGAGTTCATAGGATATAGTAATATTTAGCCTAAAAGCTTTGTAAAGCCCATTACTACATCCTTTGCTTCTGCTTGCATATGTATGCATATATAAATGCATATGTTATTACATTGTTCTAAATTCAACTGGGGCCAGATTTGTCAAGTATTCAATTCCATCTGGCTCACATAATAATTTAAGTAATTGTGTCATGGCATAACAAGTAATATGACCCATTTGTACAATTACTGGAACCACAAATAGATTATATCTAAAAATGGTTAAGATAAACTTGTTTTCCAGATTATGAGTAGTGCTTACAAGCTACAATTGAGAAAATGCTAGGAGGTGGCAACTGACCCTCAAGGTTAATTGTGAACATCCCATGTCTGAGTGCTCATGCTGGGTGGGTTAAATGAGATGCATACCTTCCTGAATATTTGAGTTTCAGTTTGAGACTGCATTCATCCAACCAAATTTTGAAACTGCACTAAGGTCTTTTTTGTGTGTGTGTGTGTCTGGATTTTGAGTTCTTGGAATTCTATTTTATGAATTTTAGTTTTATGTTAGTAACCTGAACACAAAACTTTAGTGTTTTTTCTTGTATATCTATAGATAACTACTATCATATAAATAAAAATCAGCAGAAATTTTCAGCATGATACATTTTGAATTACATTCATACATTGTTATCCTATGTCTACTAATGTGAGAACATTTTCAGATTAAGTTGTAATAGCAAAGTAACATAGATTTTTGGGATGGGGTCATTAGTGAAAGGGTCTGAGAATAAGGCTCACATCATGTTGGCTCACACAGCATCCTCTGTGTATGCATAGAACCACATGAACACAGACAAGAAGAATACCGTGTTCTCCTGTATACTCTACTGGACAGACTAAATAATAGTTTACAAACTGTTTTAAATGTTCTAGGATGTGAATCACTTAGTTGTGAGTCAGACAGGGAGACTGCTCCATTTGTTTTAAATGGATAATTTTAAAATATATACATAATCGATAAGTGTGTGTGTTTGTGTGTGTGTGTGTGTATGTGTGCATGAGATTCTGTATGTGTACCATATGTAGGCAGGATCTCACCAAGGTCAGAAAGATGCTCAGAATTGGAATTATAGGTTAGTGTGAACCACCATGTGAGTTCGGGAAATCAACCTAAGACATCTGCAAGAGTAGTCAGGTTCTTAACTCCTTAGCCATCATCAATCCCACATTCATGATGCATTTATTTTTGGTTGAAACTATGACCTTACTATAAAGCTCACAAAATGTATGTGTATGTAGATCCTATAAAACCTATGTATTTGAACATCTTACTGTAATAATACTTATGGTAATTTTTATATTATATGACTATGTATCAGGCTAATACCAGCACCAAACCTCTATAAAACCCTAAGTGGGAATTATAATCATATATCTCTCATTTTCTAATACTGATTCACTGTAATAATGTATTTTACTATGTTCATAAACAAATTATTTTTCCTTTATGTTCTAACTAAAGTAAGAATCATCATGAAGTATGGTGTGTTGTTTGACTCTGGTGATTAATAGTCTTTTGTTTTATACTTAAATTCATTATTACAAGTATAGGACGTATCTGAAAGTGTTATTAGTCCAAAATAAGGGTTGGTGGGAATCAATTGTTCTGCAAAACCATAGGTACTCATTCTGGAACTCACTCTGTAGACCAGGCTAGCCTCAAACTCAGAAATCTGCCTGCTTCTGCTTCCCAAGTGCTGGGATTAAAGGCCCAGCCATAGGTTGTCATTCTGAAATGGATCTTCTAACTCTATAAAATGAGCTCAATACATATTTACACATATAAATATATGTATGTATCTTAAAGAATAAGTACTTTCTGTAATGAGTTATTGGTTTGTTTGACTCAATTTTGTTTCATGAACTTTACATCAGTACCTGCTTGAAAAGCTTTCTATTTGTAGAATATTGGATATGAGACTTACATGCTTTGTTTCTAAAATCACCTTCACTAATTGCATTATGAATACTCCATGACTCTCTCTGACTATAGATTCACACTAAAAAGAAGATACATTTTTCTAAGTTTTCATAGAATTGAAATTATTTTTAAACAAAAATTAAGAAATAAAGTAGTATTTTAACAACATCAAGGGCCAGGTGATTCTTATCTTACAAGAATCCTCTATCCTGTTGGACTTGCATTCAATGCCAAGAATCTGTGTAGTTGTGGAGTAAAATGATTCCTAAAACTTAGCTTCTCTAGCTGCATATGTATCAAAAGATGGCCTAGTCGGCCATCACTGGAAAGAGAGGCCCATTGGACTTGCAAACTTTATATGCCCCAGTACAGGGGAACGCCAGGGCCAAAAAGTGGGAGTGGGTGGGTAGGGGAGTAGGGGGGGTGTATTGGGGACTTCTTGGATAGCATTGGAAATGTAAATGAGGAAAATACCTAATAAAAAAAATAATTCTCAAAAAAAAAACTTAGCTTCTGACCTCGACACACTGCAATTGCATGTGCAAACATACACACAAATAAACAACTAATAGAAAATGGAATTATCACTATAGTGAAATATTAAAAACAGAATTAACATCTCCATGTGAAGACTGCCTGCTTTTAGATCCATTTCTATCCCTTTATATTTAATTTGTTATGCTATACTGCAAATGTAATCTTATATATTATATAATCTTAAAAATAAATTTCAACACTATTGGCAGATCGCATTTCACGAGTTAACACGGACAAGCATTTCTTCTCTTTTCAAAGTACTTAAGATGAATTTTGCATTGATTAGGAAGCATTTATAAGAATTCTATTATGTTAAAATTGCTGTCTGGACATTGTGTTTGCCTTTCATTTTTATATATTGCTTTATAAGGCAGTTAAGATGACAGGTACTCTAATGGCTGCTACCCTTTAATGATTTTTTTTATTTGGATGCAATCCATTAACCTTCATGGCATGCCTGTATCACTATGTATATCTTAGGAGTTTGATCTATAAGAACTTTTAATCCACACACGCAATCAAGTGGTTTGAAAATGAATGAATATTGACATGTGAGTATATGTCAAAGCCTTATAGATAGCATAAAGGACACTAAATATCTGAAAAGTTAGTTTGCTCACTGCAATGGTAATTTTATAGAAAAGAATATTTCTGAAAATTGAAGGTGTATACTTTCATGACTCTGGCACTTTGAAAACAATATGGTCTGAGAATTAAAAAAAAAAAGGGGGGGTACTGAACAGTTCCAGAATGCAAGTCAGCTACATATACTCAAGCACAAAATGGTATGCGGATCAACAGACGACTTCTGTGCAGATTCTCCCCTAACCAATTACGTCTCACTTGTTCTTTGGCACATAATAACTTTTTCACAAGCTTCACTGTTGTTACTTATGAATTGTGACAATGACTGTTGAACACAGTTAACTTGCTGTTAAAATATTTGTAGTTACTTAAGTAGCTCATTGATTCTGATACTGATTAAAAGCAAAATGTAAGACTCATCCTATTGAACAGAACTTCAGGGGATGGCTCAGTGGATAAAAGTTCTTGCAGACAAAGCTCCCTGTTGAGATGAGTTACAAAGAATCTTTCAAGCAGTCCTCTGACAGACATGGGCATGGTGTTTCATACGGCACTGTCATATAAATAAATAAGTGAATAATAAATCCTATATGCATACAATTGATACATTTTAATGGAATTTCATTATTATAAACACACAATGTGTTTCTTTTGAACAGAAGTAATATTAATGGTTCAGTAGTAGATATATTAGTCAATGAATTATGTTTAAATACTAAATATATTGTTAAACATTATTCTTCAAAATTATTGTGCTAGGGTGAAAGTTCGTTTGGCACGCCATACAACCCATCATGAGGTTGGAGATGTTAAAGCAGTAAGTCTTCATGATGTAAAGATTAAGATGCAATGTATGAAATAAGTAGCGCACAGTGACAGTGACAGTGACAGCTGCCCCTTGAAAAACTTTGAAGCTAAAACGAAGCACTTATTTCTAAAGTTTGAAATTGTTTAGATGTATTTCTTACATATGTGTGTTGGTAGTGGTGGGGAGTAATTGGCATGATTCTGCTGTATTTAAATTTTTTACTGTAGTTGTAAGATTTTGACCAGCAGTCTAAATGTGACATATATTACAAAAAGGAAATTAAGTACCTATGTCCATAAATATGAAAGTATACATAAGATACCTTGAATAAGAGGAAAATTATTTTGTTGCCAAAGCTAAAATAAAATGTGGGTATTCTCAGTCGTTTTTACCACTCTGAAGAAAGATGTAAAACTAAGGTATTTGGTCTATTAGGTCACTTATAGAGGGGTTTAATTCTACCCTTTCCGGAGACATAGTAGACTCCATGATGACCATTATGATGGCTATTGTCAGTTGACAACTTGACTATATCTGAAACAAACTACAATCCAGAAATGGAGGTCGAATCTGTGATCCAGATCTTGAGCCAGGAAAACAATAGGTTTTTGGTGCAGATCTTGAGGTTGGAAGACAGAAGTTTTTGATCCAGATCTTGGATAGAGAACTCAGTGGCTAAAACACTGACTGTTCTTCCAGAGGTCTAATTTCTTTCTTTCTTTCTTTCTTTCTTTCTTTCTTTCTTTCTTTCTTTCTTTCTTTCTTTCTTTCTTTCTTTCTTTCTTTCTTTCTTCTTTCTTTCTTTCTTTCTTTCTTTCTTTCTTTCTTTCTTTCTTTCTTTCTTTCCTTTCTTTCTTTCCTTTCTTTTTTTTTTGTATGTGACACTATTTTGAGAACTTTTTGCATATTGACCCATGTTATATCCATATATCTATTTCAACAAGATATAAATACTGGATATACTACCCTTTCTTTTATTTATTTATTTATTTATTTATTTATTTATTTATTTATTTAATTTACATTTCCAATGCTATCCCAAAAGTCTCCCATCCACTCCCCCACCCACCCACTCCCACTTCCTGGCCCTGGCAGTCTTCTGATACATATGCAGCTTGAGACATGAGCTCTGGGGGGTACTGGTTAGTTCATATTGTTGTTCTACCTATAGGGTTGCAGATCCCCCCTAGCTCCTTGGATAATTTTCTAGATCCTCCATTGGGGGCCCTGTGATCCATCCAATAGCTGACTGTGAGCATCCATTTCTGTGTTTGCTAAACCCTGGCATAGTCTCACAAGAGGCAGCTATATCTGGGTTCTTTCAGCAAAATCTTGCTAGTGTATGGAAGGAATGGTGTTAGCATTTGGAAGCTGATTATGGCCGTCTTAGATGGTCCATCCTTTTGTCTCAGCTCCAAATTTTGTCTCTGTAACTCCTTCCATGGGTGTTTTGTTCCCAATTCTAAGAAGGGGCAAAGTGTCCATACTTTGGTGTTCATTCTTCTTGACGTTAAAGGCTAGACTCACAACCAAAAACAGAGGTACAATTTCTATTCCTAGCATTTATCTAGAAAACCCAAAACTATCTATAACTCCAGTTCCAAGTATGCCTTCTTGTCTAGGTACTGCATCTATCTATCTATCTATCTATCTATCTATCTATCTATCTATCTATCTATCTATCTATCTATCATCTATCTATCTATCTATCTATCTATCTGTATGTATGTATATGTATATATATATGTATATATATATATATATATATATATGATGCTCAAACATATTTTCAGATAAAACATCCATACATATAGAATTAAGTAAAAAGATATATGTCAGGTTATCTTTTTACTTAATTTCAAGAGTCATCAGTACAATCCGTGGCAAAGTCTTTTCTTTTCTTTTTTTTTTTTTTTAAAAACAAATCTTACACAGCCTTACATTTCAATTTTTTCTTTAAAAGGAGTGAGTTGTGTACAGGGGGGTTAAATGCTTTATAGACAAGAAAAAAAAAACTGCGCTAGAACCAACTTATTCATCATCATCATCTTCTTCCTCATCTTCGTCTTCCTCTTCTTCCTCTTCCTCATCTTCTTCATCCTCCTCATCATCTTTCTCTTCCTTCTTTTTCTTGCTCTTTTCAGCCTTGACCACCCCCTTTTTTGCTGCATCAGGTTTTCCTTTAGCTCTGTAGGCAGCAATATCCTTCTCGTACTTCTCCTTCAGCTTGGCAGCTTTCTTCTCATAGGGCTGCTTGTCATCTGCTGCAGTGTTGTTCCACATCTCTCCTAGTTTCTTTGCAACATCACCAATGGATAAGCCAGGATGCTCGCCTTTGATTTTGGGGCGGTACTCAGAACAGAACAAGAAGAAGGCCGAAGGAGGCCTCTTGGGTGCATTGGGGTCCTTGAACTTCTTTTTGGTCTCCCCTTTGGGGGGGATGTAGGTTTTCATTTCTCTTTCATAACGAGCCTTGTCAGCCTTTGCCATATCTTCAAATGTCCCCTTTTCTTTAGCAGACATGGTCTTCCACCACTCTGAGCACTTCTTGGAGAACTCTGAGAAGTTGACAGAAGCATCCGAGTGCTTCTTCTTGTGCTCCTTCCGGCAAGTTTGCACAAAGAATGCATATGAGGACATTTTGCCTCTTGGCTTCTTAGGATCTCCTTTGCCCATGTTTAGTTGATTTTCCTCCGCGAGGCACAGAGTCGCCCAGTGCCTGTCCGGCTCGCGCTTGCCCCAGCGCTGTCTCTATGGAGCTCAATGTCGGCAAAGTCTTTTCTATATATATGTTTGAGAGATACAATTGCATTCATTATATTATTTAAAATATTATTAAAATTTCATAATAGTGATGTCTACAGTTTTAGAGCAATCGGTTTCATGGACACACACCAAGCCAGAAATAACGACACAACTCACAGTCTTCTGTGTCCTCAGAATTTAATGGAGTTTTATTCTTTAGTACGTGGAAAGCAGTACACAAACTACAAAAGTAAAAAGCACTATTTGCTTCCTTAAAACTCCTTTTAAGGAGATATATTATTACAGATAAATTCTCTGAAGCAGGAGTTTAACTTTATTCTCTTATATATCCCTATCTAGCTTCCTGGAATAATCCTACCAAAGCCTGCAAAATAAGACTGAAATACCAACAAGACATATAAATCATGAAAGAGTTAAATTAGAATGTTATCAAGGCTGATTTAAAGCTAAATATACTTGATGGAGTTATTAGAAGGCATAATAATGTTTAATGTTACTTAGGCTTACTCTTTTGAAAACATAAATTTACATTTTATATCTAAACTCAATCTAAGTTTTTATGTCTTCATAATCGGAAATTTGTTTGAGTTTTTTTAATGTAATGTTTAGAGTATCTTAGAGAAATCAAATGAATGCTAATGAAATTAAACTGAATTATATTAGAGACAAATATTTGTTCTGCTGGGTAATTAAATTCAGCTCAGATATCAACATTTGTGCTGAAGTAGATGAGGTAAATACTGATTTCCCTGTTCTAATCCGTGTAGATTAGATTAGAATGCATCCCTTTGATACCTCTAATATTCCCTCACACGTTCTTACACTCAATATTCATATATGGAGAAATTACACATAGAAGGTTTCTCTGGCTGTTGAATTCTAGTAAATAGTAGAATAAACATCATAGTTTCTTTTGTATTCATTTTCGATGTTTGATAATCTACTAATGGTTTCTTGCTATAGTCATTTTCTTTCTCAAGATGTACAGTGGAAATTACTTCTGCAAATCTAAATTCTATCAGTGTAAATTGTTGTTAAATAATTACTGAGAATTAGCAGTTGAGTTCAAGAAAATGTGCTTTAAAAGCTAAATGAAATACAGTGTTATTAATAATTTATTGAAGAATTTTGTTTTAAGGAATTCATATATTATGGATATAAGTTAAGATTTATAAATCACATAAAATTGCTGTATAAATTTTGAAACTATCGCATCACTAGTACCCCTTATATATCAGGATGCAGGGTGATGAAATCTATCATGTTATAATTTATCAGACAACTATAAATTAGCATTTAATTTTTATATTAATAAATATAGTCATGTAAATTTTGTATACTTAGGAATAAAAATGAACAGATTATCTAAAAATTATAGGCCTTGTTATGAGTCATAAATTACATTGATGGTAATAGAATGATACCATTAATTTTGCAGTATGATAATATCCAGACAACAAATTAAATGCTATTTTGTAATTGTTGGATAATTAAATTCTTGAACTGAATGCTATTAATTAATGTAAATATTTAGACACTTGGCCTACATATTGACTTTACTGATTCGAGTTGGTAATCAATAGGGTGCTGCTTTCCTGCATCTCCTCCAACACAGCGCGAACTGTGAGCATCTTAAACAGCAGGATTTGATTTTTCCATACCTATCAGGATAGGCATCAGAGATGTATGTGCCTTCAGGCTTGATTTTGTCTAGAGGCTTGAAGGACAGTAAGACCTTTCCCAGCTTCTCAGAGTATAAGACACTACTTGTAGATGGAGCTACCCCTGAGGGTTTAAATCACCTTCTCTCAGTATTCTTCTCCATGGATGTTAGTCCGTAACTCAAAACCTCTTAGAGTCAATTTTTACTACCTTATAAGGGAAAGACCTACCTTATGACACTATTTGGAATTTATTAGCTTCAATCTGGTATAGAATGTTAGGTAAAAATACACTTTTGGCTTCAGGTATTTTTCTCCAATTTCTGTCCTCCATAACTCTTCACCTTAATTTAGCTCATACCATTTTCTATACGACATATAAATTATGTCATCATGTTTAGTCAATGAAGATAAATATACTTTTTTGTTCAGATATGTGTTTATGTGTGTAGGTAGTACACATATGCACTACATGCATGTTGATGCACATGTGCAAGTCTAGTGCATGTGTATGAAGGTCAGAGGAAGATGTATGGTGCCTCATGTTCAATTATTTGCCTAATTGTGCCCTTAGGTTAGTCTGTCACTGAATTTAGAGCTTATTGGTTTCAACTAAGGTGGCTAGAGAAGTCTGCAACAATTCATCCTGTCATGCCGTATACTTCCTTTCTCTATCCTGCAATACTGAGATTTCAGTCTCTTTTAGTCATATTGGGGATCTGAACTCGGGCATTGCATTGAACAGCAACTTCTCTTACTCACTGAGCCATATGACCAATCAAAGGGTGTATAAATTCAATAATGATGCCCTAAAGTCTTGATCCCAGGTAAAAACTACGATAATGATATTTTTTATATATTTTAATTACTTAAAGAATAAAACTAACAGATTATTTAAGCCATCTAGTTTACTTCATGTCATCTGCTTTATTACCCAGTCAACATTTATTGACAGCTACTATGTGTTGCAACATTCTGCTAGATACTGGGAAAAATGATTAGATATTAGAAACAAATGAAGGGATTGTTTCCTTAACAGAATTTTTGTTTGAATTATGTAACTCATAAAAGAACTGACTTCGTACTGTCATATGATTGGGATTCAAATAAGTGAAATCATGAAATAAGTAACAGCATGCAGAAGCACAGGGTCAAAGCACACACAAAGATGGACCAAGGAGATGCTGTAATTTAGAACATAGTCCGCAAAGTCCTTTCTGCACTATTTACAACTGAAACCAAATAGAAAACACAACACAAAACAAAACAAACAAAATAAAACTTCACATTAACATGTTCTTTTATACCCTGGTTTAGATACATGTCTCTCAATGATCAATCACGTGGAAGATTGGTTGGTAGCCTGAGGGACTATTAGGAGATGGTGCAACCTTCAGCAGGAGACATTTATCAGGAGGAGATTTACTTAAAGAGCACAAACTGCTGAAGGGATCCTGAGATACACACGCTCCGGTCACACACTCCTTTCTATTATGAATCCAACATAATCAGCCATACTCCATCTTAGACTCCGTGAAAAGTGCTACCACATACCAGGGACCAAAATAGTGAGTCAAGTCATGGACTAATACCTCAGAAAACTTAAGCCAAAACAGGCCTATTGCTCCTAAACTGAGCATCCCGCATTATTGATATACAAAGGGAAAGCTGATAAATACAACCAGTGTTTAGCTTCCTTACTTGAAGATTGCACAAGCAAAATAAAATTGGGTAAGTTAGCTTTTTCTCAGGATGGAGGAAGAGCAAGTGATATTTTAAAAGATGACTGGTGAAGAAAACATGGAGACAGCTTATGGTGAAAGACCGGTCTTTCTTTTTCCCATCTTATGTATGTGTGTTCATTGATAGAACTCTAGTTATATCGAGCAACTTCATATTCCTGTGTTCTGCTATTCTTGTTCTTGTCCTTGTTGACATTCCTTTGTCCTTAATTCTGACTTGTCATTCTGAGATGCTTGGAAGATTCTCAAACTGCATGCTGGAAAGCGCTGCTGTAGTCCCCCGAAAAACATTGGTTCCAGTTCTGTCAATCTGCACCATTCAAACATCTGCACTTCTCTTCTTTATTTATTGTTTTGCAGAACCATGACAGGATAGTTGCCTGGTTTTGTTGTTGTTGTTGTTTGGAAAACAAACAAACAAACAAACAAAGTAAAAGATAGAAGGCCACATGCGGCCCTGTGGGCATGCAATTTAAGTTGGAAAATTCAGACATAAAACACAATGGCTGAGATACTAGTTCATTTCAGAGAAAGGAGTTTGAGTCTTCATTCTTCTTTTTGGTTGTTGAAAGCTTACTGAAACATATATTTTCCAAGAACAAATAGATGTGGATTAACAGAAATAGATAGCTACACAACTCAATTTATCATTTTTTAAATTTTAAATAATTTACCACTTAAATTTTGTCTCCACGGATGAAACATAAGAAAACAAAGATTGCAATGTTAAGTTAATGTGTAATGGTTAAAACAAAATGATTCTTGTATTTCTATGATGGATTTAGAACTATGGCTATCAGCATTTCAAAGCCTGGACTCTAGAATCCCTAACAAATAGACTGGGCTACATCTTGAGAAGGGGAGAAAAGAAGTTTGTTTTAATATAACAGTAAGATAAGATTCCCCACGTGTGTCTTATTGGCCCTGAAAACAGGATTAGTTTTTAAATAGGCAGGATATATGGATAACTACATAGTCCTTGTCAAGTTCCATCGATCATTTACCCATCCTTGTCTCCCTTCCAGATCTGTCCTGGATCTATCACACAAAGCAGTTTGTCTGGCACCAATCAAAGATAATATGAAATAACTTTAGAACACATTTCTTTCTGAATGGTAATTAATGCTTATAATTACCAGACGTTCAACATATGCCTATTAAGATGGGGAGGGAGAAGAGTAGAGTTTGGGGAAAGTCAAGTAACAGGGGCCCAAAGGAAAAGAAGCCAAAAGGTGAGGAAAGGGAAAGGGAAAGGGGGAGGAGAGGAGAGAAGAGGGGAGAGGAGGGAAGGGGAGGGAAGAAGAGGGGAAGGGAGGGGAGGGGAGGGGAGTAGAGGAGAGGAGAGGAGAGGAGAAAGGCTCTTCAAAGAGGAAGTACTTTCAATAAAAAAAGAAAATAAAGAAAACTAGGCAACATAGTATATTACAATGAATTTTTAAAAATAGAGGAATTCACTTAAAATACCACAGAAAATGTCAATAACAGAATTGTTATCAGTCTTGCAGCTTTCCAGGACCTTTAGTAGGCAGTGTGTTACTGCCTGATGGTGGAGGTAGGATCTTTTGGACTCATTAAGAGTAAGAGTAGTCCTGGAGCTGAAGGAGTTTGCAGCCTCATGGGAGGAACATCGATATGAACCAACCAGTACCCCCAGAGCTCCCAGGGACTAAACCACCAACCAAAGAGTACACATGGAACGACCCATGGCTTCATATGTAACAGAGGATGTCCTTTGCTGGACATCAATGGGAGGAGCAGCCCTTGGTCCTGAGAAGGCTCGATGCCCCAGTGTAGGGGAATGCCTGGACAGTGAGGTGGGAGTGGGTGAGTAGGAGGGGGAGCACCCTCATAGAAGCAGGGAGAGGGGAGATGGGGTAGAGAGTTTTCGGGGGAAAACCAGGAAAGCAGATAACATTTGAAATGTAAATAAAGAAAATATCTAATATTTTTTTTTAAAAAAAGTAAGAGTAGTGAGAAAGAAAAAGAAGCTAAAAAAACTCTCGAAAAAGTATTATTGCCACTAGGTGGTGCTGGTACACACCTTGAATTTTGAAATTCAGGAGACAAGGACAGGCAGAGTTCAAGGCTTGTCTGTTCTATAGAGAATTCCAGGATACTTAAGAATACATGGAGAAACCATACCTTGAAATAGAAAAACAAAACAAAACAAAAACCAAATAAATAAAAACACAACACAACAAATCAAAACATCATTGTCTATTATTTTATTTGAAAGGCATCAAAATGTTCAAGAGACATACAAAGGAATGACAACCCTTTTATTAAAAGACAACTTGGTAATGTATTTGTAACTCATTCAAATTTCTACCCCCCCCCAAAAAAAGGCAAAAATCACCCAAGTTTGCTTTACTCCATAAGGCTGTTAGGACTTAGTGCTATGAAATCTTACTGAGACACAAAGTGTGCTATTTAATTCCCGACCTCCTGTAGCTTGTATCTGTTCAAATCATTCACTGTGCTTTATTCATCGTGCTTATTGCACTGTAAAATTAGATGTAGACAAAAATGTATAACTTTCTGTATTGCTTGTTTGTAAATCTCTAAAAGAAGCTTATACTACATTTATTTAAAAGTATGCTTCATGAGCACATTTGCGGGATGGTCATAAATACTTAGTTAATACTGCACACACAGTTGCTTATTATGATCCATTTACTTATGAAGCTGAATACAACTTCTACCCAGTTGTAAAGAGGAGATTTGACAATACTTACTGCACCCCTGTGCGTAGTACATGTTCTATTTGTCACAGACAAATTATGCAGTTGGACAAAAATAATGGTGGTCTCTACAACAAAATGAACAATGTTAAACATAAACATGTTTATGTTTGTACACAGTCAGGAGGGAAATACATGAGGGAAAATGTATCAAGTCTATTACATAATAAAATCTGTAACTTAGATGATGATAGCCTATGACCCATGAACTCTTTGTGTCTGTCCACCTCAGTTTAGGCTGCCAGGATGTCTTCAAAACTTAATTGCACGTGTTCATTTTCCTTCTTCACCATTCAAGAAACATCCAGATAAAAACAAAATTAGCACCAGTATATATCCATATATCTATCTATATCTATACTGTATCTATCTATCTATCTATCTATCTATCTATCTATCTATCTATCTATCTATCTATCTATCTATTTCTCTGTTTCAAAACATATATATATATATATATATATATATATATCTTTGTTTCAAAACATTATGCCAATATATCTATAATTTAATTTTGTAGGTATCTTATAGAAAAATCAAGGTTCCTGACAATAAGAGAACACCCAAATTTTATGCCATCATATTTATGAGTACAAGGCTTAAGAAAATGCCCTTGCTACCACTCTTTCTTCTTTTTGGCTTTCACCATCCATAGTGATTTTCATTAAGAAAACCAGTAACAAAGGGACAAGCAAGTTTTTTTTCTGCATGTACATTCACTATACCTTGGTGTTTCACAGTCTATTTTGTTTGTAACTCTTTACTCTCTATCTTTATTTATCTAATTCTGCTCAACTTTTTAGTTAAATCAGCAATATTGGATTTTGATGGTCCTAATCAACTATATTTGCATGTATATGTACATATATATTCAGAAATCAATACTATATAATACAAACACATATATACATATATTTAAAATTTTATAAATTATACACACACATATATATAATACACACAAACACATATATACATACACAAATATGTAGATAGATAGATAGATAGATAGACGGATAGATAGATAGATAGATAGATAGATAGATAGATAGACGGATAGATAGATAGATAGATAGATAGATAGATAGATAGATAGATAGATAGATAGATCGATTCTTGTTTGGATAAGTTAAAGGGATTATTTTATCTGTATCTGAATTGGGATGGGCCTTTGTGTTACCTGTTAAACATTTGAAATTGCAGTTTGGAAGTCCCCAAGAGCTAGAACCTTCATTTTCAAAGATGAGGGCTGCTAACAAATTTCTTGGGAAAATGTCCCACCATTTCATAAAAGTAGACTTCAAAACTTAGAGCAAAAGAAAAAATCTCTATTTTAACGTTTTTAGTTTGAGAAAAGATAATGGCAAACTTTGTGATTAGTGTACCTAAGGTAGCTTTTCAGACTGCTGTGCAGTTTGATGAGTGTCTAATATTTGTAAGTTAGAGGAATCAGAGAGAGCTACCTCAATGGATAAAAACGTAAGTATCCTAAGTTTCTTCTCATTTGTCATCTAGGGAATCCTTTAAAACTGCTTCTAAGAGGCTTATACTATTACAATACCTACATGGTATACTGTTGATAGGGATAACTTCGATTCTATTTTCTTCTGACAACTGTACAGATAAACTGGATACACTTCCATAGAATATGTTAAAGTTACAGACATATGCTCAAAAAATGACAGATTTGTGTCTAATGCTTACATAATGGCTTTACTTTTTTTCCCTTTGGCTCCTCCCATATTTGGCTCACAATTATCACTAAGTCTCAGTTTCATTCTGTATTCAAAAAGAGGCAGGTGGCAATAAATACCTACCTAATAAAGTTGCTATGAAATTAATACTAATAATCTGTTTCACATATTCACATATGCTCTGCTCAATAAGAAAAACAGTACAGCTAAATATAGTATGAAAATATGCCAGACATTATTATTAGTGAAATAGTATGATATCACAAAGCCATCTCACAATAAATTCTACTTGTGTTATAGTTAACTGGTAACCATCAGTTTTACTAATAATAATATCAGTGCTTTTTTTTTTATAGAGACTCTGACACATAACAGACACATGATAATGTTTCTGAAGGCTTATTTTATAATATCCCAGGGTCCCATGTTCAGTGTCCTTGGATTTTTTATTATGGTAGTTAAAGATATAGTATACTCTCATATGTAGTTTAAAGAAGAAAACCCTCTTTTAACTTGCTTCTGACATTCTATAAATGGAGTCACCTTACAGAACTTCTGGCAAAATTAACTTTATGAAGCTGCATTCAGAGCATCCAAAAGATAGGAAACCATAGAACATCAGAAGGCAGTTGGAGGAATCTGCACAAGAACAGTGAATGGGACTGTGAGCCAGCTGGAGTCGTGACCAGACATCCAGCAGAATTCCATCTGGCCTGGGCACAGGAACTTCTTTGCCGTCTGGGCACCATGAAGCGTTTCCTGGTTTCTTCCTAGTCTGGTTCTCTGGCTGTCACCTCTCTACTCTGACCAACAGCCTGTTCCATATTTGACCTGCTCTGATTTCTGGCTCTGACTCCTGGATGTGGCCTTGTTGCCATGACTACCAGTCCTGGGTTTTGACTCAGCTTGGCTTCTGCTTGCAGTTTCTGATCACACACAGCCGGGTGCTCAGTTTCCAGTTTTGGCTTCACGTATCAGTATTTTCCGCTGGCTCTAGCCCCTCAACCTCCTTAGTTTCACCCTTTGGTTTCTGATGTCTAAGTCCAAGGACTCAGAAACATGTCTGAAGGAATCACTATTCTAGTATCTCACAAGGATATAAAAATTAGAGTTCCAATTTTTCATTTTTCTATTCCCATTTTTTATTTCTCATGAAAGACACGAGCATTAGTCTAAATAAATATGCTTCAATTGAAAATCACATCCAACATAAATAATGGGAAACCATTTGCATAGGACAGTTGTAGGTTCTCAATGCAGAGGCACATATTACACTCTGCACTTCATCTGTTTCTTCCACAATAAAGACTACAAACTGAGCAACAGAAATCCAGGGGTGACCAAAATGATGCACAACAGGAACGTATCAGATGTCATTTGGCATGCCATCACTCTTGATAAATTAAAAGACTTTGAACAGAAAGACTGAGATTCTAAGTGTAAGTAAGAGGATGCAAAAACAAGGAGAAAGGTGTTGCATTGTCAACCAGAGTCATCAAGAAAGTGGTTAGCATTCCATTTTAACTCTGTGTGTGTGTGTTTATCCACAAAAAGGTCCAAAGATTTATGAATAAGCTACATTATGGAGGCATGAACAAGACAATTTTGCCTATCAGTTGAAAGAGTTTCCTTTTGATGGTTTTGTAAAGAGACTCATAGTGGATATTGAAAGTAGACGAGGGAATTTTACAAATATGCAGGATAAGAAAAACTGATAAAAGTAATGACTAGTTAATAAAAGAGAAATGGAGAGTAGAAAAGAATGCATACAGTAGACCTGTTTAACTATAAAATATTTATAGAAAGCCTGTCTCTGGAAGCCTATTGGCATGACAGAGTTAACTGGCTGAATCATAGCTAAAAGGCACTCTTTCTTGATTTTTTTAGAGGGATTTGACCACAGAAAATCAAGTACAATGTTCCCAAACTTGATTGGGAATCAAAATTGCTTGAATAGATTTTGAACTCTCCTTCATATTTAGTAATAGAACATTGAGTGTTTTATTTTTAATAATTTTGGACACAGCGATAAGCCATTCATAAAGGACCTAAAAGTTGCTGAATGTAGGAAAACTACATTTATTAAAACGTTCAGTTTTCCCTTAGGTTAAAATAAGTTACTAATACAGTCTTTACCTATGCTATTTTTATGCTATGTTAATGAAAATCAAATAAACCAATGCCTTATTTCTCTATATCTTGACACAGATGCAAGGATGAACTCTAAACACAATAATTATATGTGCATGCATACATTATTTAGAATAAAATTTCAATAAAATAAATCTTGAGCAAAATTAGCACCCTTTTACCAATTTGTTATTGGATTATGTTTGGTTTATGATTATAGAGGTATGCTATGTATTTTTATGTGGCTAACAGGCCAGTGAGCCCCATCCCACAGTTGTCAGCCTGGATGGCTTCAGTATGTCCCACTAGGAGAATTATAGTTGAAAGTCTGTGGTTCTTTTTTTATCTTGCTCCAAGCTCCATGGTGCTCAGCCAACCAAGAAGCTCCAATTGCCTTCAAAGATGACTCTTCACTCGAATGAGCACTGTGGGGTGCAGAGTTAGAGGAGAGTCTGGCCTCAAGTAAGAAGATTTAACATATGCCTCATTTTAGATCAGATCCTATCTAAACAGGATTCTCTGAAATCTTAAGGCATGTGCACATCTCTGATTTCCAAGAGTACAGAAACCGGGGTGAACTTTATATATAAAAGAAACAAGATAAAGATGTAAGGAGTGTTAACAGGGCCAGCATGTCAGTTACTTACACAGAAATTAAACAGCCATGAAACAACTCTTGGAAAAAATGGAATTAACATTTGAAAAGATAGCCCACTTTCTTATGTTAGCTAAGATGCTTCCGTGTTTGTTCTAACTTGTGTGTTTATTCCTTCAGTTTCTGGGTGTCACTCACTACCACAATGGTAATATATTCTCTATTTCCCCAAGGCCTTCTAAGGCAGTATTAATTCAGTGGCATTTTTCTCTTATGCTGTCAGGTTCTGACCAGATGTTTTTTTGTTTTTTTTGTTTGTTTTGTTTTTTTTTCTTGTGACATTTGGAAGGATCCTGCTGTCTTCAGAGCTGCAAAGCAATATCTGAAGAAGTTTCTTTTATTTATTTATTTTTTATTTATTGCTTTAATAAAAATGCACCTTTTCAAATGTAACTTTTTAATATCCTGAGACACTAACTTTTCAGTAACATAAGTGAAACATATTAGAAATTATAAAGTATAACAAGAAAATGGCATTTGGTACAACAAGCTATTCAGGGATAAGACATTTTTTTCTTCTAGGATTATGTTCCTGTAAATTCTTTAGGCTATTATTTTCCTATCAGAAAACTAATTTTCATTGTTATAAAAATTGAAAAAAATATGATATTAATTTTTCATGTACCACCACAAATATAGCACAGGTATATATTTAACTTTATTCTCTAGGTAAATACTTGTACTCTATGGTTCAACTATAGTCTAGGATGAAACTATTTCTTTTCAGGATTGAATCTGCTACTAATCATCTTTCTCACAGTTCAAGTTCACAACAAATGCCCAAGTATTATAGAACTAAAGCATGTATACCGGACCTCCCTATTTCCACCCATTTAACACAGAGTTGTTTTGATACAAACATCAGAAGAGACCACATACAAAGCTTGTCTTCAACCTATTGGTCTTTTCTTACCACTTCTTCAAATAATCTCAGTCTGACTGCTGTAGATCCTTAAATACTTGGATACACCACTCTGCAGTGAATCAGACTAGAAAGATAAAATGGAGGTAGGGGTGGGGTGTTAAATGGTTGGATATTTAGATCTCATTTTCTATATTGCTTTTGAATAAGGTATTTCAATATTTTTATTTTATTGTTGTTGTTGTTTTCTATATCCTTAACATTTTCTCTCAGAGTTCCCAGCTTCCCATAAGCAATCAGTTCCTGATACTTCCCATCACTATTTTCTAACACACATACACTTGCACACATGCATGCAGGCATACAATGTATAAACTCACACATGCTCATGCACACACAGAAATATTTTTCACCATGTCACATTAAATACACAAATGTGGGAATGTAATTGTGAACAGATTTCCACACTAAATTCCCACATGAAAATGAGACTAAATATTTTTAAGATTGACTTGGATTATTACATCCCAAAGACAGTGCATGTTAACTATGTCCAAAAGCATTAGAACCCAGTACCTTATGATTCAGTGTATAAAACAATCACAAATGCGTTTTCCCCAAAGATATTACACTCCGCACTATTCCAAGCCTTGAAGTCTGTCAGAGTTGTGCTCTGCAGGGAAGCTTTGTCTCTCCGTGTCCCTTTATGCACCAATGCATGTGTTTATTTGGATTATGTAAAATCTAACTGTATCTGCATGTGAAGAAAACTGTGAGCAAGTTTTGTCACTCTTTTTCTCTAATGTTTCCATTTCAGTTGGCAGCAAATTATGGCCTATGACTTGGCTCCACCATGCTTTCATGGTCTAACCCAAATAAACAAGGGCAAACCTCAGGGGAGCTCTCAGTGGTGAGCAATTTTAATTAGCAAAGGATCCTGAAGCTGCACATTCAAAACAAAATATTACTCAGCAAACAATATTGGTGCCACCAGGAAAGGTGGTGTTCACAGCTTGTGAAAGTGCAGGAAGCTTTAGGGAAGAGCTGGTGAGGGGTAATGAGAAGTGTCACTTAAAGTTAGTTCCTGGATCTAAGATCAAAGTGAAGGACACTCATCATCTCGCACAGGCACTCGAATCAAAGTGTCAAGCTACAGAGTTATCTCAATTCTGCCTTTTCTAAGAGGAAAAGAAAAAGGTTCACTTAGAACGAATTATTTCTCTAAGAAATAAGATTCCTCATCTGTAAATACTCAGGCACTAAAGGAAATGGAAAACAGAGAAGTAATTAGGATTCTAGCGAAAATCAGATTGTAGCCTCAAAGAGCATGACTTATGGAATTTTTATTTTTAGTCATAAGTTCACCTGGCTGAATTTTGATTGGCTTTTACTTATATACTCACTAACATTTTAAATCATTCATTTCTTCCTTCCTTCCTTTGTTTCTTTGTTTCTTTCTTTCTTTCTTCCTCTTTTTTTTGCATTTCTTTGGTCATTTATAATTCTTTACAAATAACACATTGCAAAATAACTAACGATAACTATCTAAACTAAGTAGGATTAATAAATAAGTGTATTTCTGGCTAACAACCCTGAAATATTTGCTGTGAAACACTTATAAAAGAGCAACTCCACCTAAGTATAAGAAAGAAAGGAAAATATTGCACAGTCTCTCCTGTCCTGGTGTAACAGAATACCTGAGGCAGGATAACTTATTAACAAAGAGAGCAAGGGAGAGACTTATGTGTTACCATACCTGAAGGCTGGGAAGTCTAAGATCAAAAGGCTCATGGTAAGAGAGTTCTTGCTGAGCCATCCCATGGTGAAAAGAAGAAGAGCAGGAACGTTCAACAGAGCACATATGATTTAGCAGATTCTAGTCATTCCTTATAATCATTAATTCATCCATGACAGTGGAGGCCACATGCCCCAAACTTCTTGACTGTCCTCAATCCTCAGTATAGCTGCACTGAAGGATAAATTTGTTACAATCTTTTTCTGTTCGCTGTCAAGAAACATCATTAGACATTAGACAGCAATGATCATTTTTTTCTTTCAAAGAGGTTTTTCACATGAATGCATTGAATATTTAAAGCTGGTCATATGGCTAGATTAATAACTATAATCAAGTAGTTAAGTCCATTGTCCAAAGGTTAATTTCCTCTTTATACTGCATCCTTAGATCACTTTGTATAAATGTTGACTCAGAAGGTACCTCAGGAGAAGAAGTGTCAGAAAATCAAAGTCTCAGCTCATGTGCTATAAATAGGCAAGACAACTCTTTCTCTACACGTAGTGAGCATTCATATACAATAAATATCCTCTCTCTCCCTGGAAAACCTACTGTTCTCTAATGGTTCTCTTTGTTAAGTATTCTTTATATAATATAAGCCTCAATGAAAGATGATTCATGTAATTGTATGCTGTGGTATTATGGTGGTGAGTAACCATGTTTCCTATTCACAAAGAAAAGCTAAGTGACTAGGTTGGAGCCTAGGATTCACCTGGCTAAAAGTGTCAGAGATATTTAAATATCTATTTTCAGGCAGTATATTTAGGATCCACCCACAAGTAACATTTTGACATCTTCTACAGTGTACCATAAACTGGGTAGTTATTCATTATACTCCAGTAACTTTTGGCAACTAGCCTACTTATTTCTACATAAAAATATACCAAAACCCACATACACAGTCCACATCAGCTCACCCGCCTTTCTGAAAAGACACACTGCACTTTGATCCTTGAATACTTGGAATTAGGCTGAGAGCAGAAAATAGAGAAACAAAAAGAGCTAATGTTATAGGGGTGGGGAAAATAGCAATAGAAGTATTAAAATAAAAGTGTGTGTGTGTGGGGGGGGGTTAGGGAAATGAAGCAGTATTCATGCACCTTAGAGCTAAGGGAGAAAATTGAGACATGCTACCAGATAGTCAAAGCTCTTTCTTTACAAATATAGTAATACATATGAGCATAGAGGGAGAACGTCCAAACGACTGCATGTGATTACCAAGGTGACTAAAAGCCTGTTCTCAAAGTTATTATTCTACACCACATTCTAACGTGGAACCATGCTCCCCGCAAAGCACGACATGCAGAGACTTATCATTGAGTCTGGCAGCTCTGACTGTGTTGTGCCTTGATTTGGATGGTTAGTGTATGCACAACTCTAACCACTGGGACTAAAATTCTATGACTTGATCAATAGCTATTGAACACTGTACTAATACTAGGAATATATTTAACAGTAAAACAAACATGAGCCTGTCAAGGTAGTGCTAACAAACTAGTAGAAAAGTATGCAATTTATCATTGCACAGACTATTTATTATCTTTTTATGTTGTACAGATTTTTTTGCAATTTTTCTACTCTGGATGATAATTTTAATTTTCTTGTTTTGTAAATGTAGAGTCTGCATGCTTATAACAACAAGAAATGACTTGGAAACCCAGACAATTGGTAGTACAAATCAGAGCTCCTGATTTGTTACTGAAACCATAGTGTAATACCTCCTTTGCTGTAAAGAAATTTAATATTACAATGGATTTTTATGAATATGATATTAAGAATAAGATTCCTAATGAAGTGGGAAGAACCCAGTATTTTTTAAAATGTTATTACAAATATTCTTGTTTATTAGTATACTAGTATTTTGCCAGAATAGGGAAGTCAAAGTTTTTAAGTAAATGGCATCATTATTTAAAAAAACATTAAGTAAGTACATTGGTAAGCTACAGCATAATGCTTTCTGGTCATGTTGATTACATGACATACCCCGAGTCAAGAATGTATGTATTTCCAATGAAATGCTATGAATAAACAAATAGCTATTTAACTCAATTTCATGAGACTTAATGATTTAGGCCTTTTAAGTGTGAAAGTAATTCATGTTAATGATATAGAAAAAAGATAAGAATGATTAGTATACATATACACATTTGTGTATGCATTGAGGATGGGCAAGAAAATAAAAATTAAATTAACCAATAAATGATAATGACTAAACATCACCTTAGGATAGCTTATTCTGTGTAGTCTAAGCAATGGTCTGTAACCAATGAATAAATAATCTTTAAATACTAAATGGACCTCATAAGCTAAACTAAATGTGTTTTTATTTCAACCATGGAAATTGGAATAAATATAAGAAGTACATAGACATTAAGTATATATTAAAGCAATAGTGGCTTGTTTCTCCTGTTACTCATTACTTTTCAGTGAGAAGAGAGTTTTATTTCTAACTGTGGAGTGTGCTATTGATACCATTCAAACAATTTACAGAATGTGCTGTTTGTTTTTAATAAAAATATGATGGCAAATAATCAGAACAAACTCAAGCCACTGAAAAGAATGTAATGAAATCTATCCAAGGGGAGGAATCTTCGATAGATTTCCTATTTTATGGAATGTCTTAGTTAGGGTTATTATTGCTGTAGTAAAACAGCATAATAAAAAGCAATTTGGGAAGGGTTTATTTCTGCTTATAGTTCATAGTCCATCATGCAGAGAAATCGGAGCAGGAATTTAAGTCAGAATCTTGGAGGAGGATTTAAAAAGAAAAAGCCATGGAGGGATGCTACTTCCTGGCTTGATCTTAATGACTTGCTGAGCCTGCCTTCTTATACCATCCAGAACCATCAACTATAGTCTGGGTCCTCCACAATCAATAACTAGTTAAGGAAAAGCACTATAGAATTGCCCACAGGACAATGTTGTAAGGGCATTTTCTCACTGGATACTTCTTCATCCCATACTTGTTTATCTTGGGTAAAGTCAAGATAAAACTAGCCAACACACGTAACAGTTGGAATCTTTGTCATCAGGCTTATAACTAATATCATACTAGATAAGTACTCCCAGCACAACAATGATACTTAGTGGTCAAACCATGCCTTAAGTATAGCATTCCTCCACCAACATGACCAGCTATTACAACACATATTTCAAGTGTTCTTGGGATATAAGTCACCCAAGCCTACCCTATTATGTGCACACATATGCATAGGTACCGGATTCCAAAGGGATTTTGAATTACTAGATTTCAAATTTTTACTAGAATGCTTCAGAGTGATAAAAATTTGTGTAAATTTCACATGTGGGATCAGAAATCACACAAATGTTATTCTGGTACAATCGCCCCTGTGATGTAATTTGGGTCATCAAGGACTACGTGGTGCCCGCCAGTCTCTGTGTTCCTCTCCATTTGGCATCCTTCCTGAAATGCTTCAGCTCCCAGCTTTGAGAGAATCCCTTAAGACTGAGTGACTTTGCGTGTAGATGGCCACATGCCAGGTGCCTTCCTTTCATTTGTATTAGCCCTTCGAAAGAAAACAACAGATGTTGTGGTGGCTCAGGAAGAGCTGTTTGCACAAGGAGAAGCCAAAGGAGAGTTCATTGGAATCTGAAGTGATACACACAGGGGATCTCAGCCTTCCAGAACTTGTTTGGAGCCGAGATAGAATAGAAACTCGAGTAACTTTCGTGTGTAACACTTTTAGATTCATCGATCTCTATCTACCTTCTTCTGAACCCTGAGGCATCTTAATGAATTCTAAAATGGATTGCCTGGTAGTCCAGGCAAACAAGCATAATTCAATTGCACACAGGGTTTTGCTTGAGGAAGCTCATAGCTGATGCACTCTTGATTTTGTTCTTGCTCTGACTTGCTATTGAGTTGGAAAAGCTAGCTCTGCTTTGTCTTATTCTTTAAATATTCAAATGTTCTTGTTTGTCTGAGTTCAAGCACAAAAAAACAAAAACAAAAACAAAACAAACAAACAATAAAAACAAAAAACCAAAAAACAAAACAAAAAAAGCAGCAGCAAGTGTCTTGGAAATCTCTCAGCAAATGATCAAATCTGCCATTTATTGGACTCCTTCTGATCCAAGAGCTTTCAGCAGCATACATAATGATCATCAAAAATTAGACTGGCAATTTAATATATATTTCTTTACTTCTTGTCCTATTAAATTGTGGATGAATTTTTCTAAAAGTATTCATTCTTTGAAGATCTATTCAAAGAGAATGCTGGAGGGAAATGAAAATTCCCCCACAAATGTTCTGGAAGACTGTCCGCACCATTAAATGAATGAAAAAGAACATTTCTAGCAATGACTTCTGTGGTACAAGACTGACATTATGTCAGTTATTAAAGGGAGGAAACATCCATTACCTTTCAGAGGAAATCTGTAGAATTCATATTTTCTTTAGGAGAGTACAAAGCACCTAACCAAATTTGTTTTTTAAAGAGTATCCCTAATGCAAGGAACAGGGAGCATTTCTAATTATAATGTAATTTCAGACTCCTCTGATTTTCTTTTAATTCTACTGAATATGGAAATTTGAAGTCTTCTCCTTTAATTAACTAAGTTTGCTAACTTTGGGATGGACTGGCTTCTAACTGCTAAGCTTTACTAGCACTGTGTGAGAGTAGTTGGTCAGTGGGACCCTTACCACTGCGCTTCTGTGCACCTCTGGCTTTGTTAAATAACAGGCCCCAGCATGGAAATGGCCTGCTGATAAGCACTTTGCGTTGATTTTTACTGCTTCCTTCTCTTCCTTTCCCTTTAAAAACCTTTCATTTGTTTTGCCAACATGCCTGCATTTTTGGCACACCTGCTTTCTTCCTTAGACAGTGTTAGTTCTCTCTGAATCAATTGCGAGCAGCTTGCAACCAAATGCCTGATTAAAAAGTTAGCAGACCTTGAGTGCAATTACTTCAGCTCTATAGCACTCAGGCATTAAACCCGGTGTTAATTGTTTCCCATTTTTGTAACGATCCTTATAATAGGATAAAAACAGAAGAGATCATTTCTTGCAGTTAAAGCAGCAGAAAATGAAGACATTCATTCTGATTAATCATTGTAATATGAAATTAAATGCAATTAGGAGTAAATACATTTGAGAATGTTTTTGGATTCTAGCAGAAGCCATCATCTCTGGTCTGTCAAAATATCTATAAATTATTATTGCAGCAAGTTGTGATGTATGGAAATGGTTTATGTAAGAAATAACCATTATAATGAATTTTAGAATTTTGTTATTGTTCCTGAGATGTGCTATCTCTAAGACTTGTCAAAAATATATATTTGCAATGTATTGTGTCTTAAATTTTTCTACACTGTAAGTTTCATAATCAATTTGCTAAGTATTCTATAGAATTATTATTCTATAAAGAGAGTCAAGAAGCATATATGAAAATAATATTAACAGTATCTCATTGTTGAAAACAATACTTGAACAGTGAAACCAAATTATAAGAAGGGAGGACATGAAGTCCTACCCCTAGTTCTCTCATGCCTAGTTATCCTACCCCTTGCTGGAAAGCAAGTTACAACTGTTTGCTACTAGGTTAATGGGCTACCAGAATAGAGACAATATTCTCTCTCTCTCTCTCTCTCTCTCTCTCTCTCTCTCTGTGTGTGTGTGTGTGTGTGTGTGTGTGTGTCTTTCTCTCTCTCTTCCCCTCTCTCTTTCTCTCTTTCCTCCTCCTCCTCCTCTTCTTCTTTTCTTCTTCTTTTCTTCTTCTTCTTCTTCTTCTTCTTCTTCTTCTTCTTCTTCTTCTTCTTCTTCTTCTTCTTCTTCTTCTTCCTCTTCCTCTTCCTCTTCTTCTTCTGATACAGCCTCTGGTAGATAAATAATGCTCCAGTGGAAGAACACACATCCAGGATAAATAGGCAGAATGAACTAGAATTGATAGTTGTAAAAAACAACAACAACAAAAAAAAAAACTGATAGCTCTGTGGATACTGTGGCTAGAGAAGGGAGGTCGATCTGGGAGGAGTTAAAGGAGGGGCTATATAAGATCAAAGCACACTTATTCAAAACATGAATAAAATTTAATAATAATTTTTTCATATGAGAATAAAGAATTTTTCTATTTCACATCTTGCATATTTTAGCCGACTTTATTGTATCCATGATCAAGAAATTAAGGGCATCATCTCTCACAGTTTGCTCACTGCGTTGAGCTGCTGCTTTAACTGCCAGATTCAGACTATAATTCTGAATTTTCTCTTACTATACTATTTTCATCTGTTGTAGATGCAATAAAGTTCTCAGGGAAGACATTCTATGGAGTAACTCAACATTCTAAATGGCTTTTACAATGAGAATAATTAAAACAGTTTAGCTGATTCGTATGTATATAGAGTCCATTTCATTTTATTTAAATGTGATTTAAAAAAAAATTAAAGTCAAGTGGATCTGCTTTTATATTTTTCATATGCAAATCAGAACTATTTTCAGTAGTTTTGCTTGAGTTACAATGTCTGTTTTATATGTTTTTAATAATTAAGGAAAATAGATGGTTTTATTTTGACATTGTCATGATGATAAATGTTGTGGGCATGAAATTTTTTGCATGTTTTTATTTAACCCACATTTTGAGTATCATCACACTGTAGTGTATTGTAACTGTCTCTATCTTTGTAATTTTCTCTTCCCAAATAAGATTGGTGCCAATTTCTTCATGTGAGGTTTAATAATAATTCAGATACAATAAAGTTGTCAACTTTCTTAGGATATCCCAGAAGAATCAATGAGTATACCTGAATATTGTAATTAAGCACCCAGAATTATTAACCATAAACAGTAAAGATCTTTACATGTTTTTGATTTAAAGGTATTCAGGTTGATACAGAAAACATAAAATGATCTTCAGCAGTTAGGACTTATTTTTCATTAACATACATAATCTTGAAAACTACCTTTATTGGAGATATAGTTTAATTTTATGAAAGAGAACATAAAAATTCTATAATTCTGATCTAAAATCATTATTGAATACATTTTTGCAAAAAATATAAACCATTAGCATTATTTATTCTAACAATCCAGTGTAATCTTGGTACTCATACATTATTGGCCATTTTCTTTATTTGAAGAGTTTTCTATGAAGCTTGAATATCTCTGTATCAAGCATTAAGTTCTGTGGTACTGGAAGCTTTTCCTTCATAGCTTCAACTACATGTGTAATTACTTGTTCCATTTCATTTAACTTCCTGGACTAAAGCCGATGAGTGGAATGACTGCTTCTCAGTATCACAAAGAGTCCCTGAGAGAAAGCAGGATAATGTTTTAGTTGAGTAACTGAATTAAGAATGCTAGAAAAGCTCTTGACTTATCCTGAACCCTCTCCTCTTGTCCATGTAAGAAAGAAACACATGTACCACAAGATGGAGTTTTGGTCATCAATAAGCTTTATGAATATAATCAATCCTGAAATTTTCTGTCACACACACACACACACACACACACACACACACTGATTGGAGCAGGCAGTAGAAAAATTATATATATATATATATATATATATATATATATATATATATATATATATATTCATTCTAGGTATATACAGGCAAGATCTGAAAGGAAACTTTTAAGTTTACAAGGTCCATAATAGTTATGAAGCCAAAAACCTTCAGCTTTGATTGATGCTTTATGGTTCCTTGAGATTGATGTTCATTGGCATTAAGACTCTTTAACAAATCAACAATAAAAGAAAGAAACAATCAAGTAGATGTTCTTATACACTTAAAAGCAGCATCCTTTATGAGAAGAGATAGTGAGTTAGACAGTGCTAGGCAAACCTTTTAGTTCTGTTATCTGTGCATGCGGCTGGAAAAGCTCAGACAGGTTCTGCAATTGGGATCTGATGCCCAACAGATGATAGATAGATCCAAGGGTGCAGCTGATCCTGACAAACTTCCAAGATGACAAGATGCAAGACAGAGATATTGACCCTGATCATGGATAAATATGTGTGTGTGTGTGTGTGTGTGTGTGTACACATGCATGCATATATGGTAGTTTTATTATGTCCATGTTAATGTATGAATGTAAGCATGCATGTATGTATCTATATGTGTATGTACACATGTAAATATACATACACACAATATATATATTGGAAATGTATAAGATGAATTAAGTAGAAACACTTCATAAAATAAGGACATAAAGAAAAAAGAAATGTTACTTAGCTATATTTTGTGCTAAGCTCTTAAGATAAATGTCGTGTGAGTGCAACATTAATGAAAATTATGAAGTACAAAATCCATCAAAATAAGGCACATTGTTATTTTAAAAAGACATATTGCTAGATTGATGTAAGTAAAACATTCAGTTACATACAGTTGATAGAAGTGTATTGACTGTCTTATTAGGTCAGTACTAGCTGACTTACTCTGAGCTAACTCCAATACCTACTCATAGGAAGTGTCCTATGACCATGATGGTTGTTTCTATACATTTTGGTGCACATGTCTATGCTTAGACTCACTACTCCTTAGCATTATGCTAGAGATGTCTACAGCATTCAGTGGAAAACATGCTGTACAAGTTTGTAACGTTCGAGCAGGAGGCTGTACCACACTGTGTATGAATGCTGTAGGTTGCACTACTTGCTTTGTAAAGTACATGGACTGTGTTTGAATGAGGATAAATTACCTAGGAAAAAGTTATTAATTTGTATTATTACAATCATGGAACACATGACTTTATATTAAGAATCATTCTAATTCAGATTTTACAGACAATCTGATGATATCGTTTCAGAGATATCTGCTCAGGGGAGGATGAAAACGGAAGTAATTTTCTCCTGGATATACCTGGGAACAGAATAATGCAATTAGAAAACAAATTAAAGTAGAATTTTTATGTAGAACTTTGTAAATTAGAATATAAGTAACCTAAACGCCTTTGATCCTTAGTTGTAAACTTACTTCCCACTTCAGGAGTACCTAATTTCTCTTTTATGGATGCCACCCTGCCAAATTTCTAAAAAATTATACATATAAGATGTATGCAATGATGGGGTCGTAAGATCATATCCTTGAGCTAAAAATACACTTTTTTCTATCACAGTCTCTTAGGAACTGTTATTGATGCACTGACATGTTTGTTCAGTTATCACTCAAACTGCAGGTCTGATGCAAGTTTCATAGATTTCCATATCTATGAAAGTTTAGTACACAACAAAATGTCTTGCCTAGTATTTTCTGTGTGTTTTATCAGTCTATGAAGGCTGAAATATGATGCTTCTCCAGACATTAAGTGCTCTGATCTATTCCAGGAAAGGTAACTCCTTAATTCCCAAAGTGCCATCATCTATTTATCTCTCTTCTTCCATCTGTCAGACTAGGATATGAACTAGATCCGAAGTATGCCAATGGCTTGTGCTGTAAGATCAAGAATTGACAAATGGGGCCTCATAAAATTGCAAATCTTCTGTAAGGCAAAGGACACTGTCAATAAGACAAAAAGGCAACCAACAGATTGGGGAAAGATTTTTACCAATCCCAGAAGACTTCTTGATCCTTCGGTTATTATAATCTTTCAATCTTCTTTTCCATGTTATTTCCCGATTCTTAAGAGCAAGAGTTGTACTGTATATGGATCTATTGGGTCCAGGCTTCCCATATTTTTGCCCTCTGCACTGTGCCCAGTTGTCTTTTTTGTAAAGTTGTCCATATGCTGTGAAATGAAGCTTGTTTTATGAGGACTGAGAGCTTCACTTATCTCTGTTATAAAGATAACATGGTAGAATATAAATCTACATTTCTTTTCCTGATTACTGTTCATTGTCTTACAAATTCAACTAATTTAAAAAAAGGTTTTACATGCATACAATCTCAACACATGTTTGAATTCTGTACTTATGTTCAGGGAAACAAATTATCCCCAGTCCACAAATAACTGAGATTGGAGACTCAGTAATGTTTTCAAAGGGAAGATTAAAAAGCCACAGGGCAAGAAGCGATTATCACTGAGATGTAGGAGTGATTTTGTTTCAAATATCAGGCTCAAAGTCACAGTGATGTCTGCAGTAAGAGTAGGATTTTTTTTCTTTTTGAAAGAAAGTCCAGCTACTTAGACTGTTTAGAACAAAGACTATTCAACCCAAGAGAAATGATACAAGATCTTATTCATGTGTATTCCAACTACCTCATTGTCTCTTTTTTGAAGATCATTATAAGGGCTCTGATTCTAGCAGACTTGTGGATACGACATATTTTACAGGGTGCAGGAGATTTAAAACATAATTCCTCCAGCTTATAGGACACCTCTATTTGATAGCACACCTATTAATACTTACTAAACATTTCAGAAATATTTATATGATATTTCCATATCTGAAAGTTATTGTTCAATATATATAGGTTGGAAAGTTTGCTGTAGAAGCTTTCTCAGATTTCCAGTTTTAACCCTCTTGTGAAGTCTGTGACCATTCATCTGATCCTATTCAACCTTCAGCGTTATTGCTAAACTTATGATCCAAAAAGAGCATTCCTCCGTTCTCACTAAGAAAAGGTTGAGGTTGATCTTTATTTAAGCACCAAAAGCTATGAATTTAGAGGAATATTATCCTTGAAAATCTCCTTTGTTCTCAACTACAGTTAATGCTATATGTCCTTAAAGAATTAGGGATATGAATTCTATAATGATAGACAACTATAATTTTAATGCCCAATATTATTGTAACCTATACTGTATATGTTATTATTGTTCACAAGAACAAAAAACAACGCCCATATATTTTTAAATATTGAGAAATAAAAAACAGTGTCTGGGGAGAGGAATCATCCATAAAATAACTGCTGAGCAAGCACATGGATATATATGAGTTTGAAGTCCCAGAATCAAACAAACAAACAAAAAAGCCAGTCATAGTTATGGTGGTGTTTGTGCGATGTAAGAACTGGAAGAGGTTGTGGAATCCTGAAAATCCTTGGCCAGGCAATATCAACTATCTTCAGGCATGAATAATAGTGCCTTTAAAGAATGTTCACATGGATACAAACACATATGCAAACATATGCATGTTCATGTGCTAACACAGCTATACAAATAAGAAACTATACCTCACACAACACAACATCCACTCCAAAACTTAAACATAAAATATATTCAGTTGATTAAGAGCAAAGATATCAAACCCTAACAATGTCTCAAATAATATTATACAGGCTTTCAAGACATGGCGAATTTTCAATTTTTCATCTCTTGCTCTACTACTATGATTAAACTAATATTACTAACTGTACAGTACTTAGAAGAATGTTATAAAATCTGTATTCTCTTAAATTTCTTAAATAAAGACTTCTTGTAATTTTAAGATATCAAATATACAAGATAAACTCTAAACTCTATGAAGTATTATTTCCTAAACAATAACTGGACTCTATTTTTTTACTTTTGTTTTTTATCTTTTATAAAAAAGACTCTGCCTTGAAAAAGGAAGGAAAGTGATGGAGGGAAATGGACATCTGCCCTTAGCCACCACATGCATGAATGAACATGGAAACAGCCAGCTATGTGTCATGTTACTTTAAACTTTACAACTCTGAGGCAATATTAATGTAACCTGTATGCATCAGAATATGCCTTTATGTTTGCCTGTACTCAATAGGGGATTTTAGATTCTATATCATCAGTCGTAAATATTTATCTTATTAATGATGTCAGATACATTTTTAAAAATTTTACGCTTTAAGAATGAGAAAATATCATGTTCCCAGACATAGCAAGGGATGAGTTGTGTCTGTTTATATAAGAGTTGGAATGTAACTTTTATAGCATATAATGATTTATTTACAAACACACACACAGACATGCAACAGGATTGTTTTGGAAAAATATTATTTTCCTGATTTAAATTAAAATCTACAAGCACAATATGAGCTGTTCCTGTTCTTTAAAACCAACATTCAAATTTAAACAATATTTAAATGAGATCTTTCAAAAATGCATAAGTTCAGAGTTGCTTGTGTTTCCAGAGATGTGATTTTTCCTAATACTTGTATAAAGATCAAATAAAGTAGATGGTAGCCTCTTAGCAATGCTAGCATGTAACATGTAGTGTTTATTCTTTGCCTGCCAATATCTATCTCTGTTTCTTCCTCCAGACTGATCTTTCACTTACCAATTTATATTTATTTTATCCCATAGTCCATATCTACCAGTATTTTGTCACTTATTAGTGAATCTAGGATTAGATGACATTCCAATAATTACATGAGCACATAAAACTGTTTGCTATGGTCTTGATAGCCAAGGACAACATTCCCATGTGTTCTTCATTTCTTCTTCCTATGAACTTTTACTAGAGCAGCCATAGAAGCACCGGGGAGAGAGATTCAGGATTAGGTGAACAGTGTTACTCTTGGGTCCTCTCTGTTTATGGTTGGTTTTATATCTGGATCTTTACTTACTTTTTGTGCACTGTACTTGCTATCTCTTGTTTCTAAGAGACTTACAAAACACACACACATACACACACAAGCATTATGAGCAAGATTAAGGTCATTGGTTTTTCTCTTTGATCCTTTGCTAAATCAATTCTTATTCAGCTGCTTCCTTGAGCCATAGGCTGGCTAGTCAGGTATACTCTGGGAATTCTTGTTGTCCAAGGTCAGACAGGTGCACATTACATTAAATAGTGACAGTAAAAAGAAACTTCTGTTTCTTCAACAACTCTAAAAGGCTCTTAATGTTCTTTCTACTACAATAGCATGATATATTTAATAAAATATAGTTCAAATATTTAAACAAAATATTTCCTGATGGAGATCACCACATTTGTTATAGAAATAATAATTTATAAGACCTTCTGAACAATATTAATGTGAATTAATAGCAATTTTTCAAGGCTTTGTATAGGAATTGTATATTTTTTTCATTTTTTCATGATTCCCTAATATGGTATGTCTTCAGATGGGTTAAATCTGTTTTGGGGCTTAAATGTAATTATGACCTTGAAATTATTCTGAACATACAAGGAATAAAATACTCTGTGCATATGTGTGTATAGTTACACACATACAGTTGTTTATATTCCCCTATGTGGCTTCCATGGCTTGAAGACCTAGCTTATAATGTATTATGGAGCTATAACGTAAAAGCATGCTTTGAGTAGAGACATGCTCTACAATGAGGTTAAAATTTTATTTTTTACTGATAATTATTATTGAGGTTGATTCTACAGAAATGCATTTGGTCTCTTGTTTATATTACAGAATTTAGCTAAAATGAGTTCTCAGATACTAGACACAAATCAGACTCAAATTCCTTTTTCAGGACTGACATTTCAGACACATATATTTCAGAAAGTTATCCTTACCCAAAGAAGCATCTCCTCCCAGTACTTAATTCCATATATGTTTACTTTAATAACAGTCATAATTTAGTATAATTTCTAATTAAATTGCTGCAATTATCTTGTATGCTGATTTTGTAAATATGATGAGGGGTAGCCTACTTTGTCACATGGGTTTGTTTACCAGTAAGTAAAATTGGAAAGGACTCTTGCTGAGTTGTTTTTTTTTCCACATTTCTGTACATATAATTTATAGATGTGAAAAAATCTTGTAGATTCACGAACAGCTGCTCTAGTTTAATTCAGTCATTTTATATTTTGAATGCTCTGATAAAATACTACATTCCTACTGGGCAGCATTTAACTGTGAGAAATAGGTTAAGGCCATTTCAGATAGCAAGAATTAAAGAATATAAGAAACAGTGTGACCCACAATGTGAATTGTTTAATCATTTCTCTTTGTGTTGACCCTGGGGGAGCATGAAGGGTGGGGTCACATTCCCTGATTCAGGGGTGAAATCAGTTTAAAACTTTTTTTTTTCCTTTTCTGTACCATCCCACAAGAGAAAACTTGGTAAAAGCCAGATTTTTGTTTTATTTTGTTCAAAATATTTAAATCCAAAAATCAAGTCTACATACTTAAAGAACCTTCTAGTTTCTTGGGTTCTCAAAATATATCAAATAGGTTTGAAGATAAATTTACCTACATTTCTGTCACTAGATTAAAATCAAATAGGAATAAAGTTCAAAGTACTGTAAAAGTGCTGCTATGGGCAATTTACATTAGGGCTTCTATTATTAAAAAACAATCTTAATAGGTATCTAAGACATGCTAAAATGCACATAAAATACACACTTCCTTTCAATAGCTCGTTTTACATTAAGGCATTTACATATAAAATATATCACATTTACATCGGGGAGAGTATCTCACATGCATTTTAAAAGTGTAAAAATGAAACATCTCAATTGTGGAGTCATTTAGAAATAAAAGGTGACGGTGATATCCCCCAAAGAAACAGTGAGTAGCTGCAGCTAGGGCGGTGGTTAAGCGTGCAGCAGATACAATGTAGGGAGTGCCTCACTGCCTCTATCACGACAGCTGTAAGTGACTGCAATCATACACATCCTTAGTTGTATTTATTTGAGTAGGAAAGATTAGTGATCAAAAATTGTTTTTAATTTGCTGAATCATCAGCTTTCCTCTTTGGTTACTGGAATAGTTACACACAGTCACCAAACACAAACCTAGCATTTCCTTTAAAAAAAATACTGAACAATGTCAATGTTAAAGAAGGAGAGGAGACATTAACAGCAGTTCACTGTCCCATTGCTGCCTTTACAAGTGGCCAGAATGATGAGAAAAGGGAGTGGGCCATTCGAAAGTGTTCTCCTGGTGAACTAAAGCATCCCCCTTGCTGGTTTGTCCCATTTCCATTGCCTGAATCAAGTCCAGTTCACTTACATGAACTCAGTAAATTTTTATTATAAGTTCATAAAACGTGGAGTGTCTACCTTTGACATCTTGCCCCGTACTTATTATCTCTTCAATGATTCTTCAATGTGCTTATTACCTAAGTCTTAGTTTTTAAAAAGTTTTAAATGGCATATAAAAAGAAGTTTTGGGGACTTGCAATGAAACTAGACTATGCTAACACTTCTTGTTACTCTTCAATTTCATATTTATTATTGTTGTCATCAATTCACAATATGCTTAAATTTCAATCTGTCAAATATATGGATTATTATGGCAGAAACTCGGAAAATGCCTCTCCTTATGATACAGTATTGCTTATAAATAAGCCCTTAATAGTTCTGATTAAAGAACAGTAAGCTTCTAAAAAATTACAGTAAATGCTCCCTTTCCTTGGACTGATTTTTCTTCAAGTCTGTATGTATAGTTTGAAAGAATTAGAATGGGATTCCATCTAAAAAGGGCATAGTTCGTAGTCCAATAAGCCTTAAGTACAAGTGGGGACACAGATTAGGAAAACCTTTAATTATGTGATAGTTTTTAGAAAACTCTGGGATTCAGTGATTTCTTCACCATACTTTCCATAGCGGTGGGGATATGTTCTTGTAGATAATAGGCACTCACGAATTAATCATTAAATGAATAAATTAATTAGTAGCTAAAAGACTCTTCTGCATAAAACTGGATATTGTGAATTCCACTCTAGTTTTTGACAGTAAAGAGAATCACCTTATCTTATTTTTTAAGATTTAAAAAAATGTAATTGATAAGAATAGACTATTAAATCTTTAAGTAATTTCCAGATTAAAAATAAGCCTAAATTCTTCATATGTGAACCTATCTAATGTAAATACTTTTAACACAGAGTAGGACGTTAATTTAACTTGCCATTTTCAAATAATAAAATGAATCATAAAATAATTCTGTGGTTTAAATATTTACTTTATCATTACTAGTGGGATCCTTTTGAATGATATTTTTTAAACAAATTTGTGATAATGGAGACATTTAAAACCATAGCCTGTAGTGGTTTTCATAAAATATACATTAAGAACCCTCTTTGAATATTGATCACATTAATTTATACCTTTCAAATGTTAGTGTAAAGAGTCCATGTACTACCCTGTACTAGAATCAAATTTGTGAAACTCTAGACTTCTATATGTTCCTCACTTTTAACTACAGAGCTTTGTCTAAAGTGCAAGTTCTTTTCAAACAATAGGGTCTGAAGCAACATCTGTGACAAAAGCTACATTTTCTGCTTTTCATATGAAAATTTTAATGCTTAATGTTAGTGAATGGAAGCAAATACTTTTTGACTAATCGTGACAAATTCATTCATTATACACACACACACACACACGCACACACACACACACATATGAAGATAAACTACTACAACTTCCTTTTATCGTGTATGTATATAATACTTCTATTATGCAGCAGAAACTCTTTTTATTTGCGACTTTCTGATCTTACAATGCTGTATGGGCCAGGCAATATTTTCTCATGTTTTCTTGCCAGAGATAGACTAACCTCTTTCTGAGCCAGAGCAAACGATCTAGCACGGGAGTTAAAGTACATATGATCACTTGCTCTACACTCAGACAACACTTACATATCCTGGACATCTCTCAGAGAGCAAGACAGGAATGGGGCTGCTCACTGCCAAAATCAGGCTTAAACCTTCTCTACTCCAGAGAGACAAAGGTCCTGTCATGATAAAGCCAGTTAGGCTTCTGCTTTCCTCCAGAGAACTGGCCTCTCAGACATCATGTGACAGGCAGTCTGCTGACCTAGCAGATAGTCTTGGAAGTCCTCTGACCCAGCTGAAGCCCGTCCTTCCTTGTCTGTTCCCCTCCTTTCCCACTGACTAGATTTATATAAGCAATCCCCATCATTTCCCTAACCTAGCTGCCTCAGAACCAGTCTCTGGTCATTTAGACCTGCCATTCTCACCACCACTGCAATGGGTATGTTTGATTATTTTTATTCAGTCCATTGCAGCCACTTACCAATTCTTAGTATCCATCCTGTCCCTCCACAGACTGAAAAATACTGCACAGTTCTGGCAATAATTTTTAGACATATTTGTGTCAGGTTAATTAATAAATATGAATTATGATATCATTCTTATTTACAGTATTTCATTGAAATTTTAAAAACTACATCTTTATTTTTCTATTCTCATTCATAGCATTTAAATATCATAACTATACTATAATGTCAAAAATAAAAAATATTTAAAATATATAGTGTAACATATGAAAGATAGAGTCTACCAAGTTCATTATAATACTTTTAGAAGAAAATATTTCACTCATTATTCTTAATAATATTTCTAATATATACTAGATACTTAATATACAAATACACATATATCCATATTGTAAGAACTGCTAAAATAAGAGATAACTACTGTTACATATTTTGAGAAATATTGCGTGGAGAAAAATACTATAACTAAAGCAGCATTATATTTTTCTTTCATATGTATTAAATGTAATTTCATTTTCTATGAAATAAAGGACCCTTGATGGTGTATGCAGTATTTAAAACTTTTCAGAGGACAATGTGACTTGTCCTTAGCTTTCTCCTGGATAGAAATCTTAGAAATCATTGCTGACCATCATATATAACGGCCAATGAGCTCAATGCCCTTGATATTCACTTCATCCATAAAAGATCATAGCAGATGTAGAACATATTGAAGTATGAACTTAGGGGAACTTTTTCCTTGACAGTTAAATGTCAAGTGAGAGGAAACACAACAGTAAACACGGTAGCATAACCTTTGTTTCAGGAGGGCTGGTGCCTGTCTGATGTTGCTATCTGTGTCCACCTTGCTTTGCCATCACAGGACTCACATTGGCATACAAGACAACCTTCAGAAGGGGAATGAATGATGCTAAACCAAGAGTTTCGTGTAAAGGGAAAATGTGCGACATGAGACACAATTAGTACCATTTATGATTATAGTTTATGGGATGTTGGTGTCAGTTCATTAAAAATGTACTGAACTATCAACTCATTTCACATAGGCCATTGAACAGCAATAAAGTAGCATCAGCTATTCTCCAGGATGACTTTTAGCTGGATTTGAACCAGTGACTCATAGAAAATAGGCTGTGTTGTATTGTCAGTCTATAAAGGCATTTTATAGAGTTGCATTACATCTGCCTACTGAATTTGCTTCTAGCGGCATGCCTGCTTCTTTGAATATACTCTGTAAATTATCGCCTGAAAAACACAAATATTAAATGCTGGGAGATGGTTTTATTATACACCATCTATTCGAATTTTATCTGTTTCTATGTATTAGTAATGTCATTTAATCTCTATAAAAGTAATCATGTGTAGCATCATACTGGAAGGTCTTTTGGCTGTGAAAGAATGGAAATTATTTTCAGTACTATAGTATTCATTTACCAACATATGTAATTCCCTACAGATTACATTTTCACCCCCACATAGCTGCACGTATTTTTATATCTCATGTATTACATCAACCCAAAGCACATTGACCGTGAAAACTGAACTCTGGTCCATGCTAGAACGCAGACTTTTGTTGTACTAAAGCACTGACTTTCACTGAAGTAACTATAAGCACATCTTAGCTCATTACGTGGTTCATATATGCAATGCATGCCAAGGCACTATGCTAAATACATCTCTACTGCAATGTCTTTAAAAGAGGCTCGGCATAAAACCCGAACCAGTGAGCGAATATAGCTCATGAACCACTCCCTGACTCTGTTTTCAAGTTTTGAATAAAGTGATTTCCTTCAATATATATCAATATCAACTTAACATACCTTTATTATGTGTAGTAACAATTTTAATTAATTTTTTCCATGTCTAGCTTTAATGAAACATAAACTCGTTCTTGTTTGATGCTACTTTATTATTATCGTTATATTTCATAATTTAAAGGGCAAACTGAGAAGTAAGTCTATACAACACAACTGTACTCCATTGCAAGTCTCTCAGAAGGAGAGGGCCTCAAAAATAAACAATCATCTACTCAATTCTGTGAAACAAATGAGTCCATGCATTTGGTATTTGGGAATTCCCTATAATTTCATGAGTCCAAGTATGCGCCTTTATTTTTCTTAAATTTTCCCCAAGGTTTTACATTAGTTTTATGCCCTCCCATTATTAAAGGTATGCATTTGTTTTGGTAACTTGCCAGTTGTCCATTACCTAGTAAATGCAAGTGAAAAACGCTGGCTCTTTATTCCTAGCCTTGCATACTTTGACTTTATACTATATCATTTATGTGCTGTAATATTTGAATCTGTGTTCTGCTGCGCATGAGCCTGGTGCCAGGGAGAAGCCAGTGTTAACTGCGTGTCCTGTGGTCTTCTTTGTAGTCTCAGCGCCGTGTTACCTTTCACCTCCCGGATGGCTCCCAGGAAAGCTGCAGTGACAGTGGTCTGGGAGACCACGAGCCGGTGGGTAGTGGAACCCTGATCTCACACCCTCTTCCTCTGGTTCAGCCACAGGACGAATTCTACGACCAGGCCTCTCCGGACAAGAGGACCGAAGCAGACGGCAACTCCGACCCCAATTCTGGTGAGTCCTCTTCCTGTCTTCTTAGCTTGCTGCTGTTCCAGTTGAGCTGTGTGCTGCTGAAACTTGTTTAAATGGTCAGTCACCCTGTTCTGCCAGTGAGGGACAATGGGCTATACCTGCTATAATTAATGCTATACGTCTTGATGTAAATGTAGTGTGATGTATTTGCTATGTTGACCCTTGAAATGGTGTGATATTCTTTTTAGTTTATGAGCCATTAAAGTGATTTTCAAATGTTCATATATATATATATATATATATATATATATATATATATATATATATCTGAAAGAATATTTTTGTTTAAGTATAATCTGGTGTCAAAAGGGTTACAGAATAAGCAGTTAAGATTGATAAAATACAGATCATTAGACTATTGTGGATGATATGTAATAGAAATAGAAATATGTTTTTGTGTGTCTGTGCATACATATATTTGTCTGTGTCATTTTGCGTGCTATCTTCTAAAGGACTATTTACACAGAATAAAGACTATTGAATGTGATGTGAATCCGTCTGAGAAAAAAAAGGAGATAATTCTTTCATAAATTTTTATTCATGTTTTGTGTTTTGAATAATTGAGTTTTGCATAAGTAGGTTGAAAGGAATGTATCTGGGCTAAACCCTACATCATCCAAGGAGCCACATCCGACCTTGGAAATTCTCAAATATTCCCTTTAAAGCAGGGCAGAATTCTCATCCTGTGGCTCTCAATGCCTTTGGCAAACCTGGATATCCAAAAATATATACATGACAATTCATAACCACAGCAATGTTATGCTTCTTTAAGGAGCAACAGGATATTTGTATTGTTGGTGGGTCACTAAAAGACAAGGAACTGTATTAATGGGTCACAACATTGGGAATGTCGAGAACTACTGCTTTAAAGGGACTTCTGCCTGTCAAGGAGATCTTGAGCTAGGACAGCGTTGTTATTGAGCAATATTTTTTTTAAGAACATGTAAACAAACAAAATATCCTTGGTGACAAGGTAACTTTAAAAAGCAATGAAAATTATAATACTCCTTCCAGAATAATGAAAATGATTTCTATTTTTAAGAAAAAATATCCTTTTTTTTCATGGTGGTAGAATGCCCTTGGAGGGTTCTGGGCAGGAATATTAGACATATCTTTGTATGCCCCCCCCCACACACACACTTTTTGTTTATTTAGTGAAAAGAAATACTGAGTAAGCACAGCAAGAGGGCGTCCTAACCAGAACAAGAACATCAAATGACAAAGAGCACACACATTCAAAACAGACAACTTGTCCTGCTCTTTAACCTGCTTCACATCGGTTCGCTAGAGGAGGAAGTGAAGTTAAGCTGGCTTTCCCATGAATCTCAAGCTCTTTAGCACCTTCTGCTTCAGACATTACTGTGCCTCTGGCATTTCTGTGAAGTAGGAATATCTAGAGGAGGTCACACGCTCAGACAGGCTTTCTTAACAAGTTCCCTTCTGGTAATTCAGCTTTCGCGTTCACTTACTTCTACAGTTTTGAGCCTGTCTGGGCAGAGAGGTCTGTGTTAGTACTTCCTTCTCTCACACTGTCCCACCTAAACCGGACCACTGCCTATGCAGGGATCTCATCAGGCTCTTTTTCACTAACAACTGCTAAATGTGGGCAGTTACATCAGATCTCACTGCAGACATTTCCCTTTATTCCAGGAAATCATTTAGAAGTAAATCCCATGTCATCATTTTCAATGTCTGTGTCTCGTCTGCATGAGCAAAACATTAAGCACATTTTTATATCAAATATTGAGAGGTAAAAGTCTCAAAACCGTATTTCTCAAAGTGAGCTTGAGAGAGCTGGATAATTCTTTATTTTCTACGGATTTCCTGGCATGTTAGCTTTACTAACTGATGATTCTAGATTATCTCATTGAGTAACATTTTCCAAGGAATTGTATGGAGGTGATGTCGATAGGTAGAGCTTATGATAGCTCCATTCAAACAGTTTTCATAGTCTACAATTTTCTCTAACTAGCACTAAGCTAAGTATTTTCAGTGTAATTTTTGACCACATTGTCTACGAGTGTTTGGATGCTCTTGCCTTTGAGTATGATTCAAAATAGCCACAGAAATACAACCATTAAATATCCTGGCACACACCTGTACAAGTTCTCCATAGACTGGCAAATGTATTTTACCCAAGAGTCTGTAAAGTTGGAGAAATACATTAAATTCCAGGTAAAGGACTTAGACATGCCTAAAAGTATCATCAATTTCCTTTTAGCTAGAATAATGAAATCCTTTAGAATCACACACAGTATGACAGAGGGCAGTGAGTTTAATCACTGGGTTTTAGAAAATGATGAACATCTGGGTAATTTTCTACTTAACTAATTGAATTAGAAATTTAAAAATATTCATCTAAAAGGAAAAGGTGGCTTTTAGGATATATTAACTAGGTGAACAAGATGATAGTTATTTTCTATTTTCATTGTCAGAGAATTATCTGTCTGTGGTCATTCAGGGTAAAGTGAGAAGTACCAAAGTACAGGTAAATTTAACGAAAATATAATACATTTCATCACCATTATAGAAAAATACATATGTACAAATTAGCATGATAGTTGTCTTTTCGTCCTACAAGCAATAACATATTACTACAGATAGACTGAACCAAAGTAAAAAGCTTTAATTTTCTTTTTTTTAAATATTTTTTATTACGTATTTTCCTCAATTACATTTCCAATGCTATCCCAAAAGTCCCCCATACCCTCCCCTCCACTTCCCTACCCACCCATTCCCATTTTTTTGGCCCTGGCGTTCCCCTGTACTGGGGCAATCCTTCCTTAAATATACATTTCAAACAAATTGTGGTCCATGTTTTACAATATGAATGCTTTATAAGAAACATTGCTATAAATAATTATGGATAACATTTATTTTTATTTCATTTACACTTTTTTTTCTTCGCTGAACTTGTATACTTGGTAATATGAGAAGAAATCATTATATAAGTTTAGAGAAGAAAAATGATCTATAAGAAATTTGTGTGCTACTGATAGTTGGTGAATTGATTTAGGAAAAAGTGGACTGGATGCCTTTTTAGACTGGAGGTTTTTTGTCACTATTTTGATATATTCTCCCAAATCTTCCAATAAACACACACACACACACACACACACACACACAGAGAGAGAGATAGTGAGAGAGAGAGAGAGAGAGAGAGAGAGAGAGAGAGAGAGAGAGAGAGAGAGCATTTTTGTTAAGCTTTTAAAGTAGGAGTTAGCTACATTGCCCTTGGCTAGATCTTTGTCCAATATGCCATGCTAGTCACACAATGACTGTTTAGTCCTAGACAAAAGATCTAGGCCAGTTGCCCAGTGGGAAAAATGGACAAGGTACTAAACCTGAGGAAAATACACATTTAAATCTTTTTAAAGATGCCCCTTAACTTTTTATTTTTTTATAATCTTTTAAATAAACTAGTGATATCTATTTAAAAATGCCCTAGAAATAAGCACCATTCTATTTGAGATGGGGATTTTTACCCGGGGAGGAAGATGGTCAGTAAAAAGAATTGAAATGGGGCTTCTTCGTAGAATTTGTCCTGATTCATCACTGCTTGGAGATTAGACAATTTAGGTCATCAATGATTTGTCTGGAGTCATGGGTTAACATGACTCCTTACACTGAAATTACAAGCTTTTTGTTAGTGCCTAGAGCATCATTCACTAGAATACTCTGGAAATGTTATAATCTTAAACGTTAGAAAACACTGGAAATTACAATCTTAAACAGTATATTCTTAAATTGTAGTGAATAATTCTATGCTACGTCTTCTTTACATTGTCTAGTCAGAGTTGTAATTAACTTTGAGGAATTAGTGAAGTGTGATGGAGAGATGTTGACATACTAGTTAACGCCTGTCATCTTCCTTTATGTTTTAGTTGTGTTCATTTTCCTCTGTGGACCCCACTTTCTGGACTTTTATATTTTCTTGAAAAGCTATAATTTTCTTGCAAGTGAAGTAAGAAAGTAGACTCCAGCATAGGATGAATTAAAAATACTTGTTATGCCTTAAAGTAATCCTATTTTTTCAAATATATTAGATATCATTTTTTATTACTTTTATTATTTTGTAGTCCAGTTGTTGTGCCCCTCCCAGTCTGTCCTACTACTATTCCTCCTCCAATTCCTCCTTCCCCTGTCTTCAAAAGGATGCCCCTCCATACTACCCACCAGGCCTCCTCGCTACCTGGGGCCTCACATCTCTGGAGAGTTAGGTGCCTCTTATCTCACTGTGGCTAGACCAGGCAGTCCTCTGTTGTATATGTGTCTGGGGCCTCAAACCTGCAAGTGTATGGTGTCTGGTTGATGGCTCAGTGTCTGAGACAGATCTCAGGGTTCCAGGTTAGTTGAGGCTGCTGGTCTTTCCATGGGGTCAATATCCTCTTCAGCTTCTTCCCATCTTGCATTAATTCAACTACAGGGGTCCCCGACTTCAGTCCATTGGTTAGATGTTTAAGTATCTGTGTTTGTCTCAGTCAGCTACTTGTTGTGGCTCTTACTTATTTTTAAATATTTAAAACTTGGATATTTATGTGTAACTAAATACATTATGCCTTTTAACAAATTACTATGGACAACTATTGCTGAGTAGAGAATATTTGGGGAAACTGGATTATAACTTATGTTCTTTCTACTTCTAAACACAAATTCACAACTTACACATACCTAAATGGTTGCAAGAGTATATCCACTATTCTTTGTTTTTTTCAACGTGTAGTATTGAGTTGTTAACACTGTGCATTTAATAATTCATCATTTTTTGATTTTTTAAAAAAAGTAAATGTAAACACTGAAGATCCCTGCATGTGCTGTAATAAGGATCTAAAACCTACCTCTAAAGCCACTGTGATAAAGGTTTTGTTTCTCAGTATGACAAGGAGACTGTAGACAATTAGAAACTGCATGATGTGGGAAATAGCAAGAACATGGAAGGCACACCCTGCAGGAGAATATTGAGAGCTTTCTTCTGACTTATTTGTATTTTGCTTTCTCAGGGCCACATCATAAGAAAGATTCATCTAGTACATGTTCTTTATTGTGATGCACCCCTTGGGCAAAGATACTCATGTTAGGGTTCTACTTCTGTGACTAAACAGCATGACCAAGGCCTCTTTAGAAAAAAAATGCATTTAATTTGAAGGCCCATCACTCAGGAATAGGCTGTATCTGTGATCCATGCAAGGAATCATATATGAAGGAAACTTCCAGTTTCTTTGAATATTGCCTAGCTGCAATCATGCAGAATCTTTACTCTCTTCCCTCTGTTATTCACCGCCACTGTATTTTTTGTTCTATTTTTATTCTTTGCTAATTTCATACTGGTATCATATATAATGTATATAATATATTCATTACATTTTCTTCACCCTTTCTTCCCTCCAATACCTTGATGCCCCCCTTCACTGTTCCATCCCAAATTCTTGTGCTCTTCCCGCAACCACACACACACACACACACACACTTGAGTCTATCCAATGCTGACTGCACACTCATCAACTTGTTCTATAGGTTCTTTTGCCCTTTAGTCATAGATTTTTGGCTTCATTAATACTACCAAGCATGACTTACATCTTGCTCAGATGGTTTTATTTTATTTTAAAGATGTGACATTCCTTTTTATTCTTTCTCATCCTCCCTCTTCCCCCAAATCTCCATTACTTAGAAATATTTGTAAAGACTGTTCTTAAAGAAATTCATATTTTTTGTTGACTGTAATGAGACAGTTCTTCCAGGAAGAGAAAGAAGCACATACTTGATTTTATTATCAGTTCATAGATGTAGATGTGACCCAGGAAACCTCTTACAATGATCAATATTTTAGTTTCTCGGCCATGTATAAAATTAATGAAACAACTTTAATCATATTAGAATATATTGGAATTTTAGGTTGATTGATTGTGTCTATGTTGGGGGAGGTCTGTGTATCTGTATGTGTGTGTTTGTACATGCATTTAGGAGCATATATATATATATATATATATATATATATATATATGAGCATGCAAGTGTCTTACATCATATGTAAATATCAGAAGATAACCTAGGTCTTCCTCTTCATCTTTTACCTTGTTTGAGGGACTGTCTGGGTGTAGTTTGAAGTAGCCTACATCAGGCTACCTAGTTCCTCAGTTGCGTAAGAACCCGGGGGTTACATGTGTGCTGTATTACGTTCCTTCATAGTTTTTAGAATTCAAAGTTGTAAACTCACATTTGTCTAGCAAGTGCATTACCTGTGAAAGCATGTTCCTAGCCCCTCTACTGGATTTTAACTGAATTTTGGTATGCATTGTATATTTGTATTAAAGTGATACATTAATTATAGTATAATTAAAATAAGTTCTATTTGTAGTAATATGTTATAAAAGTACATGACAAAATATATGATGTTTAGAATTTTAATAAACTTCCAAAGCTCTGTTACCATTATTAAGTACAACTTTGAGAGTGGACCTAAATTCATCAATGAAACAGTTATACTTTGAAGTGATTCTGAGTTAACTTATTTTATTATTGTTGTTCTATGTTAGTTTTTCCATGTTTTATTTTTTTTCTAAAATGCCAAGTTTAAACATGGAAGTAGTATAGTGGTAAGATTCAGTGTCTGAAAATTATGGCATTGCATTATTTTTTCCTTTATAATTTTAATTTAAAATAAAGTTTTCTTTACCAAAGTCACTGTTGGCTATATGATGTGCATACTTTATACATTTCAGTATGGTTTAAATGATGGGGAAATATTGAACACATATAAAAACCAAAAAAAATATTTTAAGTAGAATTAAATCTTGCAATAGATTCTTTTGACTCAGAGATAAAATCATTAGTTACTGCTTTATTGGCAGACCACTAAAGCAAGTTTAACAAAGAGTAATGGGCAAGGTGGTGTTCAAAGGTTTGAAGTTTTCACATCTGTATCTCAAGCACACTTGGCCAACTGTTCCACAAATAAGATGCATACCTGGCGGTTTTATCATACTGAATAATTTTCTTTCTAACACTAGACAAACATCTCCCATTTCCCAATAACTGTAAATCAGATTTCCTTAAGATCTGAATCTATAACATGGAAATAAAAGTATAATGAAAATAACTTTGTTAGTATAAAAGTAGTCAAAAACTATTATATAATCATATCAAAACTAGACTGTTACTGTTACAATTAAGAATTAATTCTTAATTTGTCTCGTGAAATATGAATAGTTAAACTTTGTATCTTTAAAAGTTATTTTTAATGTCTTGCTTAATTATGTACAAACTAGCAAATTATATTTAGTTTGTGAAATCTTTGCCTACCATATATCTCCGAATTGACATGAAAGAATTTATGATTGCTATTCGCTCAAGGAATCATTCCTGGGGCTAAATGTGTTAATGAAGTCTTAGACTACACAGTCTCAACCCCTCTTCAGTCTCTTGTCTAGAAGCAAGTTGCAAGTTCCAAGTTCAGCAAAATTTCGAGGCTGGCAGTTATAAAGTCGTCATGAACTCTACTATTGGAACCTTTATGGGTCATTCTGTCACAATTTAAATAGAATGGAGTTATTTGATACATCTTGGCATCTTTTATCCTTTCAAACTGCATATGAATCACTCAGGTATTTATTCATTCTGCAAATACTGATAGCACTTCAAGTGTGTGTCAGCTAGCTCATGAGGTTGAAGAGATAGATATTAAAACCACAACTGACACCTTAAGCAGGTTGACACTAGAGTCAAGGACTTTGTTGTAATCTAAAGCCCATCTTCTGAAGGCCCTTGAGGCAAATTTTAGGAATATATGACATATTTCTTGTATGACTATAAGATAAATACAAAGCAAACGAAACATTTCAAAATGAGGCATTGGCTACAAGTAGCAAATTAGACAAATGCTAATGATAAGTATAAAAATTATGTTTTATTATAAAATAAGTATTGAGTGAGGAATGAGTGAAGAGTCTGTAGATGAAATTGTACTTTATGACACAGTAATGTTTAAATAGAAATTGTCTAATTCTGTATATATGTACATATATGTGTGCTTTTATATGTGGGAGTGGCCACATGTGTATGGGTGTATGTCTATGTATGTGTGCCTTTGTGTAGGTATATGTGTTTCTGTGTGTCTATGTATAGGTGTTTGTGTGTGTGTGTGTGTGTGTGCGTGTGTGTGCTTGTTTGTGTGTATATGATAATAGAACATATTTCTGGCTGTTATAAAGACCATATATAGTTAGGCAATCACTGAAAATGTCAACATATTTGTAGCCTACACTACCATTGTCTTGAGAACATTGATTTCAAAATTCCAAAATAAAACTACAAGTATCTGTGTGTTTTACGGAAAAATTAAAATTTAATTATATCTAATTAAGTGCAATAAATGACACATCAGTGGTTCAAATATGTATCTATGAAAGTGTGTAGAAAGACAAATTGATACAAGATTTTGAATAATGGGCCTACCAAAATAATGTCTACTTGTATACCTCAGATAAAGGAAAAGAAAGAAATGGAAGTATTTCTGGACTGTAGCCTTTATCACTTATTAAAAATGTATACAGAAAAGAAGTTAGAGACTATGAGAGGAAAACTCAGATTATAATTAGGTTTTGAGGTTTGTAATATTGCACAAAGTTTTTTAAGAACAAGTAATATGAACCTATATAATTAATGAAAAAATAAAAATGTAAAGGATGAATGAGGTTTTGGAGTAATTGTGACAATTGGAAGACAAAGGAACTAACTCTATGATGTAAATCAGACAACAAGTCACTAGGATGGAGCAGTAATATAAAGTTAAGAATGCTAAAAGTGGGAGAAATAGTTTATCCCAGGAAAAAACCACACCAATTCATTATCCAGTACCAAATGGGCAGCCCTGTAAGCATACACACAAAACATTAGAAAGACTGACATGTTATACTTAGAAATACATATCTATATCCATACTATTTTCATGTAACAAAAATATATGAAAAGGGAGATCAAAAATTGGAAAGAGGGATTTTTAATTCAGCAGAACAATTTTTGAGTATGCACAATTGCAAACAAATAAGTCAGTAATATTTTGCATTTGGGATTCTTTTTAGGTCAAAGTACCATGCATTAGTCTTGTGGAGAGATTTGTAGAGGGAAGATGCCTCCTAGTGTAAACGTGGGGTAATTTCAGGTTATGATGCTGTGCTGTGTGGAATATCATCATTTCCATAGCTGTTGTTATGGGATGATTCAAAAGGTCTAAAGAGAGGAGCACTCATAAACATTTTGTGCAATATTTTAGGGGAGAAAGCTTTCTTCATACATTCTTCGGATTCAAATAATTTGGACATGGTTAAAATGAAAGATAGAGAGTAACAATTGAGTGACTCAGTAAAAATAAACAGCATATGAATCTCATTAGCTAACAGCAAGGTAAACTTCTTATATCTTAACCCTAATAAAACTATATATGTCAGGACCAAAGGGAAGGGAGTCAATATACTATTTATAAAATAAAGCAAGTACATTCAATTTCATCTTTATACACATACATTTATAATAAGAATTAATGAATTGGATTATGCAAAGCTTTGAAAAAAAACTAAGTATTGGAAGCAATTGAGCTACTTTTCTAAAACATTTCAACTATCCTACTGCTATTTTGACATGAATTTCTGCTCGTAGGCTTAAAAACATAAAACCTGATGTCATTGGTAAACACAGATGCCCATATTGTTATAGGATTATGGCAGCACTGCCAGATAAAAATCTTTAGGCAGAGGAGGATTCTAGAGACTTTCCCAGGGACCATATATGCTCTCCAATAAATATGCTGAACACATAAGGAAAACCTTCAGTGGCCTAGAATGAGATAAAAGGATGGATTTCCCAAGAGAAGAACAATTATACTACAAGAGATAAGGGATCAGAAACTACTTAAAGATTCAAGATACGGAGCCTAGCTGTCTAACACCTACCTTCCGGTCTGCTTGTTTTGGTCTTGCTGTGGAATGTCTTATTTATTTATATTAATTTGCTTTCCTAATTAGTCTTATGACTGAAATACACACATTATTGTCATTTAATTTGAATTTCAGATTGGCAAGGAAATATTTACTTAGTGAAAGTTTGTGATGGTCTTTATAATTTTTATATGAGACAGATATAAGTAAAAGTGTTGATATGACATTGTTATTTAAAAATGACCATCAGAATTTTAACTAAGTGATTCACATTATATACAGAGATTTTTGTATGCATAAAGAGCAAATATTCTCCCATCCTAGGTGTTTGGTTTGTAAGCATATTCAACATGCTAAATTATTAGATCTAAGATAGAAAGTAACTCTATGTTGTTTTCTTATTCTAAACATAATTTGATGGTTTACAAGTTTTTATATATGATCTTTTAGAAATTTTCTGAAATTGATGCATTTATATACTATATTTTCCTTTCGGGATCAAATGTCAAACTATTGAGGTCTAATGATGATGAAGGAACCATATGTCAACGTAGCAGAAATATACATGTGAAAGGGGAGGGGCCATGCCATGATGTGCTGGTCACTACATTAAATTTCCTTTCCAAATGGCTGTAGAAGTAGAGGAATTTATTTATGTCTTTGTATTCCATCGTGCTTAGAAAAACTGAATTTAAAATGTGATTAACATAAGTCCTTTGAAGATTTACATGCATTTAGTACAAAAAAAAAAAAGGTTTTGAAATGTAACGTACAAGTGATTTAGTGTTTCTGTAGGGTTGACCAAAGAATTTCCACATAGAGTTATAAGGAGATTTGAGTTAAATATCAGATATATGAATGACAAACTACAGTAGATGAACCTCTCTGTGGATTCTGATCTTTCACAGATATCTTTCTATTAATTAGCTGAAACTTCTTAATCTTTTACAATTCAAAATGAATCGTCTTAGAAGTCAGTTTTGCAGAATGAAATGTACTACACAATGTGTGAATTTGTCATCTAATATCAGAAAACAAAGTTCATGGTCAAAACCTGTTAAGTGAGCATTGGAAGGAACAAACAAACCATGAGATTTCTAAAGTGCAGACATTAGTTTTATTGATTTGTTTTTTCAGTTTGTTTTTAAAACAAATGTGGTTGGTCACTGGAAAAACAAAAACAAAAACAAAAAATCAAACAAAAACATTCTCGATTAGGAATACCACAAGAAAACATGAAAAGCTTTTAAATATTTCCATGAATGAGAAAGGAAATTGCTTTAGTCAAGGTAGACAGTGCATTATCTTTTATGCATTTTAAGATACAGCCTCGGACTAAGCACAGTATACCAATTGTGAAGTCATTCCCGGGACCAAAAATAGATGTGAAGATCCTAAAAAGCAACAAGCTGCAGGTTAGGAAAGGTGCTATTTTATCTTAGAAGTGGCGCTTCATTGGAATGCTTTCTCAAAGGCCTCATTTTATGGGAAATGTATTTTTAAATTAAGTCAAAGTGGGTCCTTATTCAAAGAAGGATGTTGAGTTCTGATTTAAGCTGCTTAGGCAATAGCTATAGAATATCCAACAGTAACTCTTCAGTAATCTCTCCTAAGTCATAACTATTGTGTGCTGGAAGATTATGATTTAAAATAAGAAGTTCAGGTATTTTGAGCCAGAAATACCAATACTCCACAGGCAGTAAAATCTTGACATAGCAGTAAGTAGCATAATAAAAAGGGAAGAGAAATTGGTCTATATTCTATCAATTTTATGTCTTACTAGCACAATCAGAAAGCTTTTTGGTACTTTACTTCATTTATTGTTCAGAAAGTGGGTGAAGTATGAAAGTATTTTACCCAATGAGACCCTAAGAACATGTGCTTCAGAAACAAGCATATTGAAGTTGACAGGGGCCCTGAAATTTTCAGGTGTTGTGCAGTCTCCCACTCCTCCTTTTGCCTCTCTCTGGCTCTTTAAGATAAGAGTGTGCATATCCTCAGAGCTCTTGCCTCTAGCTGCATATGTAGCAGAAGATGGCCTAGTTGGCCATCATTGGGAAGAGAGGCCCCTTGGTCTTGCAAACTTTATATGCCTCAGTACAGTGGAACATCAGGGCCAAGAAGTGGGAGTGGGTGGGTAGGGGAGCAGGGCAGGGGGAGGGGATGGGGGACTTTCAGGATAACATTTGAAATGTAAATAAAGAAAATATCTGATAAAAAATTAAAAATGTAAAATGGAGTGTGTATATCTTAGAGAGATGATACTAGGTACATCAGTAATAACATAAGGGCACTGCAATTAAATGAAGTCTGACAAACACAGAAAAACATGGGAGCCAGTAATACTGCTATTCAGCAAATAACTGCTAGCTGTCCTTACTGGTTCTGTGCCTGCTCTTTTAAATTTATACATTTAAAATAAATTTACATCTTCACATATTTTAAATCATGCCTTTGTAAAAGAATGAAATAAGCCTTTGGAACCTATAAAATTCCCATAATTAGTTGACAATTTACTTGAAATTAAGTAAAACTTATACATTGTTCAATTAGAAAGCTATTAACAAATTAAAATGGGAGCTGGAGAGATGGCACAGTAGTTAAGAGCACTGACTGTTCTTCTAGAGGTTCTGAAGTTCAATTCCCAGCAACCACATGGTTGCTTACAACTATGGGATCCAAAGTCCTGTTTCTGATTGGCTTGAAGAGAGTGACAAGTGTACTCACATATATAAAATAAGTAAGTTAGGTTTTTTTTTTAAAAAAAAATCTTAAAATGGATAAGAGAAATGTGAGTTTTCAGGAGAAATATCCCACTATTGTCTTTATGCTAATCTTTGCATAATTCAATTTATAAATTATTTATTTAATTAGATTAATATGTAGCTATATTATAATAATGATAATCAGGGGTAAAATAAAATTACATTGAGATAAGTATAAAATGAAATACTCACTTTTCTGCTGCCAATAAGTTATGTTAGCAGAAGAGAAATATTATAATCATAAACAGTTTATATTATGTTCCAAATATTAGTGACATAAAGGCAAATTTTCTGCTTTATTTGAAACACATTCCTCCCCCACCCCAGTTTCTCTGAATTGCTCTTTAATTGTTCACAAATTACCTGAAAGCAGTTTATTCCTGGTTCCTTAGTTGAAAGCTTAGAAGATATTTCTTTTTTTTTGTTGTTTTCTGGAAGTATATGGGAAGTTAGAGTATGGTGCTGCCTGTTTTTCATGTGGAGATCACATGGTGCCCTTGCCCTCCACAGTAAGCGATATGACCCTGACTTATGTACCACATTCCCAAATATGGTTGCCATGAAATAAAACTACAAAGCAAAGGCAAGCTGGAGGGATCTCTTAAGCAAGACTGTGATAGTTCAAGATGGCATCATGATTCTTTCTGTGTTTAGCACTGACAGGCACATTTTTCTTCTTCACACAATTCGAGATGCTGATTTTGATGTATAATACTGTTTAGATCTATTTCCCCTCTGCTATATAAGCGATTGCTTCGTTTTTGTGTCCTATAGTGGAATGGAGGTCAAATGAACAGCATCCTAAAGAGTCCCTGGGTTTGATTCTGCACCCGAATGCTACCTCGGAGAGTCTGCTGCTTTTGAGAAGTTTGACAGAACTATCTTCTATTAGCCTTTAGGGTGAGGTTCAAACTCTGTCCGTTCCTTTCACCTCTTTCCTAGCACTATTAGTTTGGGGAATTGGAGGTTTGAGTGAGTGATGTGACCTGCCCTCTCGTTCCCAGCCAGTGGAATAAACCGTTAACCATCCTACTGCTTCTTTGTGCTTGGAAAGCAAAACTGTTTTCTCCTATATTAACTTGGACTCTTTCACTAATTAAGCAGATATTGATATATTTATAATATATGTCAAGTTTTTAATGGTCTATACTAGAGGTCTTAAATTTTATACTATAAAACAGTTGCTCTAGATAATTAGAATCAGATTATACAAAACTCCAAAGAATTTAAGTGCTAAAATAATAAGAAAATACTGTATAAACTTATAAAAATTAACTACGATAGATATATAACATTGAATTCCACAGAGATATTGTATTTTATTAATCTGTTTATTGTTCAGTTCTTGTGAAAATATACCTGCATTGTATTAAGATATCTATTCCACAATTCCACAAAACATAGATTGTAAGAAACTCTATAACTTAAATTACTCTTCCAAGAAAATATGTCTACTATTTATGTTCAGTTAAAATTCACTGGATATATAAATAAATAAATTTCAGTTTGTTTTAGAAAACATTTAATAATTCATAGTATTTCATTAAGCTTTTCTTTTCTCATCTGTCTTTTGAAAATATGACTATATTAACTTGACACTGACATAATAATAATAAAATAAGTTGTGAAACAGTCAATGACCAACTCTACTCCTCAAAGATCTCTAGCTTGTTCAATTGCAACCTAGATATACACACATTCATAATTGTTTTCTATTCTACAACAACTTATAATATGAAGAATATCATATTTGGAATGTGGGCTTAGTTTCCATTGGCCAATCAATCAAAGAAATACTGAGACCAATTAATTGGTACTGTGAGAATAGAGAAATATAGGTGCATATTTTATGCAATGAATATATGAGATATAATTAAATAGAGTAGCATAGAAATTGATAGTGAATTTTAGAGTTATAATAAATTTGTCAGTGCTACCAGCAGTTTACATTGTAAAATCCCTATATAATAGTTTACTGTCAACAACTAGCTTCACTGAAATGTCTTTAATAAAAGAAAAGCAAAGAGAAATACCTAATATATAATACTGTTGAAAAATATTTTGCAAGTTCAGAGATTACAGGGGAGCACCACTACATCGGGTCCCTCCAAATGAATATAACTTATTATTTAATGTCATATTGAAGAGAAATAAGATTTTTTTAATTTAAAGTGGTTAGCCTAAACTCTAATGGCAATTCACCCTCATAGGTCCATTAAGAGAACTGTAACAGGAGAATAACACTATTACTTAGTTAAATCTAATTTCAGCTAAACAATGCTCACTTTTATATTGACTATGAGTGACATAAGTCATATTTATTGTAAAGTATTGTTTTGGTGTATCTGAAATTGCAATTTAGCAGAGTATTCTTTTCCATTGGACAGTCTCCTACCTGCTTGAAATGTTAATTCGTGAGTAAATAACAAATACAAGAATATTAATGGTGTACTAAGAAGTCTACAGGGAGGAATTGCAACCTCGAATCGGAAAGATTATTGATATGCATTGATATCAATGGTCTGCATACAGCCAAAGAGACAGAGGAAGACCTTGTCATTTCAGCTTCTTTGCCTCAAGGTGCATGTTAGATCCATTATATCCTGACATACTCTTGAAGATGTGAACCCGCTTGTTATGCAGGAAAAGGATTCTACTTATAAAAACATCCTCAGACTATGATACTTTGAGCTAGAAAAGGTGGGGCCGCTATTCTGTGGAAACAAATCTTCACAGTCTAACAAAGTGCTGTAGAAATAAAGCAGAGACTTTCTAAGCCAGATGTGACACTCATTGTCTTTGCACCATCAACTTTATTAAGGTAGTGTATGGAAAACATGCTTATTCATCCGACAAAACTGATGAATAAAAAAAAATCTTTAAATAAATAATCAGAGTGCCAGTTTTTCTGAATAATGTGCCATGTGGACACTTTGTTTACTGTTTAGCTGAAGGCTATGTTGAACAAAGAATGGCAGCCAAGTAGACACTAACTTTTAAATATAGATGAGGGCTTATTAGTAAGCATGGAGCTCAATATTTCTAAGATCTGCTTCGAACATCGCTCCTCTATTTTTTTCCTATCTTCTGTGACATTCCTTCAAGAGCTTATATTCTTCATGGGTGTTATTTATTGCTATATGGTCACAAAGGTAACACAAATGGTCAGTCCTTCTGGTACCACAGGAGGTACATAATATTAGATGATTCTTTTCATTGTCATCAGCGGGGCTCCTCCTCAGATATTCCATGACTCTATCCAGGATACCAAACGATGGATCACTTCTGTTGTTCATTTAAAACAGAAAATCTCAGAGATGGAAGAACGAAGGATGATACTTTAACTACTTTCACTGATTCAAACACTATGTTTTCCTCCAGAGCTACTTACCTCATAAACACACTGTTCATTTATTGTGTCTTTATGTCAAATGGCTGGACTTTGTGGCTGTCCTTAAGAGGAAGTAGTTCCTCAAAGGAAAAGGTACCACGAAAAGGGGGGCATTGTTCATCTTACCAACAGACACATTTTTATAAAAAACATCATTGAAAATCTATTTGAAAAATTTACTGATAATGGATAGTTTTCTGGATAATTCCATTGAAAGCCATTTATATATTTCCCTTAATAGTCTACATTTCTATCAGTAAATGCAATAGACCTTAATGATACATAACATATTTAATGCATTGCTTACACACTTCTGGTAACCGCTTAAAACCTCAGCAGTCACCCACTTCTTCATTAATATTATTTTAAGCTTCATGATTAAAAAGAGTGTGATATGGTAAGTTAAGTGTAAATATGTGTACAATTTTAAAAATGCAATGCTTACTTTCTAGTAAGTCCATAGAGACTAGCTTTTATAGGTAGGTAGCAGAGAATTATTAGTTAATAGTTATTAATTAGTTAATAATTTCTATTAGTTTGAATAGAAATTATTTCTTCCAATATTAAAAAGAGGTAATGGGAATGAATATACACAGTAGCAATAATTTATACAGCTATATACACTTTTCACCTTTTCACTCATGCTTTTAGAATGTTCTTCATGCAAGGAGCATGAGAAGTACAGAGTATCATAGGCTGAGTCTGTGTGGCTTGAAAAGAGTAGTATTTCAACCCCAACAGAATTCTCTCTCTCTCTCTCTCTCTCTCTCTCTCTCTCTCTCTCTCTCTCTCTCTCTCTCTCTCTCTCTCTCTTTCTGTGTGTGTGTGTGTGTGTGTGTGTGTGTGTGTGTGTGTGCATGTGTATGTGTTTGTCTGTCTGTTTGTCTGTCTGTCTGTCTCTGTGTGTGTGTGTGTGTGTGTGTGTGTGTGTGTGTGTGTGTGTGTCTGTCTCTGTTTCTCTCTCTGTCTCTGAAGCTTTCTAAAGGTCTATGCTCAAAGCAGGATGCTGACATATGATTTTCAGTACTCTGTGGACTTAGTAATGCCACAGGAAAGGTAGAAAGACAATTTAAAAAGATGTTTACAATACATTATGAAATTATCTGTTAAATACTCATAGTTTTTCCTTTTCTAATTGGTTTCTATAGATTGTTATAACTATTAACAGAACACAGGTATTTGAGTATACAATCTGATGTAAATGAATGAACAAATATTTCTGATAACTTTTAGTAAAGTACAAAGTGAATAAAAAGCATGAAAACATAACCCAGATGCTTGTCCATATGCACTGGAATAAATGGTTATTTGAATTTAAAATTGTACCCAAAACCCATTCATTGGCCTCTGTTTACTGAAGATGAATATTAAACCTGGCTTACACTGAACATACTCATTCTCAGTTTCTCTCATTATGTTGCAGTTGGGCAGCATCTTCCTCTATAAGGTCTCCTGTATTTTGCACTAACAATTCTCACATGCCCATTCTTGACCACTATGCTGAAACTTAAAGAATAGAGAATTGCCTGAGAATAATTTGCAGTCGCAATGCCAAAGCTCTCATATAGTAGATAAAACATGTGCTTCCTCAAAATGTTAGAAGAAAAACATATAATTATAGTCTTGCTTGAAAAGCATTTTAGTTTATATTTTTCTGTCTCTTTTAAGAAATAAGAAAAATAGTCATTAGAAATAATAGCAGCAGAATAAAACATGATTTTCTTCTTTCCAGAAAAGCATATTTAAATACCAGATAACATCTACTGCTCAACAATTATTCAGTAGACTCTAAACTGTAAATATTTGTGCTCTTAATTGTCTCATGAATTTTAAAGTCAAGGATTTGGTCATGAGTTTTACAATTATGTTGAAGATTATGAAAGTGAAATGACCTTGGAAATCTTGCAAGACATATGTTAGTCTTGATCATTCCAATCCAAGAAATTCAGCCAACATAGAGTAGAAAAGTTGCTTAACTCCAATCTAAGATTACATGTTCCCTTCAAGTGTTAACCCCCCTGGTGTGTGTGCATGTGTATACATGTGTGTGTGTGTGTGTGTGTGTGTGCATGTGCGCGTGCACTCTTGTGTGCACATATATGCACGTACTGATTTTACATTATGTGCATGGGTGTTATGCTTGCATGGAGGTCTCTTATCACATTGCATGCATTCATTGCAGAAGGCAGAAAAGGGCAATGGATTCCTTGTACCTCACATTACATATGAGTATGGGTTACATTTTGTGTCCTAAGAAACAAACTTTGGAAGATCAGAACAGCATTCAGTGGTGTTCTTAGCCATTGGTCCATCTCCCTTGATAATCCTTGGGTTTTAATTGCTTACTAAAGTTTACTAAAAACTTATGTATGCCCGAAAAGAAAATGTCAATAATACATGGCCTCAAATGGATGAATACTATCACTGAGGTAACCTTAAGCATTGAAATATAAGGTATTAAGTTAGGAGTCTTATTGTTCATGTGCAATCATTCAGAAATTACCCTTTAACTATATTTTTGGGGAAATTATATTAAAGACAGAATCAAACAGATGAAATTGAAGTACGGTATTGTGTTTTTAACTCTTCTTTTCACTGATAGATATTATCTAATCCAAGGGCTTTTACAAAATGAAAATAATAGTACAAGGTAGAAAAATCCTTAATTAGAGCTTCAGAAATGGATCAGCAATCTAAAACACTTAGCACCGAGTCAACCTACCTGAGTTGGTTATCTAAGTTCCTCATGGTGACAGAGAAAAATAACTCCAGTAAATTGCTATAATATTCTTAGTTGTTTAGGGGAAGTAAACTAGATATGAATATAAACCACTGATATTCTAAAATCTTCTCAATTAATCCATTAAGAGATACCCTTAATCTTTAGTGAGCTAAGTATTCTCACTGATGTATTTTTTTAAATTTTTCAAAAATTTCCATTTAAAGCAAATATATTGTTTCTATTATAAAGGAAAATAATATAGCTTTTCTTTCAGGGAGATGTGATGCATGTTTTCCAAATAGTATATATTTTTCAAGAAAACATATGTAGAAAGCTAATTAAAAACATACTTATTGAAAAATACTTATGATTGTCTTCATCTGCGATAATACCTTACATCTTGATAATTTATTTTGTAAATATTGATAATTAATTTTTTAAAATAATCTAAGTTTTGAGTTATACATAATGAGAAAAGTTAATTATGTATCTTTGTGTCATTTATGTAAAATAGCCATTGATACACAGACTAGTGGAGGATAGCTAGCTTTGGTCTAATTCAATGATACTGTGATTAGAAAGAGCAGTTCCATAGATGACGTGAACAAATCAGAGCTATTTCAGTTACCACTGTCAGGTAAATAATTACATGTCTGAATATATGAGCTCATTCTCTCATGGCCCTGATGAGGCTCTTATGAGTCATTTATATAAGATCTGGTAATTTCCATTTTCCCTAATATGTATTTTAAATTTAGGAGTAGACCCCAAGTTGTTTAATCTTCATTAATGTGCCATGCGCTAAACAAATTTAAACAAGCACAAAATTTTGCATGTTTAGATTAATTAAATCATTAAGTCAGGAGTTGCTGTGTTGCAAATACCCATTTGGCCTGGTTGAATTTATTATCTAATATCTGTGGGCACTGATTAGCAGTTTTGCTCATTATTAAACTGAACTTGTTGCATAAATCAAGGCCCTAAAACATTACTTAACGTGGTTGTTCCCTGAGCCATTTTTAACCTTTCTGGCTCAAACACTTCACTCAGTTTCAAAAGGATAAATATGTATTAATTTATCGAGCATAGGCTTGAATAAAACCATTATATCCAAGCCATTTCTCTCAGCATGTTTTTTTCTTAATATTGTCTATATTTAATTTATACTTAGGTATATTTAACTATCAGTTTTAGAATTGTCATGTTTAACTCCCAAAGCAAACAAAAATTAAAAACATATGTGCCACCTACATCATTGCCTTACAAGAGTTACCTGGGAACAACAAGTAGAAGAAAAATGTCCATCTATATCCATGGGAGTGGCCTACGAAAGAATATATGTGTGCTCTAAAAAGCAAATTTCAAATAATTTTGTTAACTTCAGTCATTTAAAATGCTTTTCGTGTTAGAGACAACAATTTAGCAATGGAAATATTTTTGTCACATCCTTGAAACTACTTGATTCATTCAGAATGTTAAAATGATGCATATGAAATTAGATATAAAAAACAAATAACACATATGTAGCAATGTGCATTTCAAAGAAAATAACATATGTGTGTGGATATGCCTTTTCGAATATTTGGATTTCAGATAGATAGATAGATAGAGAGAGAGAGAGAGAGAGAGAGAGAGAGAGAGAGAGAGAGAGAGAAAGATAGATAGATAGATAGATAGATAGATAGATAGATAGATAGATAGATAGAAAGAAACATAGATAGATAGATAGATAGATAGATAGATAGATAGATAGATAGATAGATAGATAGATAGATAGATAGATAGATAGATAGATAGATAGATATTGTCTTAGTCAGGGTTTCTATTCCTGCACAAACATCATGACCAAGAAGCAAGTTGGGGAGGAAAGGGTTTATTCAGCTTACACTTCCATACTGCTGTTCATCACCAAAGGAAGTCAGGACTGGAACTCAAGCAGGTCAGAAAGCAGGAGCTGATGCAGAGGCCATGGAGGGATGTTCTTTACTGGCTTGCCTCCCCTGGCTTGCTCAGCCTGCTCTCTTATAGAACCAAGACTACCAGCCCAGAGATGGTCCCACCCACAAGGGGCCTTTCCCCCTTGATCACTAATTGAGAAAATGCCTTACAGTTGGAACTCATGGAGGCATTTCCTCAACTGAAGCTCCTTTCTCTGTGATAACTCCAGCTGTGTCAAGTTGACACACAAAACCAGCCAGTACAGATATGTATTCATGAATGCAGAAAATCCCAACAACTTTTAATTAGTGGGTTCAATCTATCACCTATCTCTCTGCCTATCTAATCTATCTATCTATCTATCTATCTATCTATCTATCTATCTATCTAATCTATCTATCTATCATCAATCACCTTTTATTTACATGAATTTGTTTGTTTGTATGTTTGTTTATTTATGTGTGTGTGTGTGTGTGTGTGTGAGAGAGAGAGAGAGAGAGAGAGAGAGAGAGAGAGAGAGAGAAAGAGAGTTATATGTGTTTGAAGGCATTTGTGTCCATAATAGTGTATTCACATGTGGAAGACAGAAAAGACTATCACAGTCCTGATTCTGTGATATTTCACACACTCTTAATCAATTATAGTCTACACACGTATACTTTCACCCCATGAAATTCTAATTGTGCTTAAAAGAAAATATTTGTGTCAGGTTCACAAATATCTTTGATACAACTTTTCCATCCACATAACACTTGAGAGAACTTTACTTGGATTCTGTAGGCTCCTTGGCATATAAAGCTCAGGAGATATTTCCTTAAGCGTTATCAACAGAGATGTGAAAGTGCTTAAGAATATTGATATGAATACTGCCTTAATTTTTTCTCATGAAACTTGACTCTTGGTTATACATTCTGATTTCCTTAAGTTCAGAAAATATTATTATTTGATTCCTAACATCTAAATTACACTGTTGAAAAAGATAGTCTATGTAACTATTTTATAACTACTATTATTCATATGTGTGCTTAGTATGTGTGGGGGAAGGAAGGGATTATATGTCCCACCAAGTATGTGTGTAAGTTAGAGGATAACACTGTTGCAACTATTTTCTCTTTCACGTTTTTGTGATTTCTAAGGTGGTACTCAATGTTTTCAGGCTTTTGAGAAAACACAGATGATTTTGATTCATCCTTTCAGCTCATTTTGTGTAATTCTGATAGTTTCAAAGTAAAGTCCTCTTGCTGTATTATTTCCTGCCTATTAAAATGAACACCACTTCTGAAAAAAAAGTATAATTGAAAAATATATAAATTATTCACATGTAATAATTATTTATTAATCACACATTAACATAAATAAAGACATGAATGTTAACTGATATTAATAATACCTCAAGTTCTCAAGAGTAAAACAGAATCACAACAAGAATTAGATATCATTACAAAGAAAAGCAGCTACCAATTCTGTAAGATTACAAACCTATATATTTAATATTTTATTCCTTTTTTGATATGCACATGTTAAATTCATAACTAAAATATATATTTCAACTTTTCTGGTATAAAAATACTAGACATAGGTATTATTAATTGACTATTAGATGATTTTTGAGATATTAGAAAATTATTTTAGTTATTTTTTATTGTTAATTATTTCAAGAAAAACTGCCATGTCATTTAACAAGTTCTATATGCTATATATACATATACAATAACTAAGAATAAACATAGAATACTACTTTAGTTTAAGTAATATCTTTATTAAGGCTTAGCATGCAGGATGAAGAAGAAAACTAAACTCAACGTGTATGTGGATCATAGATTTCCCTCTTCCTAAAATCAGTTTTACAAATTGATGCTTTGATTTTCTTCATTGTTTTCAAGCCTGATATTTGGTTTTCTTTCTTATACACTTGACATAATGTAGCTCTTAATAATAGAAAACTGTACAACTTATCCATTATAGTAACAAGAAGAAAAATCTTTTAGGCAGATGAATATCAATCAAGTGTCTCTATCAAACTATGTAGTACACAGCAGCATACCAAATGTGAACTGTAGGATGCCAATAATAAAATTTCAAAGATCCACAGTCTGCTATATTATGGAACTATTGTCTTTCCAAGAGTTTTTGTTCCTAATTGTAGCCATTAACCTTAAAGTCCATTGAAAACAGGCTGAGAAAATAAAGCCTCTCCTGTACTCCAAATAAGAGAATAACTGGTACATTGAAATGTTTCCTCTGCCTCTCTATCTCCCCCGCCCCATATCTCCTTTAACCCACCTTTCTCTTTTCTTTTCTTGGAGAACAGTTTTATTAGTGGTGAAGAGAAAGCACAGGACATGTGGGCTGCAAATCTGGGCAGGTGCAGCCAGGAGGGAGGTGGAGAAGAGGAGAAAAGGAAATGACTTTTGAATCAGAGTCCAAGAAATCCTCCATAGTTAGAGAGGCCAGGAAACAGCTACATGGTAGATGGAACAAGGGGCTTCAGAGGATGAGAAAGCCCAGAGTGTCATGAAAAGCTTCCATTGTTTTTATTCTTGTATCCAAAAGAAAAATATCAAAGGAAGAAAATTGAAAAGCTACACTTTTCCGAGTTAGAACTCAGAGAAGAAAGCCAGCCATGTGTCAGAGTCCTGGGAAGAGACCCCCTGGATTTGATAAACATTATTTCTGTGCAATCCAATTAATGGATGTCTTTATTTTTTGAAATTTTATATAAAATTATCTGAATGCTTGAATATGCAGTCCTTGTTATCACCTATTTATTCAAGGACAAAGGACTTTGTTCCATTCAGCGGGTAAATTTTAACTTATTTGGTAAAACACATGTTATAGAAACTCATCTGCTTTTATAATAAATAGATGCAATAAACACAACTAAATGTAGTTATCTTTAATATTTAGCTCTGGAAATTTCTTTTGTGTATTTGACTATGAAAAGAAAGAAGAACCATAAAACTAAGGACAACTACAGTTTGTCTGAAAATTACAGTTTTCCTGGTCTCAGTGTATTCAACTATTTTATTTTACTTTGTTTATCTTGAAAAACATATATTTAGTATAATTTTATCATTGCTTTCTGAAACGGTCAGTTTCACAAATTGACAGACAAGACAGCAGGGCACACTGTGTTTTAAATCCTTCCCACTTCTGGTAAAGTTTCTCAGTATCAAATCAAACACAGCACATTTGACTGATCTTGCTTTATGTCCAGCACTCTACTGAACTGGAATTGTGTTCTAATACTTCGTATCTTACTGAACATAAAGCATGGTATGATTAGTTGAACCTTTCATTTCCTGTCTAGCTAGTTCACTCCACTCACTTCCATAGTATAAAGAAAGTTTCGGTCATCCTGTATCCATTTCAACTTCTTCAATTGACAGGAACTATTACAGAGGGGCTTTAATCAAATATTTCCTCTCAGGAAGTCTCTCTGGGTGATGGAAAGTTCATTAAATAGTTTGATTTCACATAAGCAACAGATGGTTTCAGTTTTCTCTCTTCATTGCCAGATTTTGAGAAGGCAATTTCCTAGCCGAGTTGACATGAGAATACACGTTCATTTGCAGTTCTTCTATTTAATATTTACTATTTCACAGATATTATTTCTCTAATATTTATATTCTATGGTCTTACTTTTCCTCTGTATGAGCACCTCCTATGTTTTCCACTGCATTAAAATAACTAAAATAACAGAATTTTGCACAGTTTCAATGTTTTGTATCTGATATCTGCTGAAGGTCTTGTCCTAGCTTATTTAAAATCCATTGTTGCTAGACAATCACAAATTAAAATATGATATAGAGTTAATTCTTTTCCCCTTGAAGCTTAAATCATAGCTGATCATTTCTTGCTGCATGCTAATTGATTTGTGTTTAATTTGGAGTTGCTCCATATTGCAGTAGATCTAACTACTTGATAGGTTTTGAGAAGTAGTTTTGCTCCTAGTTTTTTCGGTTTGTTTGTTTTTTTATTTTATTTTGTCTTAAAAGGGAATGTCTGTGGTAAATTCTGACTTTCCTTTTGAAATTTTCTGTACTTCCATTTACGTTAATGTAACCAATCATAAGGTAAATGTGATACCTGAAAATCAACATTAAATGTTTATAAAAATAAGAATTATATGTATTAAATATTATTCACAAAATATTGGCAGACAGAGACCCATAAGGAGAATGTGGGATTTCTGAGTAGAACAAAAACTAATTGCTAAATTTTGTTGAAAAAAATATTATTTTAAGATTGAAACTACTTGCAATTATATATGGATAATATGATCCAAACACATTTCTCAGGGTTAATAGAAATTGATGCTTGCCTTAGGGTTTCTATTGCCATAATAAACACAGGAATATAGCAAATAAGCAAAAGAACCATGTCCAAAACAAAGTGTTTATTTTATCTCATACTTTTTATATCACAGTCTGTTATCAAAAAGTCAGGGTAGGAACTTAAAGCAAAATCCTGTATGCACATCCTCCCAGTCAACAATTGGAATAAGTCCGGGGATTACAGTGGAGGAGTTAGGGAGGGACTGAAGGGGCTGAAGGGGGACTGCAACCCCATAGGAAGAACAACAATATCAACTAACTGGACCCCAGTACTCCCAGGGACAAAACAACCAACCACATAGTTTACATGTGTGGGTCCGTGACTCCTGCTACATATGTATTGGAGGATGGCCTTATCTGGCATCAATGGGAAGGGAGGCACTTGGTCCTTTGGAAACTTGTTGACACAGAGAAAGGGGATGAGAGAGGGGTGGGGTAGGAGAACACCCTCTTAGGAGCAAAGAGGAGGTGATATGGGATGGGGGTCTGTGGAGTGGAGACCAGAGAGGGTACAGCATTTGAAATGTAAATAAAATAATCAATATAAATCAATAAATAACTAGAAATAAATTAGCAAGGACAAATAGGAAAAAAAAAGTATATCTTAAGCAGAAGTTAAGCAGAAGCCTTGGGAGGAACTTAAGCAGAAGCCTTGTGAGGCTGCTGCCTTCAGGCTTCCATATTATTTCCTGCTTAGTCTGTTTTCTCATTTATATTCACCAAGATATCTGCCTTGTGGTGACATCCAACTACAATGAACCCGAGATTTCTGTATCAACCACTAAATGAGAAAATGTCCTTAGGAAGTGCTAGGGGGCCAATTTTATGGAGAGAGTTTCTCAGTTGACAGTCTTGATACAAATGACTGTGGTGTTTTCAAGTTGACACAAAGCTAAACAGCAGGTTTCTCTTAACAAATTTGGTTCCCATCACCCATGTCATAGGGCTCACACTATTTTTAACTCCAGCTCCAAAGGCTCTAGTACCCTCTTCTAGATAGAGTGGTACCCATGCAGTCATAGTATACAAATAGATGTATGAGTAAATTAATTAAAAAGCCTGTTAAAATAGATCAATATGTCCAATATGTCATGGCTTTGTGACAATGGATCTTTACAATATTATAAGCTAGTCTAACAAAAATATTAAACAGAAATCAATATAAACAAGTTTTAATTGGGTATCAAACTTCACCTAACATGTAATATTCCATAATAAGGTGAATTTAGAGACATTCCCAAGCTTAATTTGAACCTGAAATTATTATGATCTCTAGAATACTGGAGTTATATTATGAGGATTTTATGATTTCAAAACATTGTTATGCAAACCTCAGATATGAACATTATCACATAGTAACTAAACACACACCATGGAATACAAAGGTAGTCAGATTTGATTGGTTGCTAAGCTTAAATAATAAGGCAACCCAAAACAAAATCATTTATGATACACAGGAAATTAACGAGCTTTTTTACATTAAAAAAAGCAGCTGCTATACTATAAGAAAGAATAGAGAACTCACAATTGAACCTGTCACTGGTACCACAGAAACCTTCTCTCCTTTGTATCCGCATGTCAATCATATTCCCAAGGATTATCTTTCATTTTTGAGTTATGGCCACTTGTCAAATCATACAGTTCTGAATAACTATAGCAAGTGGCTATTTGAAATTTCACTTCAGTACACTTGGGGACATGAACCTAACATTAAGTTATAATTGACAGAACCTTTGAGAGGGGTGTGTGTGTGTGTGTGTGTGTGTGTGTGTGTGTGTACGCGCGCGCGTGCACACGCGTGCGCGTGCACTCGCACGCGCCTTGTATCAAGTACACCATAGGTACCAAAGGTCTAAAGAACTGTATGACTAAAGGAAATCACATAAGCCCAGAGACGTTTTGTTTACAGTGGTACATGTTATAACTCTTCAACTAATTGCTCCAAGGGCAGGGCATACTTATATTTTTTCCTAACAGAAAAGTGATATCCTATCATTAAATCTTCATATCGTGGTTTAGGCAAAGCAAACATTTAATAAGCATGGAAACAACAAAGAACATTGGCAGCCTATCCAAAGGATTAATGATCGCAGAAATTACAAGTCAACATTTCCCCTTTTTCTTTGAAATCTTTTCAAAAATAATTTCATACTGCTGTAATTTCCCTGGCACAACTATTATTTTTTTCTGTCATTTCTACAGTTCAATGTACTGCCTTCACTAGAACCCAAAAGTACCTAGTTACATGAAATGGATCATGCCAGCTGCAATATTGAAGACTGTGGTCTATAGTCAGCAAGAAAGCTCCGTTAATCAGTTATAAATGCAACACACAAAAGCTCTATTCTGTAGGACTTTCTACAGTGAAATGAATGAAAACGTATGACAGATGTTTGGAATGGAGTTTATACATGTTACCTGCACAATTTTTTTTTCATATAAAATTTCTTCAGTTTACATTCCACATGCAATTAGCAATTTGTACAAGTGGACAACATATGGAGATTATCTACACATATACATTGAAGGCATGTGTGTATGTATATATGTATGATTTCCCTCCTTTGAGTGCAAAATAAAATAAAAAGTAATAACAGTAAAAAGCCGATGGGCAAAAATTGATTCATAAATGAGATGGTGGCATTCATCTCGACACCCTTATTGGAAACCTAAATCTCAGTAAATTTGTAGCCTAAGGATACAATGGGCTTAAAGGATTTCTGTCTCTGAAGAAAAATTAGAAGGCCTTTGAGGTAAGGTAAATGGAAAAGGTTGCTTGGGCAAACGCGAAGCTCTAGCGCTATTAAATGTTAAGCACCATCAGGGGGTATCTCAGTCATTAACGGGAGTGGCATGAGGGAGATTGTTTCAAACAGAAGAAAAATTATACATGGCAATGGGAAGGTGGCCCAGTGCCATAGGGAAATTCTGTCAAGCAAGAAATGAGTTTTTACAAAGTTATTGTAGGGGAAAAGTGAAGAGGGTGTGGTCAGGTTTCCCCATTTAGGCAGGTGTTCCAGAATATCAAATACCAGAACGGATCTAAGGAAGAGGTACATGAAAATAGTTCAGAGGGAGGAATTCACTTAGCATTGGTCAAGCAGAATAGAAAGGATGCTAAAAGAGTCAAGAGTCAAGAAATTCTGTACTCTGTTTGGCTTTCTCCATTTTTTGTAAATGCGTGGACCAGGGGGTGTTGAATTTTAGCTTTAGGCAGGGTTCTTATGTTGTAGTATCTAAGGTATTTTTCTGGCAAGTTAACTTCTATTGTACTGTAGCATTCTCTCCTACAAGAAAGGATCAGATTGTTAGAAACCAACTTTGATTTTTACTTCATTAGAAGACTGTGAAACATATGGACAGGCTTTGCAGTTTTCGAGCAAGTGCGCGCGCGTGCGCGCGCGCGCACACACACACACACACACACACACACACACACACACCCATTGTCTTTCCAGAGGCTACTTTCCAGACACAGCACTTAACCATCCTTCTGCCAATTCTGAGAAATACCCTGGGATTCAGAGCTCTGAAAGAAGACACTGATGTTCTCCTAGCTGGCAGTGTGTGGTGACAAGAGCAGCAACATCAATTTCCTGTGTACTGAGGTGGGCTTCCACTTCCAGGGTTTACAAAGCATTGACTTCAATTTCTTCCCCCAAGATTTTGCTTCAAGGGCTTAAAGGCTTCTCGTCAATGAAGAGGATATATAAGAAACGTTGGATTTAACAAGATGCTTTTCCATGGAATGTTTGTGCTTTTGATTATACCCAAATTGTTCTTCATTTATGCTATATTTTACTTTCAACACCTTTTTAAAAATAAGTAGGCTATATTACTCTGTCCAGAAAAGAAATATCTTTGGATCCATTTTCTATTTTCTTCTTTTTAAATATAAGGAATTTTGTACCACAGGCTAGCCTCAAACTCATTTTCATAATTTCCCACTATCCATCTCTTAGCTGCTATTATCATAGATGTGTGCCTTAATACTCAGTTTGAAGAATGGATAACTTTTATAATTCAGTAGATAAAATGTATTGCTGGAAACATTTAGATGGGTAAAATCACTTTTCGCCAACCTCAAGGACATACCATTAATGTCTTACACGGTAGAATGAAAGAAGTGAAGTTTTTTTCTTTTTTTTAAATTGGATACTGACCTTCAGGGCGTGTTTGTCCAAACACACACACACACACACACACACACACACACACACACACACACACAAACACACACACACACAGAAGAGGGGGGGAGGAGGAGAAGGGGGAAGGGGAGAGGGATACTGAGAGGACCGATACAGAGGCTAATACAGGAAACATAAGTACTTAAGTCATTAATCTCAATGTGTCTGTGATTAGGGGATGTGCATACATGTGTACACATGTGTGTGAAGGTCCACTCACACAGCCATAGAGACCAAAGTTTGACCTCAGATCTCATTCTCAATCTCTTCTTATTTTTTGAGATGGGATCTCTTACTGAATGTGTAGCTCTCCACTTTGACTAGTTTGGTTAGCCAGAAATGCCCCAGGATGATCATGTCTATGTTTTCAGCATGATGATAATCACATGCTCACCAGCTAGACTTTTAGGTAGGTAGGCACTATAGGTGAGGTACCTTACCCACTGAGCTCTCTGCCCTACCCAATATACCTATGATAAGGTTTTCTCTTAAATGTTTATTATCCATGAATTTTTGATCTATTAAACATTTTCTACCATGAAATCTCTAGTTATCTGAATATTGTGAAATATTATCTTGGAGCTACTTTTTAAAAATATTTTATTAGGTATTTTCCTTATTTACATTTCCAATACTATCCCAAAAGTTCCCCATACCCTCCCCCTCTCCCCTACCCACCCACTCCTACTTTTTGGCCCTGGCGTTCCCCTATACTGGGGCATATAAAGTTTGCAATTCCATCTAGGCCATCTTTTGAAACATATGCAGCTAGAGTCAAGAGCTCCGGGGTACTTGTTACCGTATTTAGCAGTAACAGTTATACAGTGCTAGCATAATTGATCACGTAAAAAACAAAATAGTGTCATATCACTTTTATAGCCAAGGTAGTATATGAAAATGTGATGTAATAGATTTGTAAGGCATCTGTAAACTAAGGCTTTCTGTGTTTGCAACTAAGAATTCTGAGACCCTGGTACTGAGAAGCCTGGGGTATTAATTTTAAGTCAGCTAAAATAATATGTAATTTAATATTGAAATATAGGCTTATAGTTCTATTTTAATTTTATAATCGTAATATAATTATATTTTCTTGTCTATTTGTTCCCATAAATAATCCCATTTCTTCTGCCACTCTTGTGCAAATGTATTACCTATTTACATACTATTAGAGCATAGGAAAATATATGTATAATCATATTCTCAAATATAACCTGCTCAGCCTGTATAATGTTTTTGCATATATGTTTTCAAGCCTGATCGTGTGTGTGTGTGTGTGTTTATATTTTATTTATTACCTTGGCTCTCTAATAGTTAACACTGTTTAAAATATGTTTTCACTGATCTTCCTACCCTCCAATGTGTCATTGACATGTTATTTCTCTATTTTTAGTTCATTGATGCTTATTTTTCCCTGGCTCCCTTGCAATATCTGAAGAAAGGCATTAGAGCATGATCTACCATGTACTGACCATGTGTGCTGATACTTGTGAATGCTTTCTCATGCTCCAAACTCATCAATAGTGTTTTTAATAAGAGCTCTGTGTTTGATGTAATTTAGAACAGAGCAAGCTTCCATCACCGAGCTACAGTGTGTTAACCTAGCAGAGCTGACCCAAGATAAATCCCTCATTTAATGGGCTCAGCTTGAAATGCAGAGGTTGACCACAAAAGAATTAAAAGATACCGTTCAGATCCCTTGTCTTAGGTCAAAACTGAAACTGAATTTGTTGGTCACATATTCATGCTCCAAGATCATTTGTTCACCTCTGAGCTGACAAACATTTCACCGTGATTGTTAGATGTTTAATGGAAAAAAGGCTGATGGCATTACAAGACACTTCTGAGGCTCTCTGACAGTATATCTAAGGTCAGCATCAGAGCTTCTACCTGGTGTCAGTATTACCACAGCTTTTGATCAAGTGCAACTGTGTTATAACATTCAGCCATGGAGCAAAGGCATTATAAATGGATCTGATTTCTGAAATGATCAATCAAGGCTATTTATTTACGAATTTTTAGACATGTTTCATTCTTTAATCTAGCTCTAGAATTATTTAGCCCAGATTGTACTCAAGCTCAGAGAAATTCTCCTGCCATAGGTAGCTAAATCCTGCTATTTAAGGCATGAGACACCAAGCCTCTAACTTCATACATTCTTAAGTGAAATATAAAATATTCTTTTGTGTAACCTATTTTACTTTATAAAATAGGTTGATGAGGTAAGAAAGAATCTTTTTTTTTTTTTTTTTTTTTTTTTTGGTTTTTCGAGACAGGGTTTCTCTGTGTAGCCCTGGCTGTCCTGGCACTCACTTTGTAGACCAGGCTGGCCTCGAACTCAAAAATCCGCCTGCCTCTGCCTCCCGAGTGCTGGGATTAAAGGCGTGTGCCACCACGCCCGGCTAAGAAAGAATCTTGATTCATAGTCATGTATAATGTACAGTGAGTAAAGAATGAATATAATAATGAGAATATCTAATGTACATACAGGTTGGGAGTCACTGTACATAGCTAAATTAATTTTAAATGATTGTACTTGATATTCATATTCACGATGTTGCTGGAACTTTAGATGTTGAAAGGCTAACTCACACACCTTAGTTTCTTATTGATAATCACAAGTATTCGGTACAAGCACAGTTTGTTTTTCTTATGCATTTCCAAAGTAAATGGGTTACTTTTTTTGGCCCTAGAAAACACACACACAAACACACACACACACACACACACACACACACATTTAATAAAGTTAAAATATATGGAGGTCACCAGCCTAACACATCTTTTTTTTTTCATTTTGTACAATTTATTTTTTTTAATATTTTTATTACATATTATCCTCAATTACATTTCCAATGCTATCCCAAAAGTCACCCATACCCCCCCCCACACTCCCCTATCCCCCCATTCCCACTTTTTGGCCCTGGCGTTTCCCTGTACTGGGGCATATAAAGTTTGTGTGCCCAATGGGCCTCTCTTTCCAGTGATGGTCGACTAGGCCATCTTTTGATACATATGCAGCTAGAGTCAAGAGCTCCGGGGTACTGGTTAGTTCATAATGTTGTTGCACCTACAGGGTTGTAGATCTCTTTAGCTCCTTGGATACTTTCTCTAGCTCCTCCATTGGGAGCCCTTGATCCATCCAATAGCTGACTGTGAGCATCCACTTATGTGTTTGCTAGGCCCCGGCCTAGTCTCACAAGAGACAGCTATATCTGGGTCCTTTCAGCAAATGCTTCCTAGTGTATGCAATGGTGTCATTGTTTGGAAGCTGATTATGGGATGGATCCCTGGATATGGCAGTCTCTAGATGGTCCATCCTTTGTCTCAGCTCCAAACTTTGTCTCTGTAACTCCTTCCATGGGTTATTGTTTCCAATTCTAAGAAGGAGAAACTTAGTATACACATGATATAAGATACAATTTGCAAAACACATGAAACTTAGAAGATTTTGTACAATTTATAACAGTGTTGATTTCTCAGTTCCATAGACTGGTGAAGTTTTAATGAGCAATTCCATATTTTAGTCTTCTAGCGTAGTAATTCTACCCTATCTCTTATTAATACAAAACTCAAGTGTTTTATTTACGTATTTATTTATTTAAAAATCTCCTCTCAAATATTATATCTCATTTGTAGTCTCCGCTCCCTCCTTTTATACCAGTCTTTGCCTCACATTTCCCCTCCAGATTCATGCACCCTCCATTTTCCTTCAGAAAGGGGCAGGCTACTCATGGATATCAACTTATCATATTATAGCTGGATTTGGCAACTCAGTAGGAAGAGAAGTATTCTAAAATCAGGCCAACCAAGCATGAGGGAGGCAGAGGCCAGGATCATGAATTTGAGAAAGAGCAGAAGGTTTCAATACATGACAGGCTTAATAGGAGAAAAGGCAAAAGGGAAATGGTATAATTATATTTCATTTAAAAAACAAAAATTAAAATGCTTCAGAAAGAGAGAGAGAGAGAGAGAGAGAGAGAACAATTAATTGTTGTGATTTAAAACTTCTCAAATTAAAAGTATAAACATTTTCTGCCACCTTCTCTTAAAAATAGCCAGTCTTGAAGTATGATGTGTGCTAAAGTTACTCTCTTTATCGTGGAACATTCCAAATTTTCACGTTTTCTGAATGTTGTGCAGTCATGTGTTTCTGTGTTTATTATTATCTACTACAAGAAGAATCTTCTCTGAAAAGGGTTGAGTAATGCATTCAAATATGTGTAAACAGTATGTCATTAGAGGAAATTGAAGCACTATGTTCACTTTGCAGATTAATTGAAGAACTTTTATTCCTAGAGCCTACCGCGTATCTACGCTTAGCTCTTGGGCTACCTAAACATATAAGGTTTGTGTTGATCTCGTGCAGTGAGTCTTTAAGTCAATCAAAAAGTGATAGATCACTATTCTAACAGTCATGTGACAGTGCCACCAGAGGACATATCTGACAAGCAGATCATTGTTATAACTCTCAGGGTTAAATCTACATGAGAATGTTTACCCTTTCCCTCTAGCAGCTGCTTATTTTAGCATCTTCTTGCAAAATGAATGCTAACCAATAAGGATGGAGCTTCCAATTTCGTACCAGCTAGACTTTTCCTAAATCATACATATGTGGTGTCCTCAGCAAAAAACGTCTTTCTGGTAAGTTTTATAGCAAAATTAATAGCATTGGCAACAGCCTGCAGTATGGTAGCCCTGGGGGACTCATTTGATTAATGACTCAAAATGTAACATATTTCTGGTACTGAGAGTTTTATTTGAAATATATATAACAGGGATGGCATCCACAATATGTACACAAGCTCAAGCCAAACAAAGCTTCACTCAAAGGAACATAACTGGGCACTAAGTTTAACCTCTAATCAAGAAGATATTTATAAAAGATAGCTGATTAGACAGAAAAATGTCAGTTTTTCTTTGATGGAGAAACACTGTATATATCAATTGCACTCTAGGGTATTCCTAATACTCAGAAATAGATGTGTGTGTGTGTGTGTGTGTGTCTGTGTGTGAGTTTGTGTGTCTGTGTATGTATATGTGTGTCTGTGTGTGTGTTTAAGGGAGAGAAACAACATGACGTTGGATATACATGGGTATAAAATTGAATTTGAGGGACTATAAATAATATGATTAAAAATGCACTATGTGAAACTCTCAAGAAATAAAGTAAAATACAATCTTTTCAAAGTTTAAAAAACAAAGAAAATATGCTACTGTGTCAAAAAACTTGAAAGCCTTCTTCCTCACTTCTATTGTGATATCCCCTGCCTACCCTTTCACTATTTCTCTTCTCTAATCTTTCTGTAGTCTCTACTTTTTTCTGAGCTTCTTTGTGGTCTTGTATTTTTACCGTCCATACTCAGAATATCTAAGGTTCAGCGTTATGCACTTGCCTTATGTCATTTAGCACAACTTCCTGTCCTATCCTCATTGCAGCAATATAATTTTATTTTCTCTCTGGTGAATATCATTCCAAAGTGTATATACATCACTTTAAAATTTTCTTCATCATTAGAAAGACATCTTGTTTGAATTTTTGCCTTGGCCTTGGCAACTGTGAAGATATGTACAAAGCGCAAGGATGCTGAGTTCTCTCTTTTATGCAATCACATTTGCGTATACTACCACTAACAGTGTGTGACTTTCCATTTCTTTGTATCCTAGACATATTTTCCCTAGTGATTAAATGGCCCTAGATTTTTTCCTAAATCCATTGGCTCATTGTGCATTTCCTCATGGCTAGATTAAACCCTAATATTTGGTGGCCTCCTACATATCTTCTTTAGAAAAATGTTGATTCAAATCTTTTTGCAAATTTTAAACTTTAATTTCCTTTTTACTTAATTGCTTAATTGAGTATTGAATTGTTCAAAGTTATGATATGCTTTCTGTAATGACTACTTATGTGCATAATCTGTAATGTGCATAATCTGTAATTATACTTCCTGTGATGTAACTTTTTTTCACTCTCTTAAATTGTTTTGCTGCGTGTTTTGGTTCTGGGGTTTTTATTGTTTGTTGTTGGGGCTCTTTTTGGTATTGTTGTTGTTTGAGTTTGATTTGATTTTTATATGCTCAATTTTGCTTTTGTTATTTTTGGAATATTTGCTTCTTCTATCTATTAATTTAAGAACTAATTCCAAAGTATAACTCTTGTACTTTGGTATTTTCAGGTGAGTATATGGGTCACTAATGTATTTTTAGGTAGTTTTATTTATTTTTTTGTTCTGATTTTCTGGTTGTTTGTTTGTTTGTTTGTTTTATATAATGTATCAGAGTGTTTTTTCTTCATTGTACATTGTTATATAGTCAGCACAACACTAATTCCCTATTTTTTTTATTTATTACTTATTTGCTTTACATCCAAATATCAGTTCCCCTTTCCTCCTAGCACCCCTCACTCAGATCCTTTCCACATTTCTCCCTCCTCTTTTCATCTGAGAAAGGGTAGCCCCGTCTGGGTACCCCTAACACCCCCAATTCCTGCATCCCCACTTCTGGGCATATCAATTCACTGAAGGGCTAGGCCCATTCTCAACCACTGAGACCAGAAAAGGTAGCCCAGTTAGGGGAATGGGATCCAGGCAACAGACACTCTAGTGATAGTCTTGCTCCAGTTGTTGGGGAACCCACATGAAGACCAAGCTGCATGTCTGCTACATATCTGGGGAGATGTAGGTTCAGACCTTGCTCACTCTTTGGTTGGCTATTCATCTCTGGGAATCCCCCATAGCTCAGGCTAGTTGACTCTGTTGGTCTTTCTGTGAAGTCCCTGTCATTTTTGGGTTCTCAGTCCTTCTCCCAACTCTGCAAGACTCCCTGAACTCTATCTAGTGTTTAGCTATCAGTGTATTCATCGCTTTCCATTGGCTGCTGAACAGTAACATTCATAGTGTTAGGTATTGGTTGGGTCTTGGTTCTTGCCCATGGGTCTCAATTTGGGTCACTTATTGGTTGGCCATTCCCTTAGTCTCTGAATATCTGAGTATCTTTTTTCTTGACTATATTGTAGGTAGGACACATTTTTTGTCAAAGACATCAGTTTTTTCTAATGGGACTATATTCTCAGTTTTATTGAACACCAGTTGACTTCTTTCTGATGGGACGATATATTTTCCACCCTATGTTCCAATGTTCTCAATAGATAGATAGATAGATAGATAGATAGATAGATAGATAGATAGATAGATTATATATATGTAAATACACACACACACACACACACACATATATATATATATATATATATTCTGGTCTTTTTTATAATTTTCTTTGTTCTATTGGTTCTTATGTCCGTATGAGCTCATTTTTAAAATTAGACATTTAAATTGTGTCTTATGAGCAAGGCCTGTTATATAAGTGTATCTAGGTGGCTTGTCTGAATTTGTAGGTATATTTTTCTTGCTTTATTAAGCTAATCATTTCACAATTTATACAATAAAAATACATTATAAATCTCAAACACACAAAGAAAATTTATTTTATTAAAGTATTAGCCAAATGGGAGAGAAAATATGATTTGTTTACTTTAAAACAATGAATACTTTTCTGTGTTACTATGAGAAATGTATAGCCTTTGGTCTCAAGAATTCACACACGAAGACTTCATGGGGCATAAGATTCACTTTGGCTTTCCAGACAGAGATTTAAAAATCGAAACTGACTGAAAGAGCACTTGGGATAAAATGCATCGGCTCATCTTGTGATCCGAATCCATCTGAATATTGATGATGCTGCCTGTGTGAGCTACATTTTTCAGGATCTTTGTAGGAAGATGGTGGCGAGTATGAGATTTATGTTATCTAGCTCTCTGAAGCACAGCTTGAAATGGTAGGCATTTAAAACTCAAAGAGACTGAGGACAAATTGGAAGCACATTGAGTCAGTTTTCATAGCAGCACCTGGCTTGCTTCACTTCTCCGGTGTACGTGGACTATAATTCATTTTCTGTGAAGTGAGACTGAAATCTTTGTAGGAAATCTTACAGCAATTAAATGATTCTTTGGCTTCCTGATGAAAACTTTTCTTTTTTGAGTTCGAAGCAATGCACTTCATTTTACTCTTCACAAGTGTGTGGGCCTCCTTCCATCGCACACTTGCTCCCTTGAAAAGTGAGGATAAACACTGTGTTAAAAGCATCTCAATAGCATCATACTTCAGGGAATTCTCCTTTGTGATGTATCTTCTTTGAGACAGACAACTCACAACAGATGGTTTGGTTAATGCTAATCTCCTTCTTATTCACCATCCAGAAAACCTCTATACCACAAAGGATGGCCTGGCTTATTCATCATAGTGTCTTGATGTTTATTCAAGCTCATTCATGAAATTGCATTGACTTGCCAGTGACATTAAAGTGGTAAAACTATGACATGGATCTTAAAATTAGTTCTGGAATTCTTCACCATTTCCAGACACAATGTATTGAAAAAAGCTTTGCTCTCTTGAATTCAAATGTTTCAGTTTCATGGTTTCTTTGAAAAACAAATTGCAAGCATGATTCATTTTGTGGTAAAGATTTGTAGCTTAGACTGCAAATACTATATTAGAGCTGAATAGCTGTAGAAATTTCTCTGGCTACAAAGTGTGTACATACTACAGCTTATAGATCAGAGAAATTGATCAAGTGTAGCCAGAACTCCTGTCAGTGGAAAGAAACCACTCACTTTAAAGTTCTTTCCATTTCTACTTACCTGATATGTTCTGAACCTTCTTCTTATTTACTGTCAATATGAATTGAATATTTGAGAGACAAAACGTCAAAGCTGACAGAATGGAAATGCTTATTGGACTTGGAATGATTGAGATATGATTTGAATAAACTTGATGAACTTATTTACCCTGCCTATTTTGTAATTTAATGTTCCTGAGGTTGTGTAATCATCCCCACTGTCCAGGCTAACACACTTATATCATCCAAGAAAGAAATCCATACCCATTAGCAAACAATTCCCACCCACACCACCAGATGGCCTGTTTTAGAATTTGACAGTATTTAGCACTTTCTGTAGGGTTTAATGACCTTTCCACACATATGTCATTGCAATAATAGACATATACTTGTTTCATAAGGACTTATTGAATATCTCCTTGATGTCAGACAATGAGACTAAAGGTAGCTCAATGAAGAAGACAGTATCACTGGAGTCAAGTAAATTGGTAAGTGAATTTTTAGCAAGGAAATAAAATTGCAATTAATAGATAAATGAAGATAATTCAAGAAGGATATCTGGGTGTGTTACATTGATATAAAGTTGGAAAAATTGATTAAATATTTTTATGAAAATTAAAATATTAATCATATATCCAGATAATGGAAGAAATTATTTATTACATTTTAATTAAAATGTTTATTTAATCCAGTACTGACTGATATAGTTTATATTAGACTTAAATCCATAAATTTGGAAGATATAGAAATTCTACTGATTTGGAAACTGGAAACATCAGAGACACATTTCTAAAAAGTTATCTGAATATCCGTAATTTTTTTTTAAGTTTAACTATAATATTAACTGTGAAAATATCTCCAGGATTTCTGAAATTATCATCAGTATCATTTAATGTTGTCCAGAAATGGCTGTTCAAATATTTATTTTCGAAAATAAACTTAAAGTACACAAGTTTGTCAGACAGATCTAAATTCATCTCTATTTCCACAAGTTTCCTTCCCTGTTACTTTTTTTTTATTATTATTTTTGCCCCTCCACTATTTTTCTACTGTGTGTGAGGATGATGCCAATTTATATACATATTCAAGTCACTTCAAACAATCTGTATAGGTTTGCATAAAGGAATTAGTACAATGAAAGTGTAAAGCTGTTGTCATTGTTTAGCTTTTTTTCACTCTGACAATGATTGTTTTTCTTTTACTTTTAATTTCAACTTTCCCTCTTCCTCACCAATTATCATGCCACATATTACTGTTCACAGAGTATTTTCAACATGAGAGATGTAATGTCTTCCACTGGATCATATTTTCAAATTTGTCATTTCTGCATTCAGGACTTTGACCTTGAAAAATCATTATAGCAATATTTTGTTTGGATTGATTCTACATGGCTGGTCTCTCTTGTAATATTTTTTTCAGTTTAAACTTTAATATTTTGGCTGCTGATGTAGCTCAGCCTATTTATATGAAGTCATTTTATGTAGTAGATTTTATGATCTCCATTATGGAACACTTATTTTGATTTATATATTTACATTTTAGTTGTGGTTAATAGCTACTGCAGAAGGAAGCTAATAGGGACATCAATTTCAGGAGAAAGAGTTGCCTGTTTATTATGCATGCCAAAACTACAGACAAAGCAATTAAGAAACCATGTACCTGTAGAATGGAGGGGCTTCTGTTAAATATGTCATTTCAATGGTTATTAAAAATGGAAGAGAGTGTGTTTAGGAGGTCCCAACCCCTACTGGTTAGTATCTAATTAGGTTTCCTTAGGAAAACAAAGGGTCACATTTAACATACCAAGTGGAGACAAATGATAGAACTGAAAGGTACCTTCCTAATGAAATCAGGGAAAAAAACATTTGAATTTATACAGATTTAAAAATTCATGAAGAACAAAAAAATGTCCATGTAAATGGGGAGAAAATTCCTTTTGTAGAGGGCAAAATGAGCAGAGCTGCGTGCACACAACTGCAAGGGTTCTGGGGATAATTGGCTGATATGTATACTGTTCCTGTGTTATGCTAGTAGCGTTGTCTTCGTGCTGTTTTCAAAGAAAGGAAAATGGAAAACATTCCAGGGAGCATTCAAAGACCAAACTTACCTTTTATTCCACTTATTTCATGGAGATTGAGATTTGGATTTCATTCTTCCAACATATGTTCACCATAAGTTAAAACATTTGAGAAGACTTTCAAGAGCTGTGCCCACCAGCATACTTCTTCCCAATGGTTCTGTTGCTCTGCATCACAGCCTCTTTGGAGACATGAATGCTTAGGTTCTAAAAGTCCTTTGTCCTTTCTAAACCCTGTGGATGAAGGAGGCAATTTCCTAAATATTAGGATGAGGAAAAAAGCTGTCGCTCTTCCAACTTAAACAGTTTTTTAAAATAGGCAATTTAAATCCGATGAAAAGCCAACCCTGAATGTTGAAGTTTCCCTACAGTTTTGACTTCCATTAGGAGATAACTATCCAAGATTAATAGAGTCAGATGATGATGTGGGGTGACATATGTGCTCTTTGCTTCGATGTCAGAGTACATTATAACAAGTTGTCTAAATGCAGTGTTCTAGTTTGCATAGATAATAGTACTATGTTTTATTGATTGCCTCAATTATCTTTATCAAGTGCAGTAAGGATAAGAAAACCATTATAAAAAAACTTTAGACTATTTGGATTTGCCCTTGATATATACCTAGAATACCCAACTCAGAGACCAATACTAATTGGCTATCAATATGACCATGATTCGTGCTGAGAGGAAGACAATAGAAATGAGTTGTGAGCTCTCCCTCCTTTCTTTCTCTTGGCGTCAGCACTTTGCCAGTAGTCAGTCTCTGGCAGAAGTTTATCGGCTGAGCCTACAGTTGTGTGTCCTATTTTTCAGCTTTTCATGCGTCTGTCACTTTCTAGGCTTCAGCCAAGTTTGCTGAGCACCAGAATCCTCAGTCAACAAAGTGCTAAAATCCGTAACTTTGAAAACCCTTTTCTAACCAGCAGCTAATGCTCTTCAACTCAAGTGGAACTGCAAAACTTAAGAAATATGAAAGCAATCCCCTATCAGGATAACTGGTAGTTTCTCTTTCAATTTATTTGGTGACTCAAAAGTAATAGGAAAATAGATAGGAAGCATACATCCTATGTACTATATTTCAGGGATACAAAGGAGGGACAATGACAAATATCTATAAAAGTGACAGGGCAGACTAGTTTTGGGCGATGTGGATATTCTGTACTTTGTTTGAATTGATGCATTATTGATACATGGTGTGAGTAACAGTAGGTTTTACATTTAAACAACTATACACTTATTAGTATCTTGTTTCTCTGACAAAATCAATGACAGTGATTTTGATATGTTGCAACAATACCAAAGAAACTTTACATAGTTTAAATTTACATAGAGCAGACTATCTTTTGGGAGATTATCCCCAGCTGTTTTGTTATGTGTTGGTCCACTTTTGACACTTATGTTTTGAATATATGGATAATTTAGCATACCTATCTAATTCGATGTTTTATTTGATTATATTGAATAATTTAAAACATCTACTTAATCGTTTGGATTTTTTGCCTAAATACATCATTTGCTGATATGTTACCAACTTGTTTATATTTTAAACATCAGTAGGAGAGATTTCTCTCCCATAAAGTGAAGGATGGCATCTAGCAGTGTTATTACTTCTCTTCTCCTGGCGCTGCATTCCATGGAAGAATAGAGAATTGAAAAGGAGTGACATAAAGGATAAAATGATGTCCCTGTTACTTTTCCTATGAGAATGCCCCAATAATTGCACAAATTCCCCTGATTTAAGTCACACAATAAAACCTGTCAGTGTGTAATTATGATTACTAAGCAAAAGTGATTACTCTGCTTGTACATTACTCTGCTTGGACCTTGTTATGGCAAATAGAAAATAAGCATTGGCTATAGGAAGGTAACATCTCATCAGTAGTTTCTGATTTAATGATTTACAAAGGTCACAACTCTCCGAGTGCTATCGTAACAACTTCTGATGAGATTCCTTGAGAGGCTTTACAATTGTTATAATGGTTTGTGCCTTTGACACTAAATTTGTTGGCAACTGTTAATGATATCATATAAGAAATACATGTCTGTCTGCCTATATGCATAAAACCTACTAAAAATCAGTGCAGTTACTAATATTACTTATAATGCGTATTCTGGCTTATATATTAATAAACCCCATATATATATTAGTTAAATCAGTCCCAATCTCATGTTGATTATATAAGTAAAGGTACCTGTTTGTAATTTTTGCCCTCATGTGTTTTCTGTCTCACCCATGATATTTTTTGCAGTTTCTCTTTTCCATGTATGGTAAGACAAATCTAAAATATTTAAATCATGTATTTTAAGCTGAGGCCTCTTCTGTACAATAGATCCATGCATGAAAATAAATAACCAACATTTTTTCTATTGACTAGGTAATATTTATAATTTTTGTATATTTATGAAACAGTTAATACCTACCTTATTTAAACTATGTATTGAATTACTAATATGTGCAGCATTGTACCAAGTGTTGGAAGTGGAAATATATATTCTCTTACAGGAATTGTCTACTGAGATGATGATGTTTCATTTGCAAATTTTAAAAATAGATGTATTGGGTGTGAATGTGTGTTTCTGTGTAGTATACATATCTGCAAGTTTGTGGCCGTTTTGGTTTACTTACATATGCATAAATATAGATGCAGAAATTGATGACAGGATTTATTCTCCAATCAAGTATCCTACGAATTTTCTGAAATACTCTCTCAATCTTACACTATTGAGATCACCGTTTTCTCTAAACTGGTCAAACAATGAGTAGTCAGGATCAGCTATTCCCTCACCCACATTGACCCCTTTCCAGATCCAAGAGCCAGTGCTTATAGAAGCATGCTACAATGTTGAAGTCTTCACAAAGGTGTTTTAAAATGGGAACACAGGACCTTATACTTGAACAAGTCTTTTGCTCACTGAACCAACTTCCTAGCCCCTACATGCCATATTCCACATAATTCCTGAACGCTTCAGTAACTTTGCTGTTTTATTATGTAAAATTTTAATACTTTATGGATTTAATACTGGAGTTTTTAATTAATATTACTTTTCTGCCCCATCTTAATCTCTACTGATTACCCTAGTGTTCATCCCACTCACATTCAACATTGTGACCTTTTCTTAATAGTTATAGTTACACACACACACACACACACACACACACACACACACACCCCTTACTAAATCCATTCAGTATTAATTACACGACTTTTAAGAGATGATCTCTCAGAATTACAGAGCCTAACAGAGTACTCGTCCCTGTGGAAAGCTGGGTCTTCTTAAGTAAATTGAAATCATAAAAACTACAAAAGTTTTGAGAGTGGATACCAATGAAACAAATTGAGCATGTTCTTCAACACTTGCCATAACACCCCTAGGGAGCCTGAGGCAAGAGGTGTGTCAGTTAGAGACTACACTGGCTCACATAAGAAGTTAAATCCAGACTGAGTTACAGTAATGAGACCAAGTCTGAGATAATAACCAAGAGCTGGGTGTGTAGATCAGTGTTTCAACCTTTGCTTATTATGCTCAGTGTCAGAAATGTGATTGCTAACAAGGCAAAACAACCAAAAATACCAGCCCAGTGGAGATGATCAGTCACTGTTTTGGAAGAAAGGTCATCGTAGCTGAGATTTAGTGTTGAATAAAGGATGATGGATGAAGATGGTGATATCTTATGCTGAGAGGAAAAAACTTGAAAGCATGCCTAGAGAGAAATAAAGGTTTGGTGGAGCTTACAACTGATAGAAAGATTGAATTTGAAACATCCATATTGAAGAGCTAGGAGCTGGAAGGGGGACATATTATATGGCCATTTAAACCTTCTTGGCTTTTCAGAACTAAATGAGTTGGGAATATTTTTTGTAAATTATATGCTGATGAGGTTAGTTATGAGGAGAATAGTGGGGAGCAGTAAGGACAATGATTTTTTTAATTGTCACTCAACTTTTGTTGTTAGTCTGTGTGTGTGTGTGTGTATACTCATGTTCATGAGAGTGTGTGTTTGTGTGTCTCTCTCTGTGTGAACATGTGCATGAATTTGTGTGTGTGTGTGTGTGTGTGTGTGTGTGTGTGTGTGTGTGTGTGTGTATGGTTACCCTCTGAGTTTAGACGAGGGGGTGACATCTCCTGTAACTGAAATTACAGACAGTTCTGGGCAGCCTTGTAGGTGATAGAATGTGAACCCAGGTCCTCTGTGTAAGAGCCTGAACACTTAACCTATGAGCCTTGTCTGTAGCTCAAATCTGAGATTTCTGAGTCAAGAAATTGTTTGGATATGGGTTTTAGTAACATTTATGGATGGAGCAACCCTTGAAGGTTTGAGAAATTGAGCATGAGAAGTAAAAAATCAGTTATCTTTTTCATAAAGTAGCAGAATATTGATGCTAAACACCTAAATATGAGTATTTTCCAAACAAAACACTCTTGATCCACTGTATGAAGGAGCTAGGATTCATAGAATCATTTGTGCATGGATCTAGGGTAGCTTCCAGGAAATGGTCACAAGCAGAGCCACACTGCAGTTTGTAGATAAGTTAAGGTGACAGAATAGAACATTACACATTGGTTTTAAGAATTTATAACCAAAGATAAATGTGATTTAATCTATTTGAATGATAAGCAAGGCACTGGAAGTGCAAATATAGAAATGAGATTTACTTCTTAAGAAGGTATTTAGAAGTCTGAAGAATTCAGATAAATAAACCATAAGAGTTAGAGTATAAAAAAATGAGATGTATTGGAAGTTTGTGTATATCAGTTTAGGATAATTTTCACCTGAAGACTTTTATTTTCTTTGGGTATCATAGGATAGAATCATTTGTATGAAGGAACAAGTTTGATTCATATAGAAAAAAATGAGGAAGAGAAACAAGATAATAGAAAAAGTTAAGTAAACAGATATTTGAAAGAAAATTAGCTGACATTTGAAATGTAAATAAATAAAATAACCTATAAAAAGAAAATAAATTACAGGATTGGAATCTATAGGCTGTACAGAAAGTACAAGTAACAAAAAAACACTTTATTTTTTTATGAATTATTGAGATTTACACTAGAGTCTGATGACCACAAATACAAAGCTGAACAACCTTCTCCATTTGACTGTTTTGTTTTCTGTTAACAGTTAGCAGGTAGAATATGGAAAAATAAGGGTCATAAAACTCAAGATTGCTTGGTCTAGAACGACAAAATCATTTAAACTGTCTGCAAATGCATGTTATAGCCATACAGCAGAAGTTTATAGTACGTGAACATAGAGGATAAAAGAAATACAGTTAAATATGGCTGGTAGAGAGAAAGAAGGCAGATGGGGTCAATGTGAAAAAGGTTGAGGAAGAGGAGGGTGAGGAGAGGGAGGACAATGGAGAAATCACAGCACAAGTGTGCCCACATTCTAACAATATTGTCTGGAGCACTTTATTTTGTGCCATCAATTCTGTTCTATTAAAAACAACAACAACAACAGTAAAAGTCAAAACTTATTTTAATTAGCTAAATTCTTTTTTCTCCTTGTGGCTATAAAATGATATATAAAATAAAGAGTATAGCATTATAATAAAGATGAGCTGGTCTACAGAAACACAGGTAAATAAATAAATGCATAAATAAATAAATGCATAAATAAATAAATAAATAAATAAGAGACAAAAAATAAACAAGCTAGAACAAAGATGTGTGGAAATGACCATGAACTGTATTTGAAGGAAAGAACAATGGGATTCCTTTGAACTATTTGCTACTTTGCATCCCACTTAATACATAAGGCAATTGTCAGAGAAGAAGCAGTCAATGCTGGCACAAACTTGAGTCCTGTTAGCATCCATCGCTAAATTCTTAATAGTTGTAACTTTCTCAGTTCCAAAATCTTACAGAAATTGACAACAAAGTTTGTACACAAGTGAATTTAATTAGTATCTTAATCAGTGTCAGACCTTTCTGGATCCTTTCAATAAGAACAAATCAAAACAAACAAACAAACAAACAGACAAACAAACACAAAGGTCAACAAGGCACAGTGCTTTTCTGTAAGGACCATGAATAGGACAATGTTGACAACAGAGAAACTCACAACTCTTATTCTTTGGTTATTCCCAAAGTTAAAACATGAGCTGCTGACCACACACAATTTAATCTAATCTTACTATCAAACTATTCCTAAACATGAAAAATGTAAATTTTTATATGTAATTAAATATTATATTAATTCAGGCATGCCATATCACGTTTTATCTAGTACTCAGACAAGAGAATCATAATATTGGGTTGAGAAACTATAGAAATGTTATTTTATATCTACAACTATGACAATTTTATGACCTCCAAAGAATTATTTTTCCATTAATTATGGATTTTTTTCTCATTTGTAATTGCATGTACAATGGGCTTATTAGTCTTTTCAAAAGGGTTTTTAATGCAAAATGATGAAGATGGATAATTATATGAAAATGATGATCTCTTTGTAGCTGAACTGTCAAGTGATAATGAGATGGCGTCTGGTGAACTGCTCACTCATAGGGCAGAGAAGGACAATTACTTCTTGTGGCAAAGGGATGAAAAAAAAATGAAAAGAACATCAGTGCTATTTAGACCTCGTTTTAGCCTAAGTTTAGCTTGCTCTGTCTTTGATAATTCTCAGTCTTGTCTAACTCCGGTTTCCCACAAACAGTTTTATTGAGCCTACCCTTTTGCAAGGATTTCAGATACAATGAGAAAAGTCAGAAGTTTTAAGTAATATCTATTTTTAGTTGAAAAAAGGCTTCCAAATTGTGTGTGTGGGGGGGGGGGTGTTGATTTGCAGTCACCCTATACTAGGACAGATTATAATCACCCAGGAGCCACACCTCCATGTGTATCTGTAAAGCTATTTCCAGAGAGGCTTAATTGATATAGGAATTTCTACCTGAATTTTGATGACAATATTCAATGAAATGGGGTCCAAGACTGGATGTAAACAGAACGCATATCGAGCACTCCAGTTTATTTTGCTCAATAGTTTGTTTATGGACACTATGTGAATAGTCTTGTGGTCCTTGCCATAATGCATTGTACCTTTGTACCTGCAAACCATGATATAGAGTGCATTCTTTTTTCCCTTAAGGTTTTTTCTGCGAAGTGTTTTGTTAGAAGAAACATATACAACTGAAATATTTCATATACATATAAAACAATTCATGGAAATACATAGAAAGAGCATAATGGTATTATATTCAGTTATAGTATTGTGAATTTGTTTTCTATGAAAGGATAATCTATTGGATTACAATGAACGACCCCTTATTAATGAATTACAGTTTTATTAGGGCTCATTTACTATTCAGAAACATTAGGTTTTATTTGGTAAAAATAAATCTACATTTGAATATTTATGTATAAATGTTGGTCTCAAGATACATTTCAAATTCTCTATAGTAAGTACTCATGAGTCAGTGTGGATAAATTAAGTGAAGGTTTAAGTTTGTGAAACTGAGAAGTCAGTTTCCTAATAGGCTGAGTTCTGTATTTCAAGTCTAATACATGACAAAGTTGGTGTCTATAATTTGTTATGAATATTGCCCACTGTCTTCAATGACATTTTCATTTTCCTATTTTTTTTTACCATAAAGATACATAATTCTGAATATTCTTCATAAGCAGGAATGTTATCCTTCTTGCTGTTTCCTCAAATGGTGGAGATTTTTAAAATAGCTCCGATATCTTTACTTTTAGAAAAGAAAAAAAAAAGAAGTAGAAGGAAGTTTATATTAAATTACAGCCACAAATACATTACCTCATTGAAACAGTATTGCATCCTAGTAAAAACACCTCAAGAATAGTCACATTGAGTATGAGGGCGTCTGCATATGAACTGACAAAGAAAAAACAAATAAATTCGTTTGTTGACAAACTAACAAATGCACTATTGGAGACCCAGCAGCTCTATTCTTCAGGGCAGAGTACTTTTACAAGATATTACAAGGGTGCTGCTTTCTTAGAAATTCTTGAGACATATATATATATATATATATATATATATATATGTCAAGACATATTTGTCATATGTCTCATATACATATATGTGTGTGTATGCCTCAAAATATACATACACACAGAGAAATTATATATATATATATATCCATACATATTAATATGAAATTCTACCTTGTAGAGTTTAAGTATAAATGTATCTGTTTTATAAGATGGGGAAGATATTTTACGACTGAAAGCCTGTAACCACCTCCTCTTTTGTGGCACTCACAGGGATATTTACTTAATATTTGTATTGCTTGCAAGCAAGAAGTAAAATCACTGATGGTAATAATTGCACTGGACTTGTATTTTAAAGTAATGCTTGCAGTAATTATAAAGAAAACATTTTATTAGGTCAGTGCTCTGGGCAAGATTTGCCTCATTGAATGTCACCCTCAACATGTTCAAGTGGCTCATTACTCTAAAGACTTAAGACATTTCTGCATTTTTCTTTTGTTAGGAACATGTATTGACTTGGAATATAATTAGTTGAAGGTATGATTAACGGTTTATTAACAGGTGAATGCATTTGTTCAGTGATGTCATGATGAAACATGCTGAAATAATAATAGTAATAGACAATGATACTGGCATTCTGCTGTAATGGATAAGAAAGTTAGAAGGAAGGTAAATTTTAAGGAAAGTATAATATAAAACAGTATTCAGCAACCCTTTTTAAGACACTGTGTCCTTCTATTTCTTTGATCTATGAGGAACTGAGTTAGGGGAAACATTATCAAAAAACAGCATAAAAACAAGTTTCAGCAAAAAAACATAAATAAATAAAATATATTAATTCCTTTAAAGTAAAATATCATGTGCATGCTAATATTTTTTGTTGTTTAATCTTCTTCTATCATGTATGTGAAGCCCTCCTGAGTCCAACATGTGTTCTATCAGAAAGGAAAAGAGATATATATCAATTCTTCTACTTGTAATACCCACCCTGAATGCTTTAAGGAAAATCACCCAATGTCTTTTTGGAATATACCTAACAGCACTGATTTGAGTAAGATCATATCTTTATTAAGATGTTTCTTATTTTATACTACTCTTATGCCCATTTACAGCTCTAAAAGATTATACTTATCTGACTGAATCTTCATCAACATTCTGCTAACACGTAAATGTTTTACCCAAATTATGTTATTAAATGTAAGTGTGAAACGTAACCATGATCTTTATCTAGTGCTCTGAAAAAAATGTATAATCAGATACTAAAGTTATAACCTAGTTGACCATTAAGACTGATTCGTTATTAGCTTTCCAAGATTTAAAGTTGCATTTTAAAATACATAATATCATTCCAAATCTCTTTGACATTTCATTGTATAGTTCTGACATGAAATATTACTATTATTAAAAGACACAAGTAGTTTGATAGCATCATTGTGTTATTTCTGTATGGAAACTGAGGCCACCCATTCAGACCTCACTGCTATTAAGAGAGTTACAATAACAAAAATCTAAAGGATTTGAGGGCATCTCACTCCCTGACTTAAAGGTAAATCTTAGCATCATCTTAGTTATCCTTTGGGATTTTGGATTTCTTCTAACTTAATAGATAATTGTGGCACTCTTTAGGTCAGTCTTCATGGTGCGTTTGCTGTACTATTTACTGAAAAAGATATATAATGGCTAAAAAACAGCAAAGATAACCCAAAGTGCAAATTCTCTCTCTAGTATTTTTTCAGTGGAATAGATATTTAAAAGTATTTTCTACAAGTATTATCTAAATACAAAATAAAAGAAAACCACATAAAACAACTATTTGAATAATAGAATTTCTCTTTATTTCTATTTTTAAAAGTTGGATATTTTATTTATTTACATTTCAAATGTTATCCCCTTTCCCAGTTCCCCCTCTGCACACCCCTTAGCCTATCTCCCTCCCTCTGCTTCTATAAGGGTGCTTCCCCACCCACCCACCCACCCACCCATTCACTCCATCTCACTGCCCTGGTATTCTGTACACTGGGGCATGGAGCCTTCACAGCACCAAAATTAGTGATGGAGAAAAATTTAAGCATTTAATTTATTTATCAAACAAGAGACACAGCTAGAGAATGAATATCCTGAAACCAGCCTAAATGTCAAGAAGCACAAGAGCATTCCTAGAATTCTACCTTCGGAAGCCAGATACAGGAATATCAAAACAAAGTTATTCAGAGACACTTGCCATAATGTGCAGATCTCATGTTTGACTGAGAGAGACTGAAAAAAACAAAACAAAACAGACTTGCAGAGTAATGCAGGAAGATGCTGGGGGTAAACCAGTTTCCCCACGTATGCATACACGTGTTCTCCTGCCTTCCACATACCATCAAACTTAACTCCATATCTCCACCTATAAATGCCTGAAAAGGAGACAAAAGAATGAAAGACTATATCTTATGATTAAGAGTTATTTAAGGAAATCTGTCATCATGATCTCTCAGTTTCAATGCCCTCCCCTCAACACACACTCTATTTAGCAAAAAGAAAAAAACAGAAACAAAAACAAAAAACAAAACACAGAAACAAACAAAAAACCTTTATAGTTTGTCAAGGCTTTCTTCTATTAAGTCTTTTTTTTAATTCCTCTAAGTAGCTTTTCTTCTAACAGGAAAATATGTGTCCAAATTATAAAAACAGTGAATAAATTGGCACTTTTCATTTATATTTGATAAGCTAGTGTTCATGAAGTGCTGTATAAATACAAAGGATCGCATGTAAGTATCTGTAAACTTCATTAAACAACTGGAATCTTGCCATGGGCTTTTCACAAGCTGTTTGTTCTTTTATGAAGTGATGTTTTCATGGCCCTCTAAACTGTGTGATCAACTATGAAAATATAGAATTGTGGCCTTGCCTTCAGGCAAGATCAATAAGCACATAAGAATAAACCGCAGACTCTGAGCCAAGGTGTGTGTATGAGAGGGTTCTCATTCAGAGAGTCTCTGCTCACACACACAGCTGCTTTGCCTCTGCTCCTGCCAACTCCAGTTTGTGAACCCAGACAGAGAAAGTTCATTCCAGGATTTGTTTCTCTGAATTTCTAGGCATTTCCCACAGCTGTCATAGTCTGTGAATCTTGAGGGCATATCTGTTCATGGAAATGAAGGTATTGTTTGATATCCTCCAGATACATCCATTTGCCCAAGGAATGTCATTTGCCACAAAATTAAGTATGCTTTCTTTTTCATATAAGGCTTTGCCACTGCTATTTATTTGCATGTGGTTTTACTCTCACTATGAGAGCAAAAAACATTGCATATGAGATTTGAGAAAGGATTTAGGCTGCAATGTCAAATCATAGAATCTTAATACCAGTCATGGTTTATGGGGTGTTTGAGTACGTAGTTGCTTACATTATAAACATAACATGCATTTATTTAACTAAAATAGTTAAAAGGAAATCCACAAATATTGAAATGCTATATTAAATCTATACCTACAGGAGAAATAACTCCACAAGATTCTGTATTAGAGAAAAAGAAGTTACAACATTTTTTATGTGAATATATCCCTTCCTTTTCTTTATGAACCAAACAATTCCTTGGGGTATTAGAGATTTGAAAACAGACTCAAATTATGTGCAGTGTGTTGGGCAACCAAACCTACTCCATCTTGGTACTGGCCTCCATTTTAAAAGAAAAAGAAAAAGCTTAAAACTTGACCTGTAGCAGAAGTCAAGCTGCACCCAAGTATCTGGAAAGACCCCACAGTTTGTCCTTAGCCCATATCCTTAGGGAGTTACTTCCCAGCTACTTCCTAGCAACAGTTATATTAAGACTAGTCTGCTTGTTTCAGAAGTTCTTTCAGACAGTTTGTGCTTGTTCACAGTCTTGCTTCAGAACACCCACATGAAGACTTACAATAGTTATCCTATTAGATGTTTGCCAGGCTGGACATCCCTTCATTTGCTCCCATTTCCTATAAAATCTTGTCTTGCTGAGGGTTATAGGCTGCTACCTTCCCATCCACTGTGTCAGGGTTGGGTTGGAGGAGAGCCCAAGACCGATTTTGTAATAAAGAGACCCTAATACGATTGCATAGGAAACAGTTCCTTGGTGGTCTCTTGGGGTTCACAAATTCTTCCTGGCACAACAGCGTGTCTGTGGGAGTTTATTTTTCTATTTGATTCTGAGATATATGAAATATGCTCAAAAATCACTTGTGGGACATAATTCCCTCTTGACTGTATGTCATACACTAAACAGTGAAATGTGTTAGAAATTCAGCAACAAACCAGTATTTTATGCCATCTTACTATTTTTAAACTGGAACCTTCAAATGACTAGGGAAAAGAAATACGTATTAATAATCTACATTTATTTTTTAGTTAAATAAATTATATGTAGTTATTCTCCCATTTATTTCATCATTCTTTTGCCATATCAAAAGAGGATTAAAGCTTTTTTATGCTGTCAGTAAAAGGAAAATTAAATTTCTCATAAAAATAAAGAAGCAAGTGTCCCTATTATTGTTACTTTAAGATTGCATCCTCAGGATTCATGTACAGCTCACAGCCTTTTCCATGGCCTAGACGTTCTTCTTCAGGATTCACTGTGCATTTATCCACTGAGCAGTAATAGGCAGTGACTGTTACAACTGGCTGAGGAAGCATGTTTGGACTTAAATACAACAAATCCCACATTAATGATGACGATGACGACAACGACGATGACGATGATGATGATGATGAGACATTGTAGTTGTAACAATAGCTCTCCTGTGAAATTTTCTTTTAAGAAAATAAAATTGGCAGCAGAAGGATGAGGTTCTCCAACTGACTTTCAAAATTCTTGACCCAGAATTGTGGCTGTCTGAAGCAAATTCGGAGACAAAAATGGAGCAGAGTCTGAAGGAAAGGTCATCCAGACACTGCCCACCATGGGATTCATCCCAGGGGTGGGCACCAATCCCTGATGCCCCTTTGTGCTTGCAGACAGGAGCCTAGCATGGCTATCATCAGAGAGGCTCTACCAGCAGTTGACAGAGACAGATGCAGATACTTACAGCCAACCACTAGACTAAGGTCATGGACCCATATGGAAGAGTTAGGGGAAGGATTGAAAGAGTTGAAGAGGATGGCAATCCCATAGGAAGACCAACAGTATCAACTGGGAGCTCCCAGAGACTAAGCCCCAAACCAAAGAGCATACATGTGTTGTTCTATGACCCCCACACATATGTAGCAGAGGATTGCCTTGTCTGCTCCCAGTGGGAGAAGATGAGTCTAATCCTATAGAGACTTGATGCCCTAGGGAAGGCAAATACAGGTGGAATGGGAAGGAGTGAACAACCCTGGAATTGGAACAGGGATGAGGACAACATTTTGGATGAAATAAATAAAATAATTAATTAAAAATAAAATAAAATTGGCTAATGTTAGTTTACATAGGAAGGCATTGGAGAAGGAAATATTAGGCTGATAATTTAGAATGTCAGGGATTGTTCTCTAAAACAAATATGCCCAAAAATAAAAATAAAAAGTTATTTAAGGGTAGGAACTGTTTTAACAATGTGCGTAACAAATTACAAGACCATTACTTATGGTCTTACACAATGGTCTTGAAGAATGATTAGGCTGACTCATAAAGAAATGGAGGGAAACTGTTGAGCGTGGATGTTCTACAAGGGGATGCCTACCTTGAGAGATGACACTAAACAGGGCTGTGTTCTCTCTGTCAGCAACCACGGAGAAATACAGCCTAGCATTGCAGCTTAGGGGCCAAGAACGTCACAGTTAAGGTCTACCATTCACCATAAGGTGGGTCTTAACGGTGCCTCAGGAATCATTTTCAGGAGGCAGAGGGAAGTAATATCAGTGAACTTTCAAGTAATGATAAGAAATGGTACACATTTGAAATTAGGCAAGGAGGATCTGCGAGAGGGAAATAGACCTTTAACAAGGCTCCACATGTGTGCAGCCAAGCCACACTTTAGAACTGCTCCCGACCTCCTACTTGCCTTCTGAAGTTACACTGCTCAAAGAATATACTTTAAAACTAAGTCCAAGATAAAGCAGTTTAAGAATTCACTTAAAAATACATTTATATATATATATATATATATATATATATATATATAAAACTTGATTTACTTAATTTTTTAGACTCACTTACCTATTACTTTTCTTATTTACTCATTTTACATTCTAACTTCAAATAGTTTAATACAAACATATGCATGCCCCTGATTATAACTAAAAATTTTAATCTAGCCTTGTTTTTTTTTTTATTTACTCTGATTCACTCAATGTCACAAATATGTATCATCTACTTAAGCAAAATTATTCAGACTCTATAGTAACTGAAGGCTTCTTTTTTACCAAGGTCTATGATCTATAAAAGGGGGCTCCTCAAAGATTTAGTGATATGTATAAAACAAACAATACAAAAAAAGGGTTCATGCTAAATTTATCTAAAATATATTGGACATGATGATGATAGTAAATGTAGATTTTATAATCTAATTATATACATATATATGTATATGTATATATATATACACATATATGTGTATGTATAGATATGTATATATATACACACATATATATTATTATATATACACACATATATATATGTATTTATACATATATATATATATATATATATATACACACACACACACACACACACACACACACACAAATGAACTATGTTTTATCCTGGCCACGCTTTTCCCTTCCTCCTCTCCTCCCACTCCCTCTCTGACATGTTCTTTCTGACCCCAAATCCTTTGTTTCTCTTCAGAAAAGGGCAGGCCCCCCGTAGCTATCAACCATCTGTGCTAAGCCACCACAGTAGGGGAAAGAGTCCCTAAAGGAGGCAAAGAGAACTCATGGTCCCACTGTTAGGAGTCCACAAGAAAGCAAGCTACTCAATTGAACCTATATGCATGCAGAAGACTTCATTTAGACCTATGCAGGCTCCTTGGTTGTTGCTTCTGTCTCTTTGAGTTAGCCCAGGTTGGTTTGTTCTCTGAGTTTTGGGATCTAATATGGGTGTGAGCACTTTTTGTTTTGAATAATTCTTTAGTTAAAAGTATTTATTTTATCTATTTGTTTACTTTTTTGTTTTTTGTTTTTGTTTTTTGTTTGTTTGTTTGTTTTGAGACAGGGTTTCTCTGTACATCCCTGGCTGTCCTGGAACTCACTTTGTAGACCAGGCTGGCCTTGAACTCAGAAATCTGCTTGCCTCTGCCTCTGCCTCCCAAGTGCTGGGATTAAAGATGTGTGCCACCACCACTTGGCTTTGTTTACATTTTTAATTTAAAAATATTCTCTCTTTCTTTTTGACCCTCTAGCCCCTTCCTTCTCAACTTCTGTCAATTCTTCCCATGTCTCCTTCTACTTCCAAACCAGTATCACTCTGTCAGTCAAACCGGTGACTCAGTGTCTGTTTGTCTGACTGTCTATCTGTCTTTCATACACATATTATGATGAATGTACAAATATCATTTGTTGATTCAATTCTGGTTGTTTGTGTTTATAAAAGTTCTGGATAACTACTTCTTATAATATAACTAAGAAAGGTGCATCTCTCAGAAGTGAGCCAATTCTTTCTCTATCACCAGTCCTTAATAATATTTGGTTTTGTTTACTTATTTAATTTTTGACATTTAACTATAACATTTCTTCCCTTCCTTTACTCACTCCATACTTTTTCTTGCTGTTTGTAAAATGTATGCTTGTTTTCAGTAACTGTTTAGCATTTGAATATGCATTTCTACATGTTTTCCTAAATGTAACTTGTTGAGTTGCATAATGCTATTCTTGTATATATTTTTAGGGCATACCATTTTTCACTGGACAGACAGTGATATGCTCTTCCTTGGGGAAGGTCACCTCCCCTACTCCCAGTTTTATTCAGTTACCTGTAATTCTTTGCGTAGGATTGGGGCATCTTGGGATTTTTTTTCTGTCCTGTTTGACATGTCCTTTAGGGTCATCTTCCCTCTGGTCACATTTTGGAAGTCATGAAGGTGAGATTTAATAGATACGGCTTCTGATGTTGCCATGACACAACTGAAATTCCTTGTTCCTCTGTCTCTTACACTATTTCTGTCTCATATTCTGCAATATTAACTGAGACTTAGGCTTTATAGATTAGTTTTGTAGATATATCCATTGGGATTGCTGACCAGACCCCTGAAGTTTTACTGGCTGTTATTATCTCTCTAGTAGATTTTTGTCAGTTGTAAAGAGAAATTTCTTTGATGTCAGGTGAATACGACATTTAACTGTGGATATAAGGATATATAATTTTTATAAATTATTGTTAAGATCAAATAGTGCTTCCTAAAACTTGGTAATTCCTGAGTACTCAGAAGCATTTTGAGACAGTGAGTCAGATGCTATGAAGTGATTTACCTACTAATATTTACACAAAACAAAGTTTGGATAAAGGGCCTGTGGTAAATAATATATTTTAAGTTATATTCCATGAATAAAAATGCCTACCTTGAGCTATTTTTTTTCTTTTCAACTACTCCATCCAAAACTAATTTTATTGGTTGTTCATTTCTTTGAATTCACAGGAATTCCTATTATGAAAACAAATCCGTGTGTTTCCTCCTTTGCTGGAGGCTGTGGTCTGTGACAAAGCAACACAATTAAGATTAAGCCAGGCTTAGGGAAACCTGTGACTTTCAAGACATAAAATATAGTCGCTAGGTTCAAATTATACAGTGCTTACTTTTAGCAAGAAATGGGAAGCAATAGCTAAATATGCCACTCTCCACAAGCCGTTTGCTCTATGTTATGAAGCCTTTCTTTCCAGAGACTTACAGGCACCTGAATCCTACTTTGTGTCACTGTGAAGGTGCTGCTAATTGATGTTTTGGCTTCAAAGTACAGAAAGCAATGGGCACTGAATCTCTCTCCGATACATGACGTTAAGCAAGACAATGGAGAGTGCAGAGATAAGATAAATACACTTTCATACAAAGGCAATGACACACATGCAAAGCATCTTCTAGAGAGGGAGTATTTGGGGAGGAACACGTTATGCGATTGAGTGGAGTCCAAAACGATATTGATTAAACCAGCCTTCACATTGAATGAACTTGAGTATTAATCTCTATGTGAAACCCAAGCCATATTTTCAGTTGTTTCTAAATAATCACTTAACATTGATGAGATAATTTCATAGTCACAAAGCAGAGAATCTTCCCTAAGTGATATGCAGGGTTAACCTACAATCAAATGCTGATAATAAGCAAAGCATAAAATGCTTTCCAACAATATATAAAAGGTTACATTCTAAACCTTCTTGTTTGGAGACTTCTTTTTTTTTCCCAGATAGCCATCATTGCTATGATAAAGAGAAGTGAACTTTGAAATAGGACTGAAGGGTGTAAATTAGCCATCAGAATAGTAACACTTTAATTCTTTATTTTCCTCCTATTTCTCATTTGAATATGATCACATTAGCGTTCCTTCCGGAAGTCACAGGTTTCAGTCACTGAATAAGAAAAAAGCCAGTTGTGAGTTTCCATTCAGCCTGTAATGGTTCTTGCTGACCCCACTGATCAAATCTTCAAAAGTCGTTGACTGTCAGCTCTGCATTGAGGAAAGAATAAAGAGCTTTCCATAGTGCCAGGTAATTATGTCTCACTTCATTGATAAAGTCTTCCATTTGGCGTAGTGAATTTTAGTTCTGCTAATTACAACCAAACACAATCCAAGGAGGTACTTATGAAAGAAATCATCTGAACCTTTGCCCTGAGGAGTCTTGAGAACCAAATTTCCCCTTCTGGCTGATTGAGTCCTGAGTGGTCTGAGGGGAATCCAGCGTTTTCCAGACGAAGGCCATCCCTTGCTTCACTGAGTTCGTCTGCTGTTAGTGCTTGCCCTCTCTGCTTGAGGCGCTGACTCGACAACTGCTCCAGAGAATCTGACTGTGGACTAGGGCAATTTCTGAAAGTTTAAAGCAAGAGAGAAAGGTTCTCTTTTTGTTTTGGGGTTTTTTTTTTTTCTTCAAGTTTCTGTGTGTGGCAAAGAGGGCTTTGGGAGCCCTTTCTTCTTCAGTAACTCTTTAACTCTCCCCTTGTGAAATGTCTTTCTGTGTGCCTTGCAAGAACAGGATCTCAGCAGAGGCCTTCTGAAATGACTTCAGAAAGGACTAGACTGCAGTCAAGTTCCACACTGTGTGCGGCACCCTTCACATACAGCTACAGGACATACCCTTGGTCTTGCTAACCTTTACAGGTCATGCAAGGATTTGCAAATTGCAAAGGTGTGTTAGCACCATAGTAATAGCCATAAAGTTAAATACCAAATTTTCCTTTATATTAACCTGACATCTATAAGATTTTTTTTCCTCAGTGATCAAGAGAGTGACGTCTTAGGCTAGCTTGTTATTATTCACATGTGCCTTTCCCTGATATTCGATCATGCTTCTGACACTGTTCTTTGCATGCAATTCTATCAATGTCCACATATTTGTAGTCCCCCTTTGCCTTTATCTGGTAAGCTGCTTTCTTAGTATGTCTTTTAGCCTCAAATAATTCCAGTCTTCACTTTAATTCTAACATCACTGTGGCTTCCAAGACATGTCTCAGGTAAAAATAGGCCGGTGGTTTCCTGTTTAGATTTTCCTTTTGAAAATGCTTGCTAAATTAGTAAGAAGACTCAATTTCACTTAGGTTGGAGGACATCTTGCTTAATAAAGAGAAGATAGCACATCATTTTAATCATATACATAATGACTTTTTTACGTAATGATTTTAATATTTGTGAGAAGATGAATTTCTTTAAAACTTTGTATTTTCTGGCAATATTATCGTCAATTTGAAACTTATAAATTGTAACTTTGGGATATCGAATATTATTTTTAAATATTTCACATACACGCACATATATGTGTATATATATAAATAAATATTTATATATTTATATATATATGTAATCATTCAGACTTTTAAGTGCAATATAATCTCTTTTGTTTCACAAAACAAAATTCTTAATTTTAAAATAATCCAGTGTGATATGCTGAGAGGAGTTATTGTCAGCTACTTTTTGCATGCATATGCACCAACAAATAATACATATATTTCTATGCTTTCTGACACATTCCCCCCTGGGATGATTTTTCACTAATACATTTGAACTTGAAAGGATGGGCTACTTCCTCAGCAGTATTTAGGGTCTCTCATCCATAATCTTATTGATGCGCTCTGTGTAATTTGTAAAGCAAAATTAAAATCGACCAGTAATCTGTTAAAACAGTGCTAAGCACTCACAACCACCATTACCTCTGATAACTCCTTTATCTTTGTGACGAAGGGAAAGCTCTTAAGCATTGATTTTAAATAAAGAAATGCAGCTGCCAGTCTAGGTCTTCTTGCCACATACTTAGCTCCATGGGCTCTCTTCTACCTAGTACATGGCTGCCCTTTTTATTACAGATGGAACAACGCCTTCCTTTTTGTTATACATAGAACAACGCCTTCCTTTGTTTTTAAAGTTGTTAGGTGAGGGTCGTGCCTGTGCAGTTCTTCCCGGTCCTGTGTAGTCACCTGTCTTTAATACGACAATTGAAAAAAAAACAATAATAAAATACTTATCAGGCAGATTTATTAAATTTGGACACATGCGTCAGGGGATGAAAGAGCTTTAAAGACCCCCGCCCCCCCAGCCCATCTCTAGGATCCTGACATGAAAAGTTTGGAGGAGTTCATACAGACAGAGTCCCAACCAACAACACTGGCTGGTTACTTGTTAATCATTTAAATTACAAATATTTTTCAAGTTGGCAAGACCCCTGTCTAGCTGGCACCTGTTTCCTAGTCCTTTCCTATATCCAGCATGAATTTCCTGATGAAATTTCAATTTGCTGGAGCCCATTGCTTCAGTAGTCTAACAGACAAAATCTAGTACAAGTATATTATTGGGATACCTTCATTCCTACCTGGACTGTTTCTCTTAAAGGAGCAACATAAAACCCTTCCTGAATCTCCCTCCCACTACAGCTTGAATAATGGCCACACTGTGTGTCTAAATGAAACTCTGTAAAATATAAATTTAAGATTTCAATTTTTGTTTTAAATGTTCATCATTAGATTATTGTGGTCAAACACCTGTCACAGGAATTGTATATGTGTCTACTGGACATCATATTACAGTGCTACATACTACACTAGAGTTGTTGTGAATTTCAGTGTAGAGTTTAATTTTCACCAAGAACACTGTATTTGCTTTCCTGTATTTCTCAACTCTGAAGTCTGGATAAAATATAACTAACCACTTTTGACTAGTAGAATATGATATAGATTTCTAGGTTAATAAACCCAGAATCAATCAATGTCCTTCTCTTTCTTCCTCCTTCCATGAATTCCATTCCTTAACTATATATTGTTATTAAATGACTTTAAAACTTATATCCCTGATATACACAGATAATTTTATATTGTTGGCTACTAATTAGCTAATATGTTATTCTTTAAAGTTACATTAAGTTGTAAACGTTCTTAATGCTATATATTTCCAAAAATGAACACTATCTTCCTACTTAATAGATCTCTGCAAAAATTGATGCATGTATATCATGTATCATTTTTGATATACAGTTACACAGTATAATTAATCAAATTCTAAATAAAATGTCATAATTTATCTTCAAACCTCGATAGTCCCACTTAATAATTATGTATTCTTTTTGTTGAGCTGTGTTCTCATTTGAACTGGTTTCACATTTGAAATAAACAAATGGAACAACATAGGATATTTTTTTAAATAACCTTTGGAAGAGACCTTGCTTCATATATGATTTTTGAAAGCAGAGCTACTTTAAATTCTCAAAGGATAAAGCAAGCTAAATATCAAAATCCTAACTGCAGCTAGACCAGTGTATGCCCAAAAAAATAGTGTGTGGCTTTTTAAAAACTTACTTTTAGGGGTTAAGGGGTACTTTTTAGGTTGTTAGGAAAAAATAATTACTATTGATTAGCGATTGGCTCAGTTCTCTAGAAGGATTAGTAAGGTCTTAAAATATAGAACAGGGTGTTATAAACCATATTGTGTTCTCCCGAATCTGTGCCGCCCTGGCCATTTCTTTGTTCAAAATGCCCCTTTGAGATAGCTTATGCATCTCAGGAGCTTTGAAGTAAGAAACAATTTAGAACTAAAGACAATTTCAGCATTTAAAATAGAGGAGGTTCAGGGACCCTGACAAAAGCCGAGACATTCTAAGTGCACAGAGTAGAATAATCGTGGTACCTATGGATTTGTTCATTCATATATGCAAGAGCTTTATCCAGCCGCTTGATCATTCCAGATTTATATGCTAATTGTAAAATACCAATGATTGCAATACAGAGAGAGCGTTAGAAAATTATAGAGAAAATGGAACAACTGTCCGTTGAGGGCAATCTGGCATTAGTAAGAGATCCCCTGATATCTTCATACATTTCCAAAAGGGTTAGCACAGAGCTCTGTGGGCATTCACCTAAACCACATTTCTCAACATTAGGCTCTCTCCCTCTGAAAAGTTGTGTAACAAAAAGACCAGAACTTTAACTCCACAAATATTTTAATTTAAGAATATTTTCCCAGTTTGAAAACCAATTGACTAACAATTTTGTATGGTGATCATTTACTTGTTAGGGCATGAATGATGCCATGTGCCAACTTGTCTCCTAGCTCCTCATAGAATTTTACACTTATCTCTTTAATTTATTCAAATGTTTAATTTTTCTAAGAACAATTATTAATTTTTCACTTAGTAACCTATTCATTTAACAAATATAATTGAAGGGGGCAGTTCTGAAGCAAAATTCCTGTTTCCCAGTTGGTTTTTGATCGGACAGTAAAGAAAACTGGGGGCCAATTGCTGGGTTGAAAGGTACAGGCAGGTCATCTGCATTCCTGGAGGAAAAGACAGAGAGACGCAAGGAAGAAAAGGAGGTTTTTTTGGAACCTTAATAATATAGAAACCATGTGAGGTCTTGGAAGGAGGTGGGGCCTCTCACCACTGCTATAGATGGGTAGCCATCTGGATGATTGACAAGGGCTAGGTGGGACTAGCCTCTGAAGTTTAGGCCAAGTGGAAGGAAAGGAGATAAAAATGTTAAGAGCACACCTTTCCAGGAGATAGATAGCAAGTCCAGCAATTGTGCCCTAAGGCAAGAGGAAAAGGAACAAACTGTGTGTGTGTGTCTTTTATCTGCAGATTCAATAGAAGCTGGGTGGGAACTGGTAACATAGTCACCTTTAGAGCAAAAGTGGTAGCCTAAAACTTCAGGCAACAATAATAAATGCCAACTCTCTACTAAGCTACAACTTAGTGTTGCTGACTGCAGTGATTAAAAATGAATAGTCATCTGTTGTATTAGTGCATTTGCAGAGTTCATTCAAAATATCCCAGTGATATATTTTAGAATATATTATCCATTCTTCAGTGTGCAATTTTTCACTATTTCTGTTACCTTTTAAGAATTTTTATTGTGCCAAGGATACCAATCATGAAAAACATTAATATGCTATGCTAATTTTCATAGCTATAATTGTCCTGAAAATGACATAATCAATATCAGACCAATTTCAGTACATCCATTCCTAACATATGATAGATTTTTCTGCCCCTTTTGCTGTATTAGATTGCAGGCAAAGCTGCTTCTCTCAACTATACTAGGGTAGCTGGGCTAGACATCACACTCCAAAACAACTCAGTTATTGAGCTTATGGTCAACTGATGTATTACAGAGAATGACAGTTTAAAAACTCTGGTCTCCTGTTTGGCATAGCCACACTGACAATCCAATGTGAAACTGCAAATGATCAAAGAAAGACATAGTCTGGTGCTGTGAACGGCCATAGGAGGTCAGCTTTTGGACAGGTAAAGATTGACTACAGCAGACCACAGGAAAATGACTCAGAGGAAGAGTGACTGAGACACTCTTCATAGAAGTAGACAACCGAGCAATACTTTAGAACCTGTGATCAATACCAGTGCATTTCAATCAAACTGAGTTGCTTGAGCTGATGTGGATATCACTGAGTCTTACAGTATAGTCACGGACTGTGTAAGGCTACAAAACAAATGAAAATGTCCCCCAGTCCTGATTGGAGTGGAAAACTTGTAAGTAAGGCCCAACTGCAAGCAGGGTGCGGGTAAACTACACCCTCTCTGTAATACTTCATAGAGTGTTGGAGGAAAAGGTATCATTAGATGGTAAGATATAACCTAGTCTGCAATGAAATTCTCTGTGATCATTTGTCTCAAAAATGAAATTTTATGTGTCTATTTGATGATAGGTAGCATAAAATTTCACATTTCTATTTTCAGGGACATCCTTATAGAGTATCCATATTTGACCTCATTTACAAATATTAACTGAATAAATATAATTCATTGCAATTTCTACCTTGCACTGTATCATATGGTATTTGATTTCATTTTTGTGTTGAATTGAGCTGAATGCAGAAAATTTCACAATATAAAAATTTTGCCTGAAAGTTGATCACATATATGGATCCAATTAAACCAAAAAAAAAAAACAAAAAAAAAAAACAAAAACAACAACAACAAAAAAAAACCCTCTACTAAGTAACTTCCACACTATTGTGAGACTGCTGTATTTTACTGTTGTAGGAAATATTTAATCTCAATAAAAGGGACTTCTACACTGCCTTTGATCATTCAGTTTCTGCCTGATAAAAGAAACATGATTTTTATTATTATAATAAGCCTCGTCAGCACTAAATCTGGGCAGATATTGACCATATATGTTATTAGAATCTATTTTCCCATTAATAACCCCAATTTATGGCTTGCTATATTCTATCTAGGCTGCTCTTAACTCCATTTGGCCAGCCCTCAATGCATGTATTAAAATTCTAACCCCCATGGAGTCTTCTCCTCTCTCTACCTTCCTCTCTTACTCATTAAGGAAGGATAGATGGTAAAGTACCTTATCTAAATTACAAAATACAAGCAGTCTTGATTTATGAATATAATTCATAGTAATATTTTTCATACTTGTTTCGTAATAGTTCCTACTACATGTTGTTTATTACTATAAGAGAAAAAAGACCTTTTTAATTGGAAAAATAGGGAAAATGTAGTTTGTTGGTCTGATGTTGCTTGTATCCTAATGCTAATTACTGATTCCACAAGATGAGACTGCCCCTGGTAAGCAGATATTCATATTCTCAAGTGATGTCATGTGAACCTTCTCCACAATTGAACTGGTTAATAAATTGGAAGAGCCTTTGATCATGTAGTGGGGGAAGAAAAGTGGGACTGGAGGTTGGATTGGAGTTGTAGCTAGAAGGAGAGGAATAGAGGAGGAAGAAGGAGAAGGAAGACTCTTCTATGGAATTGAACCGTGTGGCCAGGAGACACAGCAAGTAAAGGAATTCATAGCTGGGGCATAAGTCAGTAGAGCCCTAGATCTTCCAAACCTAGAGATATGGCTTATAAGTAAAATATCTGAATTGGGTGTATTTTACACAGGCTTCTGAGGATTACAAATCCCAACCGCATTATACACTGTCAATTAGACATGCAGTAGAAGGACTTGAAAAATAGATTGATTACCTGTCACCCTGAGTGTGGTTTACATTTAGCATGGCTCCCCGTGCCTTTCACTGACCTTCACTACATTCATTCCAGTGGTGCCTCATGCTGGCCTCTTCTTTATTTTCCTTTCGAAAAGAGGTGAGAAAAACCCAAGAAGGGCAGGAGACATTCAATTTCACGTGTACATTCCTTACCATTAACCAGTGCAGTGAATCATATCTACCACAGTGAGACACAGTCAGCTTCCTATCTCTCTTATAAAATGAAGTTTAGCCTCCCTGTGTGGAAGACATCTAAATTGGATACATTCCTTTGGAAGCTAAGGCCTAAGGTCATTTTACATAGGTTATTTGTAACGCCAAGGATACGAAATGAAGTATTGGATAGTAAGAAAGCTATGATTCCCTTGGAAAATGGGAAATTAAAGAAACTTAACTACAGTGACCCTGAACTTGAAAACATAATCCAAAAGCTTATGAAACTGTTTCTGAAGATATCATGAAATCTCTTTGTTTTTTGGAAATTAAGAGCAGTATCAAGAGCTAAATCATACAAGTTATACAATTAAAAACAAGGATATCGAGCCGGGCGTGGTGGCGCACGCCTTTAATCCCAGCACTTGGGAGGCAGAGGCAGGCGGATTTCTGAGTTCGAGGCCAGCCTGGTCTACAAAGTGAGTTCCAGGACAGCCAGGGCTATACAGAGAAACCCTGTCTCGAAAAACCAAAAAAAAAAAAACCAAGGATATCAATGTGGAATATCATTTGTAACTCTGGCAACACATATGTAATGTCTCTCCGATGTGTTCACGAATCACACAATAGGTAAAGAATAATTTTTTTTTGATAAAAATTGCCAAGCTATTTAGTCAGTATCTTCCCTCATCCCTGCAACAGTTTTGCATGAGTGTAGAGAATGCTTGACTGCAAAAGAAAATGCAAGACACCATGTGACACAAACAAGTGCAAAGTTTCCCCCTCTCTCTTGGATATTTCATGCTGGGATGTAGGTTCCTGCTGACAGATACCAGAGTATCTTTTTAGCCATTCCTTTGCTGTACCTTGCTCCTCACTGAGCACTGGCTCTCAATCAACCAAGAAGATGATAGTGGAGATGAAAAGCAGAGGCAAAAACAATATAAATGAAATAAACCCGCAGATACTTCCTCACACAACTCATCAATTGTATCTAACTTAAGGCATGACAAATATATTCCGGTGGCCACTATCCCAGCCAAAGTCTATTATTCTAGGGAATAATAAAGGGATATATTACAAAGGAAATCAAAAGTCAAGACATAATTTGTTTTTGAGAAGCCTTATGAGTAGAAATATTCTTGCACTGTAACATAAATCCAAATACCAAATATATTTTAATATATTTGCCTTATGAATGATTTAGTGACCTTTGTAATATATATCTAGCTGACCTTAACTCTTAAAGTTTCAAATTTTCTACTTTTACTACAAATTAAAAGATCCATAAGCAAGTGAGCTGATAGTAATGTACATTTAAATATTAATAAATCATCATAAATTTAAATTCTATCTACTGAATACATTGTGGAGGTTGAAAATGAATAGTTCTAATGTTTAATATGACCTCGCCATTCACATCCCCTTGCCACCGAGTAAAAGATTGAATGGCAGTGAGAATGTTGAACACTAGAAAGATTTTCCAGTGATCGAAACATTTTTTTCCATCTTCTGTCATCTATTTCTTTGATTTTTATACTATTGTTGTTATGATTACAAATGAGGAGATACTTGCTCATTAAGTTCATGAAGTTTGTCCAACATTTGCAGTTTGAAAGCAACAAAGGCAAGATTTGTATCCTAGATTGACAGATTCTAAAGTCTGAACTTTTGTATCCCTCAATACTACTAAGGAAAACATTAACAGAATGTATTGGGTTTGTTTAAAAATATGTTTCTTTTATTGCTATATATGGAACAAAATGTTTTAAATGCTTTTTTTCAATTTAGTTAACCAGGAAAATTCGCATGTGGCTAAATGTTGAGAAAGAAATAACACAAGAGCACTCGTGAATCTTAACGCTGTCCACACAATTACCTATTAATTCCTTTATCTGAGACCAAATAACTAAGTCAAGCAAAGTAAGTGGTAGCTTCCCAGGTTGCACATTTAAGGGTCATTTTAGACAGAAAATGGCAAGTTTCTTCAGATAAACATTTTCAGATATGGAGAGTTAATAAAATTTCAAACTATCTTATTGTATTATTAATAAGAATCTTATACTAATAGTGTATATATTGTCTCTGTTTTCATCAATTTGACTTTATGTTTTGTATTTGCCCTCAAAAATGAAATTCCTTCAAACTTGTATCTAGACTGTGCAGTATTCAAATTAGAGCAATTGTAGCTATACAAATATTTATCATTTATTTGTAAAACAAAAGCTATTAAAAACCTAATTTGGGGTTGTGGACATGGGTGAATAGTTTAGAGCACATGAGTATCTTGTAAAGGACAATAGTTTATTACCCAGCAATTACATCAAAGCTCACAACCATCTGTAACTCTCGATACAGAGAATTCAATACCAGTGTGTACACTATGCGTGTGATATACATGCATACCATGAAGACATTCACACTAATCATGTAAATAATTAACAATTACTTTTTAATTTAAAAATGTCATTTATTCTAGAATTTTGACTTGTAAAATACATGACTGCCACCTGTACTCAAAATAAATAAATAAATAAATAAATAAATATTTCTAAAACAAATGGTTGAATTTGTGCTATGGATCTGAAAAGACTCCAAGGAAGAAAGAATTAAAGTGGTAAGAAATATGTTTAAAAATGTTCAACATCCTTAACTATCAAGAAATGCAAATTAGAGGTACTCTGACTTGTAAATTTATCCAGTTAGAATGAAGAAGGCAAGAAAATAATTAACAAGAAATGCTCTTGAGATGTGGAGCAAAGCAGAAGCCCATCAATTGTTGGTGGTTTTGCAAACTGGTGTAGCCAGTATAGAAATCAGTGTAGAGGATCCCCAGAATGCTAAAAATACATAGGTCATAGGGCTCATGATCCTACCCATTCTTTGGCAAATATCGCAATGACTCAATATTCTTCTTCACAAATTCTTATTTAGCCATGATCATGGCTGCTCTACTCGCAATAGCTAGGAAAGTAAAACCATCTAAATGTCATTCAGCTGAGGAATGAGGGACAAAAATGTGCTTCATGCACACCTCAAAATTCTATTAAAATTTAAAGAAAAAACATAAAATTATGGAAATAACTAATAAATGTATGGATCTAAGAAATATTAAAATGAGTGAGATAATGTAGACTCAGTAAGTTAGTGCCACAGGTGCTCTCTTGTTTAGCTATTAGCACCCACTCAACAGCTATGAATAAATAACCTTGAGTAACCACAAAAACAGAAGACTGAAAGGTTGCATGGGAGAGGGAAGAAGGCGTTCCAGATGCGGAAAGATTAAGACAGAGCTGTGTAGAAGGAACAGACCATAGGATAGGAAGTATGTTAAGGAGAAACAGGAGGAAGGATTGCAGAGAGGAAGAATGAGAGAGAAGGAAAGATCTACCTACATTCAAGATCTTTAAAAGAACCACAGTGAAAAGGAAACATTTATATATATGCTTATGTATATATGTGCATATATACATGTATATATAAAACAAAAACATTATTGTTACATTACAATAAACATTATATGACATAAATATATAATATTAATATCAAACATATGTACATACATATATATACATACATATGTATATATATGTGTGTGTATATATACATATATATATGCTATCATTATAAATGAACATATCAATTTTCAACTACACTTATAACTGGAAGAACAGCTACATATACCTAAAATTCTGTTTCTTTTTTTTCTGCTTTGTTCCTGTTTTTATTATTTTATGTGCATGAGAACCTTTACCACTTATGAGCCTTAATTGTGGCATTGTGATGTAAGTGGGTTACAGGTGAGCACAGGGATGCATTTGCCAGTAAGATTTTTATGGTGCAACTTTATACCTTTTAACCCATAAGAAAATCTACCATGTGGTTTTGTTGAAGAAAAGCTACTAAAACATGAATTTAATTAACCTTAATCTCCCTAAATTGTACTTGAATTACTCTGATTTGAAGAAAGTTAGACAAAAAGCAGTTATGATATGGAGAATAAAATAGTATTGTTTTACATTTCATTGTTTTCTACCTTGGCATATAATATGATGAATTTAGAGTAAATATTCATGAGACATTCTTAAATTGTAAAGTCTCCACAACACTTGTAATATTGTTAACCCTAATACACAAGTAAAGTGCTTTTTGTGTTTTTCAGGGTTCTTTAAAGCATAGCAAGTAGAGGATTTATTTAAAAATTATCAATTAAAATTTCTTTTCTATGATAATTGCAATATGAGTAATTAGATTGAACGTTGAAATAATTGGAGGATTATATGCTCAAAATTTGTAAAAGTATATAAGTCAAATGTTATCATATAGAAAAACAAAATTTGTTAATTAAAAATATTAACATATACTAAATAATAAGCATGGTTGGATATGATAATGCACAGGCATAATAATATCTCTTGTGGGGTAAAAACTACAGAACTCACTTGTGAATCTTTGTAGTTTGAGGCCCTAACAAGTTTTAGTTTCATTTATTTTGATATATCATACTCACTAATTTTATTTGATTTATTTTACAGATGTTTATCTCAGGGAATATAAACTTAGCAATAAGTTAATAAATATCACACAAACCATTCTGACACACTTAGGTTAAACAAATTTAATGGTTGTTTTTCTATGCAAGTAATCATTCTCCATTTGTCTTCCTTCTGAGAGACAACACTAAGAAACAGCAGGGAGCATCATGCAAGTCTAGTAAATTAAACACTGCTTACATTTTTCCTTATTATTCAGTGTGATCATATTAAGGTAGCAAGTGTGTTACAAGACATTTAAGCTTGCTTTAATCCTTTTTATCTAATCTGCATTTAAATGTGTAGTCTGTTATTCAAATTAGTCAGGGATATTGGATTTGCCTTAATGAAAATGAATTGCATTATATAGATGTGGTGTGAGTTTGTGTTTGTGCAAATCTACGTTCACTGAAGATAACTGAATGATTTTCAAGGTGTAGGTAATAACTGCTCAGTTCCATTATCATCACTAAGATTGTAAGGTATCATTGATTCTGTAGAACTGACTTATGCTAATTAAGAAGATTTTCCTAGTGATACAATTGTAGATCAATTAGTTGTGGTGGCAAGTGAGTACAGGATTACCTGTGAAAAAGATTTAGTTCTTTAGTCATAGGCATTTCTATTTAAAACACAGCATGTCAACAAATGGCCTATCCTATGTTTAAAGCTTCTTCTATTTGAACCCACAGAACAAGTTCCTATCACTCCCTTGAATGGTTTGATCTGTTCTTCTTACAGCTTTCTTATGAATTTTCTCAACCCATGTTCTCTATAAATCCTATTCTTTAAGATTCAAATATACACTGCAATGTGTGTGTGCTTAAGACCGTGAGAGAAAGAAAAGCATGTGTCAAAACACAAAGGGATGCAGTCATCCAAAGGCAGGAATAAAGGTCAAAGGCACACTCCCAGCATCTGAGGACCACTACACTGACCAGAAAGTTAACAGGCAAGGGGGAATTATCTAGAGTGTCTGCAGAAATCTGTCCATGCTGCTACCACTAGCCTGTACTCTTCTGCTGCCGTAAACATCAATTTCTGTAGTTTTTAAGCATCCTGGTACAGTAAGTTTACAATAGTTCTAGGCAGTGAACATATTCACGTTATTTTGACTCCTGATGCTTTTTTTTTTCTTTTTTCTTCTTTTAGAAAAGAGTGATTGTGTTCCCATAGAAAACTCTAAAGTGGCTGGTTTTAAATCCACAAGGCAAAAGGGAATACTTATTTTCTGGATAAAGGAACAATTTTTTTCCCCAGATTTCTTTCTACTAGGATTTTGCTAGCACAAATGCAATGCGGTGAACTAGTTGCCGTTCTCTCTAAAAGGGAAGAAAAACTTTTTCAGAAGAGTATGTTTCAAAGTCTGCATTAGTCAGATGGAATCGAATTCTCCTGAATGTCACTCACTACTCTTATCCAAATTCAATTAGTTTCCCAAAGAGAATGTACTGACCTGGCATGTAGAATGCAAAAAGTTACTTCCACTAGAATTCAAATAAACTGTCTACACTGTCAACGCTGTCTACACCAGACTTTAATAGTGTGGTGTTCAATTTGCAGCAAAGCTGAAAATATTCATTGAGCCTAAATAAATAAAAACAATAACCCGAATTATTGGGGACAAAGTCAATGACCTTCAGTAACTCTTTAGCTTATTTCTGACACAAAATGAATTTTAATGATCACTAACCGTTTATTATATATCTCAGGTATGATATAACTGGAATCTGCCCAAAGGGATTCTTCAGGTACCTCTCCATATTAGTTAGTTCTGTTGTAATGAGTATTAATTGCTCATATACAGAACCAAAATAATACAAGATCTCAAGGCACTTTCTGATGCCTGTCAGCCTATGTAGATATAAGACTTTAATTGTGTCCTAGGTGGCATCTAATATAAAATTATTCCTGAGAGCTTTTAGGAGAACTTCAAACTTTAGTTGCCATGTGAGGAAAGCTTAATAACTAATTTTCTGATTATATTGTTCAGGAAGCACAAATTACACTTAATTTTCCTGAATAGGACTGACAGTTTGATACGTAGTTCAGTTCAAATTTAATTTCTTACTAAAATTGCTCAGTTTAAAAACCAGCAGTACAATGTTATGTGTTTATATGAACATACAATTGGTTTTATAATAGTTCTGTCATGAATATGTGCATGAATATAAATAGCCTTTTTCAATTGCACTGTTTTGTGTGCAAGGCTATTCTGGAAGCAGGTATTACATTTCTATAGTTTAGATTCCATTTTAAGCACTTCTGAGCAATGAATTTTGAAGCAATAATTAGTAGGTGTAGAAATTTCATTATTTAATGGCGCTTATGCAGTCCTGGTGTAATCAAAGTAGAAAAAAAAAACTAATGACAATATTAAAGCAAAAATCTGTGGTTTACTATCAAACTCATGGACTGAGTTCATAGTTGACCCTTACATCCATGGCTATGTATTATAATCGCATTCAGTAAGTACACCCGGGATCATCTGGAACCATCATGGTCTCAGATGGTCTCACCCACAACACCTGTTATTTTACTATTGGCCAAGATAACAGAATCATTAGAGCACTTTTATCTCAGCTTCTTAGAGACTGATGGAAGTTTGTTTACATGGCAACCTGGTTGTAGTAGTCAAAGAGACTGTGGAAAGCCTTTTTGGGATTAGACTCAGAATTAGCACAATTCGTGGTTCAGGATCAAAACATTAAGACATACTTGTATACTGTGTGAAGTCAAAATGCAAAGAAACAATGTGCCTATAGACTGGAATGGAGGATTGGACCATTTTGTAAAAGGATGCATTTCTTTTTTTATAAAAATAAATGGTTTCAAGTGTGTTGGAAGATTCTTACTGAAAGTTCTGTACATCATTTCTGAAATTTTCACTGAGGCATGGCCCTTTGTGACACTCAAAGTACGTAATGTCTCATAAAGTCAGGGTTAAAGTCTTAGATGATTAGAGTTGATAGATCTAACTCCCAAATTAATTCTGGCCATCTATCCCTATCTTTCTAGAAGCCATTCACAATTCATCCAATATAATTACATACCACCTTAAATCCATATTCTAAAATAATTTTATTTAGTTAGAGTAATTGATATTCATTATTATATTTACACCTGTCAAGTTCTTTACTCATATCATAGTGAATTAAATTTAGAATGTTTTTAAGGATATCAGTCTGGTGCAGTTAAGTTCCAATCAGTAAGTAGTTGAGATCCTTTGTGTGTTTGTGTAGTTCTGTGCAGGTAGGCACAGGCAGTTTTACCAAGACAGTTTGACAGAAACAGGTTGAAAGTGAAGATAGAACAAGCCACAGAATGAGAAGAAGACAGAAGATTCAAACAAAGTGCCAGAGTTAATTTGAGGCCAAGCAGAACAATTCAGCCAGATACCATGTGAAACCAGTTATAATCAGTTGTCTCAGAAAGGAGCTTGAGCCAAAGTAGCTGACTTGACCCACCAACCAGAGTTCAGATAAAAACTAGAAAGGGTTAACTAATTTAGCAGTAAGGCTTCAAGACAACAATGATATCTGGTGAATAAAAGATACATTTACAGAAATGTTTTACAGATATTGAGAGCCTTTCACATTCTTTAAAAGTTTGCTCCTCACTCAAACCTACATAATCGGCTTTTTCCACATTCTTCGGTGAATGTGTGTCAATTATAGTGGGTCACACTGTCCAGATATTTAACCAACTATTTACAAGTCTCTGTGAAATCCCTTCCATTTATTTTGGTTGGAAATTCAAAGAAAAAATGAAGATAGCGAATACATCAGATCATTATTCGTAACATAGAATGGTCTCAGCCTATTAGGTAAGGATTTTAATGAAGCCATGAGCTTAAACTACTCCATGGTAGATGAAATTAAGGCCTTTGATTTATCTATATGTGTAAAGAATTGTGAAATTGATGCCCTGATTCAATATAGAGAGAAATCTTCCTAAGACTTCTACTAGAGAAGAGTTAATGGCATTTCTCCAGGAACTTCTCAAGCAGCAGCAACCATTGGTAATTTTGTGGACCATTTCTACCAGTTTCCATACGATGAATCTCTTATCAGCTCTGTTTCTATAGAGAACACTACAGAATAATCTAATTCTGCTACTAAAGGCTTTTAGAAATATAATTCTCTCCATCTGGGGAAAAAGTTTCTGTGAACAGTTCAGTCATTATTAAAATTTCTTGAATATTTTTATGTATAAAGGCATTGAAAGGATTAAAGCATTACCTCCAGATGACAAATTCTTTTTGCAGTTTCATCAGGTCTAATTGCTTTCAATATACATATTTTAATTGTTAATATATCACCTTTCTATCTGTCATTATGAATAATACTCAGAAATCAACAGCACAAAGCACTAATTAGTGAAAATGTAAGTGAAATATTTTCATTGTCTGAACATCATTAGCATGAAAGACTTTCCAGAATGTCTTTGTCTGTGAAGTAGACAACTCAGGCATCTCTAATGAAACCTGGAAAGAAATGACCTTCATGTATTTGTGTATTTTTTTTTTTCTTCTTGCATCACTATCATTTGAAGACGCACAAAAAAAGAGCAAAGCAGCGCCGCACCCCCCCCACTTCTGGAGCCTCAGTGAGTTATTTGGAGGTGAATTTTGCTTATTTAAAATTCTAATGAATAGATTAAGATTAGCCTACACAAAACATGTTTGCTGAATTTGGTCCCTGAGATAACCAACCTAGAACACTTCCTATTCAGTGGCTAGATCATATAATGACCAAATGTACCCAGGATAAAAGACTTTCTTTCTTTTTTTTTTTTTTAATTAAAACAACTGTTTGAATGACTCCTATGTTAATCTTTACAGAATACACATAAAGACTTCTCTGAAGGCCACACGACTTTACTTAGTTTGGCCCCTATATTTCTCTTTGACCTCATCTCTTACCACATCTCTGTTATTTCCTCTCCTTGTGTGCTATGGACTTATAAAAATTCTCCACAGGTACCAAATAAATTTCAACTAGAATGTTCTTCACACAGGCACTTCACGAGCTCTACTTATTCTTCTAGGTTTTCTGCTTAAAGGTCTCCTCCATTTTTCTGTTAAACTCTATGGAATTAACCTTATTTCCATTACCTAGTATATTTTACATCATAACATATGCTTATTACATAAAACACCCACTGCTTATATGTCTGGAATAACATGAGATAGGTGTAATATTGGTTTCAATATAAGGCAGTATTCAGGCTTTAAATTTACCAAGAGGACCCTAGTACCATACTATGAGTCATTCTCTGTGCATAACACAGTATGGCTGAAAATAAGCCGTGGACACTCACAAGGAGTGGGTGAGAAACTTGTGTTGATCGTCATATGCCAAACAAATAGTGGTTTTCATGTTGCTACACATATAGTAACATGTGGACAAGCTTAAAACACTAGAATAGGCATGCTGTATCTATAATTCAGTCATCACATATTCTTTAAAAGGAATATCCGTGCTGCAGCAATTAGTGTCAAAGACTAGACATGTAAGTTTATATGTACGTATGGTGTAATAATTCCATGATATATTCTAAAAAGAGTTTCAACTCTTAAAATTGTGCTAGTAACATGACATTATCAAGTTTTATACAATTGTTCAAATTTTATTTTACCAGTCACCCATTAAGAATCGTGCTATATCTAATTTTTGGTGCCCAATTATTTCAGTGTAAACTTATAAATATTTTGTAACATTAGATGATGCCCGATAAACATGAGCACAAAATTTAAAATCAACATTTGTTTAACATATGCCTTTTAAATATATTATACTTTCCATGAGTTTTACATATTCATTTGAAATATTTTTTTTTCAGTTCAATAAGATTTTTTATTGTTGTTTCTTTTTTGTTGTTGTTTTTTGCTTGTTTTTTTTTTGTTGTTGTTGTTATTGGTTTTTGCTTGTTTTTGTTGTTGTTGTTTTTTGGTTTTTGGTTTTTCGAGACAGAGTTTATCTGTGTACTGGAACTCACTCTGGCTGTCCTGGAACTCACTCTGTAGACCAAGCTGCCCTCAAACTCAGAAATCTGCCTGCCTCTGCCTCCCAAGTGCTGTGATTAAAGGCGTGTGCCACCTTGCCCGGCCCAATAAGATGTTTTTATAATTCCCGTATGTGGTAGTTTAAATATGCGTGGACCATGGAAAGTGGCACTATTGGGAGGTAGGTGCTTGTTGGAGTATATATCACTTTGTGCTTGTGAAAGTGCATCACTGGTGGAGTGGTCTTTGAGGTCCTGTGCTCAAGCTCCACCCACATCCAGCTGCCTGCAGAAGGAGTCTCCTTCTGCAGGATCATGATGTAACACTTGGGGCTCCTCCAGCACTGTGTTTGTCTATGTGCTGCCATGCTTCCTGCCATGATGATAATGGACTGAACCTTAGATACAGCAAGGGAACCCCAGTGAAATGGTTTGTGCTTTATTAGACACCCTAGATATTTATGTTTCCTTGAATTATATAAAATTTATCAAAAATAAAACTTGTTGTCCTCAACAACTAACTACCGAAAGAAAAGGTATTTTATGACTTTTTATGATACAAGCATGGAAGGATTAACTTTTATAATAATCTAAGAGAAGAGCTGATAAGACAGTCCTAATATGGACAAAATGTGAAAGTTTCAGAACACTATGGTAGCATGCCCTTATATGTTCAGGATGTAGAAATAGGGGAATCAGGAGCTCATGTTAGTAAGTTTAAGCTCAACTTAGGCTCTGCAAAGCCAGTTCTAAGCATCAAAAAACAAAAACCTAACATTACAACATTCTGTTTGTAGTTTAAGTAAAATTATACCAAATATTTAAATGAGATGCTGGTTATTATATATATATATATATATATATATATATGTATATATATATATATATATATATATATATATATATATATACACACAGTTATGTACCACTATATTGTGCAAAAGTAATACCCTTGGACTGACCATCAGCAGATGCATATTTAACTTTAACTTTCTTATTCCTCATTTTAGTACATGACCTTAGCAAAGAAACCCTTAATAAAGTGATAATCTCAGATTAAAATATTGTTTCATAAAATTATATTTTATGGTGAATAGAATAAAAAATCCTTACTTGTAAAATTCATTAATAAACTTGATAGACTTGTCTAAATGTGCTATTTATTATAAATTAATATTTTAAATTAATTGGTATTTTTAAAAAAGCACTTAACAGTGAATAATTTATTTTTTTTGAAACAATCTATTCTCTTGTGAGCAGCATCTTGTTTTGAGGGAACACTAATTATTTCAAATCTAGGGTCACAGACTCGGCTTCTAGGGATGATATCAAACATCTACAAGGATATTGGTAAGATGGGACTTAGTGTCAACCAGTCTCTGAACATTTTAACTAGATGACTGTGAGAGAAGAGGATCTAGTAGAATTTAGTTTAGGGTCTATTGGTGCCTATAATATCTTTTCAATGAATAATGAAGGGATTTTTAATTTTTTTTGTACTCTAAAACAATAAATTTGATAGAAAAACCTATCATTTAATATTGATTTGATATTTCATAAATAAAATGTTATCAGTTTTTTATGAGACTTTGTACCATTTTTGCTCTCAGGTCAAGCTGTTCCATGGGAAATTCGGAAAATGGAAAGTCAGTACAGATAATCTGTGAGCATGTTATACCTAAGAAGTCTGAACAGAAAATTCTGCGATCATATTAAAATATGTTGAATTTCAAAGGTCACAATGATATTCAGTTTCTTTCAATTAAAAGAAGACATTTCATTCAATGTATAAATAGTACCTAGTACTGAGTTGATACAAGTGAAGGTATACCAGCACTACCTAAAATATCATTAAGGTTTAAATGAAATATTTCATTAATTTGGTGTCTAAATTTCTTTCCATCTCTGAATAATGTATTTGAAATACATTAGCTTTGTTAGCTTTATTGCAAACCAGATTGTCAGATACGTAGTGACTTTCTGATATGACTTTCCATTCCATCACTTACACACGAACAGTCAAACAGGCTTGGATCATATTACTTAGTGACTCATTTAAGGCACCTTTACAGATTGAATCCTCTCAGGGCCATGGGTAACTTTCTTTTTACAATAAATTAAAGTGGAAATAAGCCAAAAATTTAGAGTAGAAGGCCTAGAAGGTAGCTTGGCATATTTGGCAAGACTCATTTTTTAATTTCTTAAGAATTTTAGAATCTCTTAAAATGGATTATGTTGCCAATATTCATGGGAGTTCATATGTATATCAGACTTGATGTATGTTTTATTAATTAGACATCTACACTGAATTGTTGATAACTCTGGACTTAAAAGGGACATATGACACTAAGGCCACGTTAGAAGGAGTATGTACAAAAGAGAAGGACAATAACATAAATAAAATTTAAAGACACCTATTGTGTGCTGCATATATTCCCTTCATGATAATGCTCTAAAATACCACTTATCAATGAGTTCTTGCAAATAGAAGATTTGAATGCAATTACATTATCACTCTGGGATCTTCATGGATGGGATCAGTGCCTCATAGAGAGTGTTGTTGCTTTCTCTTGAACATGTAACACTGTGAAGAAAAATCTACAATTCTCTGTCTAAACAAAAAATCTTAGTGTAATTAGAACAAGCCCAACCTTTTATCAGGTTGCGTAGCCCGCAAAGCAAAGAACAAAGTAGTCCTGTTTTTAATTTCTACCAGGGCAATCCATGGTCCATTCTTATAGCTACCTGGACCTCAGGTGTCACAAAACAGTCATGAGTATCCATCTTTTCATTATTATCTTTATTATTATTTATTATTATTATTATTATTATTATTATTATTATTATTTTACTTTCCAATCATTACCTTCATCCCAGCCCACCTTACCACAGTTCCTCATCCCATTCTTCCTCCCCTCTGTCTCCCTGGGACCTCAAGTCTCTGGAGGGTTAGGCAAATCTTCTTCCACTGAGGCCAGACCAGGCAGTCCTCTGCTATATATATGTTGTGGATCTCACATCAGCTGGTGTATGCTGCCTGGTTGGTGGCTCAGTGTCTGAGAGAACTCCGGATCCTGGGTGTGTTGAGACTGCTGGTCTTTCTATGGGGGTTGCCCTCTTCTTCGGCTTTTTCCTAATCGAACCGCGAGGGTCCCCAACTTCAGTCTATTGATTGGGTGTATCTGCCTCAGTCAGCTTCTTGTTGAGTATCTATCTTTAAAAAGTAGAGTTTTCCAATTTCCTGACTTTCATACGAATAATTGTTCTGACTTTGATAGTTTAGAACATGTATTTTTTTCTTAGTCAAACTTGTATCAAAGTGACGACATAAATTTATGGTCATATGGTTTCCTAACTGACAGTGAAATACCTCTATGGATTGATGAAAATTGCATTTCTAAAAGTAGCAATTAGGAAAGCCATATTCCTTATTGAAAGCCTTAAAAGAAAGAATACATGTTGTCGTGTGTGGTTACCAGTTGTATTTTCAAATACTGGGTTTATAAGACTCTCATCCTCCATAATTTCCTGGTCTCCACAGAACTAACAACATTAGACCATCACATTAAAATTAGGTTTCATAAAAGAAAATGAATTCAATGTTAGTGTTTGATTTTTTCTGTCTGGCAATTTAGATTGTTTTTTAATTAAACATATTAAAATACATAATTAATAAACTATTTGAATAAATAGGCCTCTCTCTAAGCTTATATTTTATAAATATAAAAGCATATGCAATTTATTCTAATTCTGCAGCAAAATATGTACAACATGCAATGAATTATTAATGTCCTTTAGTCCATGTAAATTCAATGACATGAATAACTGCTTAAAGTGGGCTTTCTTGCAATAAAGGTAAAATTTTAAAATTGGACTAAATGTTTGTTAGTGTTGAAGACAAATGACTCTTAGATGTATTTATTAAATTTAAGCAATGTAAAAGGGAATTCTTTTACCTCATTCATTGTATTTTTGTCCTATTTTTAGTGAAAACATATTAATTACAAAGAATAAGAGGCCTTATATTTTAATATTTGCACACAAATATGTAATTACTTCATTTATTTTAACAAAGTGAAGTTATTATTTTCATAAAAACGATTCTAAGACAAAAAAATTAAAATTATCCTTTTACTCTTCTCTTTAATAAATATTTTGATAATATTAATATTTTTGGAAAAGAGTGAAAACTGAGTTTCTTTTAGTTTCTTTTCTTAAATATAAGAACATTTTGCTTATTATTTGTGATTAAACTAGTTACTTATTTCTATGTTCATAGTATAAAAATTACTTTATATTCTCTTACCTTTAATTTCTCTATTATACTTTTGTTATTTGTAATAGTTTAAGAAATATAGATGTAGAAATATAAATAAGATCCTGAAGAAATTTTATAAAGTCCTTTTTTAGCATATTATAAATATGTTATTTACACCTGTTTTCATAACAGTCTGTCTCGTAATTTCACATTTTTAATGTAATGTTACAGAAGTTATTTTCCTAGTAGAAGCATATGTGACCTCAATTATTAAACAATTAAATTAGCCTTAAAATTGATTTTCATCCTACCATTTTTAAAAAGAATTCACTGTGATTTTAAAACTCTTTCTATATATTTTAATTTATTTTCCTCTTTACCTTGAATCATTTTATAAATTACTGAAGAAAATTATAACTGATAAGTGGAAGAGACACACCAATTTTCTCTTTGTGCGTTAATGGTTTTCATATGATAGAGAAAGAAGGGGAGAATGCCTTACAGCTGTCTTAAATTCCAGTCCAGTAGGATTGTGCTTATTACCATCCCTGCACTGTCTTAGTGTTCAGCCTTTTATGTGTTAGCAACCGTAATGTACTTTCAGCTGCTTCCCTGTCCAGAAGACTCTGCAGAGCCGAGAGCCTCCACACGTTTTAAATAGAAAATTAATGTTTCTCTCACTTATGGTTAGGTGGAAGAGACTCAGAATAAAAACCGTCCAATATTCCAAAATTATTCTTATAAAATAATTTTCTGTGAATTTTTATGTAATTTAAAAAATTATATGGATAAGGATATAAAATAAAAGAAAAAATAAAATTGTGTGTTAAGGTATTATTTTCACTGAAAAATTGTTTTAGATAACCATCACATCCTGTCGATTTGAAGTCAGCTTCAAATGGGCTAATAACCTGTATAATCGGGTTATTAGCCCATTCGAAGTTATGAATCAAGTATCTAGATTATTTATAGACACTGTTTTTCTGACTGCTACCCTATGGTGAGTTTATGAAGAGTTTTGTGTATTCTGTTTTGAATGTGATTCTCATAGTTAGCATTTTAAAGGTTAAATCATGATGTGTAGAAAGAAGTACAGTAATTCAATTATCAACAAAACAGTATAGGAGTAGTGTGTAAAGGAACAGATTAACAGTCTGAAGCACACCCTAGATTATCCAGAAACAGCTGGTTCCCTTTATAACTCTCTTCAAGTGGGGTTCCTAGCTTTAGCCTCCGTGTCAGGACTCTAACCAGTCCAGGCATCCAAGTCCCATTAACCCTGAGCTGCCAGAGTTCTACTGAAAACACGTTAATAGTGCCCTTCGCACCATGAAGATGTAGCCATGTTTATCTTTACACATCTCTGCTGTATATAATCTCTGTGTAAATGATTTCTGGCACCTTGACTGGATCATGATCCTTCACTTAGCTTGAGACAGTGTAATGCTCTGAGATAACTCAGACACTATTAAATATAAGAGGTAGTATTCAAAAGAAAAGACACAAAGTAAGGCTTTTATGATGTGGAAATATGAAATTATGTTTTTGGTTAAAAAATCCATATCATAATTCTTATCATGAATTTCCCCACTTCCATTCCTTCCTAGATCCTCCTCACCTCCCTAACCACTCAATCCCATAACATTTCTCTCTCTCTTTTACTTTAAAGGAAAAACAAACTAAGAAAAAGTAACACATATATTAAAGCAAAAGATCATGAGACCAAAAGTAATCAGGAAAGTAAAATGATACAAAAAAAACATTTTAAAAATCCTACAGAAATTCCCTGCATTTGTTTTGTGTTTGCTAACTATTTCTGCACATGGGTTCTTACTGAACTATGATTAATATACCAAGTGAGACCCAATTGAGGAAAACTATCTTTTGTGAGTGGATATCAATTGCAAGAAAGAGATGGGCCTGTGTCCACTTACGTGGGTCATTGCTAGGGCGTCCTTTGTTTTGTACCTGTGTAGGCCTGATGCTTGCTGGCACAGTTCCTTGATATCTTATGTACACCAGTCTTACTGTGCCCAGAAGAGACTGTCTCCTTGGAGTTATCCATCACCTCTGGCCCTTGCTATCTTTCTACCTTCTCTTCTCCATAGCTCTTTGAGCCCTTCTATTCCATATAGGACTGAGTGCTCCAGTGACTCTTTTTATACACATTGTTCTGTTGTGGGATTCTGTATTAGTTTCCAGGTGATGTAACAACATGGCGTTTGACAATGAATGAGGAAGATGGAGATCTATGGGTATTGCACAATGCCATTTGAAGAAATGGAACTGCTGTATTTCTTTAGTAAAACACTATTATGTAGATTTCCTCAAAGCCCATGGCCTATCCTCAGATTATTGAATGGGTTTTATTTCCTAAAGTGAACCTTAACCAGTCTCAAACTGCCTTATTTGTCCTACAACATTTGCATCACTGTTATGACAACAAACCTCCCAGGCTCAGCAAAGTATTTCATTGTAGTTTTCAAATTCACTGTTTTGCATCATGATCAAGAAATTTTAATCATATAGGTTAGGCCAGAAGATGGCTTTGGGTATATTGAAACACTGGTTATAGTTAACTGTAAGCCACCTTGTAGGCACTGGTAATATAGCATAGTTCCATTGAAAGAACATCTAGTACTCCTAATTACTGAGCTCTCTCTCCAGTCACCTGACCAGATTCTTAGAAATTACTAGAAATAGATTTGGTTTAAAGATCATCAGCATACCATATAGCAGACAGCATACATCATAGGATAAAAGGAGCAGAAAAATCACTGAGAAGTATGTGATATATATAGGGAGTATAGTTGTGGTCATATAAGATGGGTCAAAAGATAATGCTTGCCACCAAGCTTGTTGACCTATGTTCAATGCCCAGAACTCACTTTCTCAAATGACACACTGATCACTACTCATTAATGTTGGTGTAAGCACCCACAGAAAGATCGTGACTAAAGAAAAGTATCAACAATTAAATATGTAAATATTTTATTTAAAATCTGTAGTCATGTTTGGATATTTCTAACACTCATGTACTTAGACACTGGAACACCAACACAACTTGAAATAAATTCAGTGTCTCTGTTTTTGATGTGTTTGTTCATTTTGTTGGTTTTGATATCTTTCTTTGGTTTTCTGAAAGACTGATTAATGTGTATGCTACTTCTAATTGTTTAGTTTATATTTTTAATAGTAAAGATTCTCAAGTGAATGAACCTCATGTGAATCACTATGAGAAGATTGCTTTCTGATTTTTTTTTCCTAATACTATGGCCTCATATCTTAACATTATGCCTTGATGTGGGTAATAATTTTCTCGACTGCCAGATTGAAAACAATGATTCTAATCAGCTTTCCATATATAACCGTTAATGAGCACACTGTGGCAATCCACGGAGATTAAGTATGGATAAAAGCTTTTGTTTTCTTGTGCTTGGTAGCAATAAAGTGATGTATCTGCTTGGTCTGACAAGAAATTAAAAAGGAGAGCTACTTATTATCTGAAGGTTCCCATTTGTCTTTTCTTTTTAAACCAATGGTGTTGTCAAAGACTGGGTCAGACAGAACCACTGTTCAAAAGAGCAAGGGACAAAAAGGGATCAAAGACAGGAAAACAGAACAAAACAGGCTCTACTTATTCGCTTTTATTTTAAGCCACAGTTGTTGAACAGCTTTAATCTCTAGGTATTATTTTTAAAATCTTCTTATTTAAAGAACTGGAGAATAGGACAATGAGCATGTATGTAAACAGCAGAGGAACTTAAAGCAAACATCAAGACCAGGTCAGTGTTTTTCTAATCTGGAACACCATGCTCTGGGGTGAGAAACCACCATGAAAGTCAGTATAAAAATCAGTGAGTCTCACGTAAAAATATGCACATACTTTAAGAAAAGCTAAGGAACATATTATACATAGCACTGTTCCCCACAAAGGAATGGCCTGTATTTGTAATGCAAGTACTGCATGCTACTTTCTGCTTAAAACATCCTATTTCTGTGAGACGACGTTCTGGGGAAAAGACACAGACAGTTTTGAATATTGGTGAGCTGTTGATTGATAAAGTCTAGAAAGACAGGCTCATATTATCTTATTATAATTTAACTAACACAAAGGAGGAGGAACGTATGCATGTTTCCCAAGTATTATGCAATAAGTAGCCATTCATAACTGGTATTTATAATAAACGTATTAGATCATTGGAATCTATCTTTTCTTCAGGGAGTGGTCTTAAAACTTTCTTCTGATGTTCAATCCTCCCTTGCATTCATATGGTATTGAGCTGTGAGTGGAAACTTAAACCTTAACACCTTTGTCCTATAACTAAGTTTATCTATATCTATCTATCTATCTATCTATCTATCTATCTATCTATCTATCTATCTATCTATCTATCTCTCTATCTATCTATCTACTTACCTACCTACCTATTTATTTATTTCTATTTTGTCATGATTCCATTCTACCTTCTCTATAAGGTGAACAAAGAAAATGTTCAACTTCTTTGATCTATCTGGTCCTTTTGCAAATACAACAAATCATTAAGATCTTTAAATGAACATCCTCAAGTAAGGAGACAGATGAAGCACGCTATCCAGCTCCTGCATGACCTTATTTAGCACTCTAGACACAATAAGCGCACACATAAAGGAACAGGGTCCTTAAGAGTTTTAGATGAAAATTTGAGTTTAATGATACAGAGACACAACCTTCATGCATGTTGTGATTTAAAAAAAAAAAGGAAGAAAGAAAGAAAAAAGAAGAAGCAGTCTCACTTTTCCTCCCAAATACTTTAGTTCAGTGGATTCTATCTTCTTGCCTGTCAACAGTATTATCAACGGAAAGGTGGAGTATATGGCTAAAAGTTTTCAATTCCCTGCAGTAGGGAATCAGTTTGAGTCTGAGGAAACAGGGAATTCAAGTCCTTTGCAACCTGCCACAGTCTGAGCGTTATTAACTTCAACCTTCTCCCCTCTTTTGAAATTTGACACTGATTTGTCCTATATTTCCCAGAGGGCTTTGTGTGCAATTAGCCATCAGATTCACCAAGTAATTACTTCATTTTTCATGTAAAATGCACTTGATTTATTATATGCTTAGGAAGAAATGGCAGAGATAGGTCAACAGCAGTTAGAGGAGATTAAAGGCAATCTTCTGTTTAACTGTGGAAGCAATCAATGCCCTCAAGACTACTGGAGAAGAGCAGGACGGGTGCCACTCAAACTAGAACAGAGGCTTTCTAAGTGAAGTTGACGCCACTTTGAAAAATAACTGAGTAATTAGAGGTCACAGGTTTTTTTTTTTCTTCTTCTTCTTAAATTTGCCTTACAAACTTAGCTAAAGAAGAGTGAAAAGTGAAAGAAAGAGAAGTTTTAAATTGCCAGTAGGGTTCTTGCTACTCATATACATTGAATATTAGCAGTGTATTCCTCTTTCAGACGGAGTTGGAGGCCTTGGTCAACATATCCCTACTTGTTCCTTTATGAGAATCTTGCCAGCAACAGTGTTGCTAAAGTAATCCTTTTCTAAGTGGCTTTTCTTTGTTCATGTGTTTGTTGCTCAGATGTAAAGTGACTGATATTTCACACACCAAGGCAGACAGTATCTCTAGCATAGAATGGGAAAACAAGTGTTTCTTTTTGACCAAGTACTCACATTTGATGTGCAGTCTAGTAGTTGATAGTGTATCTGAAAATTCCACTTCAGATATCTGGGAAAACATGTTCGCAAGATACCAGCACTTTGTCTCGGTTTGTCCAATTGCACTATCACAGGGAGTTTCAGCAAAGAGTGGTCTGGTTGCTAGACTGGCAGCTGAGGAGAGGATAATTGAGTGACCTTGGTTGCTGAGGAGGAATGCCAAGTCAGTAATGGAAGACTCCCCTGTGAAGGGGCCTGCTGAGAGTTTTCATTGCCCCATTACCCAATGCACAAGTGGGTCTTTCAGAGATAAGCTAGCTAGCTACAAAGAGACCACACTTTCACTTCATCGGCCATTTTGTTTCTGTGTTTCTAATGCAGGTCTAAGAGATGTTGAAGACAGGTGTGATAATAAATAGCACTCCTCTGCCACTGTTGCCATGTCTTATGACTAGGTAGTAATTGTTATTTACACGACTACTTTTGATATAATAGCATCTTGTGTATATTCTTTTTTAGGAATTGATCATATATTTAGTAACTCAAAATATTAAGTACTCTAAATGTATTTGTTTCACATGTATTCAGAAACATGTCTGTAAACACAGGAATAAAGTTTTAGTACCTAATAACTTTTCTTTCATAAAAAATGATGTTTTACATGAAAGATAGATCTTTTCTTTAACATATAATGGATGCACATGTGGTAGAAAATGAAATGTTTTACCTTATATATTTATTAACTCTGGATATTTAGGTTACTGGTTCATTTCAAAGACATTTCTTTTTATTGGGATGAAAACATTTAAAATGTTATAATATGTATTAATAAATTTTATGCTTTGACAGTTTAAGATATGTATAAAATTCTTTAATTATTCTTTCCTGGCCAACTTTATTTCCTCCTGCCTGTGCTGGAGCCCTTTCTGTTACAATTTTCTCTTTTAATATTTATGATACTAGTTCCTGTTTGAACTTTGTAATTGGTTCTGAGTTGTTCACATGCTTGGAACACTGTTTTTACAGATTCTTAAAAATAGAATAGAAAAAAAGTAATCCTTATAAACTATTGACCTTATGGGATTCACCAGCCAATCTGTTGGTCAATTTTAATATTCAAAGGCAAAGGAGATTAAAAACTTTTATTCTAGGCATTATAAATATACTCAAATAGACTTCCATTATCATCACTTCAATAATGTAAAAAAATGGGGATTGAAATATTCAATGCAGGGAGGAAGAAATCAATTGCTTATGATTCCAGTGACTATGCACAATTTATATCACATGCACAAAATGTTGAATTCAAAGATAAAGGAGAGTACAACATTTTTAATTTAAAGAAAATTGATACAGAGTTAAATATTTGTATGTTGAGGGTTTTTTCTTCCCTTCATTTTGTCTAAACGATTTAAATAAAATACTGTCTGTCTATATGTTCCACGAAAGTTTAATACAGTAAACGGTGCATGCTTATAAAATACGGAAGCAAATGACAGTACAGACATATATTTGAAATCCTTAGCTGTGTTCTCCAAGATATGCCCTGTAAACTGATGCCCTTCTGAAAACAGACTACCTTTATCTCCAGGCATCTTTAGCAGCCCAGCCCAGCCCATGTCTAGGAGATCATAGTTAGTGAAGCTACTCCTCAGGCTTGAACGTCATTCACGCCCTCTTGCTCACAGCTACATGTCCCTGCTATCACAGTGACAGCTGTTCAAATCTATTGATGCACTATTGACATCCCATGGCAAGCTGCTTGTGACAGAGAAAGTGTCAATGATTTATCTTTTAAATGCCATTCACAATCGAAGTGTTTTCATTCAAATCAATCATTTTTTAAGTTTAGAACATAAAGGGATCCCCTTGTTGAGAATACAAATTTGATACTAAGTTGTATATCATTTTGTTTCAAGTGCCTGTAACTCCACAGAAGCAAAACAGAGTATCATAAAAAAAAAAGAATTAAAAAAAAAAGCCACCTGTGGTCACTTTGGATAAGATGAGATTTATCTCTTAATATCCATTGCATCAAGAAATAAATTAAAGTGAATTAAATAGTATTTTTGCAAAATAGAGAGACAGAGACAGAGAAACAGACGCAGAGAGACAGAGACATGCCTTTCACAAGGAAACTAATAATTTAACTTAAATATATATTGATTTTAGGCATTTCAATTTAAAATAACTCTGAACCTTGTGCTGTACAGAATTTTTGCCTTACACAGCATTTTAAAATCAAATCTCAGGTGTTCTTCCTCTGTGCTTGCATATTTCATAGTGAAATAACATTATCCTATCTCTAAAGTGTTTACAGTACAAAGATTCCAGTTACTGAATACACTTTCCTCTTTTTGATGGAAATGGAGAACTGACTTACTTCATATATCTTAACACTATTTGTTTTGCCTAAACAACAGTCTTGTCCAAGTTGGTGCCTCAGCCATGCCAAACAGGAAGGAGTAATGCGAGGCCAACTTTCCACAGGAATGTCATAATGATGCCCAATTAACGAGTAAAGAATGTGCCATATGCAGAAACATGCTATACTGGGGATGGATATGGAGCCAAAGATTTACGTGCTGCTTCAGAGTTGGCATCTAAAGACATGTGGGATATGAATGAGGACTAAGTCAGGAATAACACAGTGTTACTTTAGACCACAAGGTAGACACAGCAATCTCTATTTTCGACGTGCTGGTTTCGAGGTATCTCGGGGGAACAAAGATAAGATGCCTGAGGTTTGAAGGATTGTGTGTTATGTATAGAAGCCAAATGGTAATGGTTTGACTCACAAAAGAGAGAACCATTGCATGTCTTAAGAGAATCTGATTGAGCAGAAATGAGTGAGCCAACTAAAGAAGGGTCTGCCCTGCTCTCCTGGATTTGTTTTGAGGTGAAAATACACAGGAACAAAAATCACGAGGAAGGGATAGGATGTATCTGAATGTGGAAAGTGCCTAATTTTGAACACACAAAACCAGAATTGATAAGGGAAGAGTTCAAAGGAACTCTAAAGTGGTGGGAAACTTGGGAATAACTCAGGTATGATATGGTTGGTGATGATGAGCAGGTAGTTAAAATCAACTTCAAAATAAAGGAAAAAAGGAGAATTTGTCTGACAGTAATTCTCAAATTCATAGTACCAACAACCTAGTGGATTGTGAGAATTTATGTTACATGTGGCGTATAAGCACACACTCACACACACACACGTGCATGAATACACACACAGTTGCGATTCCAAACAGAAATTTACTGTAACAATGGAAAGTGAATTAATAAACCTATCTTAAATAAAGTATCTAACAAAAATAAAAAATAAAATAATAAAACAATAAATCTATTTTTAAAGATCTAGTCTCTAGATCTTACTCACCTGCAATGTATCACTTTGAAACTTACAAGGGTCTGCTTGATTTACTAGAAACTCCTTGTAGCCACTTTGGGCATCTGTCTTCTCCCAGGAGGCCTGATTTAGCACTAGGGGTGTTGTGTGTCTCACTTTGCTTTTCTTTTTCTCTCTTCAGGGTTTTTATTAATAGCTTTGCAATTTCATATTTCTCTATGCCATCTTACAGGTCTAAATTATAATATCACTATGAATATTCTCTGTTCACTGAATAGTGAAATAAGGCTTGGAATTTGTCACATTTGCTTGTCTCTTCTTTCAAATGAATTTTAAAATTATTATGTCTTTATTTTAGTTTTCCTGAAAGTGTGATAATGGCATTGCACATTAATTCATCTTAGTATGAATATTTCTACACAGGCTTATAGGACATCTGACCAATCCCTTTATCAACACACACATTGTAATGCATTTCCAGACTTTAGTAATCACTATATCACATCTGCTCAAGTTGCTTTAAGCGTTCAGGTAGGAGATCAAGAATACAGTGTCCTCTAGGTTCATGTTCCCTTCAAAAGAATGGATGTTATCTTTCTAAAGGGTCAGAAATGTTCAACTGTTTGTACTGTATACACACACACAGACACACACACAGACACACACGTACACACACACAATCACACTATAATTTCTTTATCCGTTCATGCACTTATCAAGCATATTGGTTGATTTTTAAGTCCTCACTGATATGAATAATGCAGTAATACTTATTAGTACTTTGTAACCTCTTTCTTGATCTGATGGTATTCACCCTGAAGATGTCCCATAAAATGGATATGTAATTTAAAGGGACACTCAACCCTACCCTGCATAAATCTCTACTACTTTAAACCACACTGTGCAAATTGACTTTATTTCACATCCTTAGGTATTTATTTAATTTAAGCTGTCTTGATGCTGATCATACTAATTTGAATGAGACAAAGACTCATTGAACTTGGCATTAACTTTTCTGGATGACTACTAATATCAAACAATTGTACATACTTGTATTCCATTTATATTTCAGTTTGGAGAGCAGATGTCTACCCATATGACATACCCATATTAAGTTATATATTTCCTATGAAAGTTTTGAATTCTTCATGTAGTCTGAACATTAATTTTTACAGATGAAGAACTGCAAAGTATCTCCAATTCTGCCCTTTTAACTTTCCCTCGGTTGTACAGTTTTAGTATGAGAGAGAATCCTCTTTGTACCTTTTAGCATTGTTTCTCAAATTTATGGAATATAATGGTGCTGATGACTGTTCTAGAATTAAGTGTTCTGAAGCACTAATGTCAAAAGGGATTGTTATTTTCCTGTGGCAGAATAAATGCAGATATTACATTAAATGAAGTGTAATGAATAAATTGTTTGAAATTTCTGATGCCCAAGGAATTTCACTCAAATAAATTCAGTAATTATTTTATATGATTTCTAAATGTTTTTGTACATATGGAATTGACTACATATGGAATATTTTCAAATATTTCGATTGATGTCAGGTTCTTTTTGCTTTTAAATGAATGATAGAGCTTATAAAATCTGTGAAAAAGTATTTTGCAAGTTCTCCTCAGTAACAAAAAATTATGAAATCTTTAAAACACACTTTCACCCTTTATTAACTTGCTTCTCTCCACTTTCTACTTGAGATCTGAATAACAACACATATTTAATCATTCTTTAGTGTGACTTAGCTATGCTGCTTCTGATCACATGATTCTGAGCAGCACTAGAGGCAGCATTAATTGGAATTCAACTTTAGTAGGAGATGTATTCAGTTTTAAAACTGTAAGAACATTCTGTTGGGTACATTATTTTAAGCTTAAATATATTTTCAAATGTTTTATCTTACAAATAAAAAACATAATCAATTGGTTTCCAAGAGATAGGTCAACAGGTAACAGTTCTGATTTCATGTGTACTTGCAAATTGGTTTCCCAGTACCCATAGAGTTGCTTCCAGATGCCTGAATCTTCAGTTACAGGATTCCCTACTCCCTCTTACAACTACAGCCATCACTTGTATGTACATGGTGCACATCAACACAGTCAAGAGCATACAAATAAATAGATACATAATTTAAAAATAGCATCTTTGGAAAGGCTTACTTTACTATGTTTCTGCAACGAAATTGAGGTTCAAAGACTGACTGTGGAGATTCTACACTCTATCAAATGTTTTCTAAACAGTAAGGAAAGAAGAATTATACACAGAAGCACGGCTACTTACTCTCTTCCTTCCTACAGTTGGTATCCTCACCGGCTCTGCCCCACATCCCTATAGAGCAGAAGGTGTGTGAATTATTTTACTGCATCTCTTGACTCATCATATATCTTTTGTGTATATGTTAAAATCATCTGCATCTGAGCTCAGGGAAATTACCATGCTCCTTGAAGAATGCCAGATGCTGCTACGCAAATGAGTCACTGTAGTTTTCAGCAACTCTATTGTCAGTTCATTTTTCCCTTATCACCTTCTTTCTTTGGGCACGTCTCTCAGTGGCTCACCTGTATCAAAGTCGGAACAATAGTGCCTATTTTTCAGGATTACTCTGAAAATGAAATGAGTATGTGTTATACAGTATGGTAGCATAATGTAAGTGCCATATGATTGTAAATTCTCACAATGCTGATGATGAAGATGGAGATGGGGAATAATGATGGAGCATTTTCACAGAAAGGTGATGGGACGGAAAGAGCAAATGAAAGAATGAGGTGAAGTAAGAGGATACTTTCCAACAACTTGCTTAGAGTCCACCTTACCTCATTTGATTGAATGACAATTTGAAGTCAGACTCTATCATCACTATGCCTTCTCTTTTTGGACTCTTGATGCCAAAGTCAGACACTACGACTTACTATGACCACATGACCTTATGCTGTTTATCAGTAATGAAGTAGAATAGACATGAAGTTTAGAGATGATATTACTGATGATGATAATAATAATAATAATATTTTAAAGGATAATCTTGGACTTACTCTCCTTCTTCATCTTCTAAATTGCCAGCATGACTAGCTGGCATCTTGATGGCCCTCTATTCTGCTCCTAGGAACAAGAAATTATCAACAACTTGATAGTAGTGTTTTAATCCCTACAGGGTTATTAGTGACATTTCTGCTTTATAGGTGACATGCCTGGAGGCAGCACATAGTCTAAGTTGCAGCTGCCCCTCTAACATCTGCTTCTGTGATCACAATTCCTCTTTGTTTTTCCTTCCATGTGTCTCTGGTGTGCTTCTTTTAGTAGGAAACGTCTCATTTGAGTTGCTTTTACTCATGGGAAACTCAAAAGACTTCATCTCCAGATCAGAAACTCACTGCACAAGCAAGAACCTCCCAGTTTACTTTGTAAGCCTAGGAAATTTGTCCATGGTCAGGGAATGGAATTCTTATTGGGAGTTCACTCAATCTCTTGAAAGTATTTGTAGGGTATGTGGAATTTATTTTTTCTGAAGCAATTGGAACAGCTTTTCACCATACTCAATTTTGCAGTTACTGTATCTCCTTAATAATGGATACTAGGCAATTTTATTTGGATTTTCATTCAAACCATCACATTTCCTGCTCCTACCACTCACCATGTTTATATAACTAATATATAGAAAACTTTTAGCATAATAAACAAAAGTATATCATGTTATATTTCCTCTTCAAGTTTAATGAAAAATATGGTATTAATACTAGAAAAAATGTGGATATTCTTGCCCAAAATAAGGTTTAAAAATGTACCTCTACTTGCAGGTCTTAGAAGAGATATCATATGTTAAAATGCTCAATAAAGATACCTCCATAATGTGCTTGCTTTGTTAAATATTCTTTCCTTTATCAGTTTTTAATTGCACATCTAGACATTTAAATGTAACTACTCTCTGTCTGTCCTCTAAAACCCACAGTAGGATGAGTAGATGTTGCTAAGTAACATATGCATTGCCTCACAGTAAACAATTTCATGGTTAGAACAGTTGGTACCTCCTCTTTTATTTTTCTTATGTTTGGTCCTGACAACGGAGTTCCCTTAGCAACAATTTCACATAGTAAGGGTTTGATCATGTGGAGTGTAAAACTAAGCCTGACTGGATATAAAATGTTTTCCAATGTGGTACAGAGCAGTCTTGTTGTCAGTGTCCTGAAGACTCAGCACCACAATGGTCTCGACCACATTTTCACTTACTGTAACAGTATCAGTGCCCTCGCAGAAAGGTGCTTCTTCTGACAGTTTCTATAAAATTGAAATTCTGCTTTTGCAAGCTCTGATAGAATGTGTGATGTTCATAAAAGCAGTTTTCTTATTCCATCTTCAAAGAGGTGACTGTTTTTTGAGTGACTGACAGAGAGCACAATTCTGCATCTTGTGGCAGAGACTGCCGACCTCATCGTGGCCCATTTCCTTTCAAATTTTGCAAGGAAAAAAATGATAAAAAAAAATGTGAAGGAAATGTTTCAGAAACAATCTTTCATGTTTCTAACCACATTACACAACACATGGAAAGGCTAATACTGTATTTTATCTCAGTTAGTGCAACTCAAAGCGGTGTTTTCAAAAGAGATGAAAAAAAGATTTAAATGCAGGTCTTGGTTTAATTTAGAACTGATTGCTCATTAATCTTTGGAATAGGTATCCAAGCTGTCTTCCAAATGAAGGGGAGGCTGTTGGCTGCTTACCCTAAACCCTACTGTGCTGTTTTCAATTTGTTTTTCCGTATGATATTTAGTCTTTCATTCACTGTTTAATACTAAACATTAATGGGGAAATATTGCTTAATGAGCTGTTGTGTTGGGCAGAAGGCAGTCAAACACGCCTCCTTTGCAAGAGCTCTCCAGTGTGTGCCAGTGTTTAGATAGTGTCATCAATCAAGAAACATTTCATTCTCTTCTTCCCTGGAAGACAGGGTTTCCTGGTGTCATGGAAACATGCCCTGTTCAAATTGGTTATGAATTAAGACATAGGGCATCTAAGTACAAGTCATCATAGTTCGATTACTGTGAAGAAAATGTTCATTTTATGGTTCACAGTGCTGTTGTTATAGTTTTTATTAACCCTGGACAGTAAACAATGTTCAGAGTTAATAATACACCATGCATGTTCACCAGAGTTGAAGATTCTTCTATTGGAAATGATCAGCTAAGTAAACATGTAGCCCAAATCAGTTATATAGCACTACAATACACACATCTACTTACAACAAGCCCACTCTCCATCACAAATTTCAACTGGATTTGAACTTACAAGTTTATGTGAAAACCACTGAGGAAAAACCCAGTAATACACAGTGCCTGAAATTTCTACATAATTGTTCCCAAATTTCACTATGAATTTTTTTTTTGAGTTTAGATTACTGCCTAAGTATATTAATATGAGAAAGGATCTAAGGTACTATAAGTTCCACAATGAGGGTCAGAGGGAATTGAAAGCAAAATTACAGAAGTTTGTTGTCAATGACAGATTTTACTATCCTAGTATGATTGATGATATGAAAACTAATAATGGCGGTGTCCAGTGCAGCAGCACAAAGATAAGATACCAGACATTAAGGTATGTGAAGTGCACTTAGTCTGCTCATGCCCTGCAACTATGTATAAAGCTGTCCTGCAATTAGTTAATTAGTTAATTAATTTCCTCTAACCTCTTTTATAGCTACTTTGACATAAAAAGATTATTTATGTAATAGAAAACACATATCAGTACAAAAATATTTCCTTTGGGATTGTAGAAATATCTCAGTGCTTGAAAGCACTGGTTACTATTTCAAAGATCACACATTCAATTCTCAGTTAGTGCATGGTTGCTCACAACCATCTATAACTCTAGTTCCTGAGGATCTAATGCCTTCTTGCAGCCTGGGTTGTTTTCCAGGCAAAATACTGGTACACAGATATACATGCAGGCAAAATACTCATACAAGTAAAATAAAAAATACATCTTTTAAGAAAAATTTTTATTTAATATAATTCCATATCGGGGAAATTTAGAAGTGTCAATTGTTTTGACAGGACCGCCAATCATCAGGCCAATTAAACAGAAAAGCTCAGAGTTGGTTGCACCAGTTACCATGGCTAAGCATAGGAATTCTAAATGACCCAAAACTGTCTCCGTGTGCACAAACAGAAAACAACACTTAAAGGAAGTTTATTATTACGGTATAGAAATGTGGATCATAAAGCTATTTAGTTATATTGGCTGTATAACTTCTTACAGGGAAGTGAATTGACTTGTACTCTGACTCTTCTGGTATCTTGCGAAGGTCAGAATATATGCTATTCACATATTAGGATGACTCAGACCTATAAAACCATAGGATCTAAAAGACCTGAGGTATTCTCTGGACTGAATGAGTCACTCATGTTTCAGTTATAGAAATGGGCAATCAGAATTCAAAGTGGTTTACCCAAGGACAAGGTTCTCGTTAGGTTTTGAGCTGCAATTATTAAAAGTTGTCTTCTAAATCCTTCTTTCTGGATGGTCACAAAGATTTGTTTTTTTTCATTTTCACAGGCCATTTAAAAAAGAAATTCGTGGTGAATAGACCTTTATAAATATTAGCCAATGTATTGCTTGAATCCTAAACATCTTAGTTTAGGCCATTTTTAGGGGTTGGCATTTTTACAGACATATATGTTTATTAACTGCTCTAATCTTTGAACATGGCTAAGAAAATGTGCTGCCATTTCTGACACTTTTCATGATAACATACTGAAGCCTGGGCAGTTAAGCAATGTATGTTCAAAGAGTTTTTTTTTTTAAACCAACTGCATTAAAAGGTACACTATGTATTCTCCATGCCTGGATCCAACCTCAAACAAAAAAATCGACCCCTAAACTGACCTTCTTTCCTGGACTCTGAGATTAGTTTATAACCTGAACAGAGATCAGGATTCCACTATTGATTCCTAGCAAATGTGTTTCCTTGTCTTTGTGCCACTCTTAAGTCTGCTGTATTACATGAAGCCGTGTGTCCTGTTTTTAATTAACAGGTGAGCAGGTTGGCCCCTTTTGTCTTAAAAGTTATAAATATCTTATAAAATTATTTGGCCTCCCATTGGCTTCGATTGTTTTGTTCTTTTAATCAATAGTACTCAAAAAGTCCAAAGAATTTGGTATATGATTCATCAATAAATTTATAATAACTACTCATATATGTAAATCAAAATGAATTCATCTTTTCTATCCATGCATGTGTCATAAATCTATGGGAGTTTCTTTAAAAAGGATAGTTAAGGTGACAAGGTAACTGCCAATTGAGAGTATTATCCCTGAGAAGATATGTGAATACTTTATATTGTAGTCACTTAAGAGTTATTAACCAATACACATAAAACTTAACATTACTACTAGGAAGTGTGTGTCACACTAGTTATCACAGCATTGTTACATTTGGGGAATTACAAGTTCAAAGAAAGCGAGGGCCCTTTACAAAGTTCAGGGTCGGCTTTATCATGTTGTGATGCACTTCTTCCAATATTAAAGTCAAAAAATGAAAAATGGCCTCTTAGCACTTTGTAAAGTCTCTTTAAATTTAGACAATCTATTTGCATAATCTTCTATGGTGAAGAATGACCTATTTTTTAGAGTTATTGTTGATAATTGAAAAGTCGCAAAAAAAAAAAAAAAGGAAAAGAAAAGTCGTTCTGTTGAGTCTTCTTTTTGATGACTTAAGTAAACAGGGTTTGGTGGAATATACTGTTCATTTCAACGAGGACAATGGATGAAGTGACATGCAATTTATTTACTAATCATTTTTACCTTCATGAATCACCATTGTTCTGCATAGTGTACTTCAAAAAGGATCTATTTGTATTTTTGGAAAATTCTTAAGAGTTGTAAAATCATTAAAAAGAAGAAAATGTTTATTGAAAGTATAGTGTGCATACTATAATTAAATACTAAAAATGATTTGAAAACAATCTTTGCTTTTCTTGTGACAGGGGGGAGTTAAGAGTGAAGGTTACTGCTTTGCTAAGACTCATTCTGTAATCAAGGAGAACACAATTGTTCAGAAGCACACAGTTCCTTCAGTGCTGAATTATAGGAAGAAATTCACAGAAGCTATTTGTTTGTTAGCAATTTTATGGTTTTATTTTTATGAAAGAAATGTTTGAAAATGTCTGTTAAATTAATAACGTCAAAGGACGTTAATAAGGAAACGTCAAAGGTCTTCCGGCTGTCTTTTGCTACACAGGCATGGAACTAAGACATGTGGAACTTAAGTGACCTCACTAGATGAAGGGTGAAGCTGCAAGGGAGTCCTTAATACAACAATAAAAATTCCCGATTTGAAGAGATCTCATATATATATATATATGACCTATTTTTTAGAGTTATTGTTGATAATTGAAAAGTCGCAAAAAAAAAAAGGAAAAGAAAAGTCGTTCTGTTCATTTCAACATGCATACATATATACATATGCATGCATACACATGCATACACATGCATACATATATACATATATACATATATATACATATATGACATACCTACACATTTCACATTTCCTGAAAACAGAATACGGTTTGTATTTTTAAATTTACCTAAAGAATAATATTTTTGATATATTTGTGGAATTTATAAAAAATAAGATAATCTTAGGAAAATTTAAATGGCAAAGAATATAATTAGGTATATTTATTGAGGTACATTGAGTAAGGATATCCTTCTCTAACAGACTGAAATATAATGTTAAGAGGAAATGCATTCAAATGCCAAATTAATCTGACATCTTATTCAAATACCATATTTGGGTCTGTGTATGAGTTGCTTGGTAAGATACAGAAATTACCTTCCTCATTCAAACTGGACAGAATGTAGGGCCTTGAGGAAACTCTCAACAATTCCTTTTGGAATTCAGCCACTGCGCTATTATTTTCAAATGAGGAGCCTGGCGTGAGATTGGTATTGCTCTCACAGCGTTTGCAGAATTCCAGGTGTAATCAAGGAACTAATACGATTTTATGATGATGAAAACACCAGGCACAAACAGAATGGAAATAAGTAGATATTTGGGCCCTGAATTTAAACTGAGACAAATGTGCCTGTATGAAATGGACTATTATGGGTTTATCTTCAATTCATTCCAGAAATACACTACAGTAGACCAGTGGACCAGATAATCACGTAGAGTTGAAAGTGTGAACGATGTTGTGTAGCCATTCATTGCTTTTGCATTATGTAGCAGGCAGAGAATTGTTAACCATTCTAAATGCTTGTAAACTGCAACTTCTTCTGAATAAAAGTCTGCAGCATGCTTGCTAACACCCTGGAAGCCACCCTATGTCTGCCACAAAAGCAAAACCAAAGGAGAGACTACTGTGGCGCTGGATTTTAAAATTATGTGTAGTCATTTGATTATTCTTATTTAAATCAAGCATTGCCTAAGGTACCTCCAGCCTATACACAGAAACCCATTTTGCATGTTTCCTGCTCTCTATATCTATTTTAGACTCTACATTTATCATGGTAAGTTCACTTGATTTATTCTTCAGGAACCACTGTGCTTCATCATGGTCTCATACTTGACTCATCCCTATACCTAGATCTACTTTATATTATACAAATTAAGCCTTGGTGTTTGAAATGAGGACAAATGGCCAATGTGTCTAGCTAACTCCAATTAAGAAATAGTATATTTTATTGGATTGTATCAGAATCTTATACATGTCAAAGCAAAAGTCTTAGCAAAATTAATTTGGGAAAGTTGAATACATACTATCATGTACATTTTAATATTTTTTTTCTTACTCAGAGTAACTGAACAGCTTTGCAAATGTGAAACTCATCTTTTTAAAGTAATAAATTTTCATTGTTCTGAGTCTATCCTGAGATTTCATGATACTTATTTTCCTTCCTAATATTAGGATGGACAATCAGGGTCACAGAGCAGAAGAGATGTTGATTCAGCTAAAAAAAAAAAAAAATGCCATGTCAAACGTCTGTTTTCATTTAGTGCTAGTTACTGCCATGGAATAGCTTTTGAATCTGAGTTTTAAATTTAATCTCCACTAGACTGAATTAAACACACATATCTGAAAGAGAGTAGAGGGGGAAAAAACTTATTTCATTGCCAAACTTCTAAAAGAGTGGCATGGCTAGACCTTTGCAGGGGAAAAAATATCCTGACTTCATTGTATTTCAAGGGCATCGTCAGGGCACAATGTGGGCATTTTTTTAAAGCTAAGAAAGGTTATACATTTATATTCTGACAGCTGTTATATTGTTTTCATTAAAGACTGAAGTATGAAAGACCATGAGAATATTCAACTGCACCTGATAAGATTTTTTTCCCTTTAAAGATGACCCTAACCTGTAGAAGATGATTTATGAAATCATGGTTTCATTATTGGACCTGGTGCTGACTGTGTTGTTTTTGATTGATGGGACTGTAGTTTTCGTCTTCCTTTGTCTTCCATGGAGAACAAGGGCATAAAGCTCTGCTGGCAAAGGAAATTATGCAAAACCTGACAATAGTTAGGGGCAGGTGGTTTGAAAGAAAAATAAAGAAAAATGTTAAAATAGATTAGGCACTGTGTAAGATGAGGCTGTTTACATGTTTTAAAATAGATTATCCTTTTGGAGAAGATCATGACAAAGTTTCTGTAAGGGTTTTCATTTGCTACGGAAGGAAACTAGAAAGATTAAAGGAATGGATACATTTTGCACCATAGTTATTTGAATGTTAGTGCTGCCATGGGTTTATTTTATCTAAATGCTTAGTAACCAGGGATTATCACTGTGTAAGAGAGATCAGAGGATTGGGTGGTGTGGCTTTGTGGGAGCAGATGTGGCCTTGGAGGAAGCATATCACCGGAAGTGGGCTATGAGATTTGAAAAGGCCACAACATTTCCAAGTCCCCTCCATCTCTCCCTCTCTGCCTGTGGATCAGGGTATTGCTCTCAGCTATAGCTCCGTCAACAGGTCTCCTGGCTACCATGCATAACACAACACATTATGGGTATAGACTAAACTTCTGAAACTGTAAGCAAGGCCCAAATTCAGTGCTTTCCTGAATGAGTTATCATGGCTCATAGTGTCTCTTTAGGGCAATAGAACAGTAATTAAGAAAATTAAGATAGCATTTTCAGAGTATTGCAGCTATCCATTATTTATGAGTAATAGAAAATAGTCTGCCTTGATTTTATAATCTATATATCAATGTGCCTCTTTTTATTATTGATAGCTGTACAATAGGGGCAGGTGGTTTTCTAATTTAAGTATTAGAAAAAATTCTATCTTCTTAAATTATCCACCTGTCTTACATTTAATGATTATATAAGTGTATGTCTCTGAAAGTCTTAAAAATCCATTAGAGAAGCTTAAAAAGTTGGTGGGGTAAAGCCTAGGAAACTACTCATGTCTCTGTCACTGCTTTGCACTGAAATATTTCCCTGTAAATATAAGAATACCAACTCATTTATTTTTATTATTTTGTGCCTTCTAATTACTCAATCAAAAGTAAAGTTATACAAAATGCTTTTAAAGTGCTAGAACAGATAATCATTTATTTATAACTAAGAGTTTGTATGTGTCATATATTAATATCTCTTGATAATCATGAATTATTATTGGACATATGCCATTTTAATATATTTTAATATATCGACACATTTATGTGTATAGTTGGAATAATTACCTGCTTTGCCTCTTTCTCTAATGTTTAATTAGGAAAGAAGGCAAGGTGTAATCTGTTACTAAATATTATAAATGGTTTAAGACCTTTAACTACAAAAGAGCATAAAATTGCCAACAAACAATTTACTTAAGGAAGTATATATTAAGTAAAAGCTGACACAAATGAAGGTAATCCTCAATTATAGTCTATCATCTTTACCACAACCGCACGAATGCATTTTCTTTCAGAAAGCCAGCCAGTTATGATAACCAGATAACTTATTAGCGTCACTACCACAGTGATAATGTACTAGCAACACAGATATCATCCCCATCTTCATCATCACCCACCCGAGCACTTTGACATGTTAAAAACTGTCTAAATTCCTCATATCAATTATCTCACGATTGAATTCTCACACCAACCTTATAGAACACGTGTGATCTTTTTCAGCATTTCAAAAATGAAGCTATTAATACTCAAGGAGGTTAATTAACGTGCCTTGTGGCTGGCAGGCTGGTAAATTCAGGAGTGAAATGTTAACCTAAGTTTTAAAGTATTTAGCATATACAACATTAATACATGTTATACAAAAATGGGAGAAAAGAACAAAAAAGCCTTTTCTTTCAAAGGAATACATTATGATTATTTTGTGTTCATAAGCACTTCAGGTATTTTAGTGTTGGATATTAAATACTTGATTTTTTTGGTAGTTTTAATTTTTTTCCTTTTATTTTCTTTATTTAATTTTCTTCCTTCCTTCCTTCCTTCCTTCCTTCCTTCCTTCCTTCCTTCCTTCCTTCCTTCCTTTCTTTCTTCCTTTCTTTCTTTCTTCCTTTCTTTTAAACACCAGAATTTATTCCCCTCCTGGTTCACCCTCCAACAGTTCCACATTCTGTACCTCTTCCCTGACTCCTGTCTCCAGGTGAATGTCCCCATGCCCCACCCCCACTCTACCAGACCTCTAAACTCACTGTCACCCTCTCTTTAGGGTTAGGTGCATTATCTCTGACTAAACCCAGACCCGGCTATCCTCTGCTGTATATGTGTTGTGGGCCTCCTATCAGCTGGTGTATGCTGCTTGTTGGTGGTACAGTACCTGAGAGATCTCCAGGGTCCAGGTTAATTGAGACTGCTGGACCTCTTACAAGGTTGCCCTCTTCCTCAGCTTCTTCAAGCTTTCCTCTAATTCAATCACAGGGGTCAGTAGCTTCTGTCTATTGGTTGGTTGTAAATATCTGCCTCTGATTCTTGAGCTGCTTGTTGGGTCTTTCAGAGGGCAGTCATGCTAGATCCCTTTTTGTGAGCACACCATAGCCTCCTTAATAGTGTCAAGCCTTGGGACCTTCCCTTGAGCTGCACCTCAATTTGGACCTGTTGCTGGGTCTTCTTGTCCTCAGTCTCCTCTCCATTTCTATTCCTGCAGTTCTTTCAGACAGGAACAATTATGGGTCAGAGTTTTGACTGTGGGGTAACAACCCTCACTTGTTGCCTTGTCTTTCTTTTGGAGGTGGGCTCTACAAGTTCCCTCTCCCCAGTGTAAGGCATCTGATCTAAGGTCGCTCTCTGAGTCCTGAGCTTTTCTCACCTCCCAGGTCTCTGGTACATTTGGAGGGTCCTTCTCCCCCAACTGCCTATCTCTGAGGCTGCATGTTTCCATTCTTTCTGTTGGCTCTCCAGGATTTCAGTCCTTTTTCCCAACTTAATACCAGATCATGTTCCCCTCTCTGCCACCACCCCCAATCCCCTTTCCCTCACAGATCCCTCCCTTCTCCCTTTCTTCTCCCTTTCTTCTCCCTTCCAAGTGGGACTGAGTCATCCTCACTTGGGCCCTTCAGATTTTTTACCTTTTTGAGTTCTATGGTCTGTATCTTGGGTGTTCAGCACTCTTTTTTTGGCTAATATCTACTTATTAGTGAGTACACACCATGCATGTCCTATTTGAGTCTGAGTTACCTCACTCAGGATAATATTTTCTAGTTCTATCAATTTGCCTGCAAAACTCAGGATGTCTTAAAAGCTGAGTTGTATTCCATTGTATAAATCAACCACATTTTCTGTACCACACTTCTGTCATGGGACATCTGGGTTGATTCCAGCTTCTGGCTACCACACATAAGGCTGCTATGAACATAGTGGAACACATGCCCCTGTGGCAGGATGGGGCACCTTTTGGGTAAATTTCTGAGAGCTATTGCTGGGTCTTCAATGCTGTAGTGTTGGGGAATATCAAAGTACACTGTACTTTAAATCCTAGTGACATCATTTATCCTGGATATTTATTTATTGAGTAGTTTTAAACAACAAACAGAGATAGCATTGCCACAACAAATATCATAACTTTAGATTTTACCTGGCTGTTAACTCAGCTTTAATAGCAGGTCAAAAAACAGTTCAGGTCATCTAAAGATCTAACCATGTCTATGATGTATAATGTAAAATATTAAATGTAGTATCTATATGTAGATGAATACAATAAAAATGTGTTTCAAATAAAACTATACAATTAAGGAAAAGTAACTTGCCAAATTAAGAACTGCCACTCTCTTATGCAATAGGTATTTGATTTTTTTTTCTGAATGAGATGCTCTCAAATTCTGGACTTTCAGCATATTAAGCACAAATTAATACATTTTTGTAAATACAATAATGATAGCATGCATTTGTATCTCATAACTTAACATGGACTCTGAGTCCACATATTATAAGCTCCCTAGATACCTCCTCGAGAACACTTTTCAAAAATTGTGTGGTAAGCTGTTTTGCAGAAGAATAGAAGGGACATCAGAAGTTCTTAAGAGGCTTACATTCAGGCAAAATATGTCCAAATATTTGGAAATTCATTTGATTGTTTCTTGCTAAATTAAATATTTATGCCATTGAATTTGAATCTACAATATATTCATGGCTTGCACTCACAAAAATATCCCCCAAGTCTAGTATATTTCACATTCTTTCCTTAATCTTTATGTGAAATGAAATCTTAGAGACAATTTCAAAGTACTTTATGTGAATAGTCAAAGAAGAGATTGCCTTGGGCAAAATCAGACATGAATGACCGTTGAAGACAATTGCAATAGTGTAGCAGGTTAAGTGAAGAAACAAATAATAAGAGGGTGCTTAGGGATGCTGTAAGCCAAAGAAGGGATAGGGGATGTAGTTAAAGGAGGCAGACCAAGGGTATGACTGAATATTGCTGTTATTCATCTATTCCAATATTTGTGAGTAATTTTCTAATCAGGTCATTTAATTTTGCTAACGAACTCTTCTAAGAGAGTTGATGGTAGGTAGAGATATTATTTACTCTAATGTTTGCATTTCAGAGATGGTTTCCAGGTTATTGCATGAGTAAAAAAAAAATGTGTACAGGTTTGTAAAAGGTAGAGAATCAATGCATAATATCAAGCTTTGCAAAATAAAACTTCTAAGTAAGGGAGATAAGAAAATGTCATAAAGTTGAGTCACCCTAGAGGCCAGCTGGCAGCTAGTTAACCATCACAGCATCATTTGTTGCATTTCACAACAAACAACCATTATCTTGGGCACATTTATAAGTATTTATTATATACCAAACATAATTAAAGACCCATTATATTCTTTATTCTATTTAATCCACATAATGTACCAACATGATTTGCATAAAAGGATAAGAAATGAGACTCTGTTTTAGTCTCCTGTGGAGTTTCACGGCGGGGGGGGGGCAGCTTTGAGATTCTCTATTGTGAAGAGAAATATATTTTTAAACATAAGTTGGATGTTGATACATCTGTTACAAGAGAGTATGCTGACGCCATACTGTTTAAGAGAGAAATAATGAATACAGTGACACCCATTAGCCTAACATGATGGATGTCTCTGAGTGAATTTCTTTGGTTAGGGCATTTTTGTGAAGCTCCTTGGGATATCAAAAAGCTCCAGCTAAGGGCAGCCATGGTGAGTGATAAAAGCTGATTATCTGGCTACAAGAATCAGTTTGCTTTGATCTTCTTCCATGTTCAGATGTTTCTTTACTTTTTCTCAATCTCATGATGTCCACTGAGTAGAACAGAAGCTAAAAGATTGATATCTTTACCGGGCTATCACACATTGCTTAAATTGTGTAATTTTAAATTTTCATTTATTAAATGTTATATGTTGAGGAAGGTTGGTGTGTTTTCCCAGGTCAGAGGAAAACTCGTAGGTTTTTCTCACATTGTACCAGTGGGTTATGATAATTGAACTCTTAGTCATCACACTTGGCAGCGATGATTTTCTCCATTGAGCCAACTTCCAGGTTCAACATCACATATTTTTGAGTAATCTTTGTTTAATTTGAAATTAAGGAAATACCCCACCCCGTGCCAATGTGTTTGAGGCTATTTCCCACTGTCTCTTCTATTAGGTTTAGTGTATCTGGTTTTATGTGGAGGTCTTTGATCCATTTGGATTTGAGCTTTGTACAGGGAGATAAATATGGATCAATTTGCAGACAGCCAGTAAGACTAACACCATTTGAAATCCATTCCATAGCTGCACACCAAACCCAGAAACTATTGCTGATGCCATATTGTCCTTGCAAACAGGAGGGTGGCATGGCTCTTGTCTGAGAAACTCTACAGACTCTTACACCCAACCGCTGGACTGAAGTCATGGACCCACATGGAAGAGTTAGGGAAAGAACGAAAGAAGCTGAGGGGAATGGCCACCACACAGGAAGAACAACAACAGTGTCATCTAACCCAGAACCCTCAGAGCTCCCAGAGACTAATGAAACAACCAAGGAGTATACATGGCCTGCTTTAGGGCACCAGCACATATGTAGCCAAGGACTGCCTTGTCTGGCACAGTGGGAAAAGATGGGCTTAATTCTGTGGAAACCTGACACCCCTGGAAAGAGGGATGCTGTTGGTAGTGGACAGGTGGGGTAGCACCCTATCTGAGGCAGGGGCAAGGGGGTATGGGGTGAAGAACTTGGAGGGGGAGACCAGGAAGGGAGCAACTTTTGGAATGTAAATAAAATAATTTTTAAAAATAAAATTCATATTTTAGAAATAATGAATTTACTGACATACGATGTTTTAGTAATATTATCCAGCCAATATCTCTTTCGAGTACCCTACACTGTCATTTTGAACTGGAATTTCATAGTCTTTAAGTGGCATTTCTCTATCTCCCTGTCTTAGGCCCTAGCAACTACCACTCTGCTTCCAGTTTCTAGCATGTCAAATTCTTTAAGCCAACTTTTGTTATTAAATACAAATAAGAGGAAGCACCAACTTGAAGTGTTCTCTGTTCTATATACAGTACTTATTTTCATCCTTAGATTAGACTCATCTCAGGAGAAGACTAAAGCAGTGAGGTTAAGAAGCCTTTACGCGAGCACACATGGGTTATAACGCAGGGGAACATTTATATCATTTAGCCCATGATATTGTCAGTTGGAAATCTTCTATCACCATAACAGACATGGGGACAACTATACTTTCATTGAAAACCTGTGTGATTTTAGAAGTTGATTAATGTTAAAACATAGCACAAACCCGGAACAATGAAACAATACATGTCAATTGTATACATAAGGCAAACCTGTTTCCTGACATCACAAAGAAATGTAGCTGGCTAGAAACAGTTAAAGAAGAATAAAATGCCAGAAAGTGAACACCCCACCCAATCTCAAATTCAAAATAAAATATTATTTCATGTTTTATTTTTTACCCAAGATATTCATTCCAAATTTTTGCTGCATAAAAATGAAGAAAAAAATGTGTTTCAACTTAAATACATTTTGCCTTAAGGAGTTTCAGACAGTTTGAACTTGAAATGCAGCCTGTGAATGAATATTTAATTTTACTTTCCTTATAAGTGAAGTTGAATCACTTTTGCAAGGCTGAGGGTGACAGTTTCAAATTTCAGCTCAGGCAGGCAATCAACAGAGAATAATATTACAGCAGGGGAAAAAGTTGGTGATTCAGTAATGACATTTTAATGTTACAGAACAGAGTATTGGTCTAGAGATTTGCCATCCCTTGTGATGGCTTTCTGTTGACTTAACAATCAATACCATCATAACAATAAAACTATGCAAGTCTCTAGCTATAGGCAATGCCTAAGAATGAGGACATGTCCATCATTTGTTACAGCCTTCCAGGTTTTCCTACACAACAAAGTATTTTCGATGCATTTAATATGGTGTTTGAACGCAAGGCACAGACATTTAAAGATATTGAAAAAAGTATTTCTTCCTCTCGGCTATTATTTATTAAAGTAAAGATGGTTTTACTGAACAGGCTTTTAATGTTAGACTCTAGAACCATTTCACATTTTTATTTTAAAGTCGAATAGCTCCAAATGCCACAGGAGGTATCTTATCATCATTAAGCAGTTATTATGCCTTTTCATTGTGTGGCGCCATCATGTTAGACTTGGGATTTTAGCAGACATGGTCTCTGTCCATTAGAACAGCTTGGCCTATAACCTGATCAGTGACCACAAATTGGACCTTGGCTTGTATACTGTCTTTACTTACTGAGTTACAGTGTAATGACTATAAAGGTCTGATCTTTGCTGTTAATGATGTTTATGAATTGATCTTGCTTAGGATCATAAGCAGTTTCTCATTTCTGACAGGCTTTACTGTTTGTAGGGAACCTAAATCTGAACTCTTCTTAAGTTGATCTTCCAGGGAGGGAGGAAAAAGTGAGAAACAGAAATAGTCTTCTGAATTTTTACAATTGGAATTGAGAAAGTTTTCTCATGAAAGAATTTCTAGGATTGTTTTGTATCATAATTTAATGTTCAATACAAACAAACTTACAGACTCCCCATAAACAATGTGAAACCTGGAACCCCTACCCCCTTGCAAATAACCTTCTTGACATTATTTGTTCAACTAACAAAGGTTTACATTGGAGATGCACTTGCTCCAGCTGGAGAATACAATGAAGCATAAAGTCTAGCCTCAAGGAATTCATAATCTAGAAAGAGAAAAGTAAAAAGTGGCAAAGGCTTACTGTAAGATCATTACTAGGAAAGCAACTCCACATATGTTTAAGGGCTCTATGAAATTACCGATTACACCACTGCTTTGAGGAATGTCTGTCAAGAGGGAGAAAAATAGAAATAGGATTTGAATGGTGAGTAGGATTTTGTCAGGCTAAGCAAGGTCAAAGGGTGCACTAGAGACTTAGAACAGTGTTAGCCACAATGTGTGATTTCAAAACAGAATGCATGAAATTATACATGGGAAAATGTGGGGGATTTGAAGGAACTATGGTTCAGTAAAAAAATCCATACAAGAGTTTTAAGGTCTTATGCTTTTAATCAAATGGTTTAATTTATGCTGAAAAGATTAGCAGCTATTGAAAGCCATCATTGGGAAGAAAACTTTTTGAGAGTACATACAGTGTGTGGATATCCATGCAGTGTTTTGCCTTAGAATTTTCCAGCTTAGATGCTATCAGAATAACTCTTGCTGTATTTTTTTTTAAAAGGCAGACTTTGTCCTCTATTTTTTGCAATGATATGTTTCCAACATGTTTGTTGGGTACTCAGTATGCTGTGCAATAATAGTTCTTGACTGTGTAGGTGAAATTACAAATGTTGACAATCTCAGCTCAGAAACTGTGTGTGGAACATCCTATGGATGTCCATTCACTTGTACACAATAAACCCAGCAGAACCATTTTGGTTTGAGACTACAACCATTTTCTTTATTCTGATTTCTCTGGACATACTGAGGCATCTTTCCTGAGCTTCTACTCAGCTGAGGCACATTAGTTATCATTGCTTCATCTGAATAAGCAACACAGACCCTCTCTAGGGCCAGGAAGATAGATCCATGTCTTTGAAGGAAGAAGCTAAGAAGCTAAAAATAATTTAATATATTATATCATGTGACATAACCAATTAAGATGCTTGAACATATCAAAAGTTATTGAAATGTAAGAGAACTACTCAATATAAGATCAAGTCAACAAGTTTATGTAGGATGAGATTCTGGTTACAGTTTTTCTGAGACGGAAATATTCATCTGTATCATAAAAGACAAAATTAGACAGTAAATTTACGAATTCAGTATGAAAAGGAGGAAAAGGCAGAGTGTGCACTTAGGTAACAGAAATGGTGCCACAAATCTTCTGAGGGATCATGGGCTGGGAGGGGGTGGGGTTAGGGTGACTTAAGACGAACATACATATGTAGTTAGGATCAAAGAAATTTTTGCCATTTGATCTGTGATAAGATGATAAAACTTTTATAAAAGGTAGTGGAGGCTGACATTCCAAGGTATTAAAAATATTGATCCCTAACAGTACAGACAAAATATCATACATTGCTATCCCTGAGTCCTATAATAAAGTAGGATATGGGCCACCATCCTTCCCTTTCTAAGATAAGATAAACAGAACTTAAGGAAATTAATTCACTTGCTAAAATTCCCCCAAATACATTGTTATCACTCATTACAATGCCATTTCTACATGACCAAGATTCATTTTAAACATGTTTGAAATTTTCTAACAATACATAGAAACACGATTTTTTTTGAGACAGGGTTTCTCTGTATATCCCTGGCTGTCCTGGAACTCACTTTGTACACCACGCTGGCCACGAACTCAGAAATCTCCTGCCTCTGCCTCCAGAGTGCTGGGATTAAAGGTGCGTGCCACCACCCCTGGGTCAGAAACACGATTTTTAAAAGTCCAACCTATCCTTCCCCATTTGTTTTCACAAAATTGTAAAGAAGATTATTTGTCCTTAAAAGCAAAAAAAGAACATATTAATGCATTTAAAAATAGGCATGATACCATTCAGTAATACCATAGAAAAGAATTTCCTGTGTGTTTGGTAAAATGCAGTTTGTAATACAAAAATAAAGATAAGATGTACCCAACCAAATAGTCGTTCAAGCTGGACCTAGACTATGCCCACCTCCCAACCCCCACACTTATGATGTAGATGTGCTGCTGGGTCAACAAGTTGGTCTCCCAGAAACTGGAGTATGGACTGTCACTAAAGCTGTTGCCTGTCTGTGGAATGTGCTCCCCTAACTGAGAGGCCCTGTCTGGCCCCAGTGGGAGAGAATGCACCTAGTCCTCCAGAGACTTGATGTGCCAGGGTACAGGAATACCCAGGGGCAACCTCCATCCCCTCAGAGAAGGAGGCAAAGGGGAATGAGAGAGGGAATTGTGAGAAGGGTACTAGGAGGAGGGGGTAACTACTGGATGCAAAGTGAATGAGCAGATAGATAGATAGATAGATAGATAGATAGATAGATAGATAGATAGATAGATAGAAGACAAAAAATACTTCTTCAAGAAAAATTGAAAATTGTCTTAAATGCTTCTTCACTATCCAAAACTGATATATGACTTAAAAATTGTACTGTCTTAATAGTTCTTGCTCAGGTAAAGGAAGTTATCCTGAAAACATAATGAATATTAGGTCAATTTTTAAATCTGGGAAACAATATAATAACCACATATATGTGAATATAAATTAGAAGATTTTATGTAATTCTATATACAGATATCACATTTGTGAAAAGTTACTGCTTATTAAAATTTATTATATAAAAGAGTTCACACCTTATAACATTTCAACATATTTTCCTGTCTATAAACTTCTATTTAGCCTTTCGTATTTTCTGCAAAACTGTGTAATTTTGGATTACTCATCTACCATTAAAATTCTGAAAAAAAGTTATTTCAATGTTTTGATAAATATGATTATTTAGCTCAAGGAATTAATTTCTTAGTCTGTGTTTGCATAATTTATTGGTTAGAAGAAGAATAAGACATTTATATGAATATATTTATTAAAAATATTTTGAACATCAAAGTTGTCTTAATATTTATAAGCCAAATCTTTTGTGGAACAACCATTATAAAATAAAAGTATGTGAACCAAGAATACAAATTTCTTGTAACTATTTCAGAATCCTAAAACTACTGCAAAAAAATTTGCCAAATTAAAAAAGGCATTAATGTGAAATAAAGTGCTATTAAAATAATAAAGGCTATCTGTATATAACTCATGCCTTACACTGTTACCATTTTTAAGATATTATTTAAAGAAACGTTGTCACATTGCATACTTGTGGAATGATCTCAGAGTCATGAGGGCGTAGCAGCCACCATAGGGAGTAACAGAGAAAGGAAAGAAGTGATATTGCAAAGAAGCCAAAGCCACACGTTTGCACCCACAATATTATGTTGTGATGCTCAGCCTACCAAGCCCAGGAAGGAAAGAAGGCACACCTCTGATTCCTTTCCAAAAAATCTGTTTTAAATCTAAGTCATTTTTGCTCTCATAGTATATTCCTTTGACAAACAAGGTATCGTTTCCTGGCAAGACATCCGTCTTTTCCAGGTCACTAGATGCCTCAGTATAAATCAAGAAAATGTCATGCTTGAATAGTTATTCAGAGGTAAATATGCTCACAGAAGGTGCACTCAATGTATTTATTATTTAATAATTTTGACCCTTAGTACATTTGGGCACTATACCCTTTAAATCTGCTTGTTATTTTCAAGTATTTAGTTTATTAAATGATTGGTAACTTGATATAGTGAGATCTAAACCAGTATTGAAAAAAGAGGTTTAAATAATATGTAAATTTTGCTTAAGCCTATCACCTGCAATCATGATGGAACCATTTAGAAAAGGAAGACATCGTTCACTGCTACTGGAAGGAAATGGATTAGGAGACCAAAAATAAAGCTCATAATAGAAAGAAAAATTAGCTCAAAATCACTCTGTTCTTTTCCCTAATGCCGTTTAATGAATTCCTTATGACACGAGAGAATATTTGACATTTGAGAGTCAGCAAAAGGTCTAATGATGATTCACAGCCTGATGAAACAGAATGTAAGATGGCTTCATCCCCGATGAAGACATGGTGTAAAATATCAGTACTCGTGAATTTCCTAGTCGTGGATAAAATGCATTCTAGGAAAGCAGGGGAAATCTTGACAAATAAATGACCCAGATATGTTACTTCGGAACACCCATCTATTTCAAGAGGAATTACCACTTAAATGAAACTTATTTTTAAGAAATTAAAGTTGTTCATCTTTTAATTTCAATGTTTGCTCTCAGATAATTGAGTTTCTTTTTCTGCATTGTGTTACATTGGAGCATGCGTCATGATTCTTCTCCTACAGAGAAGAGACCACAAGTCAGTTAATCCAGCTGATACAGACAGTAAAATATAAGAAAGTGTTTTAGAAACTTGAATATTTGTCTTATAGATGTGAGCTGTGGTAAATAATTCTCGGGGTTTTTAGTGCAATATGGGTTAGCAATCAGTGGAAACAGAACAAAATAGAGCAAGAACTGACCCTGCCTTGCATGCACAGCTCTCCTGTATTAGAACTAGTGATACTAGAATAATAATAGATATTAAAGCATAGGTGATAGACATAGAGAAAAATGAAAAACTGAGAATCATTTAAGAAGATATGAATATCAAGTGCCCTAGTTCATCTTGTGTTTCACCGGACACTGCCTCAAGTCAGCTGAGTATGGGCTTTCAGTTGACAAATTGTTTAGATTAAATTATGCCTTGTGGCTTCTGTTGATTGATAATTGATACAGGAGATCCTAACCATATATGAGGGACACTGTCCACTACTAGGCAGACTTCATCACCTGGTTGAAAGCAGTAGGGGGTTAGGAGGGGGAACAGATTCATAAACCTGGCAAATAGCAGGCTAGGGATGCTTCTGGAATCGATGGAAGAGTTCCAAGAATTTTAAAAACTTAGACTGGTCATATTCTGCCAAGACACCAGTCTGAAGGTTAGGCAGCATGGCAGGAGGCCTCCCATATAGGATCACACAGGGGATGAGATCTAAAGTATAGGGGGTGTTCTTAGCCCTATATAAGATATAAGGTAGGAAAAAAAAAAGATATAAGGTAGGGGGCTGGTGAGATGGCTCAGTGGGTAAGAGCACCCGACTGCTCTTCCAAAGGTCCGGAGTTCAAATCCCAGCAACCACATGGTGGCTCACAACCATCCGTAACGAGATCTGACTCCCTCTTCTGGAGTGTCTGAAGACAGCTACAGTGTACTTACATATAATCAATAAATAAATCTTTAAAAAAAAAAGATATAAGGTAGGAAGGGCCAGTCACTGCCAGTTTCAAGTGTTAATTTAGTCTTTCAGGGTTGGGTTTATCCTGTCTTTTGCCCTGAACTCTGGGGTCTCTGTGTACAATGTAATTTCCAGTTAGAGATTGAATTATCTAAGAAATAATACTTATATCCACATGTTCCTGGTTTTATTTCTATATAGTCTATATGTATGTAGTCATATATAGTATATATGGCAAATTTCCAAATTAACCTCTGGCCATTGAGCCCTGATTCTGGTTCCTGGAAAGGCTCTTTGAATGGGGCCTGAGGGGTTCACAGCCAGGCATGTGTGACAATGTGAGATTACCTGATCAACTGAGTATACTAAGTCAAATGTTTTGTACCTTGCCACTTGTAGCAATTCCTTCAGTTTTCAGTGACCCAGATATGAAGTTTGACGAATCTAACGGAAGATTTACTTAGTAAACTCTGTAGATAGGATGGTACAAACTTCAGAAGTCAGCAACCATCCATTTCTTCTGTAGAGTCATTGGCATTTCACCTCCCCTATCCTAGTCCTCAGTCTTCTCCTGGAAATACCTCCTACCTTCCACATCCTGGCAGTTTCAGATTTCCATTCACTCTCATGGCTATGTGGCCATGTGCCTCCTATCCCTAGCCATACACTAACTCAAATGCCCCCACTTGGCTCCACATATCTTCTCCCATTCAGTTCCCTCCCTCCATCTGCCTTTCACAACCATTCAGTTCCTCACTCAAAGTGAGACTTCAGCATCCTTGCTTGTGCCCTCCTTCCTGTCCACACTTCTTGGGTCTGTGGAGTGGAGTGTGGGCATCCTGTATCTCAACAGCAGAATCTCAAATAGCCTAGAAGCACTTAAAGAAATGTTCAAAGTCCTTAGTTATTAGAGACATGCAAATCAGAACAACTCTGAAATTAGATCTTACAACTATCAGTATAGCTAACATAAAAAATTCAAGTGATAACACATTCTGGTGAGGATGTGGAACAAGGGGAACACTCCTCTATTGCTGGTAGGAGTGCAAACTTATACAATTATTTCAGAAATCAATTTGGCATTTTTATTTAGAAAACTGAGAATAATATAGATCCAACTATATCACTCCTCGTTGGCATGTACCCAAAAGATGATACACCAACCCACAAAGTCACTTGATCAATTATGTTCATAGTAGCTTTATTCATTATAGCCAGAAATGGGAAATAAACCAGATGTCCCTCAACTGAATAATAGATTTAATAGCGGATGTACATCTATACAATGGAATACTGTTCAGCTATGAAAATCAAAGACATCATGAATTTGCAGGCAAATGAATGGAACTTGAGAGTATCATCCCGAGTAAGGCAATCCAGTCTCCAAAGGACATGCATGGCATGTATTTAGTTACAAGTAGAATTTAGCCATAAAATACAGGATGTCTTTATTTTTTAATTCCATTCATTTTGAGGAGAGGACAAGAGGAGATTCTTCTTTAGGGCTGAACAGTACCACCACTTAATTAGAAATTACATTTTATACATTTATTTCTGAATATATACCTAAGTTAATTTCTTTTTTATTTTATATTTTTCTAAGTTAATTTCTTATCATATATACTTAAGTGAAACCCACAGTGATTGTTACTGCAGAAAACAGATATGCAGAAATCACTTTGCCATGCTAATTCTATTTCTATTGTATAGATAACTTCTAGTGAGATTTCTCTCTACATAATAGATATCACTGAGAATTAACCAGAAATTAAAATTAGTAATGATAATAGTTTTAATAATATAATTAATCTTTTACATCATGTTATATATTAATCCTACACACACTAATATAATTGGAAGAGGATGCAATACTTATGAATCAAAAGTTCTGTTATTATATTATTTATCTATTCATTTTGTGCAGATAGGTGTTTTGCTTACAGGTTTGTTTATAGACCACATATGTGCCTGGTACCTAAAATGTCTAAGAAATGGAGTCCCTTAGGACTTGATTTACAGATAGTTGTGAGCTGTCATGTGGGTGCTAAAATTCAAATATGAATACTCTGGCAGAGTAAACATTTCTCTTAACTGCAGAGCCATCCCTTCAGTCTCAAATGCACAGTCTATGTTTGCTACTATATTAAACATTTTTCATAGTACTCTACACAAAGTAAATCTCAAAAGAAATATGGAATAATATGGAAAGTATTATCCATTTGACACATAGTCCAAAGTGTGTGGACGCTTTACTGAAATTCTCTATGAACATACCTTCAGCAATTATACCTCCAACAGCATCATCACCATCAATTTGAATAACAGAGTTTCTACAGAGCTAAACAGTGTTCAACTAAAAGCTAGTCAACTAAAGCTAGAATGCTCCCTTTGTCTTTACCATATTGATTTTTAATTCATTTTATAAGAGTAATGTATGTGTATTGTATTTGTTCAACATTATTCACCTACACATACACACATATTAATGTTTCAAATTCACGTTATTTTAATTAGAGTGAAATATGATTTCAGTCTTAGTTAAACAAAAGAAAGAATAGATAAAAGCAAATCACTTAGACATACTTTTCCTTGGCTCCTAACCAAATTACTGTTTTGAATTTATATTTGTAGTAATGCTATTTTTTTTAAGTATAAGAAGTTGTCAAAATTTGAATGTCATAAGATATCTTTGAGCTCCCCTAATTTATAAGCTTCTATTTTGTCTTTTCCCTTTATATTTGGTTGCAGGTATTTGGGTTTGACATATCCATCAGAATAAAATAAACAGCAATGGAAAGGAAAATGTTCCCTCAACACATAATTCCGTTTGTTGTACTTTAAGTGAACTCTTGCCATGTGACATTTGAGAATGGCATCCTTGATGCCTAAGTCTAAAAATGGCTGTGTTCTCATATTGGAATTTTTTATTGAAAACAACTTTTTGGAACTTAAGAGTCAAACCCATGTCTTAACTGAAAGAAGTAGTTTATGTAAAGGCAAGAAGACAGCTATTTCTTTGCTATTTGGGTGTTGTCTTTGTCTACATCGTAGGAAATAAAGTACTGACACTTAATATTCTTTCTTTTATGTATATTATGGTTATACCATCTATTGCCCATTAAAAATAGATTCACTAACACATAATATTTGATACTATGTCAGGAAATGGAGAGACAGTAGGCTATCTGGATCTTGCTGGCCAGTCAAGCTAGCAGATTTGGTGATCTTGTGGTTCACCAAGAGACTGGTCTACAAAATGAGTTCCAGGACAGCCAGGGCTATCCTGTCAAAATAAATAAATGAATAAATAAATAAATAAATAAATAAATAAATAAATAAATATGAAATAAAATAAATAAAAGGTTAAAAAAACAAAGGAAAAAAGAAAATGGTTTAAACAGTTTGAAATATTCTGTCTTACTTCATTTCTGTAACAGTTGATATATGGCTGTCCTTTTTATAATACAAAGTGAGAACTTTCCCTACAGTGTTTGATAAACATTGTCCAGGTTCAATTGCCAAGAATGTGTTGTCTAAAATGCCTGTTTCCTTTTCAAGGCTGGGACTCCACCCTTTCCTTGGTTCTAAGTATGTATGGAATGTTATGATGGAATATAGTTATAGTAGTGGTCAGATGTGGAAATGTCATGGAGACAAAAATATACATGTGAAATAAATTCAGTATTTTAATAAAGTAAAAAAAGGTATATCCAATTATACAAACTAAGTAGGCATGTGTAAAGTAGAGAAGAAATCATGAGGTGTGTAGCTGGTTTATGAATGCCACTGTTTTCAGACATCCCCTGGTTCTACTTTACCTACTTTCAATAAGCAGTTAAAAAAAAGTCAATTGTAAATATGAAATTCTTTAAACAAAAGGCCAATTTGTGGCTTTTACATGCCAAGAGAAAAGAAAAAAATCAAAGGTAAAGGATATGTTTGAGTTGTGTTGAGGTATGAACGTGACAACCAATATCAGCTGGCAAATCACTGGATGTGAGTGACTTCAAAGGAACTCCTCCATAAATAATCTCACACAGCCTTGGGGATTTGAAAACATCTTTTTTGGCTTGCATTTGGTCTTGCTACTAATTGTACTATTAAGAACTTAATTGCTTGTGATATGAGGCCATGTTCACTATTAAACACAGGACAAATAGTTAATTGTTGGTACAAGGATCTAATTGTAACTCACTGAAGAATCATTGACATCGTGCTCCAAGCTGCTGGCTTCATAACTAATGTGCATGATCCTGCATCGAGTAGCACAAGAAACATATTCACGCTAGGTAACTGATAGAGAGACTGTTTGTTTATTCCACCATTATTGGTTTAAAATGCACACCACTGAAAAGCCTACAAATGCTTGCCATTCTTGAAGTAATTAATTGTCCTGACGACTTGGCACATGAAACGGGAAGTGAAAATAAATACAGTAGTATATATAAAAAGTCATTCCACAAAATAATTAGCTAAAAAAATATTCTAGAGTCTCTGATGTGTTAGAAATGAAACAGGGGAAATGAGATAAGAAATGTAGCGTATTCTTTATAGAGATAGTAGACATAGACTAAAATAGCTTGAATAAAACAAAATATACTTAGTTTTAGTTGATGCAACATGTTCAAACATGATTTCATTTGAGTGACAAATGAAGACTAATGTTTTGGATATATGTTCAGCTTAAGTAACTAATTCAACAACAAACTTAGTTGGAGGAATAAATGAAAACTTTACAGTACTTATTGGTATTTGAGTGTTCCCACAAAAAGGAAGAGGATCATTTAACATTGTATTGGTCAGGAACAATTTTAAAGCATTTAAATAAATATACCACGTAATGTCTTCAGTGACGACAAGCATCAGAGCATCATCCTTGATTTATAGAAGAGGAAGTTGAGTCACGGAGCAGATGAGTAACTTCCCCCAGGGAATTTCAACATGTGTCAGACTCATACTTGGACATCCTCAATTTGATTTTACATCCTGTCTCCTTAATCACAAGCAAAAATTCCTTTTCTCTGGCACCAATCCAATGATGGAAGACTGTGTGACACAGGTTTTGGTGCTGAGGCATACCATGCAGCCATTAGAGTGGGAAGAGTGGCTGAGACATTCTCCTCCAGCATCAAAGTTATCAGCTCTATCTTTTCAGAATGGGCATTTCTCAAAGGAAGTTCTCTCTTATTGATTGCCAACGAGTCAGAGATGCTCTCCGACAGAAGGTATGAATGGGATGTCTATTTTCAAAGCACATCACCCCAGTTGCTACCTGAGTAAGACTCTCTCTCTCTCTCTGTTAGCATCAGGCATGAAGGGAGAGTTGCCACTGACCACAGTGGGACAGGGGAAAGTACTTAGGAGATCTCAGTGCCTTAACATAGAGATTATCTTCAAGCAGGCAAGTATCATGTCTCCATAGTGTTTCTCCATGTGCCAGTGTCTCAATGCCTTCCTGTAATGTAGCTGGATTATTTAAAAACAAAACAAAACAAAACAAAACGTTTCTCAGGACCAAAGTAAAACTGGAAGTCAGAGCACCATCAGTGAAAATCTAACTCTCCTTGTTTGTCAACAGATTTTGTAACCTTATTTTACTTTTTAATTGTGATTACTGTTATTTAAAGAGAATAATATAATGACTCTCTACATATTGTAACCTATATTTGATGTCTATAAAAATTGAATTTTGATATATATTTAGGTCTTACTTTAGCTTGTTTTCTTTCACCTTTCCTATATTCTCCCCACCCCTCAATCTTGTATTCAAATTTCCAGTTATTTTGAGCTTTTCCTTATAAGGTTAGAGATTGTTTCTGATACAGTTAATTCAGACATCTCTGGATTCTGCAGACACTAACACTCATACGCACTTCATAAACTCTTTTTTAAAAGATATTTTAAAACAGGGAGTAAACATATATAATGGTTGCTTAAACCCATATTATCTATACTGATGAAAATATCATATACTGGTGTGTGCACATTATATATCATATTTTATTGCACTTACCCTCCTTATTCTTCCCTTATCTTCATGTCCCCATCAATTCTCTTCTCTTCAGATCCAATCATGATCATCTCACTACTTTCATGATTATTTCCTTTGTTTAGTTTTACTTTGTCTTCTGTCTCAATGCTTTCCATGGCACTTCCTATCGGAGAATGAATCACGGAATAGTTGCAGGAGCCTGGACTATGGGCAACTCACCCTATAGCTAATACAACTCTGTAGAAAATGTTTCTTTATATACCGCCAGACACTACCTTCATACAAATCACAAATATTGGATGAGACCTCATCTGCCATTCCCTGCTGGAGAACAAGATATTAATGACACCATGATTATGACTATTTTCAGCTACTGAGAGTTCAAGAGACTAGGATCGGTATTCTTTTTACAAGATAGCATTGCATAGCCCAGCTCATTTTTTGTTTCTTATAATATTTCACTTCTCTTTCCTATGATGTTTGTGAAGTCTCGCTAGACGCAATATAGAAATGCATTGTTTCTGAGGACCCATGTGATGACTCTTTCTGTGTAAACCCAGTAAGCTGAGTTCCCTGAAATGCTTGTTATTCTGAAGGAAATAAAACTCTATCATAAATATGTCCTCTCACCTCCTAGTAAGTCAGGTGTCATAACTACTCCTCTGCATAGGGACCATGCACACACATATAACAAGAGTAATTATCATTTATACTGTACCTCTAGGAAGTCCTTGATTAACTATAAGTCTCTCTGGATGTACTGTAATTTATGCTGATATATTCATTATTTAAGTTTTCTATAATGGGTGTTTGGATGAAATCAGATCAGTTTTCTATGAAATGTAAAATATCCCACATTCCAGATAGTATATAAAATTTAAAATATAATTACTATATATATTTTTAATATGTAACTTCCTTAAAAGCTAAAACCCCTATAATTTTTTACTTCTGCTACAGTTGCTGACATATGTAGAAGATTAAGAATGAAAACATGTAGACACACAGAAAATAGATGATAGATTGTAGATGGATAGATATATAGATGATAGATAGATAGATAAATAGATAGATAAACTGATGATATATAGGGATGTAGTCAAATAGGTGCAACCATATACCTCAGCACATAGACGTGATTTTAAGTTGCTTACTGTGAAAATACAAATGTAATATTTCTTTTCATATGATAGACAGTTATTTCAATCTCTTTATTTACAAAGAAAAACTTATCCCCTTTACATTAACATTCATTATTTGTTATGCTTGTTAGTTAGTTGCCCATGTAAGTGTTGTCTCCTTCTAGCATATCATATTATGGAATCTCTAAGTATCTTGTAAGCTATCACAAGTTAATTTAAAAATATGCCCCTAAGCTTGGGTGTTTGTCAAGATCTACCACCTTGGAAATAAACCCATTTTTTACATATGAAACTCACTGGGTAAGTAGCTTTGTTGATATTTTTGTTTAATATTCTTGATCTGTTATACAGTATCTATTACTGCAGACAAAATGTGACATTAATTAGTTTTCATTTATTTTTTTTTATTTCAGTGGTTAGTTAACATACAATTAATTTAACTTGCAAGTCTTAATCATTGGTAAGAGAGGCCTCTTGGTCTTACAAACTTTATATGCTCCAGTACAGGGGAACACCAGGGCCAAGAAGTGGGAGTGTGTAGGTAGGGGAGCAGGGCAGGGAGGGTATAGGGGACTTTTGGGATAGCATTTGAAATGTAAATGAAGAAAATATCTAATAAAAAATTTTAAAAATGAAATTCAGTTATACCTAGTGAAGGTTATTATGCCTAATAGAGTTAAAAAAAAACAATATATTTGTCACATTATGTTAAAACTTAACTAGACTTTCCCTCTAAATTATAAATAAAAAATCTCCTTAAGATTTATAATCAAATGTATGAATATATGTAGTTTATTATCTTCTGATCATTTGTTTATATATATATATAATTTCTCTAGTAAACCTGAAGTTATCACGAAAATATATATGTATTAGTCTAAGTTGAAGTTAGGGTCATTGAAAAAGTGGTGAGAACAAATTCTTATACTAATTTTAATGAGGAAGAATTTTCACATCCTTAATAAAACATTCAGGAGGAATGAGTTCCAGGATTACTCTTAGTTTGACCTACTAACCTTTTCTTTGTAACCATCTATCTAATTTGTTGTATTAATCTGTGTATGTTTCATGTGTTCACCAGAGAAATTCAGTTAATTTGATCATGACCTTATTATTCAAAGTTTAAACTTGAAGCATCACCTTTTCTCCTCTGCAGTGTCACAGAAGGTTGCATCTTAGTCTTGCAGCCGATCAATGACTGTCATTCAGAATGAGGCTTTCACCAGCTCTGAGTGGCATCTGGTGGTTATTTATAGCATGACCAGCAAAGCCATCTATCTTTCTTGACAGTTTGCTGTGTTACTAGCCTAGTGTCATGTTTCCTTCTAACACTCCTTGCACAACATCTACCCATGTGTTCATCACCATTATATTCTGCCCATTTATAAGCAAGATTTATTACACAGATAATTAGTGAAGACTTACTTAATGCTAACCATATAAAGATGGACAACATTTCTCCCTACCTACAGGAACACTGTATACATCCTCATTGTTAATTTTGAAAAAAAAACTAAATGTATGCTGCTATGGAAGACAAGGGCCATAGTTTCTTTAAAGACTTTGTTATATCCTTAGAGACTTTGACCATAAATGTATATGATCAAACAAGAAGACAGCTAATACTACATATTTTTTAAAAGTGATTTCTAACTAGCTAACAGAGAGTAAAGAATCCTGCCCTTGAGTGTGGTTTTGAAAGGAGCCTCTCATGCATAGTCCTTTGTTTATACTCCTATGTTGTTTCATTAATCTATATTAGATAATATATGTCAATTAGAGAACCCAAACTTGTGGCCAGGAATATCCATGTATATATGAGTTAGGTCTCAGATATATAAGCAGTTCATGATGACCTTGGTGTGTAGAGGGGAGGCTGGTAGGTCTTGGTATTCACTCTGGATACATAAAATCAGCTTAACTCACAGAAACTGCTGAATGTATGGGAAGCATAGATGGATTTGGGAGGGGGGGAGAAACTGGAAAATGAATAACTATCTTGAAAATGCAATGATAAAAATATTTTACAATATGATCACAACACAAATAAAGAAGAACTTAAGAATGAAACAAACAAAATTGTATTTTCATGAAATGGCACTTAGGATAAAAACCTTGCATGTTTAGAAGTTAAGAAAATCATTGAAAACAAAAGTAACTTGTCAATAGCACTCAGCCTCATTGTGTTACTGGGCTTCTTTTGGGATATAACAGTTAAAGAGGAGACAGTTATACTTTCAAACACTGAGCCTTGATACATACTAGCAATCCCCCATATGCTTTGAATGTATGTGCATCTTTTCTATTAAATGTGGTTTTATGAAATATTCGTCCACTAAGCATATATGTTCTCTCTCTCTCTCTCTCTCTCTCTCTCTCTCTCTCTCTCTCTCTCAGTGTGTGTGTGTGTGTGTGTCTGTGTGTGTGTGTGTATGTGTCTGTGTTTCAGTCTCTGTCTTTCTTTTTCAAAAACTAAGCAAACCTTTTCTAAGCAGGATTTATATTTAAAAGCCAGGTTCTCATTAGGTTTTGTATAGTGCTTTCAGCCAAATAATCCTTACAAACTGTCTAAAAAGAAAATATATAGAGCCATCAAACAAAATCCATATATTTGAGTCTCATTCAAGTTTGTTTTCCTGAAACAGAACATGAACAAAGGTAAAAGAAAGGTCTGCTTTTCTAGGACTCAGTAAGTATTTAATGAGGTTTAGTTTCAGGTTTAAGTAGCTGTTGAAAAGAAGCAAAGAAGAAATCTGTAAAATTAATGCCACAAAGTGAGAGAATATCTCCTCCCTATCCACTGAAGATAATTAACTAAAAGAATCTGTAGGCTATCTTAGAGACAAGCTGTGGCTCTTTAGAGTCTAGCCAGAGGCAGGAACCCACATGCTGGGCAAAGAAATGTCACAGAAGGTTCTGACCAAAGAAATAATTTTATTGATATTTTACTTTTACCTACAAGAGAAAAGCTTAGTTAAGTCAGATGTTCTATCTTTATTCATATTTGGTTTCTATGAATGTGAGTGTATCAGTTTATGTGAATGTATGTGTGCCTATGAGAGAGAGAGAGAGAGAGAGAGGGAGGGAGAGAGGGGGAAAGGGAGAGGGAGAGGGAGAAAGAGGGAGAGGGAAGGGGAGGGGGAGGGGAAGGGGAGGGAGAGGAGGAGGGGAGGGAGGGGGAGGGGGAAGGAGGAGAGTCAGAGGAAGAGGCAGTGGCAGAGGGAGAGGGGGATGAGTAGGGGGAGGGGGAGGGGGAGGGAGAGGGAGGAGTTTGAAGATATTCTAAGCTTTATGTGTTTTGGTTTATTTGTTAAGTAGTAGTTGAGCAAGTTAGAGATTTAGAGATTGACAAATATATTTAAGACACTATTTATGACTATTTCACCTATTAAAAACCATTTAAACTCTCAGGTTGACTAAATAAAACTAAAAACTAAACCATGCAGTGCAGGGATGACGTAAGTGTAAACCTTAAAAGATTCTGCTAAACTTCATGCCTTCCATTTCAAAGATCATTTCAGGTTCTTGAGGCCTTAGGAAAGTAGTTGTCAAGTAGTCACCTGATGACAACCTTGAAGATAGATAGCTACAAGATGGGACACTGAAAATGTCACCAAATAAAGCCTTCCAGTAAGACAGCACTAAGCACTTTGGCCTACAGAGAAAGCATCCACAGGAGCTAGACAAAAACTACTCCCTTGCGATCACTGATGAAAGACTAAGACTAAAAATCTCAGGAGTCTTAACGGCAACAGATGTTCTTTTGTGAAGAACAAGTTTCTAAATTGTGGCCTTGTATCAAGCACACACATCTTCTCTTTAGAAGTACACAGAAGGGATGCCAACATCAGGATACCTCTACCCATTCTTTGTGTTCAGTCAACAGAATCACTAGGCATTTTCAAAATTGTTTGAAGTTTTTAAAGACAAGACAGTTGTGTCTTTGTGACAGATACTGGCTATATTTTAACTTTTCAAGAGTGCATGTAGCTGATGAAGAAATAAAGTGATTTGGGCAGTGAAAAAAATTATGAAACAGACATGACAGAAACAAACATCACAGACATGTCTTTATAGGATTAGAACTGGATTTAAATGCACACAAGTACATATTATGAAATTGTGCTGTTCCTAGAGATATGCAGGAACAAGCAATTAATAACATAAGCAGCTCTTGCAGAAACACGTGAGTTCAGTTCCCCTCATCTAGGTTGGGAGGTAAACAACTGGTTTCTAGCCAGTTCTAACCCTCTACAATCACAGGTGAGTAAGGATACAGAAACACTCAGAAATACATGTAGTAAAAACTAAAATAAAACTTACCAAAATATGCTACAAATATATATATATATATATATATATATATATACACATATATGTATAAATAATGTTATCTAAGTAAGTAAATCAGTGACAGATGTGAAAAGGAGGCAATACTATGCTATTTGGCATAATTATTAAGCATAGTGCATCAGTCAAACCTTAGTAGTGAAGATCACTGTCAATAACTCCCAAGAATAAAATTTTTTAAAAAAGTATAAGACTTAAAATTAGTCTCAGTACACTTTTTTTCAACTGGAAGTGATTAAAGTCTAAAATACTCAAGGTTAAAAAACACTCCTCCTTTGTTGGTGGGATTGCAAGCTGGTACAACCACTCTGGAAATCAGTTTGACGGTTCTTCAAAAACTTGGATATAGTGTTACCTGAGGGCCAAGCTATACCACTCCTGTGCATATACTCAGAAGATGCTCCAACACATAACAAAAACACATGCTTCACTACATGCACAGTAGCGTTATTATAATAGCCAGAAGCTGGAAAGTACCCAGATGTCCCTCAACAGAAGAATGGATATAGAAAATGAGTTACATTTACACAATGTAGTACTACTCAGCTATTAAAAACAATGAATTTATGAAATTCTTAGGCAAATGATGGAACTAGAAAATATTATTCTGAGTGAGGTACACACATTGCAGAAGAACACTCATGGTATGCACTCACTGATACGTGCATATTAGCTCAAAAGCTCAGAATACCCAAGATATAATTCACAGACCACATGAAACTCAAGAAGAAGGAAGGCCAAAGTGTGGGTGCTTTGGTCCTTCTTAGAAGGGGAACATAATGTCCATGGGAGCAAATACAGAGAAAAAGTGTGGAGCAGAAACTGAAGGAAAGGCTATCCAGAGACTTCCCCACCTGGAGATCCATATACAGTCACCAAACCCAGACACTATTGTGAATGCTAAGTGCATGCTCTCACGAGCCTGAGATAGCTGTCTTCAGAGAGGCTCTGCCTGAGCCTGACAAATACAGAGGAGAATGCTTGCAGCCAACCATTGGACTGAGCATGGGATTCCCAATGGAGAAGTTAGAGAAAGGACTGAAGGAGTTGAAGGGGTTTGCATCCCCATAGGAGGAACAACAATATTAACTAACCAGACTCCCCAGAGCTCCCAGGGAATAAACCACCAACCAAGGAGTACACATGGAGGGACCCATGACTCAAGCTGCATATGTAGTAGAGGATGGCTTTGCTGGCCATCAATGGGAGAAGAGGCCCTTTTTCCTGAGAAGGCTGAATGCCCCAGTGTAGGGGAAAGCAAAAGTGGGGATGCAGGAGTAAGTAGGTTGGTTGAGGAACACCCTCATAGAAGCAGGGGGAGGGGGAAGGGATAGGGGGCTTCCAGAGGTGGGAAATGGGAAACGAGATAACATTTGAAATGTAAATAAAGAAAATATCCAATAAAAAAATTGAAGAGCACTAAAGGTTAAGGAAAAAAATAATAGTAAATAATTGTGTTTCCATAAATTATTTCTCTATCTTTATTGTATTTATTATAAATATTTTATATGATTATTGGTTGTGCAATTTCTCTTCAATGACAACTACTGAAATTTTTTCAAAATTTCTCCATGTAGGCTGCTTGATATTTATATAGGTGTCACACAATTCTTCCTTATGAGTTGTCACTGTGTTAAAATCACTTGTTTATGCATGCTTAGTGGTATCTTTGGCATTTGTTTTGCAAGGGAGTATATTTGATCCTCAGTTATCAGCTAATGGGTTCAAGTCTAACTAGTAAATCAGGTTTATTAGGACAAAACTTCATCATGTTTGTCTTGAGATGCTGATCTCTCTTGGAGCAAGTCTGTATCACTAGGTTCCTTACATATTTCCCTGAGTATTCACTGTTGTCTCGATTCCTTTTTTTTTTTTTTTTTTTAATTTGACTTTTTCATCTGAGAAATGTATGCCATTGATGCTCAGTGTTAGTACTTGGCTATATTATAACTAATCCCTCAAATCACCACGGTTTAACGCAATGTTCTCGTGTGGAACCTGTTGAAAGCTGTAGCTCTGCCTCAACTCAGCTTTGCTTCTGCTTCACAGTCTCTTCGGCTTGACACAGCTCTCATGATGACATCACTGCACATGGATTAACACAGCCAGCATTGGCCCTGAATGGGACCCCTTTGCTTTTCATAAAAGGTTCCCTGATCTTAGTGAACTGCTTTATTTTATTATGGTTTTCATTACTGCTTTTTTTTCCTTATTAATAAACCAAACTGAAAAACTGCTCAGTTCAACTCAAGAGAAGCTAGTGGTAATGTAAATGGTGTATTCCTGGATTTCACTAAAATGATTGCAGATTTTGTTTTCAAAAAGCTTAACATCATTCACAGGCATATAATTCTTTCAATTACTTTCAAAAAAAGCCATATGGCTTCCTTTGTATATACTCCACACATTCTATAAAATGGAAATTGACAAAGTAATTTTGTCAAATGAAAAATAATTATATTATATCAACTTTTTAAAGACGCAGCAGTCATTTCATAGGACTAATTAATGTATAAGACAAAATATCCATAAAGGCCAAATAATTTTATTTATATGTACATACACACACACACACACACACACATATAGTTCATATATGTTCATATATATTCATATATATAATTCCTATATATATGTTAATTTTAAAGCTTGAATAGTATATACCTAGGCAAAATTCTGAATATTAATTGCATGTCACATATTCCCATATGTGCAAACATAAGAGGTGAGTGTGGATTCTACAGTAGACTGATTATGTACTTAGCTCATACCTTTTGACATCCTGTAATCATACTCTAAATATTCCAAATAAGTTTTTCCTCCAACATATGAAGTCCAAATCTTAATGTTGATAAAGATGAATTAGGACTTTTCAGGTTGATATATGTGCATGGTAGAGGCTCAGTCAAACCTGTGAAAGAAATGTAATCATCTCCCTTTAGCAGTTCCATGGATTATTTTATAATTGTTACATTTTCTAATTTGAAGAACTCTAATTAATTTATGAGACAATTGCAATATTAGGAAATAATTCATCAATCTTTAAGGCTAAAGTTTACAGACAGTAGTAGGTGATTCAATTATTAACACTACAATCAACACTATAGATTGATCCTTTATCACTGGAAATACTTTAATGGTGGGATATTCTGGTTAAAAATCAACAAGAGAGGAATTGGGGGGGGCTGGAGAGAGTGAAGAAACAGAAAATGAAAGTAGCTTCCAGTTTTCCCCAAGCCATAATTCAACTTTTCAAGAACACTGTTTAACTGTCAGGACTGAATAGCTTCAAATCCATCATCTGCCTTTCTATTTCACTTTCCAACAGAATGGATTTTTTTTTTAAGTGACAGATATCAGTGTTTCAAAATTGATTTTGTGACCACATAAATAACACAAATTGCAGACACATTTTACATGGAATGCAATGGCAGATCTGTGAAGGTTACATGTACATATCTAGGAATCCTTTAGTCAACATGTAGCAAATATTACAAAGTATCTTTCACAAAACAGTAGTCAATTTATTTCATTCTATGTGATTTTACCAACCACTACAAATGACTCAATTATTTCAATAATGTAGCTACAGAAAAGGAAATAAAATTAACAGAATCCAATGGCAATTCCAGGAGCAGAGATTGGATTTAAAAATACATGTTTATTCAGATTCTTTACCTGGGATATGAAGCTGGATTGTATGATTGGGCAAACTATTTGTGCATTAATAAAATCCTTCCATGTTACTCTATAACTATTAACAAGTGACTGCATTAGAGTTTCTCAATATCAGCACCAGAAAAGCTACTCAAATAATTGAATTTTCTAACAAAACTTTCTGAAATCTCATATGCCAAGACAGTAGAGAAATAGAAGTTTACTTTTCTGTCTCCAGCATTATTATGACTTTCAACTACCTAATACTTCTAATTCTTTCCATACAATACATAAACAAAAACCAAATACGTTCAAATGAAAGGAGTGTTTGTAAGTACAATGACAAACATGAGTATACAGAAGTTATGTGGATTTCTAGTGCTTAAATCTCTTCTGTGGGCCTTCTGAGCTGTTCAAATAAATAGTATGAAATCACTGCACACACACTTTCAAACTACTGTTTCTTTGGTGAGGCCATTTTTTCCTATTTATATAAGTGATTGCATAGATACCCTCTTCTGTGACTCTAGTTTACTCAAATCTACAATTCCTTTATGGAATTTATGTATTCCTATAAGAGAAAATTTCAAATGAAACCAACAGATATCCTTCTGTGTAGTTTCCCCATTTAAAAAAAAAAAAAACTCAATGAACAAGTTCAAAGCAGACACTTTTGCATACTTCTGTGTATTTCAGATGAATTAATGAGTTTAAATAAATTGTCGATTCCATAGATTTTCCATATAAGTTACAAAGAATAATTTTTCTATCACCAGACATAGTGATTACATTACCCCTAAAATCATAGAGAACCTCTATAGTGTCCAGAAATTCCACCTGGACTAAACATCCGGAAGATAATGATCATTGATGTCCAGTGAAGTCAGAAGCAAAGAGAGACACATAGGAAATATAGGTAAATAGCACAGGAACATCCTTTTATATTATTTTTTTATTTTATTTTCGCAATAAACTTTTAACTTCATTTCACATTATCGATCTCAAGATGTTGCCTGTTTTAGGTGTTGTTGTTTGTATTTGATGTATTTGAATTACAATATTTATCCATTTCTTTTCTGCCCTTCAAATCCTTCCATAAACTCTGCTCTGTATGCCATCAAATTCATGAGCTCTTTTTATCAATTGTTAAGGCAAGTCTATGTGTATTTGTATATACATATATGTTGGCTACAGTTTGAAATTAATTTTGTTCAGTATTAAGAAAGTTACTTAGTCTAAAATCTCAAATTAATCTAATATACTCAAGAGTAGTCAGAAGTAATCTAATATATAATGGATTAAAAGTTAAAGAAGACAAAAATAAATGATGTCATAGAAATGTCAATTATGCTGATACTATCAAAGTGCTGTCTTTTGTCTATCTTTGTTGTTTCTAGTCCATAACTCTTTTAAGTTATTCTGCATTTTCTGCATACAGAACCTGCTGGAGTGGAGGCTATAATGTATCAATCACTCTGTGATAAGTCATGGCTTTACTCTAAAGCCATTATGAGAATTGGAATGTACATTACTATTCACTTTATTTCAAATATTCCGTAAACTAAGTATTTCAGGGTAGCTCACTTTTGAGTGGTTAAAAAATGAGAGGGAATTGTATCACAAAGTGTCCTGAGAGCCTGTGCTTTCTCTGCATGGTGGATATTTGTGGTTTTCAGATTTTATCCTGGAAGTAGAAAAACCATACAAGGAGACTGGTGTAAGCAGAATAAGATTATAAGACAAAGAAAAAGAAAAAGGCACACTGTTAAAGGAACATTCTATATTTGTATACCACCAGCCAAAAGAGCTTTGAATATCATTATTACTTTGGGCATAGTTTGACCTTTATTATTTCATGTAGCCAAGTATATTACAAAATAGTAAATTCACCCTTTATCTGCAAAAAGATAAAAGTAGTCAAGCCATAGAATTTCAGGCTTTCGCTAGCAAAATGGGTTATTTAACACAGGAGCTTTGTGTTTCTTTTTTGTTTTACTTGTTCATGTGTATATGTTCCTCAGAATGACTTGTGATTTTGATACAATATTTTGTGAAGTGTCTTTGCTAATAGCTTTTGCCTTGGATATCTTTCAAACCTTATACAGAAGAAAAGATTTTAGATTTTGCTTAATTTGGGAGATCGAGTAGGAGGCGGCAGATTATGATTGTCAATTACTCTTTCAGAGACAGAACATTTGTAATTAGATATGCAATTAACTTTGAATAATTGAACATTGAACTGTGCTGTTGAAATGGGTTTAACAACACAGATGTTTTAAATGATAATATATAGTTACTCATAATAACCCTCTGTAAAATCTCATAATCATGTAAGGTCATCATATGAAGAATTATGAATTTATGCAAAGTAAGCTAAGTTTTTATAACTTAAGACAATAAATAGACAAAGTGATTTTATCACTGAATATAAGCCTTGAAATTGATTTTCATAGCTATTATAGTATGAGACCTATAAAATATAGATGGAAGTATGCCTTGCATATGATTTTTACTGAAGATAATATTTCATAAAAAACATTTCATGTTAAGCAAGAGTGTGTTACATAGTAATACCTTTATTTCCATCAACCTCCTTTGTTAGCGATTATAATTACTTTACCATTGCTTTTCAGAGTATAGAGCAAACAATAGGTGAGCAAAACCATTTAACATACACTAATAATTTAAAATCATTTAAATGTGTAATGTTGACTGTATGCTTAAAGAATTCTTACTATGTGGTTGGAGTGATAGCTAAGAGGTTAAGCTAAAGGGCTTTTACAGGCACCAGAGTACAACTTTCAGCAACCACAGGACTGTTAACAACTATCGATACCTATAGCTCATTGGATTCTTTGTATTTTTCTGGCTTCCATGGACACATACCTACTTGCCATATGCAGATGTACATGCAAGCATAAAAAATAAGTCTCAAAATGGAATATCCGTAATTTTGTGTGTAAATATGAATTATCTCACTAAATATTCACTGTATTTCTTCTAGTTGTGTGTTATGATTATTCAGTTGTGTAGATGAGGTTTTATGTACTAATTGCCAGAGCCATATACTTAAACTTTTAAGTATATTAATGACAATACACATGCTCTTTACAAAATATTTCCTAATAAAATATGCAGTACAGATCACTCTTTTCACACATACATACAGGTGTACACATGCATGCACATATGCACACTCACATACACACACTACCACATGTACATATACACTTTACTCTTCCTTTTATGTTAAAATTCCTTGTGTATGTTCCTTCTTATGGCTAAAATAAATGAAACAGGGATAATCGTTAAATTGAAATGACTGTTGTATTCCTCACAGTATAATGTTTATTATTGAATAATAACTCACAGAGAAGTTAGCAAAAGTTGGTTCTTCTAGCTGGTTATGACCATAGGTTCTTTCCATTTAAAGATGATTTATTAGGAGCATTAAGCTAACAATTTGGGGATTAAGTAAGCATCAATAATACCAAATAAATATATTTTCTTTTCTTCATAATGACTTTGTAGATTATTCTCCTTAAGATATTCAGAGTTTGTGGTGTCAATCTTGTTTGTTGTTGTTGTTGTTGTTGTTGTTGTTAACAGGCAATTTATCCTAACAGTGGAAGCAGGGCTATCTCTGATATTTTTTCCAACTTTTGGACCCTTTTCCTTCTACTGGATTGCTTTGCCCTGCCTTGATATGAGGATTTGTGCCTAGTCTTACTCTAACTCTATGTCATGTTCATTTGATATATATAGGAGGCCTTCTCTCTTTTTTTATTTTTTTAAGAGAAATGGAGGAGTGGACCTGGGTAGAAGAGAGGTAAGGTGGGAATCGGAGTAGTGAATGGAGGTGGAACTGATGTCGGGATCTAATGTATGAAAGAACAAAGACAATAATAATAAAAAACATAGATTCTTGACTTCTAAATCCATATAGAAAAGAAACCTGTTACTCAGCTTACAACTTACTGGTCTTCAAAGAGTTGGCAAACAAATGAATGTATAGATGACTAAACAGAGAGAGACAGAGAGAGGGAGAGAGAGAGAGAGAGAGAGAGAGAGAGAGAGAGAGAGAGAGAGATGATAGGAAGATACATGCATGCATGCATACATACATAAAGTTTATTTTAAAACATAAATATAATTGAAATACTTTATATAATCAGAACTATAAAAATAATACCAAATACCTAACTTGGAAAGTATATACATTCAAGTACTGACTGAGAATGTTTGTGTGTGTGTGTGTGTGTGTGTGTGTGTGTGTTATCATGTGCACACAGAAGCATGTAAGTTAAAGCCAAAGAAGCCATGAATTTGAACTGGAGCAGCAGGACAGGTTACATGAGAGGGTTTAGAGGGAAAGACTGAAAACAGATATTATGTAACTGTATTCTAATCTCAAACCATATCATGATATACAGTTTTCAGTTATGAAGGTTCTGACAGAAAGTCAAAAGCTAGTGAGGGTGATAGGAAGTTGAAATGAGATGAAATAGAATTAAGCCTAAAGCAGTAAAAAAAAAATCCTAGTTAGATAGAAGTAAAATATAAAGTAAATAGGGGAGGCAGAAGACATGAGCTCAATCAGAAAAGAGAACTGGAGGTGAAGTTAGAAGCTCATGTTCACAGACAGAAGAAATAACCATGGAAATAAAGTCTGGATGCTAATTTAAAGCATCACACTTAGGTTGAACAAATGCTTGCAGCTCATTAGTGCAGAGCAGGTCCAAACCCACCTTGTTTAGGCATATGGTCAAGCAGTGTCTATGATGATCTGAGATTTATTCTCTGTGGATGATACCACTGAGGACACACCTCTAAGCAGAACTGAGAACAATTATGTCTCTATTGTATTTTTGCTTCTCTACTTCATGAGGCCATAAGAAACAAAGGAAAACATGGAGACTGTAGCAGAGAGCACAGACAACCTGCCAAAGAAAGGGGGGTATGCTCACGCGTGAGCACTAAATCTGTACCTGCAGATCATTGATCCAGGATGAACAGATTCTGCAACCTATAGAGCACCTTTCAAGTGAGCAGGCACATTTGAAGGAATTCTTTTTATTTCATGAATTGAATAGTATATAGTAAACTATTTTGACAAAAATCCTTTTAAGGAAACATTTTTCTGAGGAGATATTTTCAAGTCACAGAGACAGCAAGAGTGTAAGGAAATCATTAACATAGTTTGTGCCTCTACTATGTGCCAGCAATTGTGTGTCACACATATGGTCTCTTTTAGCAAAACTGCCAGATATTTGCTAATCTTGTATCCAGACAGTCTGTACAACTAACAACAAATGCGTTTCTCAATTCTGTGGGCATGGAATGTTTGTGCAATGAAACGAAGCATTGTGTTATATTCATACAGGGATTTTCTAAGATGCTATATAGCACTCACCATTTCTATAGACTTGGGAATCTTTGCCAGCTTTCTAGTTTGATTGGGTATTGTATCCTAAGATGTCGTTCATTGAGACAAAGTATTACAGAAGTAAAAACACAATCACAGCTTGCATGGGATGGCAATTAAACTCATCAGAAAAAAATTCTATGAATGCCCAATCTTTCCATTAAGTGTTTCCTAGTACTAATAACAGAAGTGTAGATTTTAAAACCTAAGAACATTTTAAACTTTAATTAAAAGATAGCATGGGTTACTACAATGTCTTCTTGTCTCAAATGTTATTGCCTGTTATATCATAAACATTTAAAGTCCCACAAGATATAGAGCATACTAATCACATTTACTTTTCAACTACAAGAATCTAAATGGGTTTGGTGAAATAAATTCATACATATCATATATGATTTTGAGTTTTAAATATATAATAAATATTAAAATAAGATTATTGTCCACTGACTGAAATATAGTTAAATTTGGGGATATTATCTTAAATACGAATTATTAATTTAATATTTTTATGAATAGTATATGACCATTTGTGTGGGTATTACAAATAATTTTTAAGACTTGAGCAAACAAGCATTTGTTGAGTACCAGCCATATATTACATTATTAATCGCAGTTCAGCTTATGTTTGTAGCTTTAAGTCATAACATTACATGGAACTGAAGAATTTTGTTCTGTGATTTCTTTCTCATCCCCCTTCACTATTCCTATTCCTTTAAAGTTGGTGAAATCTTTTTGAAATAAAAGATATCAGAGTCACTGGCTTAATGGACATATATTTCTACACTACATATCTTGTGGAACTGTGCTTTCAAGAAGGACACTGTGGCTTTCTCATGCAGATAGTTAAACCTTAATGAAATGTGGACATAATGTAAAATTTTAATTTCATTAAATTAATGATGAAAAGAAATAACATAGCTTTTTGTGTCAAAGTCTTTATTATCATTGCCAAATTAAATTATTGTCACCTTTAATTTCTCAAATGCAAATATTTAAAACAATAAAGTGAATATTTATCTTGATCTTTATCCTTTCTGATGACTGATACATTCTGTGACTAATATGTGAGTATCATGACTAATGAACTAAGGGTGTGATAACAATTATCAAGATAGCTGTTAATGAAATTGTTTGATTGTGGCAAATGAATATAATCATGTGAGACCTACATGCCCATAGTAGGAACAAAGCCAGATATATTCCTTTTGGGAATACTGCCAGAATCAAGATTTCTTTTTCACTTCACAATATTAAAAAATAATCTTTACTAGTACTGAAGGGAAAGTCATGATGTGCATTTAAATAAAAATATTAATAACTTTAGCTGGGGCTGTTTGCACAAAGCTGTTAGCTGGTTTTAGATATTTTGTATAGGTAAGAATGTGAATTGAATTGCTAATGACATATCCAGAAAGATTTTGAAGGCTTGTCTTTTGTCATTTATCTCATTGTACATCTGAAATTACTAGTTTTATTGTACCATGAATCCTAATAAATGCATTATTCAGGAATTGTTGACAGAATTGTGATAGAGATATGCAATCTTAGTTTCACTAAGCTTCCATTAGTATTATTCACTATAATAATTCTAGTGTATGTTACTAAATTGATTATGTAAGATTATGTATACATTCATATTAATGAATTAGAAAAGTGTATGTAATTCATTATGGTTAATTTATAGTAATAATCACATACATATTACTAACAGCAAAATTGACAGATGTGAAAACTTTAGGTTTATTGCCTAACTTTTAAAAAAAATCTGTATATCAATAGTTAAGAAATATTTTAAGTAGGGTCTGTACATATCTGCCAATTATCTCGGACCATGAGAACTAAGGCAGGACTGTTGGATGTTCAAAAATTGGACTGAGCAAGAAATTACTTCAAAATTACCCTAAGCAACTTATTGAGACTTTTTCAAAGTCACGATTAAAGAATATGTAGAGTTTATTTCTATCATGCTTACCTATCATGTGTGCCACCTGAGGTTCATTTAGCTTGAGTATGTCACAAGTAAGAAAATTAAAGGTAAAAAATTATTGAGAAGGATAAAGACAATTAAAATAAATCAACATAATTCGAATCCTCACATATTATTATAATTTTAGTGATGTTTCTATTATTGAAAACAAAAGCAAGTAGCATACCTCAAATATATTTAACATATTATGAATGTTTAATTGTTAGTTATCATATTTGCACAGAAATAGAGGATTTATAATAACCATAAATTAGGTATCAATTACAAGGAAATAATATACTATTATTTCATTGTTGGGAAGTGAGTACATACTTTCCTGATTTAATGACACCTGACATAATCATTAAAATACGGTATTGGATCAACAGTTGATCCCCCCCATGATATTTCTCACATATTAATTTCTAACATATTAAATTTCCTGTATTAAAATTAGTGTTACCAATAAACTTATGGCTATGGAGCCATCCAAGAGGGGACCTCCAAGAGTCACCTATTCTAAGTAGTAACCAGATTCTAAGAGTTCCTATGTTTGCAGTGTGGCTTCAGGGCACAGTGCTCCACTCCTGCTGGAAATCTGCCTACTTTCATCTCCTCCAGATAGCCACCATTACAGTGAGTGTGTGGGAACAACAGCCATATTGGGTTTGGCAGTCAGTGCATCATAACTGTCTTGCCCATCCATCAGCTCCCACAGCCTTGCAACAATTCTTTTTTGAAGTCACTTGAGCCTTGGATAAGGGAGGTTGAAATAAATCACCCTTTCAAAGCTCAGCTCTCACACTCACAGTTACTAATACTTGGCATTTTGTCCAGTTGTGAGTCATACGTTCCGTTACAAAAAATAAATAAATAAAAATAAAAATAAAAAGGTGTGTGTGTGGGTACTCTTATCAAATTCTAAAGTAGCACAATTCTATGGATACAAATATAAATATTAAAATAAATATTTAGAATGTCATCTGGCAGCACTGACAGTTTAGCCAAACAAGAAAAGTAGATTCTCTATTACAGCAAATGTTCTCCCAGTTTTGAATCTTTTAAAAAAGATGTTATGGCCAGGCAGAAAATTCTCAGATCCAAACAGAAATCTTAGGAATTTTCCGCTAACCAGAAACTCTTCAGTAGCCTGTAACTGGCATTGAGGTTTTAATTAACTAACCTGTGTCTTCTGGAAGCAGTGTTGTACACCCATGTGGACTTGTCTGTTCAAACCACGTATGTGTATAAGAGAGAAGGGGGGAGGAAGAGGGAGCAGGGAGAGGGTAGGGAGAGAGGATTAGCATGCAAACTAGTGGGTTTCTTTAAGGCTTCTTCTCTGGGAGTTCTTCCTTTTGGCTAAGGTATCTATCATTTAGGCTTTCTTTTCCTAATCCATATTCCCATGTAAACATCTAATGTACTCTAGTTTTCACATTCCTTCCTGTTTACTTTTCCTTTGGTTGGAAGAGTAGAGTTTTGCATGTAGCTTTTTCAAGTATCCACCATTTTGGTTAAGCATCCTGCCTGTCCCCAGTCTCTTCATCCTTTATGCACTCTAGGATAGACTCTTCTGCCCTTAGAATTTCCCATTTCTCCTTTCAATTTACCCATATCTTATTATCTCCTCCTTAATGTATCTGTTCCACTCGCCTTTTGTTTTTAATTCTTGGCTCCCCAAGTACTCCATGTAAAGCACAGAAAACAGAAATTTGAAGCAAGGATCTCAAAAAATAAGGACAAAGGAATTTGAATATTGTTATCATAAAAGTAACACAAGTATCAGTTCAGTGTATATGTTAACTATTATCAGTTGTTTACAATGAATGTCTACATTAATCAAGATAATAGAGCATGAATGTCTCAAAAATATTTACACATATTATATCAGTCAAAAACTTTAAAATTAATACAGAACCCTCCATGGTTCACAATTAGTGCTTTAGGTAGGACAATCACCAAAGGAAAGTTTTATAATATATATAAATCTTCTGATACAAATAAACTATGTTTCTGTTTTGAAAGAGTAAAAATGCTACATAAAGAAGTATAGCTAAAAGGATTGATAAGCCAGCTTAAACATTATCCAAGCACATAGTTCATAGTTACAGATTTTTCTGGTAGTGTAAGAGGCTTTTAAGGTAACCTCTTCAAGCTCATTTAACAGCACTAAAATTCTAGGTCTTTGCATTGTTGCTTTTCAAATTTGAATTACTTATTTAAGCTTTTTTGCTTTTCTCTAAAGTAAAAGAAGTCACTAATATAAATATATTTGTAATGTCGGTGTGGAGACTGAAGGTCCTAGTTGCAAGTAAAGTATTTTGCATGGTGTGGAGCAAATAGAGTTTATTATATGTTAGGTACTACATTTATGTAAAATATCATCTTTCATTATCTCAGTCCTATTACAGAGACATAAACTAGTAAAATTGAAATGAATTCAAATGGAATTAACTATATACTCAACTTTTATTTTTGCCAATTCCTTAGAAAGTTTCTGTAGTACTATCTTTTGAAAAAGCAGTTCTGAGGTCAGTTAAAAGGAATTGACTGTTTGTAGCTAAAGGTGGAGAAGTCAGGAAACTGCTAAGAATGTCTTTTTTGCTTATTTCACAATTGGTTCTCTTTGTTGTCAAGGTAACAATTTAACAATCACCTTTTCTAACTGCTTACCCCCTCCCCGAGAGAAAGGCATGCATAAACCGATCAGCCTTTCAAAATCCATGGCAGAAAAAAAATGAAATAGAAAACAGATTGATTTTACGTGCAAGTTGTATTTTTCTTAAGCTGTAGGCAAGATTTCTCTGGTTCTGGTTTGCAAGATAAGGAATCATCTTCCCCAGGCTCTCCGTAGATCTTCTTCATATTAGATACTAACAGTCACCCGATGGTAATAAAGGATGTCTGTTATTCAGTTCTTATTATTTGCTGTTTGTTCTGTTGTATGTGATTATATTCATTTGCGTTTCAGAAAATAATCTTTTCAAGTTATCTTAATTCAGATATTTACTACCTATATTTTATAGTTTTAAAAGTTAGGAATCAGGGAGATGGACTACTTAAAAAAGTTCACCTTGCTTTTACTTACCAAGAAGTAAAAAATAGTATTAGAATGGAGTTATGTGACTGAAAGTCTTTAAAACCAATTACTATGAGATCTTGCAAAGAATTTTTGTTTTAAAGCAAGTATCTGCACAATGTCACATATACAACCCTGTGTTTTGTCCTCTGGTTATTGCAAAACATCCCATTTTCACGATTTTCATTGAAGTAAATACTAGAGAACTCCACAGTATCTATGTATACCTGTGAGTGAGGTCCTGTTTAAGCCAGCTTTTCTTCACAGACAAATTGACCCAAATTCTTGTCTCCAGCACTTTTCAGGAATACATTTGAAAATTGTCTCAACTCCTAGGGATTGGCAGAATAGCAGAATGATCGGGGTAAATACACTTAGTGAAGGGAGTTATTCATCTCATGCCAACATATTAGAGAGAGGGTACTATGTAAATAAGACAAAACACTTTCTAGGCATGAGTGCATACTGAAATTCAAATGAGGATGTATAATTTTACATGGTGATGTTAACGTTGGAATTGTACTTTAGGTTTACTTCCTCTCTCTAATTTATGACTGTGAATTCACAACCTGATGACTCAGTTCAAAACAAAAATAAAGGTCATGCCAGATTCATATAATTGCTGAAGCACCTATATAGTCATAGGACCATAATTGACTAAGCCTTAATTATCAACAATACAAACATACCCATGAAATACACAAAATGACAAAGATACCCTGAAACAGAGAATAAGAACCAGCATTGTGTTTCAGGGATCTACCAGAGACCATTTCAGAATGTGAGTTAAGACTAGAGAGACAGGCAACATGACTAATAGCATCACCACCCTGCCATTGCCTGTGAAGGACAATTAAAGTGGCCTTGTCCATGAAGTGCTGTGGCTCCCCTTATCAGATGCAGACAGAGTAGATAAAATGTCCATGATGGAAGGATAACAGAAAGACAAGGTGAAAAGAGGAAGAGACAGAAGCCATTAGAACATACGAGACCTGAGGAACTTCAATGCACACTTTGTGATCAAGGAAGACAAGGTTTGAGATTTTCATGGCACTCTATGACATCAACAGACTACTTCATACTTTAAAAAGGAAACATAGTGAAACAGTCAATGGCACAGGGGTAGTATCAATATCCACTGCTTACATCTGATAACAAAGAAATTAATACAGTTTTAAGTATTTTGTCATGATTTGAGCACATACCCACCCCATGTTTTCTCCTTTATGCAATTATTCTTGTCTGCAAATCAATATTGATACACTGTACATATTTGCAGTGTCTAATAAGGTGACATAATTCAGATTGCCAAAGCAAAATGTTACTTTCTTCTGCAAACAGGTATGTTACAATCCTCATTAAGACAAATTAAACTGCCAGCTCTAATGACACATAAATTATTTAATTTCTAAGCAGCCATAAAGCACTATGGAAAAAAAGGTTTAAATGTGTTTAATAAAATAAAAATAAAGCAGACACATAGAAATAGCTAGGCTGAGGAAGACATTAGCCTGGAAATGTGAATATACAAATCCAAGGAATTTTTGGACCCTGAATACACAAATACAAAACCACTATCATGTGTAAGTATATAAACGAATCTATTAAAAGACATCGCTATTTAAAATTATGTTCACATAATGATATATTTGCATATATTCATTAGACTTTATCCTTTTCTCTCATTTTATTGGTTAACTAGTGTTTAGATATCTTGAGACCTTCCACATAACTACATGTATTTCAATGTGTTCAGGAAGCACACAGAAAAATACTTACAATTTAAATTTTTTTGTCTAGAATAGTTATACACACGTCTTTGTTCTTTTTATTATCAAGGTGAGATTCCAGCACATGAGAATACCACATCGACATAGTTAGATCCTCAGCTTTGAAATGATGATCACTGAGCACAGAACTAGCTTATAGCCCATGATTTATCCATGAATAAACATTGAAATTTGTAGTGACTGGCAATGTGCTTGGAATAGGGAGGTATTCAATACACAAGATAACCATTATCATAATACCAGAAAATTTTGTTCATTTTGAATAAGGCATGATGAATCCCATTGTCAAGAGTTAGAACTAGACATTATACAAAAATCTCTCCAATGCTGGGTTTCAGTAGTTGATGTCTTTGAAACACAAAAGAATATATATATTACATTTGAAAGGTCTGACAGTGATCCCTTGTTGGGAATAGGCTATGTTAGAAGAGAAGACCTGATATACAGTTTTAGACTAATCTGTTGAAAGTAAAATGGTGAGAACACCAATATGTTTGTATTGATTTTATTAAAGTAGCTGATATGCTCATTGATTAGAGGCTATATATGAGAACAACAAAGGAAGACAAGGATGACCAACATGTTTTCAAGTTTCTCATGTGAAGCTGGATGGAGAAGACAGCACCCATAATGAGAAAGTTTACAAAGTAGGTACTTTAATTTGGAGAAGAAACTAGTAGTGCATTTCATTTATGGCAAGTTTAGAAAACCGGAAGACATTCAGTGCAGTTTGTAATGGGAGACGTTGGATATAAACACACAGAAAGGACTGAATTGCAAATCAAAGTGATATTTCAGACACAGTGGGTCAGAAGATATGATTAGATGTTGGCTGGACTGACAGATTGAACAACTGACAGACCCTTGTGATCCCAGATGAGAGAGAGGTGCAGTGAAGAATTGCATGGAATCCTACTGAAATGGGTTCACAACACAATAGAAGCACTTTGAGTAGAGAAAAATATACAATAAGCTACTGATAATTTTCTTTAAAAACAACTTAGGTAGATTTCATGTCAAATTGCTAGTCACATTAGAGATTTGATTTGTTGCTATGATTTAACTTTTTCTTTTCTAATTAATGTGCCCCCTTTGAAAAGAAACAAAGATCTTACAGTGAAAGATCTTAATTGTTACTATTTTAAAAAAAATAGCTTGTAACATCTTATATTGCCTAGAGTCTACCCTCAGGGAAGGGACTTTCCACCCTACTCACACAAAGAACAATTATTTAAAAGATGAGAACACCAATTACAGGTTTCTTTGCATTCTCAGAATGTACAGAACAAAGTTGTCATACAAATGTGGCACTGGGACATTGTTCAACACATTTGAGCAGAGGAGAAGGCATGTAGACTTTACCATGAGAGATGTGTACCTGGCTGTATGTAGATCTCATGTGAGAAGCCCATGTAGAATCCTATGACACCAGGTCTGGGGTTTGCTCTACAGAGAGAAAATCCTGACAGTCGGAGTGAGAAAAAAGCAAATTTTATTCTTAGCATAGTCTTATCATGCCGTTTGAATTGTGTTTTTCCATGGGCACATATTAAAATACATACAACTCTAAAGGGGAGAGAAAATGAGTTCTTTCATTACCTGCCTTGTTCAGTGCTTTGCTGCACTGCATTCTTATAGGAAACTCATTTGGTGTTCCCTCAGAGCACTGCATTTTATTACTTAAAGATAAATATGTGCTGCCTTTTTCAGATAGGGAGGCTTCCATTACAAAACACTTCATAAAAATCTGTTTTGCCATCAGCCCCTCTGCAATGTCCAGTAAGGCCAGTAACCAGGTATTGGTAGTAAGGAAATAGAAGGAAAAAAAAATCTTTGCTGAAACAAAAATGTTCAACACTTCAGTTACATTGCTGAATATACAGCATATTTTTCTAAAATATATATTCAAATCTTCTATATTAAAATTACTAGATATACATTTTAAACACCTGAATACCTTAACTACATACAAACATTATTTCCTCAAATTCTGAAGTTTGAAATCTACTTTTTTTTTTCTTTTTGGTAAAAGAATATCTTTAAAGGGATAAAAGTATGTCGTGACCTGATATCATTTTAGAAAATAAGTCTTGAAGTAACATGAAGAATTTTCTCAGTATTTCAGACTGGGCTTTTACAAAATGCATTTAACTTTGTCCGCATGGAACCCAGAAGCGAGGCAAGCTGAAGGAAACCAAAAGCAAAAATATAGTCCCCAGACATTAAAAGATTTTAGACTACAAAGTAAATGGGTATTCAGTTCATCTTCATACAATGAAAGAGTAGAAACCTTAAAATTAATCTCATATGGTAGATTGAAATAAACACCGAAAAGAAATCAGGAGAAAAGTAGGAAGAGCAAGGAGAGCACAAAGGAACAGTGTGCAGAGGATTTAAAGAAAGGCACATGAAAATGGAAGAGGGTTATGGGAAAGCAGGAGGGGAAAGACACGAGACAAGAAGAGAAAACAAGCAGGGCAGTGGTGGTGCACACCTTTAATTCTAGCACTTGGGAGTCAGAGGCAGGAAGATTTCTGAGTTCAAGGCCAGCCTGGTCTACAGAGTGAGTTTCAGGACAGCCAGGGCTATGCAGAGAAATTCAAATTTGCTTTAGTTAGTTAAGGTAACAGGAGCATAAAATTTATTCCTGATGGGAATAAAACTGGACAGAATGCTGCCTACCTTAATACGATGATTGTTTTGAGGTATATAAATCATACTAATTGAGCTGTCACATATACTTATGCTTTACTAAAATGAATTTTATGTGTGTTTAACTGGCAATTTAGTATAATCTAAAACCCAAATACTTAATCTCAATCATTATGAATACCTCTAGAATCAGTTTATCACAAACTTTAAATTGTGTCTAGCAGATTCTGTGAAATATAAAAAATTCTATACACAAGGCTTGGGATTTATTAAAATTATGTTGTTCTCCAAGATGTTTTTAATCATTTGAGTTTTAATGACATGAAGGCTTTCTTCTGTGTCTCACTCAAAGTTCTAGTCCTAATTATTCTGATTTGTGGAGCCTTGTTTTGTCAGGACTGTCTCATTGATTGTTCCTTTTTGCCTTCAGCACTCGCTGCACATCTCCCCCAAGATTGTTCAGATGTGTAAAATGGTACTGCTGAAACTTCACTTTCTCGCAGATGCTTAGTAAAGGCTAGTAAGAATCCACCCAGACTGTGGCTTCCTCTCCCCTTTTCCAAGCTTGTTTATACTAGAAATAGAACATAGCAGCGTTATGAAAGTCAAGTGTGCTTGAGAGGAGAACAAGATTAAAAATTAGTGGTAGCACGTTACAAGCAACTGGTGCCTATTTCAAAAACAGTAGAAATTTGAAGGCTGAAAACCAAAATCAAAATTACAGAAAACGCCTTAACTTTAACCTACTTATATTTACTCCTTTCTAAATTCTCCCTTTTAAAGGAATTCTACCTGAGTGAGAAAGGCCTGGACAAGTGCTTTGCTGCAACCATCACTTGCAAGCTTCTCTCTGGAGCAAAAGGGGAAACGAACAGATTCTTCCTTGAAGCACGCCCAAGCCTTTGATTACTTCTATTACTGCACAGTGTCTATATCTGGCTATTAAATTGTGCAATTTTCCTTCATCATAGACTTGGCTGCTTCAGGTTGAGAACACTGTACTCTGTCTTCTAATTTCAGTAAAGTCAATTATATAAACTCTTTTGCTTTTAACAAAATTCTCTTTAGCACACTGATTCTCACGTAGCAGGCAGAGCCAAGCAAAAGGGAAGTGCGCACACTTTTCAGGTACAGCTGAGTTCTGCTCAGCGGGTACATTTATTACTAATGGGTAAAATAGTCTCTGATTTTAGCTACATAATGCTTCTGAAGCCTACCGTTTTCTGGTTTGGAGAGACATTCTCATTTCGCGGAGAGAGGAAGGTGAATGCCACTGAGCACAACATGAAGCTGTAGCCAGGGCACTTTTTATCATTTAGCTTGCTTCAGAAGACAGCACTGCTTGTGTCTTTAATGGGTTGATTTGCATTATATGCCTTGGTCCACCCAGTCATAACCACTTGAAACATCTCCCTGCTTTTTTTTTTCAAAATGTCCTAATAAGACGAGTTTTAAAAATATTGGTGCTAAATACTTTATCAGAAGGGATTGTTTTGATACTTTGGTGCACAATGTTAAAATAGAAATACTCTACATTGGGGGTGGGGCATCAGTTCAATTTAAGTTCTTTGTACTGATGGGATATTTTAACACATTTTCCCTAGAGAGTTGCTCCTAAATTAATCAATAATACATAATTATGTGCATATCTATTCCCCATTCTCTCCCATACTTGGCAACACAAACATTGGTAATAATGACTAATTGTACCTGTGTGGCTTGCATGATGGTTTCTGCATGAAGGAGGTTTCCTCACCTGCTGTGAGATATCTGGATTAGTAGATTTGCTGCATCTAATGAACTCTACTTCTGCACAGACCTTGGAGTTGATGGAAATGAGCCAATGGAACCCAGCACACTTAATACACCTCTTGCCTCTGATGTTTCTTGTGTTACAATTTGAATGTGGTTTATGGATGGGAAATTATGAATATCGGATTCCTTTGAAAACTTGGAAAAAGGTTGAATCCCAAGCTACTGAGCACACACATTAATCCGATGATAAGATTTTACCCCACCATGGTCTCCATTTTTCTCTCACTCTTTTCTTTTCTGTTCTCCTTTGAGTGTGCAACATAGATATATGTGACAGTATACCCTGGCAGATGAAAGGCATTGGTGAAATGCCATCAAAATGTACTAAGCCATTGTGCTGTCTAGCAAGATCTGAAATTGTATCTGCCTTGAGAAGAAATATACATGTGTGACTTCTGCGATTATTTTGTTCTGAATGGAATGGAAAGGATTAAACTGCCTATTGGTTTTAATATGATTGCATTCTCTTAATAAGAGAGCATATGTCTAAGAAGGTGGGGATCTGCCTTAGGGATAATCATATAGAGGTATTTAAACTATTTCTTCCACCACAATTAAAACAAGGCCTTGTCTATAAATATTTCTAACATATCTTTTGTGTGTAAGTCATTATATTTGGAAGACCAGTTTCAGTATTACAAAACAACAGGTACTTCGTTGTGAAGTTCAGAAAACTAAATTTACTTTTCTTTACTCTCTTAGGCAGTACAATTAGGAGTGTCTATCTCTTAAAATATGAATAATGGCCATTCTCTAGCACACTATTATCCTGCTTTGTGGCAGCTCTCTAACTATTTAGGACACAACCATCATTATTCTGTTTCAAGTATTTGGGGTCTAAAACTATTGTAAAATGTTTAAATTGTACAATAGTACTTCCCAAGTCAGCCTGTGCATTAGAATCAACTAGGGGGCTTTTAAAACTCCAAAGCTCAAGCAACATTCCCTGACAACTGAATCCCAGGCTCCCAGGCTAAGATTCATTCATTGGTATTTCTTTAGTCCCACCAGTTGACTGCAATATGAAAGCAATTTAAAGATCTGCTCTCCCAGACAAAGCTGTGATCATGGATGATTTAAATTCCATTTTTTATATCCCCCGATGTTTCTTCTTAATTTCATCCCTAGACAAACTGCTCAAGTTTCATCTATACCTCCCAAATGAATCTTCCTTCCTGATTTCTTTATTTCTGATAATGAAAATTTCATTCTACAAACCGCAAAGGTTTAAGCTGTCAAAATTACCTTTAATTTTCTTTCTGTTTGGGGGGATTTATTTATTTCTCCAATGCTATCATTTTAAATAAGTACTTGGAAAACTGGGTTTGGGTCTTAGCTATTATCATTAACCCCCTGTAGCACTGTGCACAGGCAGATGTTTCTCCATAATGGCAATAAAGGGACAGGGGGAGGTGAGCTTTGTAGCACTGCCAATTTCTGTGGTGTAAATATTCCCACTGAGACAGATTTTACAGTAACAATTGGTTGCAAAATATGTGACTATTTGGCAATTAGCCCTGGCAAACTGGTATAAGCTGGCTCCAATACAACACAGCAACAGGCACCCAGTGGGGACATATTGTTGACTAAATAAGATTAGAGATGCTAAGGCCTCTGATGGCATGTGGGCTTCTCCATCTATACCTATTTCCTTATATTGTAAGTTGTCCACTTTATAGTCTGGTGTACTCATTTATTGAATAACAAAGGGCAAGTTGCCTTTAATAGTGATTATTTACAATGTAGCTGAAAATCATATATTACTCATATAATTCTGCTTGTGGCTCATGTGGCCATTTGTTAATATTCAAGACACCATATCTATTTTTCCTCAAAATAGTAAAGAGGTTATGAACATAAATAATAAACTCCAAAAATTGTGGGACCCACATTTTGTCCATAACATTTTGTTGTGGTGATATCTTCTAGAAGTATAGGAAAATTGTAAATTTTTGAAGCATTTAGCAATATTTGTATAGCTGACTATATGCAAACCCTTTTTCTAATGGACTAGAAGGTATGTATATTCAAAATGTATTTAAACTAAAAGAATAATTTTATTAAGCTGTTTTATCAAGATCAATATTAATTCTAAGCAGTTTTTTGCATTCAGAGCAAAACAATAATTTTAATTTGTAGAAGTCAGAGAAGAGTTGAAATGTGCAGTGTCTCAGAGAAACTTGAAGATTAAAACTATTTTTGACTAAAGATGATTTATTTAGTTTTGATATAACTGAAACCCTGCAAAGGGAATTTTCTAAAATGTAACAAATGTGATTTATAGTTTCAAATTCCACATGAATGAATCACTAAAGGAATATATGAGTCAGACCTAATCTTTTAAGAAGGTTTAATGTGCTAGTGATAGCTTAGGAAGCTTCTCCCAGCTAATTTATTTTAGTATTTCAAAGGCAGTCAAATGTGATACTTATGAAAGGCAGAGAGGTAGTACGTGCGTGGTTTCCACTGTTGACCAGATCTGGTCTTCCTGTGCTGCACCTGTAATAATTTAAACAGGCATGAAAAGTCTCAGGCCTATTTTTGTTGCAGTGAGTGTTCTTTCCAGAAATGTCAATAGCAGTGAGTTGCTTTCTTGCTTTCTTTCTTTGTCTTTTATTTTTTTCAAATGATGAAACGAGCAGAGTGGGGAGAGTCATCCACTATTGTCGGCTGCATTGCGATTCTATAATGATCAGGACAGAGTGTCACTAGGGAAGGGTCCACAGGCTGGAGTTGCTTAGGCAAGTCTGCAGCTGTTGAATGTGAAGATTCTGAGACTCCAGCTTGTCTTGTCTCTGTCACTCAGCAGATCTGCCTGTTTCTCCCATCGATTTACCTACATCATCTCAGAAGAAGTCATGTACATCTTGGAGTATTGGACCTAAGTGCCTTTAAAATGTCAAGGAGGTTTACATCTGCCTATTGTGTCACACTGCAGCAGAAGTATAACATCCAATTCAGGCTTTTTATAGATTGCTTGCAAATGTTATGTTTCTGCATCTTAAGTTTGAGTTCGACTTTGCTTGGAATTTTCTGGGTGTCATTTCTCTTCACAATTACCAATAATCTCATGTTAGCATATGGAAAACTCTTACACACAGCCATATAGTGCAGATAAAGTTCACTCTCTCATCCTTTCCTGGGTATTGCCAAAGTAGCTCAGAGCAAATGTAGTTCTTCAGATAAGACAGTGTCTGGTTCTACATTTTGATACTTATATATAATGAAACAGCTTCTCTCTCTTTCTTTCCTTCCTATTTTTCTTCCTTCCTTCTTTCCTTTCTTTCTGTCTGTCTCACTGTTTCAACTATTATTCAGTATCATTGGCTTGATTGTACATTAATCTCCTATCATCCTAATTTCCATTGTATATATTAAACCACATCCATCTCCCTTATGTTTTACATAGCTAGCTATATGTCATCATTGGACACAGAGCCCAGAAAATTTAAATTGTAGGACATAAAGACATTCATATTATACTACTTATTTTTGGAAATGATATGGCAAGAATTGTGTCTTTTTCCCTTCTCTCCTCACTCCTTTTATCAGGAGCTCAGACGATCTTTAAATAAGCAAACAATGACTACACATTGAATGTGGGTTCAGATAATGATATTCTGCCTGAGAAGAACTCACTTTAACACCTCTTCACCATATTTTCCTGATACATGTATGATTTACATAATCCATAAGAACACTAAATGATTCAAAGCCAGTCCAGAGCTAACTCTATTGAAGATACACTCTGATGTGGTGTGTAAAGAGTTATGAAGTGCTACTGAAGCATTTGGCTGGCCTTCTTCAGAGTAGAGCTCACATCAGCCTTTCTAAGCACAAGTTTGTTCTAACATTACCCTTTTTAATTGTTATCATTTTTTTCTGATCTTTCAATTTTAAGCAGCCAAGAAATTTACATCAATGCATATGTTAGGCATCAATTTTCAACCTCATCTCACTCACACACACACACACACACACACACACACACACACACACACACACACACACACACAAACAGTTTTGAGCAATGTAAATCATCATAATCACTGATCTCCATTTGCCCGGCAGAAATGAACACACATTTTCAGTTTGCCATGAAGACATCGAACACTTCAGAGGCTAGAAATTTTATCAATCTTTAGTTGTTTTTCATGATCTTTGCAATTGATGTCAATCTCTGCTGGGTCTCTCTCTCTCTCCCTCCCCCCCCCCCCTCTCTCTCTCTCTCTCTCTAAATAAGGCTGAAGCAGAGTCCTGTGAAGATGCAGGCTTCTGAGATTTAGAAGGTTGGAGATGTTTTCGGGTTATTTGTTGTTCTCTCTCCCCTGGGTCAACCACGGAAAACCACTTAAAACCTGCCTTACTGTTTTACACTTGAAATGTCAAGGCTCTCTGAAAGCATGGCCTACATTTTAGACTGTTTACAAAAAATCCAAAGTGAAATCTGTAGGTGCTTCTTGGGCTGTAACCATAACCTACCAACGTATTAGGCTTATTGCTTTGATTTCATCTCACGGCTGTGGTCTGTTTGTCATTCAGTCAAAGTGGAGTTTTGTCATCTTCTACGGAACACATCAAAAGGGAATGTTGAGTAATGTATTCTGGGCATAACTGTAATTAGCATTATTTAATTTTTAAAGTAATTCAGTAAGCCCACATTATTCCACAATAATTGTTTAAGTGTGCCTTTGTCTGTGCCTATGTGCCTATATGTGCCTGTGTGTGTATGTATTTGAGAGAGAGAGAGAGAGAGATAGAGAGAGAGAGAGAGAGAGAGAGAGAGAGAGAGAGAGAGAATGAATATATGACGTCAAGTTCAGATGTGTGGATCAGTGTGTTTGTGTATGTGTGGAGTGCTACAGGATAATGTCAGATGCTTTATCTTAGGTACCATCCACATTTTTTGTTGTTGTTGTTTGTGTGTGTTTGATACAGTGTCTCCTATTGCTTGTGCTTGCTGATTCATCTAGACTAGTTGCCCTGCAAGCCTAGTGTATCTGCTGTTCTTTATGTCCCTAGCATTTATATTCCAAGCTATGTCATGTGGATTATGATGATGAAAGCAAGGTCTTTATATTTTTTAAGACAGACACTTTACCCACCGGTGTAGTTCTTTTGTTCCTTATTATAAGAAGTGGTTTCTCATGGGAAAATGTGAGAAAGGATGCAATTTCAGCCTTGCTCAGTTCATCCTTCTGAAAATCTGTAAAGTGTCCTTAGTGTGCTTAAGGTTGGATAAAACTGAGAACAAAAGAGAAACCAGAAAGCTCTGGCACTCCTGACACTTTTACCTCTTTTGGTACTGATGGAATGGAACCTAGTTGTAAAGCATGGAACACCAGCATAGAAATGAAGGAAGAAACATGTGATCATTATTGATAAATATCAAAACAAGAATGAGAGTATAGACTGACATTAAGTGGGCTGAGTATAAATAAAATAAACCAAAATATAATAGAAATGTTCAAAACTGAAATATTATTTTATAATTAAACCAGCTGTGTAATTATATGTGTGTATGTGTATATATATATATACATATTCATTGTATAAATTACATTTCCAAACATTTTTAAATAAAAACAATTCAAATACAATAACGCTTGTTCTAAAATGATTTGGAAATCATTCTATGGTTTTTAAAATAGCTTCCACAATGTTGATGTAGGAACTCGATAACTCTTACAGTGTATGTTCAAGATCAATTGATATACTTTGAAGGCTGATTGATTTTTTGAAATTTCCATTGTTGACACATTAGTACAATTGACAGGAAAAAAAAGTTGTATCACAAAGAAAGAAAACTTTCAGTAGCGACCTGCACTTCCTTTTTCTTCTCTCCATTGCTAGAGTGAACTTTGAGCATCTTCCATGACCTCAGGTATGAATGTTGAAGGAATAAACTTCATCTCAAGGTGGTGAAAATCCACCCCTAGGGTTCAGGCAGAAAAGCATGGTTCCCTCATTAGTCATACTCTCTTCATCACATTCCACGTCCTTGGAGAGAAAAAATTTCAGCCCTGCTTTTTATAGACAGGGAAAACATTCAGCACTTCCTGGTCACTGATTCCAGGGTTTGCATGTTCTCTGTTCTTATGAATATTCTTCAACTTTATAAGCTCTAGCTAAATATCTGATGGAAAATTTAAACCTGTTAATGTCTTGTTTTTGTTGACTTTGTATTTTAATCTGACAGCTCCTTCCTTACCTTTTATTGCCCTGCATGTAAAGATTCAGGCAGCAAAAATTAATGTTCTTTTATATTTCCTCATAAACTGGCTGTATATTTTTTTAAGTCAAGATAAAACTTTCAAATAAACAAATGTTTACTAGGAAATCTACATTATTTGATTTATATTCATCTATACTTGTTTTGTAAACATGTACAAAAATCTTACTGGATAAACCATAAAAGTATAATTATTATTTCAAAGATGCATAATTCTTTCTCCCTTTTTAGGTTTATGGTTTCTCTCTCTCTCTCTTTCTCTCTCTCTCTCTCTCTGTCTCTCCCTCTCTCTATCCCCACCCGTGTGTGTGTGTGTGTGTGTGTGTGTGTGTGTGTGTATGTGTTTTGCATATGGGATAAGGTAAATTTAAAGGAAGTTATTTATTGCTATTTATTTTACAATATTTTCCCAAATTGTTACTAATGAGAGTTAATTATGGAGATATAAATATATCACTTGTAATTATTCAATAATAATAATTTTAATGAAAGACAATAACAAGTAAAACCCAGCTCTGCACAGTGTCGACTCCACTGAGGCCCTAATTTCAAGTTCTCAGAAGGACTTTGAAGATCCCAGCAGGGTCTTCCAACACTACAGAAACAGGACTGCCAGGAGCTCCCCAAATGACATTTCCACATATGTCCCCATGGGTGTCCACAGTGATTGGAGAATTACCAGGAAGGGAGGTTGACTTAATTAACTTTGAGAGTGTTTATGTTAGCACAGCTAAGAGTAATTCATCATTATAGTAGGCACTGGGAGGAACAAAGAGGAAGAATGAGTCTCTGCCTTTGAAGAGGCTGGTGATTTCCTGGGGATAAATTACAGTGCTGAGGACTTGCAAAAACTAAACATTAGAGAGTAATGCCACATAGACTGCTAATGCAGATGAAAGTACATTCAAGTGATATTAGGGAAAATGTTCAGCTCAATTCATTTTAATCAAGGACATCTATATTTAGACATTTAAATTTGAAGTTATCTTCTCAAAGAATAGTGTTATGTGTTTGTTTCTGTGTATAAGTATATGAGCACACGTCTTTGCATCATTTTGAAGACAGTTTTTAGAGTCTTTAAAATAAAATCATAGCATGCTGTTTTATTTACTTCCTTTCTATTGCAGTTTACTTGATCATTATTAATTTTACATGTTATGGAACTCCTTGTGATAATTCTGTGAATCTATATAAAATATCTTGGTGAAATTTGTCCTGCTTTTAACACCTTCATCCCAATTTCCCATTTGTACTAGCCACTATTTGATATTCAGGCTGATTTTTTGATCATGAGAGAGAAAGCTCATTTCATTTATATTTCTACCCTTACTTTATTTTACTCAATTTCTTCATGTGTTGTTCATTTTGCTTAAAATGACAAAATTTTATTAGTTTTCTAGATAAATAAAATTGCATCTTATACAAACCAGGTTTTAATTCATTGACACATTAATAAGTACTCAGCTTGATGTATCAATCTATATCTATCTATCTATCTATCTATCTATCTATCTATCTATCTATCTATCTATTTATCTATCTATCTATCTATCATCTATATCATATTAATATGCATGGGTGGATATGAATAGTGCCACAAAACATGCAAGCACAGCTCTCTTCTTAGTATACTTTCATTACATTACAATATATAACTGGAGGTAGATTAGCTAAATAATTGTTGAACTATTTCCTACATACTAATTTCCATACTGTGTGTCTTGATACAACACCAATGTGAATACCAACAATGGATGAGAGTTTCTTTCTTTACATCCTCAGTAGGATCTAGCTGGCTTAGAATAAAATATGATCATAGTTCTGATTTTCATTTCCCTAATGGCTATAGGCTTAAGAATTTTTCATACAGTGTGTGCAGTATGGATTGCTTGTCTCGTGAAGTGTTTGTTCAGGTCATTTTCCATTTTTAATTGGATTATGTGTTTTTCTTATATTACTTAAATTGCTAATATATTCTGAGTGTTGATCTTTGTTGGGTTAATGGCTGCAAAGCATCCTTGCCTACCCAGTCTGGAGACTATACTACTTTCTACAAGGGTACAGAGTTTTCATAAGTATGGGAAATGGCATTTGTAAATTTTATCTTTGTTTTCTTGTGATTTTATGTTCATCCTTAGAAATCTCTTCACTATACCAATGTTTCAAATAATTCCCTGTATTTGTTTATAGAATAATATTGGTTCTAAAACATATCTATTTGATTCACTTTAACTTGATTATTGTACAAAGTTATATTTGAAGGACACTGATGACCTGTATTATTATGAGAAAAAATGTCTTGCATTAATCGGTGTGTGTTTATTTAATGGAATATATTTGTCTGCATAGGCAAGCTGTGGTTTTTATTGGAGACCACTAACTTGATTATGCACTTGTTTTAGGAACCTTTAAGAGATTAGTTCAAGACTCAGAATGAATAGTGTCATTATGTAATTCATTGCCAATGATTAAAAATGTACTAACCACTTGATTTTAGTAAAGTATGCATAGAAAACTGAGATTATATGAAGACATAGTGGCAGTCTGAATAATATTTAATGAGCAGGGGATCTCACATAATCTCAGATTCATAATTCTCATCACTCCCCAAACATTAACACTACACTTTTGACTTTTGTTTTCTCTTTTAATTCTATAGTAACTAGATAGCTACATGAGAATATGTATTGTTTCAGTCTTGATAAAATCAGGACTCCACTCACTTGCTAAGTTTGTATATGTGGGAAAAATTATCATCAGTTTTAACTTTAGAGCCCTCACTATTAAATAAATTTCTGAATGCCCTAATATACCCTACAAAAATATACAGTGATTCTAGCAATTGTTGATACTATTTTATATAATATTTTTAAAATGTTTTGGCTGAAAATGTATATTTTATTGGAAGATATTAAGCAATAATTAGAAGAAATAGATGTGTTGAAGAGGACAGTTTGATGGTGCTATGCAGTGGTAGAAAATTGTGTCTAGTGTACAACAGGCTTCTTTGTTTTTTCCTCTGAACATAAAACAAAACATTAGTAAAAGATGTGTGTGTGTCTGTGTGTGTGTCTGTGTGTGTGTGTGTGTGTGTGTGAGAGAGAGAGAGAGAGAGCACAAATCAATTCATTCTTCCCCCCCACCCAAAATGAATCTCCCCTCTTTTCTAAATAAAATGGAAGAGAAAATTTGAAAGATAATAATACAAAATAACAAGACATGAAAGGAAGATACCAGGAGACAATTTTCTTATGTCAATTGCATGGCAAATTTAATCACAAAATGATATGCTGTTTAACCACTAATTTTCCTGTTTAAATCATTCTACACACATTTTGATTACACACTCAGACATAGGATCTACTGCTTGTTTAATATAAAGTACCTTAAGCGGCAGCTTTCGACACTATTTTCCTTTAAGTTCCAGTCAGTTACTGAAACCTCTATAGGAGAATCCAGTGTTTCCCCCGTTCTCAGTGCCCGAGATGCTAGAGGCCTCTGAGTTATTGAATGTCTCTCTAGCAAAGCTCTCTTACTCAATTAGGGACTGAAATGTTAACTGAAGCTAAGGGAGAATTGGAGTTGAGGAAAAACCATACATTCCAAATTCATTTAAGTATCCCATGACCTCAATATTTTGAAAAAAAAAATACTCTTGCTGAATATTTAATTTCATTTTTTATCTAATTTCTGGAAAAAGCTTGATTAATTTGATTGTATGCTATAAAAAGTAATGGGCAGCTGATATTTTAATCATTAATAATGTATGCAAATGCATTTTCTTACATTAGGCACTTATGATTATTTCAGTTTTATTGGTGTGATTCTTTTCACATACATTAATTTGCAGCCATTATACCAGAATTTTTTCTTTGTCCCTTTTCCTTTGATGTTGTATTATAAAAAATGTCCAAGAACCAAGACATCTTGGGACATACAATTCAAAGATTTTCTTTTTCCACTAAGATTTTAACTTGTCCTCATAGCTCAGTCTCTTTAATCCTAGTATTAACCCTGCTATGATTCTTCAGATCTTTTCTAGAAAATGTTACAATATCTTCTTGCAGTAGAGTGAAAGAAACTAATACCAGCTCCAATTACTGACTGATTCTTATTATCTAAAATGTGCAGTTCCCTCAGTTCATCTCACTAAATGTACATGGAATATTCATATGTATTTATTATACATTTTGAGCCTCATTGGGTCTATTTGTATGACAGTGGTTTGTTATGAATCAACATATGGTATAATGAGTTCTGCCTCAAATATGTGAATTTCCAGCATTAGGACATTATATATATGGGGAGTTCATATTTTAGACATAATTTTTAATCACTTGAGTTTGTATTTGTTTTGAATTGGGAAACCTTTTTCTAAAGCTTCCATAACTAAGTTGGCCACAAGCATTTTGTTTTCTATGCGATTTGCAGAGAAAAGGAAAAAATTTATTCAACTAAATATTCCCCAATTAAGAAATAATTATAGTGTGGTAAGTAAACAATTAGGGCACAAATTACTAGACAAGGTTCATACCATGAAAAGAGTGAATAATTTATAGGACCCCAATCTTATAGAATATTTAATTACCTTGAGGTAATGTCACTATGTGCTAATTTTAGGAACTTCCAAATATGAAGAATTTAATTATCACTATTTAAAGGACTATCAAGCTCTAATTGTGCCTTTTGTTGCCCTGTGCCATTCAATAACTTGTTGAATTACTCAGCTTTCACAAACAACAGGGTAGCTTTCACTTCAATTAGCACTTGTTAAATTATAATGATAGTAAATGGACAAGCATTTTCTGGGCTTATATTGATAAATTTTGTGCTTATATGTTTACCTGGAATTCTTTATAATCCTTTCTTCATCACCCTAAGTCCTCAGATTACACTGTGAGCTACCCATGCCGTAAATTTTAAATTATTTTAAGAAATTCAGTAAGTAGAAAACAGTATTTCATTTTCTATTTTTACATCATCCAGGCTTGAATAGCATATTCAGAGGGGTTTGAGCACAAATATGGAAACATTAAGAGGCAAAGAATATAAAGTTTGTTTTTTAAAAAAAATAGAATTCAAAAAGCTGCCATTAATATGGGTAAATGTCTTTACATATCATGTGTGTTAAATCATTGCCAGTTACATTTCTGAAAGCATTAGCACATTATTAAGAACACAGTGTGGTTTATAAGCATCATGCTAGGTGCAAGCCTCTTGGGCTATTTAGTTGTGAACTCTGAGTCCGTGTGTCCCAGCAGAGCTGTGGTGGAAAGTATCAAAATTATGAGTCCAGAGTGATAAGAGGAAACTCACACTTTGAGAAATGTATTACAGCCTTTCCAACAGTTGCATAGTGCTTATATACTTCATGAAAATCCAATAAGAACTTCATTAAAAATATGCACATATGAAAGCAAATTTTTAGAATGTGTTACATGATTGTCAATTTTTGAACAACTCAAAATATGTAGAAAGATAATATTACAATTGATATTTTAAAGGCTAACATTAGGTTACATTTTACACCATTCTGAGGCACCCACTACAGATGTTATTGGTTTATACGTACATTTCGTTATAGGTTTAAATTTTATTTTTTCCAGAAGTCATATTAAATATTTTAATGTTATATGATTGGCAGTCCACAGATTCCTCTACAAGACAAAGAAACAAAACTTGCAGTGTCTAAGCATTTTTACAATGTTAAGAATTCTGAATTTACTATACACGGGAAACACCATTTTTTTCCAGTAAGAATGTATGGTTTCTCGATCTTCATGAATATATATATTTATATATATATATTCATGTAAACACACACATATATGTATGCATATATATATATATATATATCCTAAGAATGTAGCAATAGAATATTATCATCTTGTCTTCTCTTAATGTGAAACCTATAGAACCAAAATCATGGATCTTTTAAAACTTTCATAAACGCTGGCTATGTCCCTTTGATAATACTAGGATCTCCCTGGTGTGTTTCCTTTGAGATCCCATGAAACCATTCATACCACAAATATAGACATTATATATGTATTGCTATTATGATAGTGTGTGTGCATGGGTGACACAAATTTTAGTATGGGGAAATGTGCCAATATATGGCATGACATCATTTTTTGAAATCTATGGAATGACATTAACCTTCCAGAGTTAAATGAGCAGAGAAAAGACACTTTCGTTTTATATGGACATTTCCTTCTTTTTTCCTCATGTTTAGCATTTATCCATATCAGCATCTGCTATACAGCTAGAATGCCTGCACCTCTCATTTACCAACTCTAAATCACCAAACATGATCATTGAGTGTCACCATTCATCAAATTAAATTCTCTAAGACCAAGAATAGTTTTGTTTCTGTTAACAAAATTAAACTTGAGCTGAAATTTTCATCAGGGGTGTACAACTTTTGGTATCATTTCTTATAAAACTATTTTGAACTTATCTTATTTCTAATATATAACATTCTCAGCAAGAGAAAATGTCTTATTAGGGAAAGCAAATAATTTCTTTCCTTGTGAAGCTGTCTAACCATTTAAACTCATAACTTGATTTCCCGTGCCTTTGAGCTAAACTACATAGAAGTCAATCCTGGTAGGTTATAATTAGACATGTAGGATAATTCTAATGATGTCTTACAACTGATGGAATCAGCCTTAGCCCTGTCTACCACCTGATTACCATGGAAACCATTGCAGGCCAACCAAGTAATTCTGATCAAAAGGAATTATTATTAATCCTCCTAGTATATGTTGGGTAGGGATTTGCACAGCTTTTGTTAAAGTTTCTTGTGGAAGCTGAAAGGTCCAATAAGAGTAAATATTAATTCTTAATGTGCTGGAGAGCAAGAATGGCTTAGTCTCTGTGGGACTCAACTGGCTTTCAGTAAATCAGATATTAACAGATTATAGGATCAGCCTTGCACTGCCCAGGGATTAGAGATAAACAGGTGAATTTTAGAGGAGAAAAATAATTCCTAGAGCTGACTTAACCAAGTCATTGCCTCTCATCAAATTGAAATTGGATGGAGAAAAAAATGGAATTTTTATGGTGTTTGAAGCTTGCTAGATTGCATCTATAGGAACATCTAAGTTATCATACATTCAACAACATTAAACAATCTATTTTCTCCATTGCAGGTATTATTACTGTTACAGATGGAACAGGATGATCTTTAGGTGACAGAAAAACAGCATTATTCAAGATATTTTCTATTTGTTTTCATATTTTGTTATGCTAGCACTTTAAATTACAAAGTAAATATTACAGGCTATAGGTTACTAAACACAAGCTCCCCCTCCACTGTTTGTGTGTGTGTGTGTGTGTGTGTGTGTGTGTGTGTGTGCATGTCTGCTTAAAAGGAGATTGAATCCAAGTCGGTGTGTGTCCTGAGCAGGATTTCTAAAACTAAAAATTATATTACAGTTTAACTTTTAATTCATGAAATTTTAAAAATTCCTATTTCTTGCATGGTTGTGTGTGTGTTTTAGAGCATATAGAAAATATAATGATACTAACAATATTAACATAAAGAGTAACTAATCTCTTTAGAGCAATAAAATTTAAAACTTGAGCAATGTTTAATTGTCTAAACTTTGAACAATATGTATATAGCTAAAAAAAAAAAAAAGCCATATCCTAATTGTCTGTTAAAAACATCTTATTATCTGTGGGTAGTGTTCTTATGTTCTTGATTCCTCTGGCTACTTAAATCCCTTTCTCCCTTTAGTTTCACATACTGTTTGGTTGGGGTTTGTGCATTTCTATTGTTTGCTGAATGATGATGCATATCTGCTAACAATTGGGGTAGGCATAGATTTAAGCCCATCATTAGAAGTTATTTCATTGAATTTTTTTTTTTTTGGATAATTCTATTTGCTCATAACCTGGGTCTCTGTACTAACAAATCTCTGATTCCTGGCCATTCAGGGTGTGACAGGCATGGAGTCCTTCTGGATGCATAGGCCTCAAGTCGGACTAGTCGTTGGTTAGTTACTCCCACAAGTTCATCACTTGTCCCATACCACCATTATCATCCTTACTGTCCTTTCTCCAGCACATCTTACAAGCAGGACACATTGTAGACAGAAGGTTTGTGACCACGTTGGTGTCCCATTGCCATTACTGAGAGTCTTGTCTGAATTTAGAAAATAACTAGTTACAGTTCCATATCCAGTAGAAGATTTCACTAGGGTCACTCTTGTAGAATCCACAAAGTTTCCACTGCATCAGTTTTCTTCATAACCTACCAAATGCCCCTCACAAACCATCATTCCCATTGTGTCTCTCAGTGTCCTTTCTTCTACATACTGGGTCGCCTCATCCAGCTTTGATAGGAGGGTTTGTACCTAGCCCTATTGTAATTTGCTATGGCATGTTTCATTTATATCTGTGGAAGGCCTACTCTATTATTATTATTATTATTATTATTATTATTTATTTTTAAAAGGGAAATGGATAAGGAATGGATCTAGGGAAGAGAGTGACTGGGGAGTAGAGGCAGAGGAAACTGAGGTGGGGACTTATTGTAAAAATTAAAATTAAAAATAGAGAACCCTAAGAAATACTACTGTAACTAAATGATAAACGGTAACATTACAAGTGAAGGAGCTAGATACCATCTAGCAAATATGTTAGAAAACTTAGATTTAGCATATGAACACTGAAGTATGTAGGGATATGGATATCATGTCTACCACTTATGCTTAATTGTTTCAGAAACACAAACACTGTAACACTGCAAATTAGAGATGAAAATAAAAAGAAATATATAAAGTGAGTATGTGCTATGTTAACCATACTTTCAATCTGGGTAAAATGGTACATGATATTTCATACTATTCTTAATATTTTTATATAACTATAAAGAATATCAAAACAAACTTCATTAAGTTAATATTTTGTACTTATCAAAACTTTAATTATTCAGTAGTTTTTTTCATTATGTGGTGGAGAATATTTACTTATTATCATAGATTCATGCTAGTATAATCTCTTATTTCTTTAACATTTTTCTTTTTATATTTGAGGTAGAGTGTCTGTCTGACTAAAAGCTAACTAGCAGTTGTGAGCATACCAGTTAGGTTTGCTATCTCTCTGTCTCACTGTTTCTCTATATGTCTCTGTTTTTCTCAGTTTCACTCTCTGCCCCCTCTCTCTGCTCCCTGCCCCCTGTACATGTGTCCATGTGTCTGCGTATGCACTTTTATAATCACACAGTCGTGTCTCAATCAGTTCTACTACAGTCATAAAAGTGCTGTGATTTCAAATGGTGCAGTAAATCCTAGAAAACTCATGAAAACAATGTTGGTTCAAGAGCAAGAACCTATCAGGGAAAAAATATTCTTCCACGTTTTTTTCAACTATTTATTCAGTAACCTGAACTAACTGCAACCTCTGGCTCTTGTGTTAAATCCACTGGGAACAATTAGATTCCCCAGATGTAGGACAATCTACTGGAGCATAGGGAAAAAAAAAGATGCCTCCCCCCCATTCGTTCATTCTTTAAGAAGAATGCAATGGCTCCAATGGCATTTGGAAGGCAGTTTTGTTACTGCTTTTCTTTCTGTGCTAGTTGCACAGTCTCATGGATGCAGCAATTAGAACCCTTTTTCATTCCTTTATGGTATTAGAACTACCCCTTATAAATTAGTGGTATAGATTCAAGCTTATATATTTGTCGAGCTCTCACTGAGTTTAGTTGAAGAACCCAATGAAATTAATCTTCTAGAGTAAAGGCATTTTAATTTGCTATTTGCATACATAACCTGGAAATTCTGTATAATCTTGGAGAAGATAAACAAATAGTTTAAGATTTATACTGGCGAAACCAAGAAAGTTTAAAAAAGAGAATAAGTAGAAACAAGAATTCATAAAACACGTGCTGTTTTGTTATATTTATACATATTTTAAGTATTTATTATCCACAGATTGTGTCTTTTCCTTGTTTAATCAGTTTAAATAAAATTCATATTGAATTTAATAAAAATATGTGGTAATGAAATAAAAATAGAAAATACCAACCCAGTGATGGCCTTTGCCCAAATGTTGATACAGTAAGGAGGATTTCGCAGGTGCAGAATACATGCCTAGCATGAATGCAGCTCAAAGGTTGGTTCCTCGTCTCTTGAAAATGATAAAGATACTTTATCAGCTTTTAAATACTTAGTTTTGCATTTCAAAATTTTAAAAATAAATCACTGAAATGAAAACTCAATCCATGTATATTCTAAATAATTTGATTGAGATTAATCTTTTCTTTCTCCCCCTCCCCCGACAAAAGAATGTATTCATAACTCACCTTGTTTTGTGAGTTTATCTCCTATGAGCAGAAACTTGGTTAAACGTTGGTGTTTTCGTTGTTTTCCTTGTAATATTCCTTCCCTTTAAGATGAAAAAGTTACTAATAAAATCTCAATGCAAGTCTCTAATTTCCCCATTGCAAATACAAAATGTGTCTAGAGTTTGGGGAGATAATTTTTGAGACACTGTCAATATGCAATCAGGTTAATGGTTCCTTTCTTCCCATGCTCACGGAGTTTTTCAGATAACGCACGTCACTGGCTAGCAAAGCAACACTCGAAGACTGGCTTTAATGTTCTAAAGATGTAAATGGAGTGTCTGGTAGAATGGCTATAAAAAAGCAATTTCATTTAGGAAAACTCATTTCTTAGTGTATATCCTGTGAAAGGATATTGTTTGATTAAAATAAAAGACATTAAAATTCAATAAAGACACGATGATCATGGTTGAAAGAAGTTGAGTCATTTTAAAGTTAATTATGCTTGTGGTTGATCTTGTGCCTGTGTAGTGGATATATGTAATACAAAATCTGTTTGTTTCCACATCAAGGAAACAAGATCTGTGATGGGTCTATGTGAAAATGCAGGTGAGTAGAGAGGATAAATACTGGAAAGGAACCACAAAAAACAAGAGTACAAGCATGGAAACTTCCTCTTAGGAAAGTGTTAAATTGATGTCCTTTTAGATACATTGGTCAACGTGGTCTCATTGACAAGGGGAAAGGGAAGCTGCCAAGTTTACTTCCTGGCTTACAGAAAAAAACAACAAAAAATTAATAAAACAAGCAAACAAATAAACAAACAACCAAAGGACTGAACCCTCGCTCTTCCAATTTGGTAACACTGTTACTTTCACTTGGACTTTATTTCCTTTTTCATAGATATGTTTTCTCATTCGTAGATTCAACCAACCATACTTGCTTTATGTAAATCAAACTGCAAAGGTGACAGAGTAAATTGTGAAGTTAACATAGTTCCCACACTCATTATCAATAAGTGGTATCTAAAGATCATATTTGCTACAGAAATTCACTTAGAGTTAGCCAAAGACCCAGAGAGGATTACTAAGCCTCAAACATAAGATGTTAATAATAAATTAAGTGGTGACCTAATTTTTTTTCATAATGACTAGCCATTTACTCCTGTAAATAAAAGTGGTGATGACTTCATCAGTAATCTACATACCTCCTAAATTTAAAAAAAAATGTGCTAAGAGAACTCTCTGAGATGCTCCATTATTAAACAGCAGAAAGTCTTCATTCAGTGGCTGTTTGGGGGAACATTAAAGTACAGAGTTTTAATCAGAGGTTTAGTCCAACAAGAGAATTGTCCATCGGCAGAGAAGATTTCTGCCATTTTCATAGCACAGAATCTGCTCTGATTATGTCACACATTTAAAAGGCTTCTCCTTCTCAAAATGATAGGCTCTAGGCCCACGTGGGTGACACATGTTTATTTCAAGGTAAACTTAGAAATGCTAAAACAAATGTGCATTGAGAAAACTATAAATATATTTGGGTTTACATTAAATAGAAAACTAAAAGCAATTAATGAGATGAATCTTAGTGTTTCTTCACATTTTTTTTTGCTTGACCTACTAGAGCTGTAGCAAGTACTGTACAGCAACAAAAACCAATCTGAACCTCATGTTCTGATAAACCGAAGATATGCAATGAGATACAATCATGAATGTGTGTATTAAAACGTGCATAGTTTATAAATACTTCAGACTGATCCTCAAAAACCAATGGTTGAAACAATACTACCAACTCTATGATTTTAGATTTAAATAGGGTCTGTAAATAAAGTTAACAAGGATATGAATTGTGAGGCACCATTTATTAAATGTTCTGGAGTATACCAAACATTAAGGATAATCTTATTTACTCATTCCTGTATTTACTTATATTTAATGAAAACACATTTTATTTAAATACATATGTTTGTTAAAATTATTACTCTGTTTAATCAAATTAACACTTCTGTCATATTGTACATGTTTTTGTTTGCTGGTTGGTAGATTTCAGATTTTTGAGATAGACTCACACTATATAGCCTTGCCTGGTCTGAAACTCATTTTGTAGAACAGGCTGGCCTCAAAATTATAGAACTCCACCTGCCTATATATCTTAAGTGAGTGCTGGAATTAAAGGCATAGCCCCCAACCTGCAGACAATTTTTGTTTATTTACTTGTGTTTTTTATGTGGTAAGATTACTCAAAATTTTACCATCTTGGTCAATTTGTAGTGATTAAAAGCATATTATTAAGTATTAATGTTGCTATATTGTGCTTCACATTTTACTCTCATCTTACTGTATAACATGTCAACTGCAAGGGTTTTGTTTGTTTATTTTTTACATATGGATCTCAGTTTGTCAAGGTGCATATTGACATTACAAGAGCTGCACTTGCTTTCTCTTCTTGTTTTCAACAACTTGAAGCTGTGAGCTATCCATACCTCTGACACCTGCTTCCCAGATTGCATCTTTAGCACATAAATTTAAATTGAGTACAGTTGATCTCGTTCTCCTTTCTTCAGGTTCTCCTTTGAACACTTCACCTCCACTGATATGACCAATTGTACTTCAAAAACATTTCAACAACATTGCAACAGCATTGAGCTTAGACAGTGTTTTCATTTTACTAATCTCTATACAATATAATAGGACAGTGAATATTGTTTAATTTACATTGTATACTCATCATAAGTGACTTAGGACTGATCTAAAGTATATAGAAAGATGGTCATGAGTAATAGGCAAAAAACAATATCATTTTATATAAATCACCAGAGCACTGTGGATTTGTGAATACAAAGTAGCTATAGAAAAATTACCTTGAAATCAATGGACAGTTGGGACAACATTTACAGAATTATTGTGGACTAGAAAGAAACCAGTAAGAAAGTTTAATGGAGTTGTTGAGTAAAGCACGATTTGTGCTGGGCCTGGAGAGGTGGCTAAGTGGTTGAGTTGATACTGCTGCTCTTGCAGGTGACATGAGTTCATTTCCCAGTACCCACTAACAGCATAGAACAACCTCCTTTTCCTCTAGCTCCATGGGACTCAGTGCCTCCTCTGGCGTCTGCAGGCACTCTACTCCAGTGCCCAAACCCAGACTCATGCATACCTGCAAGCACACACACACACACACACACACTTACAAATTTAAAAGGTGAATTAAAAAAATCCATGAGAGTTTATCACTAATATCTCAAAGTATTATTTAATTTGAGATATTAGTATAATAATATAGATGCATATATATGTGCATATATATATGCATGTGGTTCTCATCCTTCCTAATATGGCAACCCTTTACTACAGTTCTTCATGTTGTTGTGACCCTAACCATAAAAATATTTTTAATTACAGTTTCATAACTGTAATTTGACTACTCGTATGAACCACAATTTAGATATCTGATATCTAGTATAGTCTATGGTTACCTCTATGAAAGGGCTGTTGTATCCCCCAAAAGGAGTTATGACCTATAGTCAGACAACCACGATTCTAAGCTTAAATAGGTGAGTTTTATTGCTGTATTATTTGTATGACAATTACTGTGACAACTTACTTGAAATTAACACATTCTAGGTTCCCCAAGATAACTCAATATAAAACAGAATCAAAAGTTAAGGGTGATCTTCTTAAATGCATTCAGTAATAGAATTGATGATATTGAATAATCCATAAACAAAGATGGAAAAGCAGAACCATTTCATATCCCAAAATGAGAATCTCTAGAGCTACAAAAATGAAGATGAGTCATATCAATCTGAGCTATTGTGACAAAATGATTTTTATTAAGAAACATATTGTTTAGAAATATATTTTCTCCCAGTTTTAGAAACTAGCAAGCTAGGTTCAAGGCATTGTTTCATGACTGGAATCGTCCTTTAGTGCCTTTCTATGGCTAAAATTAGAAGGTCACTGAGATAAAAGAGGTTCCCCCTTTTCCAGTTTCAGCTTTACTCTAAAGGTTCGCACTCCTATGTCCCCAGCACCTTCTAGACAGTCTGTGTCGGATGTGACCATAGGAAGATCGTGAGCTTTTCTCCTGGGATACATATTCATACCATGTTAGTGGATTTCCCATATTTACTGTAAACTCAAATCATTAGGAAGAAAAAACACATTAAATGTTCTTTTAGGATAACTAGCTAACATTCTTTTTGAAAAACATTACCTTGGTTCTTACCTGAAATTTCATGAGACCTCCAAACACTGGGTGAGAGGGAATCACTGACATCCAGAAGTCTATCAGGGCAGTGAAGAAAAACCACTTCCTCCCCAAGACTCTGCTTTCCGTTTCAGTCCTCCAGCATTAATGCATCTTTGATTCTGGGATTCTCAAGGGGATTTCTTTTGTTATTTGTGAATATCTGTGGATAATTTAAGCAGAACCCTTTTGTAGCTAGCTCAGCATTGACTCCTACATTTTAAATATTATCAGCAGTATGTAATATCTCTTATTTCTTCTTGCCTTAATGAATTTTAATGAATATGATTTGAAAGTTGCTTTGCTATACATGTTATTAGAGTGGGCCTGTGAGTGAAAAGGAGATGAATTCATCTTTCTTGAGTTACTAAGACTTTGTAAAGCATATCATTACTTTAACATATTGGTGACTTTCATATACCAAGTTGTTTCGTGTGATAAGGCAATTAGCTTGCCACCAATGAAAATATTATGATAAGGCTTTAATACCAAATCACAATCTTTTATATAACTCTGGGAGTTTCCAATTTAATAACCAATTTATATGCTACAGATAAAGGACTAATACTCACAATGAACATGGCATTAAAGAATTGTACATCCGATTTTACTTAAAAAAAAAAAAAAAAAAAAACCGGATTTCAACTTTAAAGAAACTAGATATAGGCACAGTTGGTTGTCAGAATTTTCTAACATTTAGTCCAGCTCTATTCTTCTGTTTCATATAGTGGTATAATCTCTGCAGCTTCCCTTTCAGAGTTGCTGTCATCCCCCTACCACCACTTTATACTGCATTGTGCTGAGCTATTGTGCTCTCCCATGGAAGGGTTTTCTTGATTGTAATTTCCAGGCACTGACTTAACCTTGAGTCAAACATCACATCCACTGGGATCTTCCTGATTTCTAAGCCATTAGATATTTTCTTAAGTCATGTATGTATTTTTTTTCACTTTCAATGGTGGCACTTCTCCAGTATTATTTAATTAATCTATGCATCATTCTCCATTTAGTAACGTCAGAATATGATTTACAGATTCCTAGCTAGAATATCATAGTAAATCATAGATTTTATGTGAATAAATGAATTTGTTCACTATAGTGCAGAAATAGAACACTACAAAGCTAAAGGTGATTAAAATGATTGTTATTATATTGGCATATCATTTGATAATCTACACATATTATTAGTTTATGAGATAAAAAGTTATTTGAGGTATTTTGGAGATCTTGCACTGTGTAAAAGCATTTGCTGTACAAATTTGGAAACTTGGGTTCAAACAAACCAGAAGTTACATTAAGTGAGTTTCTGTACATTTTAGCACTCTGACAGATGAAAAATAGAGACAAGAGATTCTGACAATTGGAGAATCCAGAATGGCTTTCATGTGCAGTCAAAAAAGTCAGAAGTATTGTTTTAAGAGGACTGACAGCCATGGTAGTTTTCTGATCACCGTATATACACATGTACCAGCATTCATATAATGAATGGTTATATCCATATTTGTCTGTCTATCTCTATCATTCACACACAGACGGACACACACATACACACACACACACATGCACACACAGAGATAGAGAAAAACGATAATAATCCTTTCTATTTTTGAATTCCTTGGACTATTTTCTTTTCAATTTTCTCAAAACTTATCATCAGCCATTATAAAGTCAACATTGCATTCTTATGGAGAAATATTAATGAAAACGAGGAGGTTCTTCACATAACTGTATCTCATCTTGGAGGCAAACCATAAACATTTAAATATTTCAAACATAAAAAAATCACTTTCTCTTTTAATCAAGTCTAAAGAACACAATTCATTTAACTATACTCCCTAAAGATTGAAATGTAACTAGAGATAAGAATCAAAAGCTTTAAAGGGATAAAAAATGATAAAAATATAATCTTAGGAGATATTTCATTTCCGTTTTTCTAAATAAACTTTATAATAAATGTTACAACTAAATAAAAACATTAAACACATTTTCTATTTAAGTCCAGATGGTTATGGCTATTGAAATGCCTCAGAGGGTTAGTAAAGGATTTAGAAAAACTCAGTGAATATAATGACTAATTGTGTGCATGACCTATGATCATATTGATTTCCTTGGAGAGTGTAATCCAACTTTTAATTCAAGTATTTTTATATAATCTCTTTATACATTCATATTACCTACCCATTACTCCCTTGTGTGATAAATGTGTATAACAGGCAGTGTAAATTAATGAAACATCTGATCAAACTCCATCATCATTCCTGCCTTTAACATGTAGGTTTTTTGTTTTTTTGTTTTTTGTTTTTTTGTTTTTTGTTTTTTGAGACAGGGTTTCTCTGTATAGCCCTGGCTGTCCTGGAACTCACTTTGTAGACCAGGCTGGCCTCAAACTCAGAAATCTGCCTGCCTCTGCCTCCCAAGTGCTGGGATCAAAGGCGTGCGCCACCACTCCTGGTTTAACATGTAGTTTTTAAAAAGTAATTGCTGGCAAAGAGTTATATGTGACGGCTTTACTAGTTTTATCTGAGATTATCCAAACAAAAGACACTTTAACAGTACTGAAATTAAAATCCAAATGTGAAAGTCTATTCAGCACTTTATATTAACTTTTTTATTAGTGAAATATTTATCTGATTAGCACTGGATTTAATATTATATTTCTTGATTAGCAGTAAGTTTATTCTTAGAGGAGAGAATATAGACAAACAACATATTATAGCCAAAATAACTTCAAGTGGGACAACCCTGTGTAGCACGGATTCTTAATCCGAATCCTCCATACTTTGCTATTATAGTGCATAGGGTAAGATAGTTCCTGTCAGTTAATAAGAACGTGATTATGATAGGGTTTAACAAAGCTTCTTACCTAAGGCAAACCTACTAAGGAACAGACCTTACTGTGAATGTTCGCTTGGATGTTTGAATAGGGTCCATTTTACTAGCACATAACTTTGCTTAACATGCACGAAGGCACTGTACTAAAATTTCTAGATTAATTTATAAAATATATAAATAGCTTGAACAGTAACAAACGTTCACTACTTGTCAATTAAATTTTAATTAAGATACTTTGTCCAGTACATACTTTTTGTATATTGAGTTTACTTGGATTATAAAAATGATGAAAGCATAGAAGAGATTAATTTGAAATTATAAACATAAAACTTAAAAAACAGCAAAGGCACAAAATTAAACCAATCATTAACATTTATTCTTTTAATTAACATTTGGCAAGCTTCTATTACAAGTTAGTCCGACATAATTTAGCTGATGAAAGTTCTAATTGACATTTAACAATTATGCTGATTAAAATATATGTTGTTTTCTCTACCATTTCGAGACAATTACCTGCTTAAACATCCCTTTTATTTCACAGATTAATAACAAAATGGTATTTAAACATTCTTCTGGCCCCCAGATTGTCATTTATATATTTTTTTCACTACATAAGATTTAGAAATTTTGAATGTACCTCCTTGCAGTAAAGTAATCCCCTTCTGGGGGGCATTGAACCATGGTTTTCTGGTGTGCAAATCTCAGACCCCAAGGGAATTACATCATACTTGGAGCCATGACACCTCCTACAGAAGAGAGAGGTGCCATGTAGAAGTTAATCACTTTGCTTAATTTATATTCACCATTTCTTACTCTCCCTAAACATTTTTTGTTGTGGTAGTTTGTGTTTTGGGTTTTTTTTTTTTTCTGACCACCCTCATAATCCACTTTCTGGCTTTTCCCCCCTTCTCCATGCCTATGTTCCTGAGGGATGAATTCTGACAGCAAAAGAATTCTGAGATACGGTAGGAAATAGTCTGAGGATTTCTGTATTATTTTAAAAACTCTGACTACTCAGTGATTCCTTTATCTAAATAGTCTCTTTCCTTTCTTCTTGAGTTTTGAAAGACTGGAAAATTTAGACTTCTTCTCACTGTCCTTAATAATTCCTATAAAATCTTATTTTTTACTACATATAATGCATATAATATTCTACAAATTATCAGGTTCTGTTTACTTATTAGTGCTATCTCAATTTTAAGAAGTGAAATCTTTACACAGAAACAGATTAAATGAATGTATCAAAATGCAAAAATGCCGAAGTAATTTAATAGCACAGTGACAATGATTAGAATAATAGAGTTGTAGCCATATGTATAGAGTAGAGCGAGAGCCATTATTTGAAAGCACCATATTATACTTCCTACCTCCAGCCTCACAGATGATGTCACTGAATCCTAGAGTTGGCTTTCTGCAACTGGACTTGAAGCACTTTAAGTTGTCAGGAGCACTGAGAACGTTTTTGGTCTAGGAAAACTGCATAATCCAGGAAATCCAAAGGTTCTGTATAGCTAGACTTCATTCAAATGGACATTTTTGATAATTAATATTATGTATTTTAATATTATCTTATAACATATAACCCAAAAATACATGTTTTCATAAACCCCCTTGTGGGCGAATGTAAAGGGAATGCTGAGTAGAAGACAAATTTGTGGAAGAAAAAAATAAATAAATCACAAAAGCCACAAACAATTAAGACTCATATCATTTAAAACATCTTCCTAGAACTAGAAACTATTCATAAATTGTCGGTTGACTATAATTATTCTTGAATAGTAATCCAAACCATGTTAGAAGTCTGATTCTGGACGGTATACACTGTTCATTCTATTTGTCTCCTTCTAGTTGTCTATGAAACTATGTCAGCAGCAATGATAAAATAGAAACCCCAGGAAACCCAAGTCATTAAAACATAATCATCCATGTTACTGCAAAGCTTTGTGTTTAAATCCTCTTCCCATTTTGCCAATCATTTTGTAGTAATCATTAAATGTGACTGCAGGTGTCCTGGTTTTACAATCTAAAGCTTTGGAAAATATGCCTTTAGATCTATTTTGATTTTGATAAAGATTGTCTTTCAGTAGATATATTGCTAAACAAGTGGGCATTCGTCATATGCAATATGCAGTACAAAACTGCTATTTGCTTCTAAAAATGTAGCAACAGCCTTGAATTAAGTTACTAAACGATACCTCCGTGGCTTTACAGTGCTGTGTAGACAGATTAGCATAAATTTCAATTTTGAATAACCAATGGAGCACAATGCCAAAAAAGCTTTAGTCTAAACTCTTTCACTAGGTGGTTTTGCATTTTGGTACATTTGTTGAATCTGTCTTTGTGTCAGAATTCTACTGCTTAAAATTGAGATGTTAATACTTATTTCATGGCATTAGTGTGTTAATTAAAGAAGATACTATGGAGAAAGCATCGTTGAATTATTTGTCACAATGATAAGGATCTAAAATCATTGTCATTTTCATATAATGAATCAAGCAAATACTCAAATGATACTTTGAATGGAATGCATGATAGAATTTTATAAGTTATTGCACACAGTGAACTGCCATGCAGTTAAAATTCACTTAAACCTTCAAATATGACTGTCATCAAATTTCTTGAGATCAGGCCATTTCAAAATGTATACAGAGCTCAGGTTAACTAAAAAAGAGCGGAGGGCCATGAAATATTAGGTAGAGAGAATGAGTACAAATGATATGATAATAGTACTCATATGTGTAATTATTAGAAACAAGAGAGAATCATAACTTTTTAAACATTTTGACAGGTGTCCATATGATACCTCATCACTAAACTAATTGGATACCTTTATTTGTCAATGTATTATTGAGGAAAATCATGTCCTTATGACTTGAATATTTACAGTTCCCATATTTCTCTGAGTGTGAAAGAAGATCTTTTTTATCCTTCTGGCTTCAGATTCTGAGACGCTGCTGCTGTGATTCAGTCTGCATTGCCGTGAAGCTCTGTGCATGGCAGATGATGGTGTGTGTATGCCTCCTTTCAATTCCATTCATTTTGCAACCTCCGGAGGTTCAGCTATATGTTAACGATAAAAATGAATACAAAGGTTGTTGTGGCTTCCCTGATGGTCTGAGCCCTGTCAGCAAAGCAGTATCCCTCTTTGCTAACAACTGGCACACACTCAGTACATATTTACTGAATGCAAAACAAGCAATTAAACAAACAAACAAACAAACAAAAAGATATGAATATGCTAGGATATTGCTTCTCTGAAAGGATTAAGAAATGCTTTAAAAATTCATTCCCCATTATCCCTCACACACTACACACAGCCAACATTTGCAGCTGTGAGAAAAATGGATGAGCTACTTCCTTCATTTTTTTTGTCTACACTCAGCTTAGTTTATGACTACTCCTCCCCAACTTTCCATGTATGAAGCAGTGATAATCAACAAAAAGACACTAGCAGTTTGGGTGGGGCAAAGAGAGGAAGGAGTTGGAGGGAGGGACAGTGGGAAAAGTTAAGGGAAAAAGTGATGAAATTCGTTTTAATTAATTGAAGATAAAACCCAAAAGGAAATACTTTGTGTAAAATAATATGTGAAATGATGAGTGAGTATGTGTGTGACTCAGTCTATCCACAGGAAGACACTGAGTGTTTAAGACAGACTTCCTGCCTGCAAACTTAACTAGCCCAAATAACTTTAGGTTACCTCAAAATGCTGAATGAATGATGCACACAATTCACGGGCATTTTCATTTTTCTTAACGGGCTCTGCAGAGCTAGGGATGGCCTAGTTCCTTCTATACCAAAGCCACCTACTTTAAAAATTGTACTTGACCATAAAAGCTTGTCAAGCTACTGATTCAAACTCGTTGACCTCACTATCAAGACCTTTTTAAAATAACCAGCCTTTTTTATTCCTCTTTCTTTAGCTTACAGGCCATGGCTCTATGTCCTTTCTTATGACATTATGAATGATGTCCTTCCCTTAATCTCAGGGTTACCTTGAAGATATTTATAGACCTGGCTCTGATCCCTCTATGGGACCTCATCAGTGTAGACTTTTCAAATTCAGCTTTTTGTATTTTCACGCTTCATTTTCTAACATTTATTTTGGAAAAAAAAGTTAGCATCACAAAAACAATGACCTTCTGTGCATATTTTTTAACCCTATGGGTGAAAAATAAATTAAAATCAAATTACACGAAAAGAGGAAATGGCTTTGCTGTTTAAAATGCTTCCACATGCAAGCATGGGGATTTGAGTTCGAAGAACAATACCTACATAATCTGTGGGCACGGTGGCACACTGACATTTTGGAGTTAGAGGCAGAGCAACTGGTCTGTGGGCCAGTCATTCTGGCTAAAGCAGCGAGCTCCAGGTTCACAAAAGGACACTGTCTAAAAAGTAAAATATTAAAGAAAGCTGACCAACACTCATGTGCACACACAGAAGAAAGTCCACTCACATAAAAAGGAAATGACAGATAAAAGGGATATGTGGTTATTGTAGAGGTTTTAAATATTTGCCTGGCTGTCATTTGCCCAGTTTGGCTTTCTGCTACTTTCATCACTGCTGCTTGGAGTGGAACATTGCTGATTTGTTTTGCCCGTGCATTCTTCTGTGCACAAATTTATTAACGTCACTAGCTTCCTTAAGCTTTCCATTATTTTTGCTTAAGATTTTTAAACCATTTTGATGAGTACGAGTATTTGCCTGAATGCATGCGTGTGCACTGCTTGCAAACCTGATGCCTGCAGAGGTCAGATGAGTGCATCAGCTTCCAAGGAATAAGAAGTGCAGAGAAGAGCCGGGCGTGGTGGCGCACGCCTTTAATCCTAGCACTCGGGAGGCAGAGGCAGGCAGATTTCTGAGTTCGAGGCCAGCCTGGTCTACAAAGTGAGCTCCAGGACAGTCAGGGCTATACAGAGAAACACTGTCTTGGGAAAAAAAAAAAGAAGTGCAGAGAGTTGTGAGCCATTGCACCTCATACTGGGAACCAATGCTGAATCTTCAGGAACAATGAGTGTGTTTAACGATTAAGCTGTCTCTGCAGCCGAATGCTTCTCATATTTAAGGTGCTGTTTACCTATAGTCAAAGAGAGTCTTGGACTGACAGTCCTGTCATTGTCAGCATAGTCATTTTTATTTCATGAAAGAACGGCTGCTGCCAAGTGCAAACAGGAACTGATATTCGCTTATTTCAGATATTCTTTTTTGCTAGAACCTAAAAATAGTATTCTTGTTAAAATGAAACAAATATTTTTCTTTTTCATCTCTGAAACTCATGCTTTTAAAGTAAGATACTATGTGTACCATGAACATGTGACCATTAACCCATTAAATGCTTAGTCCTTTGGTTATTAACAGCCTTTTTTAATTATTCATAGTAAATGAATTTTTTGTTTTTAATTTATTCATATACACTACAATATCAGTCCCTCCATCTCACAGCTCCTCCTGCAAAAACCACCCCACTTCTCATCTGAGGAGGAGCCTAGCCCCTTGTGTATCTCTCTCTCTCACACACACACACACACACACACACACACACACACACACACCATATCAAGTCACTGAGGACTACACCTGTCCTCTCTCACTGAAGCCAGACAGACAAGGGAGCCAAGTTAGTGGAATGGGATCCACAGACAGGCAACAGATTCAGGGACATCTGCTGTTCCATTTCTTAGGGGAACCACATGAAGACCAGCCTGCATATCTGCTACAGATGGGCAGGGACCCTAGGTCCAGACCAAGCTTGCTCTTTGGTTAGAGGCTCAGTCTCTGGGAGCCACCAGGTTAGCTCCCTCTGTTGGTCTTCCTGTGGAGTTCTTATCCACTTGGGTCCTTTACTCCTTCCCACAACTCTTCCAGAAGATTCCTGAGCTCCATCTTATGTTCGGTTTTGAGTCTCTTTATGTTTCCATAGGCTTCTAGGTGGTGTTCTCGTAAGACAGTTGTATTAAGCTCATATCTGTAAGCATAACATACCATTAATAATGTCAGAATTGGTTTTTGCCCAAAGATGGGTTTCCATTTGGGTTAGTCATTCATTGGTCATCTCTGTCTCTGCTCCATCTTTATCCATGCACATCTTGTAGGAAGAACACATTTTTGATTCCGAGATTTTATGTGTGGGCTGCTGTCGTTATAACTACTCTGGGAGTGCTGCCTGGCTAACTTTTGTCTGTTTGTTTTGTTTTTTCGAGACAGGGTTTCTCTGTGTAGCCCTGGCTGTCCTGGAACTCACATTGTAGACCAGGCTGACATTGAACTCAGAAATCTGCCTGCCTCTGCCTCCCGAGTGCTGGGATTAAAGGCGTGCGCCACCACACCTGGCTTCTGGCTAACTTTTTAAATGTCCCACTATCTCAGTTTTAAAAGATTAAGAAGTATTTTTATGTTTGATCTGAATTCATGCTAAACTCTCTTTCATTTCAATGATGGATAAAGCAAGATATAAATTTAAGAGTAGAATTAATGAAAAATAAGTAAGACTTACTCTTATGATCCAAACTCATTTGCCCTAGACAGTTTCCCTATTCAGTCAAATATTCAAGTATATATATATACTTGAATATATATATATGCATATACATGCGTGGTTTTAATTCATAGAAGTGGGATATTGAAGACTATGTTGATTTTTACTGCCTTGCAGATGAGGTAACTTTCATTGACTGGTAGAATTGCATCCCATTACATTTAAGATTAATAACTGTCCATAAAATGATGCCATACCTAGAATGGCTGTTGTAAGAAAGTTGACAATGCTGTTATGAATTGAGAAACATTATATCATATTATATTATGATTGTGTACTATTGCACATTTTACACTATCCTTCTCCAGCACCACAGGGTTATTAGTCAAGGTGATTATACAAGATTAAACAATCTTTTGATCAGGATGTGCAGAGACACATATTGATTATACTTACATTAATATTTTCAACAATGTCTTTATTTGAGAGAAATTTGCGTAATAGTTTTGTATTTATTCAATGAATCACACTTTTCATATCTCTTATATTAGGTTTATAGTGCTAAATTAAGTGTTTAGAAATCAGCTTTATGATTTAATGCAGAAAATTGTAAACAAAACTTGCTTTAAACTTTTTATAAACAGTTTTCCAAAGACTTTTACTCACAGCAGCATACAATTTTCTTTTAAAAAATGTATTATCAAAAATAAAAGAAAGCTAATTATGAATACTTTAGTTTTCAAATTTTTAAAATAATTTTCACTACCTCAAAAATTATCATTTAAATCTGGCATATATTATTTATAAAATGAGCATATAACATAGTTTTGTATTTTTCATTTTTATCACTATGAACCACTCATAGAAATTTTACATAGGGTAAGGCTTATGTAACTAAGATGTGATTGGCGCCATGTTCTGTAGAAACAACATCAGAATAATTTTATTACCATTTATTATTTCATATCATATGAAAAATTAAAAGTAGGTTAAAGTAATAAAAAGAAAAGGAATCATAAAACTCTTTTTCTCTATAAAAATCTGTTAATGAGAATGGAAGTCATGTGAGTCTGACAGCTGCACAGGTTTTATTTCTGGGTCCTGGCTTGCCATCTAAAGCTAAGACCAGCAAATTTTCTGATGTGGAATTAAAGCATATGTCTAAGTGAACTAGTGAGCTGTCACTTCCCTGCAATGAGATTGAATTAAACAAATACAGAGGGGATAAATGCAAGTAATAAAATGAAATGGAGAAATACATCATTTCAACAGGACAAGCAAATAGAGATGTTTCTGCTGGTTATGTCATGAATATGTAGTTGAGACATCGTGTAGGTAATGGAGAATCCCATAATTAGCATTTAAGTATGTAATCAAAAGTGTTTATCAGCTATATTAAGCAGTTATTTCCCATCGGTTCATGACTTAAATTATTATAACCAAATCACTTTATTTTTATGTAGTTTTGAAATTGCCATCTTGAAGGATTTTCAGTGCATTTTTAGTGTTTTATTTGTATAGAAAACATTTTGGTAATTTCTAAAGGCAAGTGTTAAAGTTTCTTATGTTAACGGTATAGCTGAGAGCAATTCCTTGTTTGATTTTCTTGTGTTATCATGCAATGAAATTATAGCACATAGTATTTCTTGCCATTTCATCCAGAAAGATCAGACTGTGTCACAGATCTGTGTAACTATGATGAAATGCTCTACTAACAGGTTGTGCCTAAGAATTATTTTTGATACCTAATGGCAGGGCAGACACTATGATCAAAAGTTGGTTTTTCTCAACCCAATGGCTATCCATTGCCCTCCAGATGTGATAACTCTGTAATTTTCCCAAACGTGGGCAACATGACAGCATAATTTGTGGTAGGGGGAGACTGTGATCACATTCTCCCCTAAGAAATGAAGGGAAAAATAGACTTACTTGAGATGGATAATTTTACATTGATATTTTTAGACAGAAGAGAATATGTAAATTTTATTATATTGATCATTGTAGTTAGAGTTACTATTACTGTGATAAAACACCATGACCAAAACAAACTTGGGTAGGAAATCGTTTGTTTGGCTCATATTTACATATCATCCTCTATCACTGAAGTGATGCCCTCAGAACAGAAACACAAAAAGAGCAGGAACCTGGAGGCAGGAGCTGATGGATAAGCCATGGAGAGATGCTACTTACTTGCTTTTTCATCATGGCTCTACCTGCTTTCTTATAGAACCTAGAACTATCAGCCTAGGATAGCAACACCCACAATAGGCTTGGCTCTGCCCCATCAATTACTATTTAAGAAAACACTCTCCCATCTGAATATTATAAAAGCATTTTTTTTTAAATTGTGGTACCATCTTTTTAGAAGGCTGTAGCTTGTGTCAAGATAACACAAAAATAGCCAGGATATTGATGACTCATGGAAACAGTACCTTGCTTCTTTACATATGATAAACTTCGATGAATATGAAAAATCCACAAACTAATTACTATAAATTTGACCTTTATAATATACCAGGTCATCTGAATTTGCTAAATTATATAAAGTAAATATTTTGAGTTTCCAATTAAATTTAGATAACAGTATTCATTTTCCTTTATTTTCTCTGACTGATATGTATTACCTATATGAAGTTCTAACATTCCTAACATAAATGTCCCTTTTAAAAATAATATGAAAGAAAATTATACTTAACAAAGGTTCAAGGTAGGTGTGCTTTACAAACATATAATATAGTTTCTATTTTCTTTCATATAAATGAGTAGTTATGACTTAGGGGTAAAGTTCTCTCTCTTGTTTTTATCCCCTTTCCTTAGTCCTGATTGTCTGGTTTTTGCACTATACGCTTTTAGTTTCTCATTTATAAGATCAGCTCAATAGAAAGGAAGAGTAATAGTGCCACTGATTACACACTGGGTAGAATAATCTATTTTTGGAGCGATCTGATTACTCTCTCCTATGACTACAAATTAGAAAATTCTTTTCATTTTCTTTTTTAGTTTTCAGCATTCTAACAATTTCTTCAATCATGTCATATCATATAGCTATATCAGAAATGTAGCTACAATTAATTATTTTATAGTAATATATATATATATATATATATATATATATATATATATATATATACAACTATAGTTACATATCATACAATATTCCAACTATCATGGTAATATAGGTATGTTGTTTCATTCTTTGCTCTTTACATTGTCTGATATTGACTAGAATTTTTTGTAAACTAGTCAGGACTCACCTGTTTGTCTTTAATAGTTACCTCATGCAGCAAACTTATTTAGGCCAAGTTTTGTTGCTTAATTTGTTTGATTTTGCTGACAAACCCTCCACAGGAATCAATACTTATTAGATTTATTATCAAAACAAGTCGTCCTAAGGAAAATGATTTCATATAAAGTCCAGTTCCTCACATGTTTGAGCTGTGTCATGTAGACAACATTGGGCAGGAAACACCTCCTGGAAGTCTTTGGGCACTATATTTTATATTTGTGTAAGTCTATACCCTATGGATCTGAGGCTTTCTTGTTTCTAATGGACATTCAGCACCCAGCTAATGGGCCATGTGATGTACATTCTATGATCATTAAGGGCTGAACATTTCACAACCTAGTTGATTCTTCTGTTCATAAAATGTGCTTTATACTTTTGGAACACTACAAGATTAGGGGAGGATAAAGAAAACACCTACCTGTAGCCTTTATGTCATTGACTGTCAGAACATGGTCAAAATAATGATGTACAGAGAACAGTGCCTTGGAGAACAGTGATAGAGGCTTCACGGAAAAAGGCATTTTACCTTAGGTGCATTTTTTGATCCCTGGGTAACAAAAACACACCTAAGGTAAAAAGCCTTTTAGCTTGTTCTTGGACTTTCTGTGCCTTCTGTGGCAAACATTTATGTTCCATTTATAAGATGTATTTATTCTTTTTGGATGTTAGAACATTGCCATAAAGCCAAATCCGGTGAAAACATACACAGAGTCCTGTTCTTGGTGTGCCCTGGACCTGCCTTGCTTTCATAGATTTCCAAATATAATAGACAGTACATACCAGGAAACTGTGTTTCAATTGCTCAGTCCTGAGAAATTCTGAGAAAGGGCTGGTCTATTAACATTTAGTGTATGCTCACTGATGTTAGTTTACATTTTTTTCCTGATCATGTCTTACTGAACTCAAGCAACCTTCCTTTGATCATTGCTTTCTTTATTTCATCCATGTATAAGCATACACTGAAACTTTAATAAAATTATCTATAGCGTTAGACTGTAGTCTTCCTTACTCTTTGAGGTCTTTAAATCCCAGACCTAGCAAATAAATATGCATAAGTTGAGGAGAGTGTGGTTTGTTTATTTGTTTTGTTTTCTTTTAGCGTCTTTATTTCCATTTTAAAAACAAATATCGTAACTCCTAGAGTGATTATGATCATGCTCTCCCATTTAGAAGGATAGATATGACTCTCATCCAGTTGAAAAGTGAAAATAAAAACGTTGTCCTTTGGCTAGGTTTTGGGTGTAAGCTTCCTTTACTTAATCTATGGAAAGCTGATTCATACATGCAACTAGCCGGAGGAAATCAAGTCAATGTAAGCTATGTGTCTGATACTTCATTAAACTTCATTAACTTTAAAAAGTGATGGAAATAAAAAGTTGTCTATGGTAAAAGTTACCAAAGCCCACAGTCTTTATCTGTTCTGTCTTTCTGAAGGCTCTTTATTCAGAAAAAAAGATTGAGGTTTCTTAAAATGAAAATGGAATTTAAACCAATTACATAGTAGACTAGTAAGCTTGATTGTGTCTACCAGCAAATACAATAAAATGGGAAATGTAATTCAACTCTGTGTTTTTAAATCTTCATTAAATGTATGTAAACTCATTGATGTGAGCCAAAATCCACTGTTGGGTTTGTTTGTTTTGACTGCTCTTGTGATGAATATGGTATTTTTGTTAGGAGCGGAGTCTGCATATGCTGCTTTTTAGAAAGAGTTGCAAGGTACATCAATAAAGATTATGTGCATCTATTCATTACCCTTAAATAGAAGTACTCATTTCTTAAGATATCGCCTACCTACATTTTTCACAGATTACATAAAGGCATCCCTGTGCTTCTCATTGCAAGCAGAGATTTACATTGTATTCAGAGTCATTCTGAATGACTACATCGAAATTTTCTCCATTACCTACACTAGGAAATTGGATGAATCAGAAAATCTGAGTTTCAAATGACATTTATCTTCTTGGTTTATCATTGTTGTTGTTGTTTTAGTCAAACTTTATATAATTATTCAATCTGAACAATACCCAGAATGAATATGAGCACAGTATAATTGGAAGCGAGGAGTTTTTCATCAGCCAAGAATACTTTCATTTAGTTCAAGGTAAGTTTTTATATAGATATTCACTCATGTAGAACCTCAATGTCAAGGAAGGTGTCTAAGCAGATTATCTGATGTTTATGTTCTTGCTATACTTTTTGCATGGCAGGCTTAGATATTTACAAAGAACACAATTTACTCATTAGGAAAAGATTTGCTCTCTCTTGTACTTGTTTTGGGTTCGTTGAACATTGAGTGGAATCCCTTCTTATTATAACTACCATTTTCATTATATCATCAGCACCACAAATAACAACAACAAATTGTTATCCCTCTTTCCTGTTCAGAATCATACAGCAAAGGTCTGCCATTTGTTCTATGTTCTAACATGTAATTCATATCTTTGTGGTACAAATCTACTACAGAGGTTTATCACTGTCTCTACATCACTCAGGATGCCATGTCCAAATTTGTATCCTAACAGTTTCTCAGCGTTTTTCCTTTGGCTCTTATATCAGAACAAAATCATGTCAGTGGTCACTGACTTCAGAAAATAAAAGGCAAACTGGTAACCTGTTTGCGGGAAATGACATGTCAAACGTGACTCAGACAGTTCTGCTATTGGGCATCCTCAGTGCCTATGCTGACACTCTATGTTGTTTTGATAGCTCTCTGATTCACAGCTCTCTGTGTGTGTAATTGGACAAACTACTACAGAATCAGATATATGGGCTTAAAGTTTGTTTGTTTGTTTTTTTAAATTACACTATCCCCTCTGGCAATGGTCATTGTCCTTTTAGACATTTAAATAACACATATTTAGAGAATTGGAAGACGTAGGAAACTCTTGAGATCCTGGATACAACATGAAGTAGAAATTATAAGAATGGAAACGGTTTATTTTGTTTGTTTTGTATTTTAAAGATATACCAAATATATATATATATATATATATATATATATATATACATATATAGTTTTTCAAAGTACTCTTCCCTGAGCAGTGGGATCAGTGACTGCCTAAATCCAGGAACTGTTAATAGAACTCATATATTGACTCTTACATTTTCTTTCCTAGCAATAAAGAGTAGGGTGTTTTCAAAGTACAAGAGTCATTATTATTTCCAAATTCAGACGAGGTAAATAAATAATCCCCCCAACACACACACACACACACACACACACACACACACACACACATGAGCACATGCGCGCATGTATAGCAGTCTCTTTTCCAGTATTTGAAAAGACCCCAAACCTGTATGTAGCACACAGCTTTCAGGCAGTACTTCTCTCTGGAGTCATGTCTGCTGCTGCTACTATGGTAATGTCCTGCGGGGAGCCCATGATAACTCCTGATAGCTATCATGAAACACTCTGACAATTTAGCATACTAGGCTTCTATTCTATAAAGTTAATATTCATAAACAGCATAAGTGTTTTATGATTTAAAAGGGATCAACTCATCTCTCTGCTTACAAAAGCAACTATATATATATATTTAAATTTTCTTCTTTCTTTGACTTTAAAAATCTAATTAGAGGGTGGGAGTGGTAATTGGTTCACATTCATTTTTCAGAATACTTTATTTCTCTTCTTTTTTTATGTCTCTGCTTTCTTTCCCTAGCAGTCTTAGTTACCTACCTGTGACATATGACTTCCATTTAACTACCCTGAATAAGAATGAGAGAGTACAGGGATGTGGCTACCAACATAGGCAGAAGAGAGTGTCTGGAAATGATCACAGCAACTCAGCAAAGGACAGAGCATCTTGTCTCAAACACTACTACCTCACCAATTGTAGTAGATATGCTTTGTAGATATTGGGAATTCTTGTGTGGTTAGGATTATCCGTGGAGGGGATGCCATTTATAAAAACATAGATGGATCGGGAGGCAGAGGCAGGCGGATTTCTGAGTTTGAGGCCAGCCTGATCTACAGAGTGAGTTAAAAGGACAGCCAGGGATATACAGAGAAACCCTGTCTCGAAACCAAACCAAAAACAAAAAACAAACAGAGATGGAATTGGATGTATGGCAATGGCAAGTAGTTGGTCAATGACTCTGCGATGTTTCCTTAACAGATGAATTTGGAGAAAACACATTGGCAGATATTGTTTCTGTTGCAATCACTCTCCTGGGCTTTTGGTGAATTGCCTTGCTATTTCCGTTTGAATATGGAAATGCATAGCAAAGGAATTAAAGAGGTGGGATAGGGAAGAGGAAATAAAGCATTGCAAGGCCACGGAGTTTGGATTAATATTTGAACTCAGCCTTGTTTGGAATGCTAGTTGTTTCATCTAATTGATCACCTAAAAGTTATCCATTTGCATTTTACATACTCTATGATTTAATCCTAGGAATTATCATAGCCTCAAGACAGTCCACGTCTTTCCCTCAGACATGTTGGTAGATGACTCTCAGGAGTATTTCCAAACACTGTATCAAGGACTGAAAACCATTGGTATCTCTCTTTCTCCACGATGCTGGTTTGTGTAATGTATCATGATCTTCATGCTTTTAGATGTTTATTGCTTTTATCTTGCCTTTGTAAAGGAAAGCAGATTTCTGACTTTATTCATCTATGGATGACAGCTTGATTATGATACCACTCAAACCTGTTTATTTGGGGAAGGGGTAGAATAAACTTATAGTAGTATATAGATAGAAAGACTGTATTTAGAAAGCTGACAAATTAGAGAAGAAGCTTTTTAGTAAGAATTTGGTCACAGGCACCTCTTCTCTAAGAAATAACATATATTCATTATTTAAAGCAGAATTTATAATCACACTAGAAATCTCTAAGACTTTAAAGATGTTTCATTGTTGGACTTTAGGTATTTTAGGAATTTTTTGTAGATCATACAGATCAACTACACAACTACACAACTCAGATCAACTACACAAAACAAATGTTTATGTTTCTATGAACTTAAAGCAGGACTAATATTAGTGTCAGTCATAACATAAATCAAGCCCCTTGATGTCCTTTCTCATAACAAACATGCTTTAAATGCAAAGGAATCAGTTTCCTGGGGCTACTACTCAGGACATCTCAATGGGTGTGTTTGTGTGAGATCCTAAGAAATTGTTGAGAGACACAAAGATCAAGAATCCCATGCAAGCTTTCAATTACCAGTCTCCTCCCTGAGCTTCTACAATGTGAAGTGTGCCATGGTAAATAACGTTTGTATTGAAGTCAGTATCTCCACAGTTTTGCAGAAAACCAAGCCTGTGTGTTTATTTTCATTGCAGCTGAAAAGCACTGACACATGAAAGCAAGTTGATCAAATCTGTTCCAAATTACAGTGTGGAATTTAAACTGTTAGGGAAGATATGAACACAAAGTACTATGCAAAATACATAGTTAGACTTGGATATTTTTCAGCGTTTTTTTTTTTAAGGTAGAACTTAAGATAGTGTCTTTAAGAGTTTTAAGATGATATTTTTTTCTATGAAATTTTATGTAATGAACAGAAAACAGTTTTTCCTATATGTCAATAAGACCTTTTTACTTGTTAAATTTGGGCATATAGATATATAAACATTGGTAAAATGTGATTTATTGATAAAATTATTAATTTCATAGGTACATATACTAAATCCCAACTTGCATAAAGATAAATACACTACATCCTGTGAATCATGTGTGTAGTGGGGTGATGATGAATTATAGAAAATACTTAATTAGAAAAGCCTGCAATTTTTTTTCTTTTGTCAGATACTTGGCCTTATATCAGTTTCAGACAGATATAATATGTGGTGTTGAACATGCAAAGCAATGTTTTTCAGTGAGAAACAATGGCTTTTAGTAATAACAAGACTGTTAGTCTAAATCTTTACAGAACATTCCAAGAATATCTTTTTTTTTTTTTTTTTTTTTTTGCACATAGGTGCAACCAATACTTTATCAGTTCCTCTATGTTTAACTCAGGCATTGAATGACTTAAACTTTCCACTTAATTGTTTTAGTTTTAGGGCAACTTAACTATAGGCAGCCTCCAATCTACTGAAACCCATCCATATTATTTTTACTCTGTTAACAAAAGAATAAAAATTGAATAGGAGCCAGTGGAACTAACTAAAATATGAAGTATGAATTCATGCTTCTGGATACTGTATTGGTATGGAACAATTTGACATCCCTTCTACTATAGTCCTGAATTTTCAAACTTAATGTTTGCAGAGTTATAAGTGTTAATGACTATCAATCGTACTTGAAAGCACTCTATGCATATTCACAAATGAGATGATGCACAGAAGAGAATTATTTTATATGTGTTGTTACATTCCCTATATAGTTACAGAATTAGATTGTAATACCCTTTCTTTGTGCACATTGGGGTGTGTGTGTGTGTGTGTGTGTGTGTGTGTGTGTGTGTGAAACCCTGTCTCGACCCCCACCCCAAAATGAGTGTATATATTCATGGTGGTTGTGCAAATGTTTGGATGTGCTTCTAAACGTGTGCCTAAGAATCCTTTCAGGAATCAATCATTTCCCCTTTAAAGATAAGGTCTCTTGCTGACATGAAGCTAGCTGAGTAGAAAAGGCTGGAGGCCTTTGGAGTCTCAAAGATCCACTTGAATCTGCCTCCACAGCACTGGGCTTAGAAACACAAGCTTTTGCAATCAGCTTTCACTTGCATGTGAGAAATGAAGCTCCTTTCACTTGAGTGACAAACATTTTACCAACCAAGCTATCCCTCAAAATCTGGTTTCTGGATTACCGAAGAAATAATCTCTTAAAATAGTTCTTCAAGTTGAATTGTCTGCTATTGTTTCACCTTGTGGAACCCCTTAATCTTGCAAATAGAACTGATGTGGCCACACTGATAAGTGACCACCTAGAGCAGTGGGAAACTAAAACCTAACAGCGGGGCTTAACCTTATATGGTAAATGTTGTAAACATTTCAAAAACTAGTCATAAGACTGCATTTCGTAGAAAGGACATTCTTCGGTCACTTTTCTCTCTCCTGTGACATATTGTCTGTCAGGAACAACTTAAAGGGAGAACCCTTATTTCCACTCAGATACGAGGCAGGGAATTTGTGATGGCAGGTTTGGGTTGGATGCTCAGGCTCTGGGATCACTGCTTATCATATCAATACCCTGCAACCCAGATTGATTCATCTGTTTACATCAAAAAGCAGAGAAAGCAGTGGCTTGAATCAGGCTTGACAACAAGACCCCCATAACCCACTTCCTCTTGTTCTCTTTCCTTCCCATGACACATTGTCTCTACCTACGTCCCACCTCAAACATGACACAACCTCTTGAAACTACTACATTACAAATAGGAGATCACCTATTCAAGAAAATTTGTATAGTCCATTCTCTGGGACATTTTGAACATTACCTCAGCAATGCTTAGCATTGGTGTGAGGATTGCATGTAACCATCCATGTGTGGCATGTGTTCCCCATTACAAAGCATTACAGAATGTTAGAACATGTGGTAGTGTTGTTCTTACACATGGCGTCAGCACTCTGTAGCACTACGTATCTGCCATGTTGAAGGTAATGTTGAAAAATTCTTTAGCAAAGAAGCATGGTGACCAGAGAAGGCACATTTCTATTTTCACATTTGCATTACAACAATTACTTACAAAAATAAATTTGAAGCCATTTTTTTCCTTCCTTGGCAGTCCCAGTGTATTAGTAGATAGCCAAGTTAAAAATCTAAAATTGATTTCCCGTGTGAAGTGAGTTTTAGCCAACCATCTGCTCAGGAGAGGAGAAAGGCAGACAAAGCTTATTCTTGCCTGCTGCCACTACTCACTGCTGTTAGGTGACTACTGGGAAACTTAAAATAGGATTGCCAGGTTTAACTTTTCAGAAAGTGGAATAGGCATATGTGTCTTTGAGGGATTTGGGGACTGTAGAGTTCTAGTGTGGCCAAAGGGAATCTTTACTTATCAGGTACTGACTTGCTGAGTGCTATAAATGGTCCTGATTCCTGTCTCAAATTCTTGATTTATCAATAAAAAGGTAGTAATTTTGAGCCTAGATATTACCCAGTAATATGTGTCTTAGATTCAAGAATTATTGTGATAGCTAGATTTCATAATCTGATGGATTTTAATTTTCAAGATGGATATATTTAAAATGCAATTTTGGAACTAGTTACAGATTAAAGAAACTTCTACCAAGAAAATGAGACAGTATTTTGCCAAAGAATATGCGAGGCTGTTCTTATATCAACAGCATTTGAAAGTTAGTGATGTCTACCTGAGAATAGCTAAAATAAACATAATTTCCAGACATGTACCATGAGACTACTTTACTGTTACAAATTTTCTGTAGTTAGAAAATATAAATCATCAATGAAGTATCAAAATATATAATCTGATAAGCTTGTCTGAAATTCTGCTGAGTCTTAATTCAAGTCTTAAGTGGCCTTGTGATCCACAGAAAATTAATGTAAAGTTAAAGGTGTTTTCTGTGGAACAATATATATTTTATATGTAAAATACATATATTCTATATATAAAATACATTTTTTCGTGAATGAGGAAAAGAAAGATGCAATCACTTCCTTGAATATACAGGTCTTCGGGGGAGGGTTATATCGTTTTCTTTACTTATCAATATTGATGTTGTTTCCCAACAATAAATGTCTCTGATTCAACTCAATCCAATATCACACACACAGACACACACACACATACACACGCATACACACACACACATTCTGTTTCCATTTATCCTTTCTTTCTCACTGTGTCCTATCCCTTTCTGCCTTCTTCCAATCATATGGCCTAATCCCCACATGCAAAGTATTTCTTGAATTCCTGTTTCCCCTCACAGTCATTTATGGGTAATTCTATCAATTAAGAAGTATAATGAATGATCTCTATCTTTATATATCAATACTGTTCTATTACATTTTTCTTACTTGAAAATCCTAAACATTCAGATCTTGTCAACTGATCAAAAATATTGATACAAATGCTAGTGAATATATACTACGTAATGGCATTTAATTGAAATCTATTCAAGGATTTAGTGTGCATGATCTCCCAAAACTACTTTTTGAAACCAACTTTACAAGGATGAAGACAAAAGGGGATGAAATAATGAAACTGGAGGACAGTGAGAAAAGTACATGCATTCAGTTTAAACACTTAGAAGTTTCCAAAGATCTATCCAAATGTGTGTTTGTTTGGTTCCACTATTTAAAGACCACTAAACAGTTGAAACAAACTGCCAATTATATGTCATTTTGCTAGACAGTAGTACACTATAACCCAAATCATTTCTTTGTGCCTTTCCTAATAGTCTCTTCTATTTGCTTATCACCCCGTTTGCTAGCATATATATCAAGCTAGAGGTCTTAATTCTTCAGTGCCTGGCAAAAAGTCTTCAGTGTGATGGATTCTGAACTCAATTCACTGTAATCTCGAATTTATATCTTCTCTGACCTTCAAAATGACTTTCTGCTAGTAATGGATCTGTTTAAAATTTGGATTAATGGAATTAGATCTTTGTTTAAACTTTGAATTCTTTGCCTCTATCGGACTCAACTGTATATTTCTTAATAGTAATGGAAGTACTGAAACATGATAAAGTACTTGACAGTATATGAAATATTAATACAGCCCCCAAGGGAATCTGATTGTTGTTTCCATGGCAATAAATAAATAAATAAATACATAAAAGGTACTGTTTATAAATGGCTGATATCTTTGTAACATCCAAAGATGAGGTTCAGGACTGGTCTCAGTAAATGATGAGTATAATACGTTTCAATGCTTAAAATGATTGGTAACTCTAAATTATATTCCTTATAGCTTGTAATTAGATGGATTAAAAGCAGATCATCTTGCTTTGAAAGCTCTAGGTACAATGACATGTGTTAGATGCCATGCATTCACATGTTTCATACTGACTTTCATCTACACGGAAACCACAGCTACAACAACAATATTATCTAACAAACGTGGCCCCCATGGACAAGATGAGAGTCATGTTGATGAAAGCCCAGCAGAAAGATTGTCTCTCTCTGTCACAGTGCTGCAGGATAAACTTGGAATAATAAAGATGTCTCTAGCCCAACCTGCATCCCTCACTGAGCACTGTTTTGAAGCAAGCAAGAAGTATCACAGATTCAATGGAGGGGATACTATTGGGGAGCATAAGTCCCTTCAGAGACAGATTTCTCCTCTTTCAGATATATTTCTGCCTGAGCATATTTATTGCTGCCTTTTTTATTATTGCTTTGTTCCTATTACAAGTGCTTGAAAGGCTCCCATCTCTGAGGAGAAATGATGAAGTCGTTTAGAAAGAGGACATTGCTCCAGCAGAAAGGTTTACCCTCTAATGCTTCTAAGTGCATCTTTTGGGCTATAAGTGAGATCCATGCCTAGTTTCCCAGATGAGCAAATAAACTCTATTTTGGTAAGGCATTGCTTTCTTTAGTTTTCTCTTGGGTCTGCCTTCCTAAACTACTGTTGACAGATTTGCTGAATCATGGAAAATCTCAACTTCTGTAGCTAGAAATCTACTCTATGTATTTGTAAAGAAAAATGGCTATATTAGTAGAAAACATCATAGGAGAATGTCAGCTTCTCACCATGTGTATAATAGCGAGGCATCTTCCTATCACTGGAGTTTCGCATCAGTGGTTGCTTTCGTTATTTGGTTTTGTTTTGCATCTTCAATTTTCTAAGTACTGAAGAGTGCGCCTTGAATAAAATAATCTTCTCTGCTCTTTTCAGAATTGAATCACAGTAGTTCAGTTCTTTAAAAACTATAAGTTGGAAATTATATAGATCTTAATTCTGATACTAATGTGCCCTACTGTTAGGCTGGGATAATAGATGTGTGCATAAACTCTCTGAGTTATATTGTGTATGGGTAAACATTATTTAAGAACCAGTTTTGATAAAATGTAAGTCCTAGTAGTCACATAATAAATATCAGTTGTTACTATTGGGGGATGAGAGTTAATACCTAACAGTAAGAGAAACACTATGAACATATACTGTGTCTATAACAAACATCCACGAATTTCCCCATGAGCCACAGAGGTGTATGTAAACATACTTTCACATCTAAAGAATCTAGAACTTTGAGTAAATGTTTAATTCAAACTCACCCAATCCCAGAGCTATCCCATGTCCAAATGAAGAAGAGATTCCTGCTCATTCAGGGCTAACCCTCCTGCATTCCCACTGAGTTAATCCTGTACTCCATCCCATGCTTGCAGTGCCAGAACAAGCTATTTATTCTTTCTTTTTCGAGAGGTTATGTGTTGCCTTACCCACATGCCTTCATTTAGAAATCTGGCAGTTAGCTAACATCCTCATAAAAACAGCGCTCTGGCCATAAAGCCCCAGAACAGATTTAGACTACTGACTATTAAACCAATCTTTTCACATCATCATCTCCTTTTAAAGAAATTTCATTCAAAAACTCTTTTCTTTCATAAGAAGTTCCTAAATTGGCACTTTTCAGAAGAATGGGGGAATTACAATACCTCTGGGCTTAAGTTGTTACTAACTTCATCCTAGAAAATATAAGGTATAAAACCAGGATATTTATAGGACTCAAAGGTTTAGATGCAATTATATTAGGAAGGTATTGATCATAAAAAAAAGAAAAACATTTATTTTCCCTATATATGGTCACACAGATACTTCCCTCCTAGGGCCTGGGAAAAGTCACCTTTTTATTACAGTCCAAGATCAGTTGCCTTTGGATTATACAAACTTATACTCCCCTTACTCCTTCAGACCAAAGAAAAAATGAATGACTGAAACCTTCCCCTCATAACATTTAAATAATCTATTTTGTGTTCAGGGCATCTGTGGTCAAATATTTTACATTCTCTTTCAAATCCTCTGGTCAGTGCCAACATTTAAAACCTACGTATTTGGCAGGAAACGTGCTCTTTCATGTGGTTTGTTTAGTCCTAGCCAAGGATTAAACAAAAGAAGACATATTTGTAAGCTATAATGCAAATTTTGCTTTTATGGCAAATACAAGGCTTTTTGTACCAGTATCTTATTGTCTCTAACTCTCACGGCCAGTGACAGCAATGTGAAATATTTCATATTGAAATAAAAAAAGGAAGAGAGGGAAGTGGATATGCACAGAACTCAGTAAGATGGCTGAACCCTTCAGTTCATACAGAATGGCAAAAATAAAACACAAGTTCCTGTTTTGACACACCTCAGAGTTAACATTGAGTTTTAAGATCTATTTATTGTCAGAAAGTTCATAGTGTTGAATGCTCATATTTGACTGACTATCGTCCCACTATTGCTAACTCCTTTACTTGCAATTTCATAATAGAGAAAAAAACACAAAAAATGGAGTAAATAGTATACTAAAATCCCAATATTCTAACATTTTAACACCTGATTTAAAATGAAACTCAAAAAAAAGGAAAAAAGAAAAGATCATTGAAGTTAGAAATATGATTTATAAGATTAAACAATCCTTAGCTCCTTCTCCCCATACCAAAAAAAAAAGAAAAAGAAGAAGAAGAAAAGAAAAGAAAAGGAAATTCACTATAGTCAAATTATAGTATGCTCATTGCCGCTTTTGGAGTTATTGTTGAACTGAATAGTTCATGCTATCTCTTTAATTTATCCTACAACTGATTTTACTCACTTTTGTCCTTCCCTCTTTTTCTCTCTTCGATGGCTAGGTTCATTCCTTTTTATTATTAATTTCCTCATTCATTTCACTTTTTTATTTATTTGTACTTACGTTATGGATTCTCTCTCTCTTCTCTTCTCTTCTCTTCTCTTCTCTTCTCTTCTCTTCTCTTCTCTTCTCTTCTCTTCTCGTCTCGTCTCGTCTCGTCTCGTCTCGTCTCGTCTCGTCTCGTCTCGTCTCGTCTTGTCTCTCTCTCTCTCTCTCTCTCTCTCTCTCTCTCTCTCTCTCTCTCTTTCTCTCTCACTTTCTAGATGATTCCCATCTCCTTAGCAGGGACTTAGCTCGCCTCAATGCTATTAGCTTTCTATTAAATTATATCTCCAACTTGTAGAAATTTTTCAACATCTATTACTATTTCTACCCCAGAATTTTTGGAAGCAAAATTATGCCACCAGTCTTTATAATCTGGATTTATACAAAATTTCTTCTTGACTGTAGTTTTCTTTCTTTATTAAAAACAAACAAACAAAATAAACCTAACAAATTGAAAATTAAACAGCATCTTGTCTTCTGTAATTTTCTCTTGTGACTCTTAAAATATAAAGGCCTTGGTATTTTGTTTCATTATTTTTTTCTTTTGCTTAATTATTGTAATTACTCTCTAAGAGAAAGTGCAGACTCCACTCATGGTCTGGTTTTAAGAGATGAAATTGATTCTAAGGAGAGACTCCAATTGTATCTGGTATTCTCCACATGAATTAAGGAATAGTCAAGTATTCATGACAGTGGGGCACTTAGCATTTCTGGCTTCAAAGTGAATTAAGAAGGTTTTTCTGTTCCATGTTGCAGGCATGTCAGTGGTATATTTAGTTCTATAGTTATTTCTGCAACCTATTCTGTCTGTTTACCTGTCTGGGAAAAAAAAAGTGCATCCCGGCATCCTTAGCCTATTCATTTTGTTCCAAGTGTTTTTTCTTCCTATTGTGATAGCCCATCAATTCACAAGGTAGGAATGGGAGTCAAAGGGATGACAAGATCAAAACTCTGTTCCCTCTAATGCTAAGAAAGTCTCTGTCTTTGTAACAGTTACCTATGCAAAGGGCTCCAAAGAGTACATTATATGGGGATGCTTCATTGCACCAACCAAGAGAGAGATGTGTGTCTTATATTCTTGTATGTTCAAAATACTACTAACCAAATTCCAATTATAACTGTAATATACAAAATTTGCTTAAAGTCATGGATGTATCCTTCATTCTCTGTGAAATTTTAATGCTGTACAATATTAGTTATATCTATATTTTCTCATAAGTTGACAACATTTACTAACATATTTTCAATATTTCCTTTAATATTTTTGTTAAAAATATAAAAAAAAACCCTCTAACACATAGAATTTTAAAAGCATTATTTAAGGAATAGAAAGTTATAATTATTTCAATAAGAAACATTAAGTGGAACATTCTATTAATCAACCCCTGATGATATTTGGAATTTGACTTAATGTACTTAGAGTACATTATAGATTGACTTTTGCTTAATCTTGTTACCCCTGCTAAAGTCATGTGAAAATAGCTTATATTTCATTTATTTTCTGTTTTAGAAAGTAAATTTTACATAGTTGAGAATGAATATTATTTTAATCAAAAATACCGAGAAACACAAGTTGTCAACTGGAGTAAATTTAACATATCACACACTTAGGTGGATGTCAGCATTAATAAGAACTTGAAATGATGAAAATATTAATGCTGGCATCTCTGCTATATCTATTAAGATTAATAACTCAAAAATCTAGGTCAATCAACCATCAGATTGTGATCATTACAGTTTTGAAATATTAAATTATGAGAATGGGCTATATCATCAATATAATTTATGTTGACATTTACTTTATATAAGCTTTTACGTGTAATGTTGATAATTGTGATCATCAAATATATTGATAAAGATATAACATGCAATATTTTCAAACTTGTGTTTCTCTTAAATGAACATATGCAAATGATATGAATAAAATGTCTCTGAATTATAACGACAGCTTGCTGTTTGCCTGACAGTAACTTTGGCCATGTTCAGAATCAGGCAGTGTAAAGCTGTTTCATGATGCCATTAAGACAAAAGCAGGATTCATCCACCAGTTTGTTTGTTTCTAGCAATACCATGTCAACTCTCTTTTGTTAGTTATAGTAAAAGAGAGAACATTCTTTTTTTTTTTTTTTTTTTTTTTTTTAGATATTTCTACTTCTAATCAGGAATGATCACTTCGTTAGGAATTTTCCAGACCTTTTAAATGTATAGGTCTACCTGTCTAAAAGGTCCAAAATATGACATGACTAACAAAAATAATGCAAGGGAGGTAAATTTTCACATGAAAAAAAAAGAACTATTTATGGAATAATTGATTTCTTTCAGTCAGATGCCTTTATGTACTAAGCAATTTTAAATATAGACAATGAATTCTAATGATACTAGATCTGTATTTTTATTGAATGGGAAACTGATGTCAGTGGATGCCCAGAGATTGAGAAAGTCTTGAAGGAACAGTGTCACACACTACAAACTCCAAATTCCAAACAGTTACAGTGAAAGGTTAGCAGGGTAGGTATACATTCTAAAACACAAGTACAAGGTATCAATGCCCACTTTTGAGTGAATGACCATCAAGCTTTAAGTAGTGTTTATTAAATGCCTATGAATTATGTGGGAATATCAGGGTGTATTTGAGATCCATATTTGCCTTTCTTAGATTTGTTAAGCATTGCTTGTGAGGAGAACTTCTTGGAAATTCAACAGTCTCTATAACCTGATCAAGCTGGAGACTTTCTTTTAATTTTATTTTATTTTACTTTACTTTACTTTATTTCACTTTGCATCACAAATTCAGACTCCAATTATCTCCTCTCCACCCAGACTCACCTTTAAAAATCCATCCATCCATGTCCCCTCCTCATCTCCTCAAAGAAGTGAGCCCTTCTTGGATACTACCCAACCTTGGGGCACCTAGTACCAGCAAGACTAGCACATCCTCTCCCACTGAAGCCCAACCAGGCAGAATAGGTAGGGTGAAGGGGTTCCAACGGCAGGGAACAGAGACCAAGATGGCTTTGGCTCCACTTATTGGGTTATCCACATTAAGATCTAAAGATTCAACTAACCTAGGACCCAACAAGAGGGAATGCGGGAAGTGGCCTAGAACCCCTACACATTTGCAGCAAATGTGCTGTGTGGCCATACAAAGGAAAAGATTGAATTTTACAGACTATGAGAAATAAATATAGAAAAATATTTTATTATAGGGAAAGAGGGCAGAGCTTGTGAGGAACAGAAATGATCCCTCGGTATGGATTACTGTTGAACTTCTTTTCTTTTTAATATTTTTATTAGGTATTTTCCTCATTTACATTTCCAATGCTATCTCAAAAGTTCCCCATACCCTCCCCCCCTACTCCCCTACGCACCCACTTCAACTTTTTGGCCCTGGGGTTCCCCTGTACTGAGGCATATAAAGTTTGCAAGTCCAATGGGCCCCTCTTTCCACTGATGGCCGACTAGGTCATCTTCTGATACATATGCAGCTAGAGTCAAGAGCTCCGGGGTACTGGTGAGTTCATATTGTTGTTCCAACTACAGGGTTGCAGATCCCTTTAGCTCCTTGGGTACTTTCTCTAGCTCCTCCATTGGGGGCCCTGTGATCCATCCAATAGCTGACTGTGAGCATCCACTTCTGTGTTTGCTAGGCCCCGGCATATTCTCACAAGAGACAGCTATATCTGGATCCTTTCAGGAAAATCTTGCTGTTTTATGCAATGGTGTCAGCGTTTGGGAGCTGATTATGGAATTCTTTTGATTCATATGCAGCTTGAAATTCTTAAAGTTAACAAGGTTTTACTGAGTAAGAAAGGGAAGGAATGATGGCCTGGTCTGTCCTATTCTACTCTTGGTATCCAGATACCTCTGTTTCAGTCACTTCCCATGTATGGCTTCCAGAAAAGGAGTACTCATTTAGGAGAACAGAGGGAGGGGGAGAGGGAGAAGGAGGAGGGGGAAGAGGAGGAAGAGAGAGAGGGAGAGGAGAAAGGGAGGGGAAGAGGGAGAGGATAGAGGTAGAGGGACAGGACAGAGGGAGAGGAGAAAGGGAGGGGAAGAGGGAGAGGATAGAGGTAGAGGGACAGGACAGAGGGAGAGGAGAGGGAAAGGGAAGAGGGAGATGAGAGATAACTTAAAAAAGAGAAACGTTTGCCTGCAGTACTTCCAATATCATATCTCTGGCATTCAGCAAGGGTGAGGCATTCAGCAAGCCCAAGGACAGTTCTGGCTTTTAATCACCTTCTGTTTTCTATGTTCATGCTATCTATATACAATTTCATAATACTAACTTGACAAAGTACATTCATGAGTAATGATTTCCCTATATTTTAAAGCAAAGCCAGTTATGTTTTGTTGTTCTGTTTTGCTTTTATCTTGTTTTTTTGTCCTTTCTACTTCTAGATGGTTACCTTGTCAAAAGCAGTAATTAAAATCTAACACATTCCTTTTTTAGTGATAATCCCATGAGAGTCATTGCTATGCTTGTCCTTTTCGTTTTCTTTTCTTTTGTTTGTTGTTTCCCTCATGAACTACTCAGTCACACTTCAGCTTACTAGTTGGAGAGTTATTCATAAAAAGCTGTAGTAGTGACAGGACTGTACCTGCTACTGCTATAGCACATAATACATTATAGTATTTTCTCAGTAGAGTGTTTCCATTTCCATAGTGAGCACCAGACCTAAAGAGCATCGGCTAAGTGTGCATAAATGGTTATCACATAGTTGTGCATTTCCAGATATATTCTATAGATGTGTCTTGTTACTTGCATAGTATCTATTTACATTTATAGTTATATTCATAGTCATTTATTTTATTTTTATCTATATCTATCTTTACATCTATCTATATGTTTCTTTCTTCCTTTGTCTTTATCTCTATATCTATTTCAATCTCTATCTCTATCTATTATCTGTATCTGTATCTGTATCTGTATCTGTATCTGTATCTGTATCTCTCTCTCTCTTTCTCTCTATCTCTACTTCTACCTCTAACTCTAAATCAAGTAACTTCCTTTTAATCTTTGGGTGATAGAAGCTCCTTTTACAGTCATTATTGTGAGTAGTTTTCATCTGTGAATTGGGTAGTAGAGCTTACATTAAGAAAGTAGTATATGTCTCAAAAGTGAAATGAACAGGGTTCATGCCAGATGCCCAGTGCAGATTATGATTTCCTCTAAGTATAACTTTTGTCTAGATGACCAATGGCAGTAGGACCTATAGGTTTACGACACGAAAATTTGCATTGGTGGAAAGCCAGTGCTGGTAAGCATAAAATCTTGTATGTTTATCAGTGCAGTTAAACTTCCCTGGAGAGAAACTGCTTTTCTCTGTCAATCCTGCATTTGGGACCTTGAATGAAATTGGCCAGTCTGATTTTTAAAGAAAATAAATTATAGCTCTAGATCCAATAATCACTTTCTACATACACACACACACACACACACACACACACACACACACACACTTATCAAAACAAATTAAAAATTTGTATGTGATTTACTGTGAATTTTTAACTCTCTACCAGTGATATTTCAAAAAGGAATCCAATTTGTATTTTTTTAGTCTTTCCCTTTTTGATTTTACTATTTTTAAACAAAAAATATTTTCTAAAGAGAATATGGAAGGAGAACTGCAACTCTGTTTTGACTGTTTTAAATTTAAGTAGTTTTTTTAGCAAGCTTCAGAAGGAAATGGGCAGATGTCCTGTAGGCTTATATCCACACCTTGCTTTAAGAGAGCAGTCAGTTGTTTTCCTATTTACTTTCTAACTCCCATTTGAATTCTAAACAAGTATCAGTAACTTGCCAGATCTCTCTTTCCTGCTGCCTATTTTAAGCACCATCAGAAACACTGGTGGCAGGGATGGGGTGGGGGAATATTCATTACTGTCTAAACCACTTGTGCATCAAAAATACGCTGTTGACAATATATAGAAGGATGCAGGCTGACCCTAGGCATCATATCCACATTTTAAAAGGTGTTTTTCTAGCAAAGGAAATATCACAGCCCTATCAAGTGAGCTTGACATGTCCAGTTTTGATCAGTAGAAGTCTCTAGAAAAACTTGCTTCTTAAAGAAACAGAAAAGAAAGAAAACAGAACACCCAGGAGACCAGAATGTCTCCCAAAAATGCATTCTAACTTATGCTCATAATGCCTCTACAATATAATTATTATTTGCAATCATATATATATATATATGCTGCTAAGAGCATGGTAACTTTTCCATGTTCCACTATTTAAGTGTAATGATAGCAGAATTCAATTATAGCTATATCTGACTCTATTACAAAGTTTTATAGCTTAATGAACAGTGGGATTCAGTTCTGCTTACACTTGACAACTAATCAACAAATCTCAAAGCACACAATTAAAATGTGTTTCCACCAGATGCATGCTATATACATACTATTTATCAACATCTGTGTTCACCTCTCTTTTTTTGTTTTTTGTTTTTCTTTTTGCAGTCTATGGAAAAAAAATTAGATTTTCATTTCAGGTTAAAATTATCCTCTTCGTTTCACTAAATAATAGCCACAGCATGACATTATAAATGGAAAATTCATTGTTTATAATGTGGGAAATTTCTGAGTAGGTACTAAAACATTACTTTTGAATATTTAAAATTTATGTGTTAATTTAATTGCTCTGAAATAATTTAACCTGTATTGAGAAAAGTTTTATTCTTTGCACATGTATTGAGAAATCTCAATGTACCATATTACCTCAAAACAAGAAAAACAAGATTAAGAAAATTCTAATGGGGATATAGATGTTCTTCAATAGACAAATCAGTTCCTAAATTAATTAAAATGTCTCCAAGTCTCCAAGGCCTTTTATTCTTCTCACTGATGCAAACCTAATCTCAAGAGCATTTTATTTAGAAAATGAAGTCATAATCATCTGACAGCAGAATTATTAAATACACTCAATAATC